>NC_135722.1:26350212-26950212 GCF_964656455.1 Halichoerus grypus
TTTATTTGTATACTTCCCAGACCAAAAATAGATGGGTAGTTTAACTATCTACCAATTATTATGTTAGTTTAAAATAATCAGCAAGACTGTTTTTATATTTTAAAATTCAAGATACTGGGCACCTGGGTGACTCAGTCAGCTGGGCGTCTGCCTTCAGCTCAGGTCACGATCCCAGGGTCCTGGGAGCGAGTCCCGCATCGGGCTCCCTGCTCAGCGGGGAGTCTGCTTCTCCCTCTACCCTTCCCCCCTGCTCATGATCTCTCTCTCAAATAAATAAATAAAATCTTAAAAAAAAAATAAAAAAATAAAATTGCTAGTATTAGTTTAAAAAAAAATAAAATAAAATTCAAGATACTTCATAATCCAGTACTAAACAAAGAAGGTAGTAATTGATGCCAGTTTTCCAAATGTCATGTAGGCAGTTTTAAGGACTGAATTATAGGAGAATCAACTAGATAAACTAGTAAAACTATTTCCATGGTGGAAATAGATATACTACTGGCACAGTATTTAATATCTACTGAATAGAGCCAGAATGGAGCATTTAAGGAAATCTCAAAATCTGTCCAGGTCATTCCTGGTATCTAGAACCCAGGAGTAGCTGCGCTGTTTCCAGACACAATAACTAATTAAAAGGAGTGTTCAAGGTTAATATTCTTAGCTTCTTAAAATATTAAAGATTATAGCTGGATTTAAATGAACTTAATGAAAAAAATAAATAAATGAACTTAATGTCTGCTCTTTAGTCTTTTTTCAAATCTTCATTATATTATTACTAATAACTAATATTTGAGTACTTAAATATGACAAGCTCTGTCTTCTCTTGCTTAATCCTGATAAACTTCTCTGAAATACTTATTAATAATCTTACTTTGAGGAAATTGAGGTTCATGAGTTAAACAAACCCAGTTTCACAAGTAGTAAACATACTTCTTCTAGGACTCAAATATAAATACATTAAGTCACCAGTTTTAGCATCAACTTTTCACTGAAGACTTGGATTAAGTGAAAGAGCTTTAAGCGAGCCAATGAGATTAGAAGAAACAAAACAACTTTAAGATTTGTGAGCCCTAAAAAAAAAAAACATTGTGAACCCTTAGCAAAGCTATTTAAAAACAGCAGTCATGGTGCCCGGGTGGCTCAGTCGGTTAAGCGTCTGCCTTCAGCTTGGGTCATGATCTCAGGGTCCTGGGATTGAGCCCCACGATGGCCTCCTTGCTCAGCAGGGAGTCTGCTTCTCCCTCTCCCTCTGCCCCTCTCCCCTGCTCATGCTCTAATATATAAATAAAACCTTTAAAAAAAAAGCAATCATTAAATAAACCAATAAATAAATAAATAAAAACAGTAGCCATTAGTCCTACAATAAAGTAGGATATCATAAATTCTATAATATATACTAGTCACAGTACACAGGAGTAGGAGAGGAGAGGAAAGTAAGATTCAAACTTGTAGAGATCAGAGGGCCTTTTAAGTAGCAGTGAAATATACTTCTGGGCTGGTAATGATATTAAATTTGATACACCTCAGTCATAACAGTTGAGCTACAAGTAGGTAGGTATACAAATCTTAAAAATTAAGGCTGAGTCACTTACTAATTGGAGATCAATAAGACAACAGAAGGGGTGGGAAGGAAGGGATACACAGCTTCAGTGACATGGAAAAGGCTAGTCTTCAGAGGGGAAGTAAGAAGAATAAATTTCCACATATTAACTTGCTGCTTAAATATGGGAAAATCAGGAAGTTCTGCAGGTTGGATAACATGGTATAAAAGATTAAAGAACAGGTTAGAGCAGGATAGTAGGCACCTATGAGCCATGCAAAGTTTCCAGAGTCCTCCAGGCATGATACAATTCAGCCCTTTCAGGTCCCCTCTGTTCTCACTGACCATTAATTCCCAACATTGCATCCTGGGATATTTCCCCTCAAGCATCACCACCCACAGACCCAAACTAGCTCATGTTCATACAGATACTTTAATACATAATATACCCTGCACTTGACAAGTACATGTGCCAAAACCCACACCAGGATAACCTGTTTTTTTAATGCTGACTTCACCAGTTGAACACAGATCCCCCACATGCTGGTTTGAAATTTATTTATCATTATCTAAGAGTTGAAATGAATATGGGTATAGCAGACCATGGCACAGTGAGACAAATTACTGTGACTTCTAAACAGGATTCAAGAGACCAGAAGTAGACAAAGAGTACTTTGTAAGTCTAGCATCAGAATTTCAGCTTCAGCTTGTCCTCAGCCCTCACTTGCATATGAGCTAGACATTTCTTTAAAATTCATCACTATCTAATTATTAGTGATGCTCACCTTATTAACCCAGGTGCCCCAGTCGGTTAAGTGTCCGACTCTTGATTTTGGCTCAGGTCATGATCTCAGGGTCGTGAGATGGAGCCACACATCGGGCTCTGTGCTGGGGGTGTGGAGCCTGCTTGAGATTCTCTCTCTCCCTCTCCCTCTGCTCCTGCCCCAACCCCCTCTCTCCCCTCTCTAAAATTAATTAATTAAAATTCATCACTATTTGCATCTTGATGCTTCCTTATTTACATTTGGTCAAGAGTGTTCTAAAAGCATCATGATGAAAGGATCAAAGAATCTAGAGATGAGCTGTGATAACCTGGGATAAGAGAATTAACCTCTATAGGTTGGTTTCTTCATTTACTGATATAAGAGCTGAACACTGTGTTTAAGGTTGGTTTCAGGTCTAAACATCTGATTACAGGATCTTATTTTATTTTTAAAGATTTTATTTATTTATTTGACAGAGACAGAGATAGCGAAAGCAGGAACACAAGCAGAGGGAGTGAGAGAGGGAGAAGCAGGCTTCCTGCCGAGCAGGGAGCCCGATGCGGGGCTTGATCCCAGGACCCTGGGATCATGACCTGAGCTGAAGGCAGACGCTTAACGACTGAGCCACCCAGGCACCCCTGATTATAGGATTTGAGAGACTGAAATTCTACCCATCTCCATTTAGAATGGACATTGAACACCACATAAAATATGGTAAGAAATGAGGCATAGAAACAAATGTGACCTTATCAGATAAAAAGCTTTTTTGGAAGGTGGCCTAACAAGAGGCTCAGAGATTGTTTTAAACTAGATCTATAACATACTATACATGCTCATAAGCACTATATAAGTCTAGGCTAGTTAACATTCATTTTTCAAGCGCTCATCTTTATTCGCTTGAAAGCAATAGTTATTTTTCAAAACCAAGACCTGTCCTTTGCATGTATTTGAAATCTACCCAAAAAAGTTTACCAACAATAAAAAAGTTAAATTTCTAATGTTGAACTCTTATATATGTGATGCTAATAATTATCTTCCCTTCTATAAATACACACTAAATAATCACATTATAATAATTCCCTAAAAATCAAGTCATAAAGCAGATGTGTCAAGAAATTACATTTATTCAAAAGTTATAAAAGGATAATCAGCTTCACCTATGATCTGTGTAACACATCTACTACGGCCCTGCTGGTGAAACCTACTTACGGGCAAAAACAATTCTATGATCACTTCAAATTAGTATGATTACTCGCCTCCTTAGAAGATCATATACACATTATAAAAGTGGATCCCAATGCAAGGTAAACACACAAAGAATTATGAAAAAAATGCTACTTCTAAATGAACATGTAACAATTCCTTTTCATTCTCGGGCATTAGACTGTCCCCACCCCACAGGAAAAAGAATTCAGCTAGCTCATGTTAGGCAATTTTCCACAAAACCTGAACAGTGAGCTAGTGCCTTCTTTTTTTCAAATGTCCTTATAGTTTGCAAAAGTTCAAATTATTTAATTGCCTTATAGACTGCCTCACATAACACATTTGGTTATTCGATACTTGTGGGTTGTAGATGATTGCCAACTACTAAAAATTTTTAAAGGAGGGTTAATGCAGTGGTTCTTAGTGGATGATTTTACTCCCAGCTAGATATTTGGCAGTGTCTGGAGACATTCTTGATCGTCACAAGCTGAGGAAGGGGAAGTGCTCCTGGCATTTAGTGAGTAGAGGGGCTAGGGACACTGCTGAAGTGTCAGCCCCCACGACAAAGAAAATGTAAACAGTGCCCAGAGTTCAGAAACTGTGGGTTAACTGAATAAATTAGGACACGAAAACTTGTGTTAATGCAGCAGGCACAGGGCTAGTTTCTGTGGATACAAAGAGTAAGACAAAAGCATGCAGTCTGGAGTCCCAGATCCCTGGGTTCTATTCTTGGCTCCATCATTTACTAGTAATGCAATCTTGGGCAAACAGTGTAACTTTTCTGTTGCAAAACAGAGCCGGGTCCACTTCTCTCAGTTACTGGGAGGATCACAGGAGACAATATAGGTAAGGTAGCTACCATCAGTACCCAGCAATGAACAGATGTATAACTCAAAACAAAGTGGGAAACTGTCACAATCTAGGAGAGCCTAAGATGTAATGTAATATCCTGAACAGGATCCTGGAACAGAAAAAGAACATTAGGCAAAAATTAAGGAAATCTTGGGGTGCCTGGGTGGCTCAGTTGGTTAAGTCAGCTCAGGTCATGATCCTGGAGTCCTGGGATCGAGTCCCGCATCGGGCTCCCTGCTCAGCAGGGAGTCTGCTTCTCCCTCTGACCCTCCTCCCTCTGATGCTCTCTCTCTCTCTCAAATAAATAAATAAATAATCTTTAAAAAAAAATTAAGGAAATCTGAATAAAGTATGGACTTCAGTTAATAATTATGTGTTAACATTGGTTCATTAATTGTGACAAATGTACTATACTAATGTAAGATGTTAATAATAAGGGAAAATGAGTGAAGGACATGTGGGTGGGAAATCTATATACAAACTTCATGACTTTTTTGTAAACCTAAATCTATTCTAAAATTCTAAGTTTGGGGCGCCTGATTGGCTCAGTCATTAGGCGTCTGTCTTCAGCTCAGGTGATGATCACAGGGTCCTGGGATCGAGCCCAGCATCAGGATCCCTGCTCAGCGGGAAGCCTGCTTCTCCCTCTCACACTCCCCTTTCTTGTCTTCCCTCTCTCGCTGTCTCTCTCTCTGTCAAATAAATAAAATCTTAAAAACAAAAAGAAAAAAAAGAAAATTCTAAAAGTTTATTTAAAAAGTAAAGAGGGGCGCCTGGGTGGCTCAGTCGGTTAAGCGTCCGCCTTTGGCTTAGGTCATGATCCCAGAGTCCGGGCATTGAGTCGCACATCGGGCTCCCCGCTCAGTAGGGAGTCTTCTTCTCCCTCTGCCCTTCACCTTGCTTGTGCTCTCTCTCACTTGCTCTCTCAAATATTTTTTTAAAAATTAAAAATAAAAAAATAAAAAGTAAAAAGAAAAGGAAAGGTATTTTACTTCTTCTTCCTTCCTCTGACCTAAGGGGACAGAGTCCCTACCTTCAAAGAGTTTATCCTTTAACTATTCGTACCACCTGATGATGTCAAGCTTTAAACAGAATTCAGTAAATAAAGACTGCTAGCAGATAAGACCAAGATGTGTCACATACCAGAGGATTTAACTCTTCATCAGAAAATAATATATAAATCCTAAGTCATTTAGGGGCGCCTGGGTGGCTCAGTCGTTAAGCATCTGCCTTTGGCTCAGGTCATGATCCCAGCGTCCTGGGATCGAGCCCCGCATCGAGCCCCACATCGGGCTCCCTGCTCGGCGGGAAGCCTGCTTCTCCCTCTCACACTCCCCCTGCTTGTCTTCCCTCTCTCTTGTGTCTCTCTTTGTCAAATAAATAAAATCTTAAAAAAAATAATAATCTATATAAAAAAAAATCCTAAGTCATTTAGTGGCTCAGTCAGTTGAGTGCCTGCCTTCAGCTCCAGTCATGATCTTGGGGTCCTGGGATTGGTCCTGTTCAGCGGGAGGCCTGCTTCTCCCACTCCCTCTGCTCCTCCCCCCATTCATGTGTGCTCTCTCTGCTCTCTCTCAAATAAATAAATAAAATCTTTTTTTTTTTTTAAGATTTTATTTATTTATTTGACAGAGAGAGACACAGCTAGAGAGGGAACACAAGCAGGGGGAGTGGGAGAGGGAGAAGCAGGCTTCCCGCTGAGCAGGGAACCCGATGCGGGGCTCGATCCCAGGACCCTGGGATCATGACCTGAGCCGAAGGCAGACGCTTAACGACTGAGCCACCCAGGCGCCCCAAATAAATAAATAAAATCTTAAAAAATTTAAAAAACATCTTAAGTCATTTAGGATTAAAGAGAATTTTTTTTTTAATTTTATTTTATTACGTTATGTTAATCACCATACATTACATCATTGGTTTGTGATGTAGTGTTCCATGATTCATTGTTTGCGTATAACGCCCAGCACTCCATTCAATACGTGCCCTCTTTAATACCCATCACCAGGCTAACCCATCCCCCCCACCCCCCTCCCCTCTAGAACCCTCAGTTTGTTTCTCAGAGTCCATAGCCTCTCATGGTTTGTCTCCCCCTCCGATTTCCCCCCCTTCATTTTTCCCTTCCTACTATCTTCTTTTTTTTTTTTAACATATAATGTATTATTTGTTTCAGAATTTTAGAATTTTTTTCAAGAGGTTTTAAAATGTTACAGAATTGTCAAGACCAACGAAAAGAACTACATCTGTTGGACATTAACCAAAACCTTATGAAAATACATAAATGTAAAGAACTGAGTTTTGGGTATTCAAATAGGCAGCTGTGACTGAGTGGGAAAAACTTGCTATACAATGATACCAATATGCAATGCTTTTACTGCATATTGGTTTTGGTAGTCCAAAGTTTGTTTTCCTCTTATATGGTATTAGAGATGTCAGGCTGAAGCCTGAGACTGCCTCTAAAAAGAAGGCTGCAAGTAGGTAAAATATGTAAAAGAAATCTCTTCTAATAAGAACAACTTTAGGGGCGCCTGGGTGGCTCAGTCGTTAAGCATCTGCCTTCGGCTCAGGTCATGATCCCAGGGTCCTGGGATCGAGCCCCGCATCGGGCTCCCTGCTCGGCAGGAAGCCTGCTTCTCCCTCTCCCACTCCCCCTGCTTGTGTTCCCTCTCTCGCTGTGTCTCTCTCTGTCAAATAAATAAATAAAATCTTAAAAAAAAAAAAAAGAACAACTTTAAAACAGATTAAGAGAAGTATCCACAAAAGTAGGCATTGGCCCCTACTTTACTGCATACAGATTAATGAGACAGCATATGGGAAGTACTTTGAGCTCTCTGGAAAAGTGATACCAGGTGAATTCAAAGAATTAGGTTACAGTATGAAGGGATAACACGGTAACACACCACTTTCTTGTTCGTCTATATTAAAAGGCAAATATCTTCGAAGTAAGTGCTGAAGGTTAGCTTATAGCATTCATATCTTCTACATAAATCAGGTCCCTGGTCATTACAGCCCCGTTAGGGCGTGGAAGAGTAACTATTCAGTAGAGAACGAAGTGTACAAAGCTGCTTGCCAGAGCACAAAGAAAGCCAATAGCAAGGAACCAAGAAGCACGGGCTCCTATTACTGTGCTCCCTGGGACTGTGACAGGGAACTAAAGGGTGGAAGAGGGATTAACAAATGCTAACAGGTAGGGTTCCAACCCTAGCAAGCAAAACAAATGAAAAAAGGCAGTGGGCCCTTCTCTGCCCACTGCACCTGCCGAGCAGGAAACTGGTCTTTTCCTTGGGTTCAAATCTGCTAACCAGCACTTCAGCTCTTCCCTCTGACAGTCACCTACTTAATTGTGAATACATATTCCCTTATGCCATCTAAGAACCTGTTCACAAAAGCCCAAAGCTCAGAACTGGTATTTCAGCTGTTAGAGAAGACAGGGTGCTATGGTTCTAATCACACAAAAGTTGGCAATTTCTTTCACTCAGACAGTAAGCCTAAAGATTTCCCAAGACTGTTTCCAATTTTGAATTCTCAAATGATGAATGAATCCCTCCTCTTCAAAATGCAAAACAAAGAGAAATTCTGAATGTAGCCATCATATGCTTATCTGAATCCTTTAAATTGGGGCAGAAGAAGGTCAATATTATGATTGTTCCTAGGAAAGTAGTTCTTTATCACAATTTATCATTAGTATTTTGAAGATTAAAAGGAACATTAGTAATTATAAGTCAACACAAGACTGGAGCCATTGAGATGCACCCAAATGACCTAAGTCAATTCACTGACTACCGTCATCTTGAGGAAGGAGTCAGTTTCACTGGTTGGTATTTTCCAAAGGAAAAGTTTCTGTCAGATAGGGAACCTATAACACCCCACACAGCCGATACAGAAAGGGGGAAAGGTTTAACTTATCTAGAAAGAAAAAGGAAAAAAAAAAAGCTGTGTTGTCTGAATATCTTTATTTACTGAGTTGTAATATGCTAGGAACAGAATTTTAGAACTGATCATGCATTCCGTTCATTTGTTTGTATATTCAAAGAAAGCAAAAGGCTAAGCAAACTACCCCCAAACATATGATTAAGCTGGTGGCAGAATTCACCAACGTCTCTCCTAATGTCATATAGCCATTAAAAAAAAAAAGTTCAAAACTTCTATTCACTGAAATACTGCTTATCCAGAAAATTTAACGAACAAATACTTTTTATGCCAAGTTCCTTCCCGTCGAACAAAAACCACTCATCACCCCCAGGATGTCTGGAGAACAGAGCGGGCAAGAGAGGCGCTGGTTCCCTGGCCATATTGTGGAGTCGAGGTCTGTGGATGAGACAGAAGGCAAAGAGCCCTCCAAGTCCAGATAGGCTTGCTACGAGTAACGACGTGGAGCCTGTCTGGAGACCTAGTGCGAGCGCCTGGCACGCAGCGCAGCGGGCCACTGACGAGCGCGCGGCGAAGTTCAAGTTGGGGAACTAAGTAAAAAGCTGGGCTGTGAGGGCGGCGGAGTCTGCCGGCCGAAGCCCACCCACAGGAGAGGGACCCAATTCGCCGACACGACGAGGTGCTGGCCTGAGCGGCTACAGACGCGCCGAGCCCGCTGGACCCGGCGGGGTCCCGGTCCCGCGCGAGAACCGCAGCCTGAGCGCCACCCCACCCCCCGCCCCCGGCCCGCCCCGGGACCCCCACACGCCCCGGACAGCGGTCCTCAGCACCTACCCGGAGGCCTCTGCGCCGGGCTGTGGAGAGCCGAGAGGTTCAGCGCCGCCGCCTTCTCCCGCACCGTGGCCATTACCGTGCCTGCCAGGTCACCACCTCCACCGACCGCTGCACCGCGGAGTGGGCGCCCGCCCCTCGGCCGCCAGTTAACTGGCCCGGGACGGGGCGGGGCTCCCGTCAGGTCCCGCCCCCGGCCCGCCCAGGGCGCCGCGCGCCACACTCCACGGGTCACGTGCCTGCCGGGGCGGTGTGTAACCTGCAGCCCCGCGGGCCGGGAAAAGGTGCGGCCCGCGGCCTCCTGGACTGCGCCGTGCGGTCGTGACGTGGGCGATAGCCAAGTAGGGAGCGTTTCAGTGTGGGCCGCGTGACCGGCGCCAACACCTACGCGGCCCGCTTCCCACCGTTGCTCGGCGTCTCCCCGGCGCTGGCGGCAGTTAGCGCCCCGCAGGCTCAGCCCACCTGGGTGCATACCATG
The DNA here is from genome assembly GCF_964656455.1 of Halichoerus grypus. Lineage (NCBI taxonomy): Eukaryota > Metazoa > Chordata > Mammalia > Carnivora > Phocidae > Halichoerus > Halichoerus grypus. Next base: position 26,359,748 of record NC_135722.1, read on the forward strand.
TCCCACCGTGGATTAGCTCTGGGACTCGGCAAGTGGCTTAACTGCTCTGTGCCTCAGTGCCCTCACCTGTGGCGTGGAGTTTGGTTTTTGTTTGTTCTTTGTTTTTAAGTAGGCTCCACACCCAGCGTGGACTGCAACGGGGCTTGAACTCAGGACCCTGCGATCAAGACCTGAGCTGACACTGAGTCCGAAGCTTACCGACTGAGCCACCCCGGTCGCCCCTGGTGTGGAGTTTTTTGTTGTTGATGTTGTTGGGGTTTTTGTTTTTGTTTTGGAAGATTTTATTTATTTATTTGAGAGAGATAGAGAGCAGGGTTTGGAGCAGAGGGAGAGGGAGATAATCTCTAGCAGATTCTGGGCTGGGTGCAGAGCCCATCCCACGACCCCAAGATCATGACCTGAGCAGAAATGAAGAGTCCGAAACTTAACCAGTTGAGCCACCGGGGTACCCCTGGTGTGGAGTTTTTTAATGAAGATTACACAAGCTAATTCATGTTCAGAATTTTAGTAGTTGGTTCTGAAAGGTTAGTGCTTAAAATTATGTCATGATGACAAATGCACTGAGTTTTTCTCGCATCCCTCCCTGTAAAAAAAACAAATCTTTATCTGGCCCAGGAGAGCATGTCTAGAGGTCATGGTTAGGAGGGCAGCTGGCTGGCCATGGGGCTGACTGCCAAGGAAATCGGTGTCGTCTCCAAAGTAACTCTGGGTCAGGAGGGTAGGGACAGAGTTTGCTATGCAAAGGGAGTGAAGGCTAGGAAAGACGGAAGGGAGGGTTGTGAACGGGAATTTGAAGCTAGGGAATCCAGGGGTTCACTGCTGGGGTACTTCTGAAAGGCTGAATGATCTAAGGGACCAATAATTCAACTGCCGGATACTTGCCCAATTTTTTCAAATTTGGGAATTTTGTAATGATTTTAAACCTTTGGTACATATAATGTTTGGTTAGAAGGAGGATGCCTGTGTGATCAGGTTGTAAATTAGAATGGTTTAAGGTGGGAATTCATTAGCTTATTGGAAGAAGCTCCTACATGTGGTTCAAAGAATACAACACTAAAAATACATACATGTGGTTGTTTCAAAGAATACAAACTTAAGAAGCTGTGACCCTAGAACCCCAGTTTAGTGCCTGGGACCCCGGCAGTTGCTGCTCTGAAGATTCAGAAAAGGTTGCCAACTGGTTAGTCCTTTTTTATATGCTCTCTCCCCCTGGTGGTAGTAAAACCTGGCCTCACTTCTGTTCAAGGAATTTCCTCTGTAATTTCTTAGTTGGTTCCTGCTTGCAGGAATAAGATACAATTTAGGACCAGTTTCAGGCATTCAATAGACCAGATAGTTAACTTTAGTCGTCCCAGGCAGCAGAATTGAATAAAAACACATGTTCATCCTCACTGCTTGGGAGAGAAAAAAACTCATACCAAACTCTGAAAACAAGTCTTAACATAGTATTGAGTCTTTTGAAAAAGACAAGTGACCTTAATGACCATTTTGACAATTTATATACCATTTCAAATAATTTTTACCAGCTTGTGCTATATTTGTTTATCTCACCTCTTCTCTACCTAACCACAGTCTATGCACCTTGGAGGCCTAACTCAAAACCCACCTTGTTCACTAGACAGGTTGTACTCTGATATATTCCCTCTCTGACCACCGAAGGCACTTACCAAAGTACATTACTATTTAGTGCACCCTCCCCCAGCTTGTTCAGATATTACCTAATGCTTTCAACACACACATGTTGATTGCCTAACAAAATTGGAAAATTGTACAGGGCAGAGAGCATATTTTAACTTTCCAGATTTCTTTTAGTAGCTAATGTTAGGCATATAATAATAGATACCTTAATTATTCTTATATCAAAATACAGAGTTTAAAAAACTAACAGCTTTACAACCTAAGTGTCCATCAATAGAGGAATGGATAAAGAGGAAGTGGTATATATATATATATAGTATATATGCTTACTTAAAAGAGAGAGACAGAGAGAAAATAAATATCACAGTATAAAATAAAATTTTCTAGGGGCACCTGGGTGGCTCAGTTGTTAAGCGTCTGCCTTCGGCTCGGGTCATGATCCCAGACTCCTGGGATCGAGCCCCACGTCGGGCTCCCTGCTCAGCAGGAAGCCTGCTTTTTCCTCTCCCACTCCCTCTCTCGCTGTGTCTCTGTCAAATAAATAAAAATCTTAAAAAATAAAATAAAATAAAATTTTCTACTCATAATGGTTTCTACCATTATACTTTAAAAAAAAATGCAGATTCCTGCCCCCACCCCACTTTTTGATTTCCTGCTTCTAGTATGATGTTCCTGACAATCTCCATCATTTTTTAGATTATGGTAAAAATACACAAATCTTCATCATATTTAACATGCACCACTGATACTTATAATGCAAAATGTCAGTGAACCACATTTTGAGAAATACTACTCTAAAATCTTAAAGTTTCCTTTTTCCTGATAGAACTTTTTTCATAGAATGTAAATTCCAAGACCACAGAAATTTTTGTCTTTTCACTACTGTATTCTCAGCACTTAGTTCAGAAGCTAGTTTGTAGTTAGTTCTCAACAATTTTTGTGAATGTCTGAAAAAAAAATATTTCAGATGCAGTAACTATCAAGCAAAAAAATCCATCCGAAATGTATAATTTTCTCTATACATAGGATACTTCATATAATGGTATTATCCTAAGTTTTTAAAATTTTTATTTATTATTATTTTTGAAAGATTTTAAGTAATCTCTACACCCAATGTGGGGCTTGAACTCACAACCCCTGAGATCAAGAGTCACAAGCTCTACCCACTGAGCCAGCCAGGCAACCCCTAAGTTTTTTGTTGTTTTTTTTAAGATTTTATTTATTTATTTGACAGAGAGAGAGACAGCGAGAGAGGGAACACAAGCAGGGGAGTGGGAGAGGGAGAAGCAGGCTTCCCACCCAGCAGGGAGGCCGACTCGGGGCTTGATCCCAGGACCCTGGGATCATGACCCCAGCCGAAGGCTGATGCTTAAGGACCAAGCCACCCAGGCACCCCAGTTTTGTTTTTTTTTTTAAAGAAGCATAAAATTTTAATGTAAACTTCTGTACAATTTTACTTGGATATTTAAATTATAAAAGATTGAGGAATAAATTAGTAGCCCTTCATGCGAATTCAAATACAGGACTTTTTAAGTTTTCTTATTAGTTGAAAGCTATGGATGCTATGAAAGAATTATAATAAACTATGTTTACCATAAGTATTTTGTAGAAATATTCCAGTTATCCACAGTCCATCTCCTTTGTTCTTTATATAGACTATAAATCAACAATGACCCTTCTCATGGAACAGTGAAATACACTAAACAGTTGTTTTACTTTTTTTGTTCTATACAAGTTTCAATTAATTAATCAATTAATTAAAAGCTAATATATATCCTGACTAATATTTAGAACACGATAATGTCTCTAGCAAAGTCGTGTGACTACTTTGGGCTGTAAGCTAATAAATAGAGATAAACTATGACCATCATTGCCATGATTTTATTAAGGCCCCAGAATTTGGCTTAGATCAACCATTTTCTCTTTCACAAACGGTGTTTCTCCCCGTCCCCCCCCCCCACAAAATGGATATAGCTTTATTTTTCTTCCAAAGCAATACGTGCAAAGTCTAAAAAATTACCACTGGCTATTTAAAGCTACAAAACTTTTTAGATTCATAAGCATTTAATTTCTCTAATTAAAAAGGAATTCAAGATACCGTTCATATGTTACCCAAGGGTCAACATCAGTCAAGAATAGCCTTTGCTGGGGCACCTGGGTGGCTCGGTCGGTCGTTAAGCGTCTGCCTTCGGCTCAGGTCATGATCCCGGGGTCCTGGGATCAAGCCCCGCATCGGGCTCCCTGCTCAGCGGGAAGCCTGCTTCTCCCTCTCCCACTCCCCCTGCTTGTGTTCCTGCTCTCGCTATCTCTCTCTCTGTCAAAAAAAAAAAAAAAAAAAGAATAGCCTTTGCTCCTCAAACGATCTTTAACATCCTAAAACTAAAATGGTAAGAATAGCCTTTGCTGATAGCATAAACACAAAGCTGAGTACTCTGAATATTCCTCCTGTCTCACTGGTTGTTATTCTTCTGTCTCCTTTCCTCTGATAGCTCTTCTCCCTGCCTACTAATGTTCAAGTGTCCCAGGGCTTGGTCCTCTGTTCTTTCCTTTTCTTTTTTCTTTTTTTTTTAGTAAGTGGTGGGAGCCAGGGAGTAGCTCCTATGACTTCTTTTTTGTTTTTGTTTTTGTTTAAAGATTCCACTTATTTATTTGACAGAGAGAGAGAGAAAGAGCACAAGCAGAGGGAGTGGCAGAGGCAGAGAGAGAGGGAGAAGCAGGCTCCCCGAGGAGCAGGGAGCCTGATGCGGGGCTTGATCCCAGGACCCCCGGGATCATGACCCGAGCCGAAGGCAGTCGCTCAACCAACTGAGCCACCCAGGCAGCCCTGTCCTCTTCTCTATTACTCACGCCCTCATCTAATCTCATGTTTGTAAAAACCTCTTGAAACTTCCAAAATGATATCTCTAAGTATTTCCTTAACACTCCAGCCCCATATCCGCTGCCAGCTCTGCATCTCCACTCGGAGGTCCAGTAGACATCCCACACTTAACATGTCCAAAACCAAACTCCAGGTCTTCCCCCTCTAAATCTGTTCCACACCGACTTTCTCCAGCTCAGCTGATGGCAGTGCCAACTCTCTAGTAGCTTAGGCCAAAAGTCTTGCAGTCATCCTTTTCTTTTCCCTTTCTCTCACCCCCTACACCCAATTCATGAGAAAACCTGTTGGTTCCATTTTCCAAATATATCCAGAATCTGACCATGTCCCACTACCTCCCTTCCTATTACTCTGGCCTGAGTCTCTGTTGTCTCTTGCCTGGACTGCTGCAGTAGCTTCCTCATTGACCTTGCTTTTCTCTTTGTCCCCACCCTTCTCGGTCTTTTAAAAAGGCTGCTAGAATAGTCCTTGAACCGTAAGTCAGATTATGCCACAGATTAAGCCTCTGCACACTCTACCTTTCCATCTTTCCATTCCAGCCACACTAGCTTTCACCTGTTCCATTAACACATCAGGCACATGCCTGCCTCAGGACCTCTGCACAGCCGCTCAGTTTGCCTGCCGTGCTCTGTGCCCAAATAAACACATGCTTACTTCTCTCCTGGTTTAAATGTTACTTTCTGGGGCGCCTGGGTGGCTCAATCTCGTCTCATTCAACACTCCGCTTAGCAGAATTTTTTTTAAGTTTGGAGCATTTGGATTATATCGACTTGTTGATGCAGATTTTTTCCTTGTTTTTAAGTTCCTCTGGCTTTTTCAGTTGCAGTTTGTCAGGAGCCAAATATAAATTGGTGCTTGGAAGTCCAAAGAGTATATAATTTAATAATTACCAGGAGGGTGTGTACAAAATCTTCCATCTCTTTTGCACTTGGAAATAAGCTTGCTAAATGATTTCAGGATGCAGCTAAATTTGGGGACTGCTGGAACAGATGATCAGTGAGGCTTCTCTTCAGGATTTAGATGAAAGGCAAAATCTTGTGCTGATTATGAATGTACCTGAGAGCCCTTAAGCAGCACCCTCAATTGGTTACCACTTAGCTGCTTTTTTTGTTTCAGTTCATTTTTTTTTTTTTTCCCCAAAACCAAAAGGCAGGGGTGCCTGGGTGGCTCAGTAGGCTGAGTGTCTCCGTTCAGCTCAGGTCATGATCCCAGTGTCCTGGGATGGAGCCCTGCATCGGGCTCCCTGCTAAGTGGAGAGTCTGCTTCTCCTTCTCCTCCCCACTTGTGCTCTTTCTCACTATTTCTGTCTTTCTCTCTCAAATAAATATATAAAATATAAAAAAATTCAAAACAAAACAAAAACAAAAACACAACCAAAAAGCATTAATCAGAATATCCAGTTAGCGTCACTGCTTGAGGGGTGTTTCCAATTAGATTTTTTTTCTTGTAATTTTCCCATATTTGAGTGACACCATTCTTTGTAGGATTCAATGTTAAATACCATAATTATGGGATCAAATCATTTACCCATTTAAAAATATTTATTGATTTCTTATCATGTGCCAATACCAGAGGGGATCCAGTTTGGCTTGAAACTTATTGCAAATCTGTGGGCCCTCTTTTAAAAAATAAAAGGAGAAGGAAGAGAAGGAGGAGAAAGAGGGGGAGGGGGAGAAGGAGAATAATACAAAATTATAAATCCCAGGAAGATGGACTAGAAGTACATTTCCCCATTCCTCCTAGTAAGTACAACCCAAACCCCTAGACACTATGTATAAAACCCTTTTCTGAAGGGTGTAGAAAAGAAGTCAGACTGGCTAGGGGCCTTGGGACCCAAGAATGACATGGTGATGAGTTTTCTTTTTGCCTCAGATATTCCAGACTTAGAGATAAAGAAGCCAGGAACCTGGGTAGGCCAATGAGCACAGACAAAAAAGCCCCTGGAACAGCCTGCTCCCTCTAGCCAGAGAAGGATGAAGACTTGAAGGTAGGAGGACTTGTTTCTAGTCAAGGCTCTGCCGTTAACACTGTGTCTTGGTAAACACTCCCTCTCCTGCTCTCCATTGTCAGCTGGTAGCTAAGTCCAGCATTTTGATTCCAAGTTGGAAGAGGAAAGGAGTTGTGGTTTTTTTTTTTTTTTTAAAGATTTTTTTTATTAATTTATTTGAGAGAGAATAAGATAGAGAAAGAGAGAGCATGAGATGGGGGAGGGTCAGAGGGAGAAGCAGACTCCCTGCTCAGCAGGGAGCCTGACGCGGGACTCAATCCTGGGACTCCAGGATCATGACCTGAGCCGAAGGCAGTCACTTAACCAACTGAGCCACCCAGGTGCCCTGTTTTTTTTTTTTTTTTGATTAAAGATTTTATTTATTTATTTGACACAGAGAGAGAGTGAGAGGGAACACAAGCAGGGGGAGCGGCAGGCAGAGGGAGAAGCAGGCTTCCCGCTGAGCAAGGAGCCCCATGCGGGACTCGATTCCAGGACCCTGGGATCATGACCTGACTGAAGGCAGATGCTTAACCCACTGAGCCACCCAGGTGCCCCAAAGAGTTGTGTTTTAAGCAAAGTTTACTTTTCACTGCTTAGAATAGAAGTAATTGTACACTGTAGAACATTTCCAGCTTGAGAAATGTATAAAAAAACATCTCACCATCCAGAAGAAATCACTATTAACATTTGAGGCATTTAGGGGCGCCTGGGTGGCTCAGTTGGTTAAGCGACTGCCTTCGGCTCAGGTCATGATCCTGGAGTCCCAGGATCGAGTCCCGAATCGGGCTCCCTGCTCAGCAGGGAGTCTGCTTCTCCCTCTGACCCTCCCGCCTCTCATGGGCTCTCTCTCTCTCTCATTCTCGCTCTCTCAAATGAATAAATAAATAAATAAATAAAATCTTAAAAAAAAAAAAAACAAAAACATTTGAGGCATTTAAAAAATGTAACAATGCATATATTTTATGTATTTGATATTTTACTATATATAAAATTTTGTATTTGCATTATCTATGAGCAATATCTGCTTTTAAAAATACATCTAAAGGGGATCCTGGGTGGCTTAGTTGGTTGAGCAGCTGACTCTTGGTTTCAGCTCAGGTCATGATTTCAGGGTCTTGGGATCCAGCCCTACCTCAGTTCCATGCTCAGGGGGGAGTCTGCTTATGGATTCTCTCTTTCTGCCCTGCCCCCTGATCGTGTTCTCTTTCTCTCAAATAAATAAATAAGTAAATCTATTTCAAAACAAAACAAAACAAAACAAAAGGATGCCTGGGTGGCTCAGTCAGTTAAGCATCTGCCTTCAGCTCAGGTCATGATCCCAGGGTCCTGGGATCAAGCTCCGCATCGGGCTCCCTGCTCAGCAGGAAGCCTGCTTCTCCCTCTGCCTCTCCCCCTGCTTGTACTCTCTCTTTCTCTGACAAAAAAAAAAAAAAAAAAAAAACAGAAAGAAAAAAATGACTCTGTGCATACTGTTGATCTCAGGGTTGTGAATTTGAGCCCCACGTTGGGTGTAGAGATTACTTTAAAAAGTCTTTAGGGGTGCCTGGGTGGCTCAGTCAGTTCAGTGTCTGCCTTCTGCTCAGGTCATGATCCCAGGGTCCTGGGATCGAGCCCCGCATCAGGCTCCCTGCTCAGCCAAGGAGCCTGCTTCTCCTTCTCCGAGCTCTGCCTGCTCCTTCCCCTGCTTGTACTCTCTCTCTCTCTCAAATAAATAAATAAATCTTTAAAAATAAATAAATAAATCTTTAGGGGTGCCTGGGTAACTCAGATGGTTAAGCGTCTGCCTTTGGCTCAGGTCATTCTCTCAGGGTCCTGGGATTAAGACCCACATCAGGCTCCCAGCTCTGCTTCTCCTTCTCCCTCTGTCTCTCCCCCTGCTTATGTGCTCTCTGTCTCTCTGTCTCTCTCTCTCTCAAATGAATAAATAAAATCTTTAAAAAGAATCTTTAAAAATAAAAAAAATAAAAGGACCCAGGATGAATGGCCCAAGTATCCAGAAGAAATAATTTCTATTTTCACTACTAGTTAATAAATCTTAGCTTATCTGCATCTTAATTTTTATTGCTGTGTAAATCTCAAAAGCAAAGTACCTCATACAGAATGGGTGCTTAGTAAATTAGGTAATGAATTATAAATATGTTTTCCAGTTAGCCAAAAAATGATGTTATTTACAATGAATGGGATTTGAGAGCTAATGTCTTTATAGGCAGTGAATTAATAGTAAATTACACCCACTAAGCTAATCATCTACTTTCTTTAATAAAACACATATACACAGAGCACTTAGGGCATGGACCATAACAGCATACATAGCAAGATAAACAATGAGTGGGATGTCAGGTTGTGACTTCAAAGTTCAGAACAAGCAGTTCTAAGTCCACTGACAAAACCTTTCTTTTAAAGAACTGGATACAGTGTAGTTAGTAAATCACTCTCCTATAGTCACAATGTATAATGAAAAACTAATCGTGCCAACTAGTGTATTTGGAGTAATGCTTAATTCCCAATTGAAGGAAGGAGGTTTTGATGTTCTCTGATTTAGAAAAAAACAGACCCTGCTTCTATTAAGATTAATATTTATAAATACTACATATAATAATAAAAAAATGGAACACGAAGAAGAGGACTAAGGGACAACAAAAGGTAAAAGAAAATATATTCCCTAATATTTTATGCATATAATACCTTCAAAAAACCTAATCTGAATTTTAAAAATCATTTTTATTACATATATGTTATATATTATTTATATATAAATATATATATACTTTTTAAAAGATTTTTTAAGATTTTATTTTTAGCAATCTCTACACCCAACATAGGGCTTGAACCCACAACACCGAGATCAAGAATCCCATGCTCTACCGACTGAGCCAGCTAGGCACCCCTTATTATTTTAAGTATATTACAATTATATATAATTATTATTTTTATCACATGCAAACATGATACAAAAACTCCTCTACCAAATATAGACCATTGAATTTTTTGTGTTATATCATATACTTAAAAATTTTTAACAGCTGGAGATTGACATCTGGCATGATAGTGCGAGGAGTTCCACTGACCTACTCACCAATGAATCTGTAAAAATTATTTTCAAAAACCAATCATTTAGAAGTGTCTGGCTGGCTCAGTGAGTGAACATGCTACTCTTGATCTCAGGGTTGTAGGTTTGAGCCATGTTGGGTATAGAGATTACTTAAAAATAAGATCTTAAAAAAAAAAAAGCATTTAAAGCCTCTAGAAATGGCCCTAAGTATAAACAAAACATGAAGAAACATCTATTCAAGAAAATGTGTGAAAATTGGGTAAGAAAGGCAAGAGTCTTTAGTACTGAATGAACCAAGACAACCCCCTCACTTTTCCCCAGTTCAGCAAGGCAGAGACTGTAGGGTTTCTTATTCCCCCAGGTCCGAGGGGGAGGACTTTCTTTCTGGGAGGAGCAGAACATCAGCTTTTCTCATCCTTCCCCCATCCACTTGTTTTGAGGCTAAGTCCTGGGTAAGTATGGTTGAGAAGTGGGACTCCTTTCTTCTGCCCAGCTCCCACTCATGAAATGGAGGCTCTACTATGGGTGTAACATGCTGAGAATACCGAGACTGTGATCATCCTTGCCCTGGCTCATAAAGTAGTGGGTCCATGCCAAGAGAAGCAAGCCAAGAAGACCCCATAGGGCTGCACTGCGCACCCCCCACCCCAACAACAAGCACTCGGCTCCTAGAGTGGGCATGTTATTCAGAGAGAAGCTTGCCTTCCCTGGCTTTAGAACCCTTGCTCAGAGATTTTGCCTGGTAGGAGAAGCATATCATAAAAAAGATAACTTTACTAATCTCTTCCCAAAAGAACTGACTTCATTTGCAACAGAGTATGGAGATGATCAAGTCTAAGAGTACCCACAACCAAAGTGCAGGTTATAGTGAAAGGCAATCGAGAGGAGATCTCTGACACAAGCTAAACTATAGGCTGGTTTTTATAAGAGAAATGGAAATGACAGCTGGGGTCAGAAAAAATATCAAACACTGAACTCAGAAACTCTTCCTTCAAGTGAACCTTGACTGGAGTAATTTGTAGACCAATTTATGCCCAGGCACAAACTTAAAAATAGAGCAATCAGCTGGAAATTAGTGATGTTTAACAGCTGGGTGTGGTCTCAAGGAAAGAGAGGAAGACAGCTCTACCAAAACCACTGTCATTTCAGCGTAATTGTGGGCATACCCAAAACTGCACTTTTTCTGAGGAGAAACACCAGAGGCTTACCACCATGCAAGGGCATAGTAAGGAGGGGAGATGTCATTGAAATAATCCAGCCAGGCCCTAAATAAATAAGCATGTAACAAGTCCCAGAAAGCAGTGAGGACCAATACTCAGAGTTACTACAAGCTACAATATATTGTCTGAAACATCCAGTTTCCAACAAAAACTATGACAAATGCAAAGAAACAGAATAGTTTGACCATACCCCAGGAAAAAGCAGGCAGCAGAACTTGTCTAAGAGAGTGACCAGATATCAGATTTATCAGAAAAAGACATCAAAGAAGCTATTATGAACATGTTCACAGAAATAAAGGAAGCCATAATTAAAGAAGTAAAGGTAGGTATAATGACAATGTTCCTTCAAATATCAATAAAGAGGGGCGCCTGGGTGGCTCAGTCGTTAAGCGTCTGCCTTCGGCTCAGGTCATGGTCCCAGGGTCCTGGGATCGAGCCCCGCATCGGGCTTCCTGCTCGGCGGGAGGCCTGCCTCTCCCTCTCCCACTCCCCCTGCTTGTGTTCCCTCTCTCGCTGTGTCTCTCTCTGTCAAATAAATAAATAAAATCTTTAAAAAAAAAAAAAAAAAAAAATATCAATAAAGATGTAGAAATCATAAAAAAAAATGGAAACTATGAAGTTGAAAATTAAAATGAATGAAAATTTAAAACTCATGAGAGGGGCTCAACAGTACATTTGAACTGGCAGAAGAAGGAATGAGTAAACTTGAAGATAGGTCAATAGAGGTTATGCAAACTGAAGAACAAAAAGAACAAAAGGAATGAAGAGAGATGAGCCTCAGAGAAATGTGGGACACATTTCATAAAAACATACATATTGGGAGTATCAGAAGAGAGGAGAGAGAGAAAAGAGCAGAGAAAAATATTTGAAGAAATAAGAAAAGTTCTCAAATTTACTGAAAAACAATGATCAAAGCTAGACAAAGACATGACAAGAAAAAACATACTGCGGGCTAATATCTCTTAGGAGTATGGGTGCAAAAAATCTTCAACAAGGTACTAACAAACTGAACCCAGTAACCTAAAAAAAGAATTACGGGGCACCTGGTCAAGTCATGAGTTCAAGTCCAGTATTCGGCTCCACATTCAGTGTGGAGCCTACTTAAAAAAAAAAAAAAAATTATACACCATGACCAAGATTTACCTGAAAAATGCAAGGTTGGTTTAACATATGAAAACCAATTAAGAAATCATAACAACAGGGGCGCCTGGGTGGCTCAGTCGTTAAGCGTCTGCCTTCGGCTCAGGTCATGATCCCGGGGTCCTGGGATCGAGCCCCGCATCGGGCTCCCTGCTCAGCGGGAAGCCTGCTTCTCCCTCTCTCACTCCCCCTGCTTGTGTTCCTTCTCTCACTGTCTCTCTCTCTGTCAAATAAATAAATAAAATCTTTAAAAAAAAAAAATCATAACAACAGAGTAAAAAACAAAAATCAAATGATCAATCTCAATATATGTAGAAAAAGCACTTGGTAAATTCCAATACTACACTTTCATGATAAAAACCCCTCAACAAGGGGCACCGGGGTGGCTCAGTCGGTTAAGCAGCTGCCTTCAGCTCAGGTCATGATCCCAGGGTTCTGGGATGAAGCCCTGCATCAGGCTCCTGCTAAACTTCTTCCTCTCCCTCTTCCCTTCCCCCTGCTTGTGTGCTCTCTCTCTCTCTCCCCCCCCCAATCAAATAAATAAATAAAATCTTAAAAAAAAAAAAAAGCCCTTGGGGCACCTGGGTGGCTGAGTCGGTTGAGTGGCTGCCTTTGGCTCAGGTCATGAGCTCAGGGCCTTGGGATCGGGCCCCAAATTGGGCTGTTGCTCAGCGGGAGCCTGCTTCTCCCTCTCCCTCTGCTTGTCACTCCCCCTGCTTGTTTTCTCTCTGTGTGTCAAATAAATAAATAAAATCTTTAAAAGAAAAAAAAAAACCCTCAACAAGCTAGGAAAAGAAAAGATTTTTCCAACCTGATAAAGGACATCTGCAGAAAACCCACAGCTAACATCATACTTAATGGTGAAAACTGGATGCTTTCCCCTAAGATCAAAAACAAGACAAGGAAGTCTGCTTCTTTTCAACATTGTGTTAGGTGTTCTAATCAGAGCAATTAGGCAACAAAATGGAATAAAAGCATCCAGATTGTAAAGGAAGAAGCAAAACTATCTCCATTTTTGCACGACATGATCTTGTATATAGAAAATCTCAAGGAATCCATGAAAAAGAAACTATTAGAACTAATAAAAAAGTTCATCAAGTTTACAGAGTACAAACCAATATACAAAACTGAATTCAAGTTATCAGGTTATCTAGCTCTGATAGTTTCTGTTCAAGGAATGTGTTCGTTTGCTCTAAGTTGTCAAATTTATTGGTATGAAGTTATGATAATTTCCTTATTATCTTTTTAATGTCTATAGGCTCTGTAATATTACCTTCACTCTCATTCCTAATATTGGTAATCTCTTTCTCTCTTTTTCCTTTGATTACTCTAGTCCTCATTGTTACATCATTAGTTTTTTTTTTACTCTTAGAGCACCTAGCTGGCTCAGTTGCAAGAGCATGTGACTCTTGATCTTGGGGTCATCAATTCAAGCCCCACATCGGGTGTAGAGCTTATTTAAAAAATTTTTTTGGAAAAAAAATTTGGGGGGTCTTTTTTCTCTGTTTCATTTTGAATAGTTTCTATTGCGGCATCTTCAAATTCAATAATAATTTCTTCTAAAATATCTAATCTGATGTTAATCCCATCCAGTATATTTTTCATGTCAGAAATTATAGTCTTGAGATCTAAAAGTTCAATATATGTCCTTTTTTATATCTTATATGTCTCTCCTTCTTGAACAACTAGAGCATATTTATTTATTTATTTTTTAAATCTTTTTTTTTTTTTTTAAGCTTTTTTATTTATCTGACAGAGAAAGAGACAGCGAGAGAGGGAACACAAGCAGGGGGAGTAGGAGAGGGAGAAGCAGGCCTCCCGCTGAGCAGGGAGCCCGATGTGGGACTTGATCCCTGGACCCTGGGATCATGACCTGAGCTGAAGGCAGACACTTAACGACTGAGCCACCCAGGCGCCCCTAGAGCATATTTATAATAGCTGTTTTATAATCATTGTCTGCTAATTGTATCATTTTTCTCTTTTCTGGGTCAGTTTCTATAAATTGATCTTTCTTCTCATATGAGTTGTATTTTTAATTTTAAACAATTTTTAACTGAAGTATAGTTGACATATATCAGTTTCAGGTGTACAACATAATGATTCAATAATTATATACATTATGAAATGCTCACCACAATGAGTGTAGTTACCTTCTGACACCAAAGTTATTACAATATTATTGATTGTATTCCCTATGCTGTTCTTTTATCCCTGACTTTATTTTATAACTCGAAGTTTGTATCTCTTAATCCTCTTCATCTATTTCACCCATCCTCCCGCCTACCTCTAGCAACCACTAGTTTATCCTCTGTATTTATAAACTGTTTCTCTTTGTCATTGTTTGCTGGTTTGTTTTGTTTTTTAGATTCCACATATAAGTGAAATCATATGGTATTTGTTTTTCTCTGTCTGACTTATTTCACTTAGCATAATACCTTCTAGGTCCATCCATGTTGTCACAAATGGCAAGATTTCATTCTTTTTTTATGGCAAAGTAATATTTCATTGTGTATAAATACCACATGTTCTTTATCCATTCATCTATTTTTTAAGATTTTATTTATTTATTTGACAGAGAAAGACACAGCGAGAGAGGGAACACAAGCAGGGGGAGTGGGAGAGGGAGAAGCAAGCTTCCCACAGAGCAGGGAGCCCGATGCGGGGCTCGATCCCAGGACCCTGGGATCATGACCCGAGCCAAAGGCAGACGCTTAATAAATGAGCCACCCAATTTTAAAGTAAATTCCATATTGTTTTTCAGAGTGGCTGTACCAATTTACTTTTCTACCAACAGTGCACAAATCTTCACCAGAGTTGTATTTTCTTGCTTTTTGCATTCCTGGTTATTTTTGATTTGATGACAATGTGAATTTTACATTGTTGGGTGTTGGATTTTTTAAAAATTCCTTTATATATTTTTGGGCTTTGTTCTGGGATTCAATTAAGTGACTTGGAAACAATTTAATCTTTTTCAAGCTAGCTTTTAAGCTTTGTTAGATGGGTCCAGACAGCCTTTAGTCTAGGTCAATTCTGTTGCACTAGTGAGATAATTTTCTGAGAACTCTGCTGATGTTCTGTGTTAGGAAGTCTTTCCAATCTGACTGGTGGGAACGTGAAGCCTGCTAGTTCCTGAGTGAGCTCAGAGGATTGTTCTACTTGACTTTCTGGTGGTCATTTTTTTGGCCTTGGTAGCTTCCTCCTACATGTGAGCTGGTATTAGTTGGAATCAGTACTAGTTGGAACCCTCTGCATATCTCCAGAATTCAGTCTTGGTCAACTCTCTTCTCTCAGGTCTTCTACACTGCAAATTCCAGCTGCCTCAGCCTCCCCAAAGACTGAAGTTTGCTTCCTTAATTTAAGGAGACATACAGGCTCCATTTGGATTCACTCTTCCTGTACTGTGGCCTAGAAACTCTCTCTAGGCAGTAGCCAGGACAACTGTAGAGCTCATCTCCCTGCTCTAGGGATTACTGTCCCGGGCTGCCTATTATTTAATGTTTGAAAACCATTTTCGCAATTTTGTCCTCCTTTTTAAGGCAGAAAGCTTTATCTAGTCCCTGTTACTGGGACTAGATGGAAGTTGCCATTCTGGCCCTTATTCTTTCTTTCTTTTTTTTAAATTTCAGTATAATTAACATACAGTGTTATATTAGTTTCAGGTGTAAATTTTGGTCTTTCTTCTAAGAGCAATAGACTGCATTGAAGGGTTTCCAATGGGGAGGCACATGACCAGTTTTTTAAAATAACTGAGTGCTGGGCGCCTGGGTGGCTCAATCGTTAAGTGTCTGCCTTCGGCTCAGGTCATGATCCCAGGGTTCTGGGATTGAGCCCCGCATCGGGCTCTCTGCTCGGCAGGGAGTCTGCTTCTCCCACTCCCCCTGCTTGTGTTCCCTCTCTCGCTGTGTCTCTCTCTGTCAAATAAATAAATAAAATCTTAAAAAAAAATAAAATAAAATCACTGAGTGCTGTGTGGAGAATGGATGGAAGGAGAGCAAGACAGGAAGTGGGGAGACAACAATTCAGAGGTTACCTTATCCTGACAGTTGATGGTGGCTTGGACCAAGAAAATGACAGTGGAAGCGAGGGAAAGGTAAGGTTTATTTACAAACTGACAGTATATTATTGCCTATGTGAAGTTCAAAGTGGCAAGTCTTTGACCTCTATGCTAAGGGAATTTCATTGTGACCCTCTGAAGAGAGGGGTTGTATAAGAACTACGTTCTTGCTTCTGGATTTTCAGCCAATCAGGGATGACTATTTATTTGCAGGGCAGGCTTTCAACTTGCCGCAGTTGACACCTCAGTTACTCTTACGGACTGAATGGTTTTGGCCCCTGCCCCTAATTCATATGTTGAAGTCCTAACCCTCAATGTGATGGCATTTGGAGATGAAGCCTTCGAAAGGTAATTAGGGTTAAATGAGGTCGTAAGTGTGGGGTGCTGATGTTGGGATTAATGCCCTTATAAGACACCAGAGAACTTGCTCTCTGTCACATGAGGACACAGCAAGAAGGTAGCTATCTGCAAGCTAGGAAGAGAGCCCTCAGCATGAACTGACTTCTGGACCTTGATCTGGGACTTAGAGCATCCAGAACTGTGGGGAATAAGTTTCTGTTGTTTAAACTACCTAAGTCTATGGTATTTTGTGATAGCAGCCCAAGAAAGGGAATATAGTGGTGCTCAGCTACCAGTCAGTGATGACTTCTCTCATTTGGATGGCAGTGTTGTTCAAGGGTGTGGGCATTCTTTAAAATGGTAAATTTTTGCTTTGCAATGTTTTGTGAATGGTGCTTTAATACATAATCTTTTTGATAGTGAATTGTTTGCAAACTCCTGTGATAATGTTAATGCATTTGCATTAGCATCGCCTGTAAAAAACCTTGACTTCCTGACTTCTACTTAAGTCAAATAACGTTATCTTATAATTAGCTCAATGGAGAACTGGTATTGAAAAGACCTTCTACTGATTGGCCCATTAACAGTTTTTAAGTCATTGATAAAAGAGTAGGTAAACAAGGCTAATTTAAAACATTCAGTCTGAAACCTGGTTCTTTCAGTTAAGCTGTTGCTAGTGTTTTGAATTCTCTTGCTTCACTGCTTAAAGATAGCTACTCTCAGATGATAGCCCATTCACTTCCAAAGATTAGGTGGAAATTAAATATAAGAATTAAGAGAATGGACTTTGGTCTGTTGAGAAGCAAGCACAGTAAGAACGAGGAGCATGACTTGCAAAGGATGGGTATAATGAGAGCTCACACTCAATGTGAGCTCGAACTCACAACCCTGAGATCTAGAGTTGCATGCTTTTCCAACTGAGCCAGCCAGGCGACTGAGAGATGTTTTCTTTTTAAGATAGAAAGAGAAAGGGAATGGACCACTGACAATACTGGCATTTTGAACTATTTACAGGCTGGCTTGAAAACACTTTAGACTGATTCCAAACGACCACTCATGTATATACCACCCATCTGTTCAACACACACACACCTGTTAGGTGCCTATTGTGTAAAAGACTTTATGCTATTGGAGCTACAAAGATGAAGACAATGTAGATATGACCTTAAGTACTTCACAACGGACTGCTGATAGCAGACATGTTTCTAATTAATCTTATACTATTGTCACAAGATAAACTAAGTGCTGCCGCGGTGCATGTGTGTATAAATTACCTGCTTATTAATCATTTTGATCTAAGCCTTGAAAGTTAGTAAAAGCATGGAAATAATGTAGTAAAATCATTTTTCCCGTTCTGCCATACCTCCCTTTTGGTGCTGCCACTGAACAACTTTGCATTTCTCTCAACATTACAGTCTCCCTGGAATCAAAGAATATTAATAGCTTTAGAATCACTCTCAGGATGAGAAAACAGATCCAGATTAGGCTTCACACGACATGCCTGAGGACAGAGCTAGCTTAGTGGCAAACAGAAACCATTCTCCTGAATACAAACTAAGTATTATGCCTTTTTCTTCATCCAGCTATGTGTAAAATTCTTCCCAACCTTTGAGACTTGGCTTAATCATTACTACTTCCATGAAGCCCTGCCTGACATTCCCCAAGTAGATAAACTCTCCCTCTTCAGAGTATTTTGCTCACAGTGACTACTTTTAACAGAAACATTCACTTACTTTTACTGGGACTTTGTTCCCTAATTATTCCAGCTGGAGCCTCGAGCCCAAAGGACAGAGGAATGTGAAATCATGGTCCCTGGGTTCTCTGCAGATGAGGACAAAATATGAAAAATCATGGCCACTACATTTCACTTTTTCATAAAATACCAGTAATTTTTCTATTATACGAACTCTTGGTATTGTCACTTTCTTCCGATGTTGCAATTACTTACTGCTCACTAAGGTCATTAATGCCTTTATTGCAAAATCCAATGAATACTGTCCTGTTTTTAGCTTTTTAATGTTCCCTGTGACTTTTCTTTCATATATCCAGTTATTTGTTAAATATTTAATGAGATCAGATATTGCACTAGATGCTGGGAATGCAATGGTGAGCAAAACACACATAGGTCCCATCATATGATAACACTAGAAAGACCACCAATCAAGCAACCTTAAAAAAGTGTAGTAAATGCTACATTAGAGGAATCATAGGGCACATAATCTGATTCAGAGACTTAAAACCTAGTCTGATCCAAAAGAAGTGATGTTAAGGTGAAATCTGGAGAATTAGGAGATGAAGGAAGCCTAGTTCAGCAAAGGGAACATGAAGGACTGGAGGCAAGAAAAAACACACATTGGAGGATTTAAAGATGTTCCTTAAGCCTGGGTCACAAATGGGGAAAAAAGGGCAGGAGAGGTAAGGAAGGACAGTTTCATTTCATAAAGTGCTTTTAAACTGTGATAAGAGTCTGGGTTAAAGGCAATGAAAAGCCATGGAAAGATTGTGAAGAGCAGAAGGACAAGAGAAAGCTCATTCTTGCTGCAATTTAGGAAAAACATTTCTACAATGTCCATTATTTTTTATTCTAGGTTTTAAGCGATTTTCACTGTTGCCTCATTCTAAATACTGTGAAAAGAGCTAAATTAAAAGAAAATCTTTGATTTGGGTGAAAATATCTCCCCATGCATCACAGATAAATTATATGTAAAACAGAAGTTATTCTTGCAAAGCAATTTCTTGACTCCTGATTAACATCAGAAAATAGATAAGGTTTAACAATAGACTAGTAGGTAATTGTATCCTCCTTTTATTTGAAACCAGTCAGCTCTAAATTATTCATGCTATCTGAAGAACAGATATATATATACATAACCTAAAATGATCAATAATCCGGATAGTTTCTATTTCACTTTGCAATGTGTCTTTATCTTCATTTAAACACAAGTATCTCTGAAATCTAGGAATTTACTTAAAGCCACACCAGATTGCTGGAGGGGAGGTGGGTGAGGGGATGGGGTAACCAAGTGATGGGTATTAAGGAAGGCACCGATGTAATGAGCACTGGGTGTTATATGCAATTGATGAATAACTGAACTCTATCTACATCTGAAACTAATGATACACTGTATGTTAATTGAATTTAAATAAAATAACATTTAAAAAAAGAGCCACACCACAGAAAATGGCCAATCCATAATACCTAATTTTGTGATCCATCCTAAATTGGGAATTGAAAGCATGTTTTAGGCTGATGTCAAGAGTTAAGAAAGTGGTTTATACCTTTTTCTTTACACTTTCATATTTTTTGACTTTTTTTTTTAAACAGTTAAGTATGTCACTTTATTATTTTTCTGGTAATAAAAACATTTCCGTATGGAAAACGAAGAGAGGTATCCTCTTTCACATCTTCCTTGAGAAGGTCGGGTTAAATAATTGATTTTAGAGAGCTTCCCTGAGATACAAAATTCATTTTAAAAAACACAAAAAGAACCAGAGAGTAACAGGACATGAACAAAGCAGGGTAGAAGTGCTATCATTTAGGTTTGCAATATGGATAATTTTAATAATGACTATTTTCTAAGATATTTGAATGACTATTTTCTAAATGAACACAATTTTAGCAACCAATGGGGAATAAAACAGCGATGTTACAGAATTCTAAAATCTTTTTTGATAGAGATCATTGATTAGATTTAGTTTTGAACAACATAAATTAAGTCAAGGAATGAAAAGTGCTTTTACGATCAAAACTAACTGGGGCGCCTGGCTGGCTCAGTCAGTGGAGTGTGCAACTCTTGATCTCAGGTCGTGAGTTCGAACCCCATGCTGGGTGTAGAGATTTATTTTTTAAAGATTTTATTTATTTGAGAGAGAGAAAGCAGGAGCAGGGGGAGAGGCAGAGGGAGAGGGAAGAGACTCCGTGCCAAGCAGGGAGCCTGATGCGAGGCTCGATCCCAGGACCCCATGATCATGACCTGAGCCGAAGGCAGATGCTTAAGTGACTGAGCCACCCAGACACCCCTAGAGATTACTTAAAAAAAAAAAAAATTAAAACACAGCAAATATGCTGAATATATATTTACTTGAAATACTGTTTTTAAAAATCATATGAAGGTAAAGGCAGGATCTTATTCTGAAAATTAAGGAATCAGGATAAATTCGTTTTTACGTACTCAATAGCTTATATAGATCTGTTCCTAATAACTTTGTTTAGGACTTTACAACATACTATGTGTGGTGTGAAGAATTTATAACGTGATGATGCTTTTGGATAACAGAATACCTCAGTTTTCAGTTCTTAAAAAAAAAAACCTCAAAACATTCTGATTTTGTTGTTTAAAAAATTGTTTTCATTTTAATGATCTGAGTTAGTAACAAACAAATATACAAAATTGTCTTTCACATTTCCATACATTGTATTATGGACCACTTAAAACTCTGGGCTACAAATGCAGGTTTCTTTGTATCCTTAACTTCAATTATTGTCACTTATAAATAAAGGTGATTTTCGAAAACATGCATTTGTGAACATAGATGCCAAAAGTTGTACATGTAAGTTAATGCACAACCAATAGTGTACATTGTTCATTTGTGCAGTTATGTGTCAAATGCAATTGACACAGGTAGAAGCAGTTATCCTGGGACAGTTTACTCTATCTGAAAAGCATTTCTGAGAAGCAGATGGAACTACAGTTTAAAGCAAAAATTGTATTCTACAAATACAGTAAAATTCACAACTTGCACATCTGAAGCAACTTTTGGGACCCAAAGCTGATTCAATAACCTTGCTGCTATATTGGTTTTATGGGTATAACTCCAAAATCATAGACTGGAAAACAGCTGTTTCAACAAAAATAAATATATATATTAAAAGGAAAGTGAGACTTTAAAAAATGTGAGGAAAGCTCTGAAAAGAGTAATAAGGTATGAATCACCTGTAATTTTCACTTTTAAAAGTTTTAGAAATTTAAAGAAATTTAAAAACTTAAAGGTAATCTGAACATTTTCTAAGCTGTTTTAAATTAGGATTTTTCCATCCCACCAATGTTTTCTATTTGATAGTATAATAGAAATATGGACGGTTTCTATTGTTGACTTACCATGATAATTCATAAGTCATGATAAATTTGTGACTTCATTAGAGGATCAAATAAGTGGAAACTGGGTTATCATGAAAATGGGAACAAGGAAGCCCCTTCTATAACCACTAATCTGAACTACAAATAAACACCAACACAAAATGATTTTTTATATTAAATTATTTCCAGGTATCTGTAGGGAGGAAAATCCAATCTTTCTTAAAAATGTTTTCCTGGGTGGTGGCAATATGTGCTTTACCTCTTTAACTCTATCTACAACCTAAAATTATTTCTATATTATAAATTTCAAACTCCCTGGCAAGGAATGTGAATGCTAACCAGCTAGGTATTTATTCAACTTCATACAAAGAAAGGACTCATGAATGGACATCATAATAAGAGTCCCACTTTTTGCTAAGGCCCAAGTTTGATGTCCTTGCCTATAATATATGATCAAATGAGAGAAGACCGTGCAAAACAACTGGGTCTCCTTCAGGCAGTTATCAAAGACTTGGCCTCTGATATTATGAAAACACTTGTTTTACTACAATGAATACAACTGCCAACATTTTGAGGGGCAACTGCAGTTGAAAAGGAAATGGGTAATTTTCTATAGGAAACATAAGATCAACTTTAAGAAAATGTCCCTGTTTTCCGTGGGCCTTACGAAGGAGATGTGGCTAGTGATTTCAAACATGTACTTCAAGTGTTACCTAAATGCATGACAGCTCTTAAAAATGTTTAACCATCAATGATTCAGGAAAGTAAGCTGGGGGGAGTAAAGACATGTACGTATAACACTACCTTAGGAGATGTAGTTATCTACTCTGCACTTCATAAATGAAAGAAACCAATTCTGTCCAGAATCAATATCAGAAAGAAATATGGCTGCTTCCTACTCTTCTCCACTTAGCAAAATCAATTTTATGATGCTCTCACTGCTGGTAAGTCTCATCTGAGTTAGGCAAAATGAATCTAATAGGTTACTTTTGTTTTCGAAATAAACTGTTTAAACTGGTCTTTTTAAAAGCTTTCAGAAATGGAATATTTAACCACTGAGAGAAACTTCTATTATTACCTTGTCTAATGGCAGGTGCAATGATTGTTTGATTAAGGATTATTGCTTTTAATAAGATAACCATCAGAAATAAATATGTAAGCTTAACTCAAATACTCATTTTCTACTCAATGCTACGTTTCATTCTCAAATCGAGTCACATGTTATCTTTAATTTTTTGCCAGTTTACCAAGGTTTTAAGTATGAGAAGTTGGCCTGTTAACTCAAAATCAAGACAACAGCAATGTCCACATGAGCACGTCTTACTTGGGCATTGAGCAGGAACACTGCTTTCTTGATGGGACTTAAGGCACTAAATGGTGGTAAAATAAAGAAAAAGTATGATGATTAACAACTTCTTTAGAATCCTAAAAAAGGAGATCGTTTAGAAGGACACTAGTAAATCTTTTTCTCAAACAAATAAGGCATCCTGTTGGCAAACACAAATAAAACAAAAGGTCATGTTGAACCTAATACATTCACTGTCTCAGCTAAACTACTTGAAACACTAGCTATCAAACTAAAGAAAGCTACAACAGCGTGTATAAAAGTTGGAAAGGCACCAAAAGGAGAGTTCTACCACTTCCAGTTCTAAGAGTTAGGTAAGCTGTGTTTAACACTGCATGTCGCCTAATTATGAATTTTATTCTTCCAAATGTATAATGGTGGTTAATTCTGATTTTGACAAATCGGTTAATCAAGTACTAGTAAGGAGTCGATTTTCATGAACTAGAAAATGACTGCAGTGTCTAACACAACTCCACTTATAAAGCTACACTAATTCTAGTACTGAATGCATATTCTGGATAACACTGAAGCAAATCCATATAAACAAAAATGGTTACCTCAAGATAGAATTCACAATAGAAATTCAATATATAACTAAATAAGATTTACTGAAAATAATGAAAAGTGTAGTACAGATACATCAAACATAATTATAACCACAACATTTTCCTTGTGAAAAATACAACTATTAGTGAAATAAAATGTACAATTGAAAAATTTTTCCAAAGGAAAAAACAGTATAAAGGAAAATACTTTTCTTTGAGATAGGGAAAATAGTATGTCATTGTTTTTTTCATTACAATATAATTTGACACAAAAAGCAGTCCTAGAATTGCACCAATTCCACATCCAGTTTCCTGAACATGTTAAGAGTAAAAGGAGTTCGTAAAGCAGAATGCAGTTTCTGAATTTCATATTTTAAATTGAGGATATTCTCATACAAAATGTCACATCACACCAGATCTGTTTACATAATGTACAATACTTTCCATTTTGTGGCCAGACACGAATATAAACATAGGCGTTTGGTGCCACCTCTCTTTCGTTCTGGTGTTTAGTCAGAGTCAGGAAAAAAATAATCAAGTTACTGAAGTGTTATCTCTCTAGCAATAAAGAAAAATTATATTTAGTGCATGCTTCATCATTTGTCAAAAAACATTTCTGAAAATAAAACTCAGTTACCCAATGGTTTACAAAATAGAAAAATCATTCATTAGGATAAAAATGTGGTGGGATTTTAGGTCCATTTCCAAAGGCCTGACTTCCTGGGCAGCACCACTGTCCTTCAGCAGAGGTCACCAGTAAGTTCTAAGAGCAAAGCAGGTGTGCCCGCAGGAGACCACTGCTTCACACTCACTTATCTGAGGCCCCACACCCCCTGTGGCCCCCCATCTCTGCCAGTTCATTAGTGCTATAACACAGACAGAACTTCCGTGGAAATGTTAGGAACATTTCTGCTGTACATGATTTAGAAGTTCTCCGAATTTTTCAAATAGGTCTTCCACCCATTTTACATTTTTCATACAAAGTTGAACAATTTCTTCCTGTCCTAAGTCTTCATTTCTTTTCTGCACAGAAGAAATCTAAAATAAAGAGAATGACCACATTAGCTTATACTTATCACTTTATGAGCTCTTCATAAGGGTTTATGGTTTCTGTATCTTGAATGAAAAGGATTTTATGAATACACCTACAAATATGGATTTAAAAAAAAAATGCCATCCGTGGAGAATGATTATTTCATATAAATTTGGGTGAAGTCTAATCCTATCATTTTTAGCTCCATGAGGGCAAAGAGGAAGGCTAGAAAAAAAAAATGGTTCAAACTTCTGAATTCCTTCCAATTGTGTTAAAAGCTAAGTGACAAATTTTGGGGTGAATTCTGCAATTCAGAGCAATGTAAAAATAGTCATCATATTTTGCATGACAATCTTTATTTTCTCCTTTGCTAGGTTAGATTTATGAACATCTTTCCATTGATTATCATCAAATACATCAAGTGTAGCCTCAATCCACAACTTAACTCTTAAACAGCTGGTAGTGCTGATAAAAAAGTCCAGTCCACAGCCATTTAAGCTTTGAGGAACTTGATCATTCTATCCCACCCACAAAGTGGTATTATTGTCATATATAACTTCTGAGCAACTTAAATTATGATACGTAAAAGTTACAATTAAATTTTAACTATCATTTCTTCCTGACCATGTACAAAAACCCCTTTCTCAGCAATTAAGTGGGAGAAGGCCATTTTAGTGATAAGGAAGACGGCAGGATATCAAAGCAGTGACTGAAGTGAATTAAAGCAGGATCATGATGGATTATGAGTGAAGAAAATGAAATCAAGTACCATTTATTATGGCAATGTAAAGCAAGCATAAAGCATAAAGTTAAGCAAACAGTTTAAAAACATTACCACTTACAGCTCTGGAAGAGCCTCAGATTAATATGAGCACAACACATAACAGAGAGACTCAGAATAACATTACTTACAAGACAATTATAGACACATGTATTTTTTAACAATTCTAAGACATTAAAAAAATACTATAGCTATAGTCTCCTTAAAGTTCAGAAAAACATTTCTTTTTTAAATAAATGAAAAAAATTACCTCATCTTTACATATCAGATAAACATGATATTTATAATGATGGAGTGAATGATACAAAGAATACAGCTGTATTTTCTCTGGATCAACAGCAAACTCCTATAAAAAGAAAAGAATTTATAGTCATATTTATTTCATGGACTATTTGAACTGTGAATACTTTTACAAAAATACTAGACCAGAAGTCTTAATGGAAATCTTAAAAATAAATGACTAATATGGCTAGATATAGGCTTAAATATGGACAAGAGGCTTATTCAAAATAAGAATTTAAATTGTAGGGGTGCCTGGGTGACTCAGTCGTTGAGTGTCTGTCTGCCTTCAGCTCAGGTCATGATCCCGGGGTCCTGGGATCGAGCCCCACATTGGGCTCCCTGCTCCGCGGGAAGCCTGCTTCTCCCTCTCCCACTCCCCCTGCTTGTGTTCCTTTTCTTGCTTTGTCTCTCTCTGTCAAATAAATAAATAAAATCTTTTTTAAAAAAAAGAATTTAAATTGTATTTTAGAATCTTCACTTTTTTTCTGAATATAAACACACAATATTTCAAAAAATTTAAACATAGAAAAATTTAAACAGTAAACATTTAAGATGACTTATAAAGTAAAAGAATCCTATAATCTCTTGCTTCAGAGATAAACAGGGTTAAAAGCGTGGTATATATTCTTCCATATTTTTCCATGTATAACATGTATTAATGACACGAATTCTGTAATGGGAAGGAAATCCTACTACACATATTGTTCTGCAGCTTTTTTTTTTAATTTTTTTAAGAAGATTTTATTTATTTATTTGACAGAGAGACACACAGCGAGAGAGGGAACACAAGCAGGGGGAGTGGGAGAGGGAGAAGCAAGCTTCCCGCAGAGCAGGGAGCCCGATGTGGGGCTCGATCCCAGGACCCTGGGATCCTGACCTGAGCCAAAGGCAGATGCTTAACGACTGAGCCACCCAGGTGCCCCTGCAACTTTATTTTTTATAACTTGTTTTTAACCTAACTAAAACTTGCCTCTTTCTATTTATTACATATAACCCCCTACTGCTATAAATTACATGAGGGCAGGGAATTTTGACCATTTTTCACAGTTCTATTGCTAGTGCTTAGAACTGTATTCACACAACAGGCACTCAAAAAATTTTAATGAAAGAATGAATGAGTCTTTTTAAAAATTACATAGTATTACATTATCTGGATGGCTCTTTATCCAGTTTCCCACTGGTGATGCATAACTGGATTGCTCTTATAATTAGGCAATGAGCAAAAGCATACATTTTTATGCATTTGTGAATGTGTTTCTACAAAATATATTTTTGACGTGAAATTGATGTTGCTAAACTGATTTCTAAAAAGGCAATAATTTAGACTATGTTTGAAAATGAGTGAATCCCAATTTCAATAATTTTGCAGATATGGAATATTGAATCTTATGGAACATGTGCATACTTACCTATATGCATTTGTATCTAATGACAAAAAAATATACAGAAAATATAAATACAGGTATCAGGTAATTCCTTGCCTATTCATCTATTTTAAAAATCTGCAAGCACTGGGTGCTTGGGTGTCTCAGTCAGTTAAGCATCTGCTTTTAGCTCAGGTCATGACCCCAGGGTCCTGGGATGGAGCCCCGCATCCAGCTTGCTGCTCAGCAGAGTCTGCTTTTCCCTCTGCCCCTCCTCCCACTCATTCTTTCAGTCTCTCTCTCAAATAAAATAAATAAAATCTTAAAAAAAACCAAAACTGCAAGCACTAACTACATGCAGATACTGTGCTGGACAATGCAGAAAAACAAAATAAGACCGAGTATCTGTTCTTTGAGCTGGAGCTGCTCATTCCTACCTGAAAAGACTTCAGAGTTAATAACAATACAGTAAAGTATTTGCTTGTTTCAATATTTTAAAGAGGAATAATATTAACTGGAAAAGGCATAATTATATCAAACCATATATACTTACTTGTGCAGATTTGGTGGTTGTTTTAGAAGTCCTTAGAGTTTTCTTATTATAAGTTTTGCCATTCATTTTGATTTTAGAAATAGTAGAACCCCCAGTTTTTGCTTTAGAGTCTCGAGTAATTATTGTTAGTTCGGGAAAGCTTTCCAAAGCATTCTTTAAAATAAAGCAAAAATAACTGACATCAGAAGAAAACTAATCCAAACTACTTCCAGCTATTTGAAAAATACAGAAATATATACATACATTTATACATAATACACACATGTATATAGATGGGGTATGGTAAATATATACAATATAGAAATACACGTGGGTATTAAACAGAGCCACAAATTCTTTGTAGCTCCTCCATCACCATGTGGAACCTACTTCCTCATCCCTTGAATCTGGGTGAACCTTACCTTATGACCTGCTTTATGCCAATAGCACATGGCACTGTAGGGACTCCTTAACAAGCCAGAGAGTTCTAGAAATGCCTCTCTGTGGCTTCAAAGTAGGAGAAAGAGGGACACAGGTTTCTTCAAAGCTCTACCAATTCAACCACTGTCAACACCTGACTCTTGGCCAAGCCCTGCTATAAAGAACGCATCTGATCCCAGATGAATGGGATCTCTCCCTGATGAGAAGAGTGAAAACAAGTAGCATTGTAATACTTCTCTGGCTTCACCACGTCTCTGCTTCTTTTGACCTCAGTTGTATGAAGAGTCTAAAACAGACCTTGATGCATTTTCTGGCCACAATGACACAGCAGTTACTCACTGATAACTTAGTGGCCATGTGGCCAAACCAATTCTAGGCCACTCATTAAAAGTCACTGGCATATTTTGCCCTTAACTACTTGGCAAATCATCTGGACATGAAAAACTACAAATAATAACTGAATGATATTTGTAGCTAAATTTAACTAGTTTAAGTACTGTTTTAAGGGGCACCCGGCTGGCTCAGTTGGCCATAGAGTTTACTTAAAAAAAAAAAAAAGTTGTTTTAAAAGATTAAACTGAGTTCACACAATCATTTATTATTTTGACACTAAAAGGGTTCAAGTGCTCCCATTATATTTATTATTCAGAAGGAAGTTCCCATTTGATAAGCTACACTGTTTTATAAACAGTTACAACCTTTAAGGCCAACTCTCTTCCAGACTCTTGAGTTCCCAAGCACCTTTCATGATAAGACGCTAAAGATGATTGGAAGCACATGGATTTCAGAGGAAAACAGAACATGATTAACTTCAAAAGGCTTTAGGATTCCCAAAATGACTGAGATCATCATGTTAATGGTGTTAATTATTTCTAATGAATAGAAAATCTTTTAATCTTTTATAATTTACTATTTGTAGTATTTTACTATTTTAAAATCATATTGTAATACTGTGCATATATTTTGGCTTTGAAATGCAAGTTGCTATAAATGAAAATAATAAAAATAACTAATTTTAAAATTAGAAATTCTGTGGTTTTTTTCTTTGAAAATAAGAATATGAAAACTTAATTTTTCAGTTGTCATCATAAACTATTGCATAAGCCTTAAATACCTACTGAATCTATTAAATTCCAAGTGGTGATACAAGTTATTAGAGAACTGGTTTAACATTTCTAAATGGCTAGCCAATGGGTGGCCTGGCTGGCTTAGTCAGTGGAGCATGTGACTCTTGATCTTGGGGCTATAAATTTGAGCCCCACTTTGGGTGTAGAGATTACTTAAAAAAATAAAATCTTTAAAAATAAAATGGGTAGCCCAAACTGGTCATTTTAAGGATTTAGTAAATTTTTAGAAAACACACATATAACAGCATTCTCTTCTCTGCAGAAAATATGGCATTTTCCAAATTTCATTTGATGACAGCAGTTAAGCAGAAAATACTGGACTAGGAGTTGGTAGACCAGATTCTTAGTACTGGGTTTCATACTACCCTTTGACTTTTTTTTCTTTGCAAGTGCATGTCAGTGAAGAATATAGGACTATTAGTAGTTTGGTGTCATTTAACTTTGATTTTTTTTTTTTAAAGAAAACTCTGCACCCAATGCAGGGCTCAAACTTACAACCCCCAGATCAAGAGTCACGTGCTCTGTTGACTGAGCCAGCCAGGCACCTCTGGTGAGATTTAATTCTGAACTCAGTCTCAGAGCTTTAATTTTCACCTAGCTAAAATGAAGTCAACTTTCACTTTTATGTGGAGTTCAGATAAAACAGGGATATGAAAAAGCTATACAAATTACCCAAATGAGTTGAAAACTTATATCCACACAAAAACCTGCACACAGATGTTTACATAGTAGCTTTATTGATAATTGCCAAGGTAAGGAAGCAACCAGGATGTCCTTCAGTACATGGATAGATAAATTGTGGTATATTCAGACAATGGAACATTATTCACTGGTAAAAAGAAATGAGCTGTCAAGCCATAAAAAGACACGTTAGAAAAAAATTCTTTTTTTTTTTTAAACAAGTGATTTTTTAGATCTTTATTTTTTATTTTTAAAAAGCAAGCTCTATGCCCAACATGGGGCTTGAACTCACAACCCTGATATCAAGAGTCATATGCTCTACTGATTGAGTCAGCCAGGTGCCCCAGAACCTTAAATTCTTATTAGTATTTGAAAGAAGCTAATCTGAAAAGGTTACATATGATACGGTTTTCAACTATAGGACGTTCTGGAAAAGGTAAAACTATAGAGACAGTAAAAAGATCAGTGGTTGCCAGAGGTTAGGTGGGGAAGGAGGGAAGGATAAATAGAGCACAGAGTATTTTCAGGGCAATGAAACTACTCTGTATGACACCTTAATAGTAGGTAACATGTCATTATACTTTTCTTCCTCAAAGCAACAGAATGTACACCACCATGAGTGAGCCATGCAAACTATGGACTTCAGGTTAGAAGGATGAGTCAATGTAGGTTCAACAATTATGACAAATGTACCACTCTGGTGGGACATGCTGATAATGGGGGAAGTTGTTCATGTGTGGTAGATGGGAACTCTCTGTACTTTCTGCTCAATTTTGCTGTAAACCTAAAACCTAAACCTAAACCTAAAAATAAAGTCTCTTGATAAAAATAAAAAGCTATACAAATGCATAAAAAAACTTCTCCCAAGGTAGGTATGATCAAATGATTCTAAATGTTGTATGTTACAATTTCAATAAGAAAAGCTGGAAATTTTTGACTACGAAGTAGCTTCTATGATAAATTTTGTGTGTTTAGATTAGCTTTTTGTTGTTCTATATTTCTGATAATACCAAAACCAACTTAGAGTTCCAAGCTATATTAACAGATACAGCTATATATATCTGCCATTATGTTAGGATCAGTTTTTCCTCAGATACTGAGTAAATCAGGTATGTAAGGGAATTTTGATAACTATGC
Organism: Halichoerus grypus; assembly: GCF_964656455.1. Classification (NCBI taxonomy): domain Eukaryota; kingdom Metazoa; phylum Chordata; class Mammalia; order Carnivora; family Phocidae; genus Halichoerus; species Halichoerus grypus. The sequence continues at coordinate 26,390,402 of NC_135722.1, forward strand.
TAAGAAAAGGCCAATTCTAATTACAGATGAAATATGAAAATTTTGAAAAGGTTTAAAAGAAAAATGACTGCAATTTGGTAGTTTAAAGGAAGTACTTTTGAAAACATCTGGAAATTATGTACAAGGAATTCCAGATGCATATAAAAGCCTAAAAAATGAATTTAAGCAGTGAAAAGCAAATGATTAACACTAAGAATGGGCTTAATAAAATAAAAAGACAAGCTGAACAGACTCATAATGAATAAAAATCAAATTTTCATTGGGTGAAAAATTGTATAAAACTGAGAATGACTTTCATAAATTTCCTGCCTATTATACTTAAGACTATGATTGCCAATGAGTTTGCTAATAAATCATCTGAAGGAAATACCTTGAATGACTGATCCAAATGAAGATTCAAAAGAAGTCTCTTTCGGTTATCATTCAGCATGCTATCTATTTTTTTCATATGAGGCAAAAGTAGCTCATCTAAAACAAGATAAAAATTTATTTTAACAGGATAAACTATCAACACAAAACCTTGTAAAAAATCCAACTTTTCCTCAAAGTTAAAACATTAAATTCATGGGTATATATAAATATTACTTTTAAAATACTGGACATGTAGCTTTCTGAACAAAAGCTAACTTGAAAAATAGGTCTGCAATAGCCAAGTGAGAAAAAAGCAGCATAGAGGATGACAGGATCAGAAGTCCTGGGTTTTAACCTTGTCTCTGCCACTAGAACTGACTGATGACAGCTAAGTGACCAGTAAGCAAATTGCCTAATTTCTCTAGACCTCATTTATCATCCAAACAATAATCGTATTACAAAATACAGATTTACCTGACATTATAAAATTCTGTAAAATACCAAATACGAATTTTTTTTTTTAGATTTTATTTATTTGACAGAGAGAGAGAGAGAGAGAAAATGAGTGCACAAGCAGGGGGAACAGCAGAGGGAGATGGAGAAGCAGACTCCCTGCTGAGCAGGGAGCCTGATGAGGGGCTTGATCCCAGGACCCTGGGATCATGACCTGAGACAAAGGAAGACACTTAACTGACTGAGCCACCCAGGCGCCCTCCCAAGTATGATATTCTTAATTTAACTGTAGTTTGGGCCAAAGAAAAAGTAAGGGAAGAAAAAATGATCAAAATCCAGTTTCAAAAACACAAGAGCCAAAGAGTTATTTCAGAAAAGGGGAGAGTAAAAGTAGATAAAGATTCCTAACTAAAACTTTTCACTTTCTTTTTCTAAAGAATGTTTAGAAAAACTTTAAGCTCCTTTAAGAAAAGCACTTTCAGGGCGCCTGGGTGGCTCAGTCGTTAAGCGTCTGCCTTTGGCTCAGGTCATGATCCCAGGGTCCTGGGATCGAGCCCCGCATCAGGCTCTCTGCTCTGCGGGAGGCCTGCTTCTCCCTCTCCCACTCCCCTTGCTTGTGTTCCCTCTCTCGCTGTGTCTCTCTCTGTCAAATAAATAAATAAAATCTTAAAAAAAAAAAGAAAAAAAAAAGAAAAGCACTTTCATCAGACTATTAATTACTTTTGGTGTTGTATTAAATATTTTAGGTTACTAGATTATTTCTTAATTTATCAGCATAATAATGTATTTCATAACACTAATCACCTTTAATAACCTTTCTGAAAATGTATACATAATCCTCAGAATCTGGCTACTAATTTCGTAGCTGGATAAAATGATTCTTTATATTTGGAATACAAACATAAGAACAGTGACCAGCAAAAGAACACTTCTTCTAATTGAAGAAAAAGTCCTTCGTGAGGAATGCGTTCCAAGGTCACTATACCACACCTTGATAGTTTTCTTTTACCTTTCTAGCAGGGATTAAATCATTTCAAAAACTGTAAGAATTTACATTTCACAAAACAAAGTTTTAAACATTTGTGGATTATTTTTAAAATAGAACAATTAATGTCCTTCTCCCTTATAGCAAATGGAGAAAAATCATAAAACAATGATAAGCAATAGAAAAAAAATCAATTAAAATACAACTACCCAGGAATGACCAGTACTAAGAGATGTGTATTCTATGATGCAAAGAGTTTTGATTGAGTGAAAAAAACATTTAATGGCAAAAATGCCAACCTGGGGAATTAACTATTGGGTTTTAATTGTGGTTATTCTACCATTAGCTTGTTCCATAACTCTATGAAATACATTTAATCTCTTTGAACCTTAGTCTACAAAATAAGTGTTTTAGACTAGGTAATCTGTAACGTCTCTTCCAGCTCTACATGATTCTAAACTGACTGATGTACAGATTACTGCCTCTGATTTTATGGTCAAAAAAATGATGGACCAGAAATTAGACCTTGGATTTTAATCCTTTCTTGGCTACCTGGAAATTGTGGGCTTTTTTTTTTTTTTTTTAAATTGTGGGCTCTTAAGCAAGTCACTTAACTTCTATGAGCCTCACTGTCTTCATCTACAAAATGGCTGTCTGAATTGTTTTGGGATTAAAACAGAACAATGTATATCAAAGTATGTGGAAATAAAATATGTATTATAAAGCACTGCTGTTGAAGTATATTGTTAGTGATTTTTCTTTGTTACTATCTTTTGATCATACATGCATACAATTCATTTTGATAGAAGGGTAATGGAAACTGGCTCATTAATCCTTTTGTTCCTTTTTTTTAGTTGTCCTTGGAGAATGCCATAGTAGCTGAGGGGTAAATATTAGTGAGCAACATTAAATAAATGAATCACCAGTTTATTTCAGATATTAATTTCATCTCTTTTACTATAAGAAAAAGTTATTAAAGGAAGAGTATAAAGGACTAATATTAATGAATATTATACAATGCATGCATTGTTTTACTATTAATTGATTAGAAAATAATTATTCTGTGATGTATCTTTTACTAGACACAAATATATGATTTTAATCTTTATACCACTATTATCCAGTTCATCTTTCCAATTATCAGAAAGTAGAATATATTGACATCTGGACCTTGCATGTAATACAGACACTTAGTGAAGACTTGTGGATAGTTATATAATTTTTCCATGTGTAGAAATCAATAAAAATACATTCAGTATAAAGTTGTTCAAGTATTGACAATTCATGAATTATAGGATTATAGGATGAATATCATGGATTTGTGAACTGACAATGTACAGATATCTATTGCAAAATCCATATATTAAACACGTAACTAACAGACAAGAAGAAAGAAGATCCGTGAAGTACTACCAAGAAAGTACTACTTAGCAGACTGTACCATTGCTCTTCTCTAAGGCTTGCATTGTGTCAGGGTCCAAAGCAATGCTAACAAGCAATTCCATGTAGCTCTTGAAGGTTTCCTTCATCGCTCTTGTGTTCAAAAAACGAGTGACAAAGGGAGCTGGAGGATCAAATTCTGGGAGAGTAAAAAGATGAAATATTAAATATCCTTCCTGATAACTTTAAAAACACTTTTATTTATAACAAGAACCTAGAAGCAGAAAAAAGGTTGTAGGTAAAATTTTTCAAATTCAAGTTTTGCCCATTTGGCTTTTAAAAACACCCTGGGTTAGAGATTCTCAAAGCTGGTTTGTACATCACAATCACTAGAAAGCTTTTAAAACAAAACAAAACAAAGAACCCAGATTGCTGGACTTACTAAAACAGAATCTTTTGGTGGGGGTAGGCGGGTAGGGGGTGGTAGCAGTAGTAATGAAGCTTAAATATTATACTTCTAAAGGTTCCCAGGTGACTCTGAAGCCCAATTCCAGCCCAGCATTTGTAAACGTCAGCCCCATAGGAAACTGTTTCTTTTCCCCTGGCCCCACCACAGCCATCTGCCATCAGCTTGTGCTACTCCAGAACTCACGGTTTCCCTAGATAAAAGAAATCATAAGACATCTAACGTGTAAGTTAATATACAGTTATCTCTTCTTTTTTACTTCTACACTTAAATTATGTAAAAGTCTGGTTTAGAGCCAAGGCTTATACGAAATTTTTTTAAAAAAATATTTTATTTATTTTTTGACAGAGAGAGAGACAGCAAGAGAGGGAACACAAGCAGAGGGAGTGGGAGAGGGAGAAGCAGGCTTCCCGCCGGGCAGGGAGCCCGACGCGGAGCTCGATCCCAGGACCGTGGGATCATGACCTGAGCTGAAGGCAGACACTTACTGACTGAGCCACCCAGGTGTCCCGAAATTAAAAAAAATATATAAAATAGCCCATGCAGAGAGAAAATTTCACTGAAACTCAATGGAAAAAACTGCAAGATTAGAACTGTCTCAATTTTTACTTTTTTCATTCAAATACATAACTTGTAAAAAAAAAAAAAAGAACCACAGGTCCAAAATGGTGTCACCTTAAGTTAAGGCCCCAAGTCAGTACACCACCAAGACTTAACACCTAACTGTAGTTTCAAGCTCCCAGAAATGTAACCATTAACCAGTCAGCACTAGCAAATTTACTGGTCAGCACTAGGAAATTTACTGTTAGACCCCTTTCATTTCACCTTAGGAGGGCGATCTTGCCTAAAACAATGGATTCTTTGCTAATTTAATTTTTTCCACTCTCTACCTTTAAAAACCCTTCCTTTTCTGTAGCCTTTTTGAGGTCCCTCTCCTTGCTAGATGGGATGCTGCCTGATCCATGAATCGAATAATAAAGCCAATTAATCTTTAAAATTTACTCGGTTGCATTTGTTGTTATTAACAAACTATTACCATAGCCTGTAATAGCAGTTCTTAAAGTATGGTCCCAGGACCTTTTGGGGTTTCTCCCCAAGATCCTTTTTCTGATGTTAAAATTGTTTTCATAAAAGTGTAAAATGTTATATATCTTTTTCACTCTGTTCACATTTATAAAAATGATGGGTAGAACTACTGGTGCCTTAGTTATTAGTTAGCATGAATTGAGGCAGTGACACCAAATTGTACTAGTAGCCATATACTTTGCCATCTCACTGCCATGCATTTTAAGGGCGGGGGGGGGGGGCCAGTTTCACTTAAAAATAGTCCTGGGGGCGCCTGGCTGGCTCATTTGATGGAGCATGCAACTCTTGAGGTTGAGGTTGTGTGCTTGACCCCCATGTTGGGTAGAGATTATTTAAAAGAAATTAAAAAATTTAAAAAAAAGAATAGTCCTTGGTGAAGCAGTAAAAATTATTTGTATTAAGTCCTTACTATTGAGTAAATGTCTTAACATTCTGTGTGATGAAATGAGAGGTACACAAGCACTTCTGTTATGAAGTATGATGGTTATCTCTCGGAAGAACATCTATGCAATTGTTTGAGTTACAAGATGAACTAGCCACTTTTCTCCCCATGGGACACCATTTTCATTTAAAAGGATGACTGACACACACATTATGCCTATTCAGACTTGGGTATTTGGCAGACTTGGTATTCTTAAAAATTAATGAAGTGAACCTGCCATTCAACGAAAACAATTGACAGCATTTGCTGCCAATGATAAAATTTGAGGTTTCAAATGAAAATTAGAATTTTGGAAAATGTGTATCTACCACTAGGAGCTTGACAACATCCCACTATTTAAGGAGTTCACTGATGAGATCAGTGGTAGTATTAATAAGTGTTATTTTTTGATACTGTAAAAATGTATGACCTAAATGTAAGAGCTAAAATCATGAAACTCTTAGAAGAAAATATAGGGGTAAATCTTCATGACCTTGTATTTGGCAATGGATTCTAAATATGACACCAAAAGTCTAAGCAATAGAAGAAAAAAACATAAATTTGGCTTCATTAGAATTTCAAATTTTTGTGCATCAATGGACATTATCAAAAGTGAAATGTCAACCTACAGAATAGGATAAAATATTTTCAAATCATGTATCTGATAAGGGTTTAATATCTAGTTTATATAAAGAACTCCCACAACTCAAGAACAAAAGGAGAAATGACCCAATTAAAAAATGTGCAAAAGATCTGAATAGACATTCCTCCAAAGAAGATAAGGAAATGGCCAGTAAGCACTTGAAAAGATGCTCAACATCATTAGTTGTTAGGGAAATACAAATCAAAACTTCAATGAGATACCACTTTACACCTACTAGGATGGCTACAATAAACAACACACCAAAACCAAAATATAACAAGTATTGGTGAGGATATGAAGAAACTGGAATCCCATGCATTGCTGGTGGGAATGTAAAATGGTGCAACCACTGTGGAAAATAGTTTGGTGGTTCCTCAAAAAGCTAAACATATAATTATCATATGACTCAGAAATTCTACTCCTAGATGTATTGAAAAAAAGATACAAACAGATATTTGTATGCCAATGTTCACTGCAGCATTATTTACAATAGTCAAAAGGTGGAAACAACTGTGTCCATCAATAGATGAAAAGATAAACAAAATGAACATACAATGGATAAACTTATAATGGAACAGTATTCAGCCATAAAAAGCAATAATTGTGAAAACATGCTGTAACATGGATGAACCTTGAAAACATGTTAAGTGAAATAAGACAGGCATATTTATATTAGATATTTAGAATAGGCAAATTCATAGAAACAGAAAGTAGACTAAAGATTACTAGCAACTGGGGGAAAGGGAATGAGGAGTTACTGCTTAATGGTTACAAAGTTTCTTTTTGGTATGATGAAAATGTCCTGGAAATAGACAGTTGTGATAGTTGCACAACAGTGTGAATATAATTAATGCTACTGAATTGTACACTTAAAAATGGCTATAACAGCAAATTTTGTTATATTTTACCACAATTTTTAAAATGTGGAAAAAAGTGAAACAGAATATATACATTAATGAGCTAACATATTTTCACATGACCAATGGATAATGTTACAAAATCATTCATGGATTAAAGATACATTCGGGTGTAAGACAAACCAATAGATTTTTAACGTAACAAGCATGAAACGTCGAAGAAACTACTACTTGTTAAGTTTATAAAACAAAAAACTTCTGAGTATCAAATAAAAATATTCATACTTGTCTGAAAATTAATTAAAATATTCCTCCCTTTCCCAACTACAAATCTACACAAAGCTGGGTTTTCCTTTTTCTTGCTTTTTTTTTTAAAGACTTTATATTTATTTATTTATTTGAGAGAGAGAGTGTGAGAGCACGAGCAGGGGGAGAAGCAGAGAGAGAGGAAGAAGCAGACTCCCCGGTGAGCAGGGAGTCTGATGCAGGGCTCAATCCCAGGAACCCAGGATCATGACCTGAGCCCAAGCAGATGTTTTTTTTTTTTTTTAAAGATTTTATTTATTTATTTGACAGAGAGAGACACAGCGAGAGAGGGAACACAAGCAAGGGGAGTGGGAGAGGGAGAAGCAGGCCTCTCGCTGAGCAGGGAGCCCGATGCGGAACTCGATCCCAGGACCCTGAGATCATGACCCGAGCCGAAGGCAGACGCTCAACGACTGAGCTACCCAGGTGCCCCCAAGCAGATGCTTAACTGAGCTACCCAGGAGCCCCAAGGCTGGGTTTTCTTTATATACTTTAGCCGAAATAATAAATGTAGAAGCAAATATGAAAATGCTACTCTTCTAAAACTACTGTGTAGGAAAATACAGTTGTTAAAAAAATATTAATATGCAATGGGTTTATTTTATTTATTTTTAAAGATTTTATTTATTTGACAGATAGAGAGAGCACAAGTAGGCAGAGTGGCAGGCAGAGGGAGAGGGAGAAGCAGGCTCTCGGCTGAGCAGGGAGCCAGATGTGGGGCTCGATCCCAGGACCCCAGGATCATGACCTGAGCTGAAGGCTGACGCTTAACCAACTGAGCCACCCAGGCGCCCCTGTAATGGGTTTATTTTAAATAAATATTTTAAAAATTTATTTTAATTGATATTTGGTAAATATAAACACATAAAGCCCACAAAAACACAAGTGTTTTAGAATCTTCAATAAATCTGAAGATTATAAGGAAGTCGTGAAACAAATAATTTTGAAAACCACCAGCCTATAAATCTATGTTTATTATCAATATTTGCCTTTTTAAGCACTAAAAAGCTTACCTATTAGTGACACCTAGTGGCCACAACTTGAGTTACCAATAAAGAAAAATTTTATCTTGAATGTCCTTTGAGGAAGTGGTACAGTTGTGTGCACATTCAGGACCCAAAGCACTCTAAACAGTAAGCAGGAATGCTAACTGCAAAGACTACATATATTGCCTTCCACACATACTCAAAGCACTGAGTTTCTTTATAATTCTGATGTGCACATTTTCTAAGTAGCTTTTAAAAAACAACACAAAGTAGACTTCTGCACTGAAGAAGACTTTGTTACAATTCCATTTCTATTCAAATAAGCTTTAAGATGCGCTCCCAAGCAATGATACTTGTAATGTCGGAAGCCAACCTGGCCATCAACCTCAACAGCACCCCCAATCCCAATTCATCATTCACGTTCAGCCTGAATTTCTTATGCGTCCCCCTCTTCCACCCCTACTGCCGCAACTTAGGTTCAGACTTTCAATTTATACCTGAACTATGACATCTTATAATTCAAATTCCAATTTCACCCTGTTTGCTCCCTACTTAAATCCCTCCAAGGACTCTCCTGGGCTTATAGGATCCCAGGCTTTTTAGCTTTAGCTTGGCACTTGCAGCCTTCCATCAACCTTTCATCTTTTTCTGCCTACCTCCAACTTTATGCTCCAGAAGAAGGATCACCAATTTTTTTCTGGAAAGGGCCAGGGGCAAATATTTGAGGCTTTAATGGTCATATGCTCTCTGTAGCAACGACTCAAATCTGCCACCATAGTAGAAAAGCAACTATCTGAAAATATGTAAATGAATTCATGTTCCAATTAAAACTTTTACAAGAATAGGCTGCCGGTCAGATTTGGCCCACTGGCCACAGTTTGCCAACCTCTGCCCTAGACTGAACTTCTTGATGTTTCTTGCATATATTACACACCAAACTTGATGACTAATGGAATGTGTGCTGGTGTATTCTTGTGTTTTACAACTATCTAAGGTTTTAGTTTCTAATAAAGTAAATACATCTATATCTACATCCAGCCTACAAAAATGCTCTTTGGTGTCTTCAACAGTTTTAAGAGTATAAAAAAGTGTTCTACAGTCAAAAAGTTTGATAACTGCTGATCTATTTCAATCTTTTCATTTTATAAAAGAGAAACTAAGGCACAGAGAGGTTACCTAGCTTAGTCAAGGGCAGCTGGTTGGCTAGGGGCAGATACCCAGCAGTATGCATGATATTATATAATTAATAAACATATTCCATATATACATAAGTACACATTATTATATATATATTACTATACTTTACTAACTACAGTTTCAGAGTTGCTGCTTCCTAGACTCATTTTACTCTTTTCTTCTGGCATAAATATGGACTCAGACGTTTAGAACAGGACTCTTAGTATAAATTATCTGATCTAATCCCCATCCTATCCAAAGAGGTGAGATAACTGGCATTAGTATGGTTAGAATTCAAAACAGTCTTCTTTCAGTTCACTGCTTTTTCTACTTTACAAGGTTGTATGTGTGGGCAAACTGTGCTTTCAATTAGTGTTCAGGGAATGTGAATTTGTGTTTGTATGTACATATATATGTAAGTATGTATGTATTTTTAAAATTTATTTTTATAAAAGCCTAGGCTGAACTTAATTAGGTAAATCCCCTGAAAAATGAAACAATTTTGAATTGTGAGCATTACTCCTTCTCTCTGTTCATGTAGATAATCTAAAGTTATCAAGGTATTCATTTCATGGAGGACTTACCCTCATCATCACTACTACTAGAATGGATCTCAGGAGAGGAGTCAGATTGGGATGATGAAAACTCTTCTTTCCATTTCTTCCGTTTCTTTGGTGGTGGCTCAGCCTTTACTTTCAGCTGTTTAACTTTGGGTTTCACGGAAGGGGCTTTTGTAGTTGTAGTTTTTGGTGTTGGAGGATCAGAAGTTTTACTGCTACTACTTGGCTTAGCCTGAACAGTTCTGCAATGTTACAGACAAACTTCATTAACACACTGAATTCTTGTCAAATTAAATGAATTAGACCAAAAATGAGTAACGCTAGTGAAGAAAAGTATATTACTTCACCAACACCTCCAAAACGAAGTCCAAGTTCTACATATCTCCAATGATGATTCCCCCCTCCAAATTCTCCTGAAATACACTCTTAACCACTGACATTCAATATTCAGTTATTAAAGGACTATTAATTCAATCTCTGTTTCTCTCTCTTCACTCCTTCTCTCCCTTTATGAACTCATTTTCCTGCAGATGAGGCTGTACAACCAGCGATCAAAGGCTTTGGGAAGTAATGCACGATACACCCTTGATAGCCACATCTAACTCTGACCATCTGAAACCCTCACAGGCTCTGGTGGAACCAGGTTTTGATGTGGAGACCCAACTATATCTGTCCTAGAGCCCCTCAGGATTTTGTGTTAGTTTTGGAGATTCGAGTGGATAAAATTTCATCATAAAAATAAGGTGTGCTGCTTTCAATAAGCTGGAATCTTAATCAAACTAGACCTTCCTAGCACTAGATTGAGAATATCTAGGGTCATATCCCCTTGTCCCATACAGATCACAGGAATGTGGCTAGGTCATTTGTCTTCCAGATTCATGTTCCAGATAACCCAGAATCACGATAATTAATATATGATGATAATTCTATTGTATACTTGCTTAGTAATGTATAGGTTTTACAATTTTTTTCTCAAAATTCATTTCAGTTAAAATTTGACACTTCATTATAATTTTCATTTTATGGATAAAAAAAGGGGCTTCAAAAATGTTGTGTTACTCTAGGTCACAGAAAGCTGGACTCAAATCTTTTGACTCACCCATTTTCCCCCCACTACATTAGGGTGACACCAAAAGGACTCTGGGAAAGAAAAGAGTACCCATCCTACCATAGATAGTCATGAACTTTATAGCCCCTATCTCATTACTTCAAAAGGAATCACTTATTACAGCGGGCACTGAATTTTCAGACTTGTATATAATGAAAAAACCAAACCAAACCAAACCAAACCAGGCTCTTTAATTGATGTAATTATTTATATAAAACACTGCCAGGGTGCCTGGCTGGCTTGATCAGAGGAATGTGCGACTCTTGATCTTGGGGTCGTGGGTTCAAGCCCCACACTGGGTATAGAAATTACTTAAAAAAAAAAAAAAAAAACTTAAAAAATTACATTGCCAAAAATAAGTCTTCCAATAATTGCTATATAAATATATTACATACAAAAATAAATACCTGATAGTTTGTGAAGGCTTACTTCTTGGCTTTTTGGAACACACTCTGACATACTCCTTTTTGTTTGTGTTTTCAATGAACTTCACATATATCTTTTTGTATTTACTCTTTGCATCTCCAAAATACCCAAGGTACTAAGGAAAGAAACACTCTGAATTACATACTTATACATTCTGTACATATTTGTTGGCTTGACTATCACATTGCCATCCTTTAAGTTTTTCAAATGCAGGTCTGGCCAGGCTACTTTTCACCCTCAATAAAAATGACCTCAGGCTTATTCTTAACTGCAAGCCTATACATAGAAGCAATCTCATTTGGCTAATTACCAGATGCTTACTTACTCAATGCTATTAAGTAACTACTAAGTACAAAAGAATCATTTCTATAAGTCTTCTGGTAAATCAGGATGTTTGACTGGCAGAAAAATTAATATAGCCTCTGAGTCCATATGAACTCTTCATAGACTAATAACAATTTAAAAAGAAGTTTACATATTAGTATAAAGTGATTTAATTTTTAAAAGCTGGTATTTACATACTGATTTTATTTTAAAATCAGACTATCAGAGTATCATATATCAAATTTTATGCTATTTTATATCAGAAATGTTCAATATAAATTACATTTAAATTTAAATCATTCTGTATTTTCCCCCAGGATCTCTATTTTGTCAAAAAAAAAAAACAGGAAGACTAATGGAAAGAAGCATTTTACTTACACTATTGGTAGCAGCAAATTCTCTTTGTCCATCTCGAATTTCAGGAACAAATTTCTGTAATAAAGCTTTTTGTACTTTCCAAATAGCTGGGGGTTCTTTTCCTGTTTTTAAAGCCTCCTGTAATATGTAGAATTAATTACATTTATAAAAACTAACAACAAATTCTAGATTTATAGACTCTTAGAGCTGAAAGGAAAATTAAAGACCTATCTAGCTAAACTTCTGTTTTTTACCTACCTAAACTTTTGCAACAATTCTTAAAAGCTGGCTATTCAGTCTCTGCTAAAATTCTTCCAGAAATATGCATAGTAGCCCATTACCCTTCTGTGTAACTATTGGAAAGTTTTCCTCTAATAATACTGTCATACATTATTGATGCAATTTTATAAGAGTATCTACGTATTAAAAAAGACCAGAAACATACATGCTAAAATATTAACAGTAGTTAATTGTGAATGGAAGGCATATAGATAATTTGAAGGTTATGTTCCTCATTATACTTTTTAATGCCATTCCTCTCTGCCCCAATTAAAAAATCAAAAGCAAGCAAACAAAACCCCAAAAAATAGGTTTTCTTAAACCTATTTTTTAAAAACAGCTAAAATTTTCCAGTACGAAATTTGACATTCTACGTATGGTTCTACAATTTGCAATTATGAAAATAATTCTATGTTTACATCATATTCCTGTTATTTTCTTTAAACTGTTAAATTAAAAAATCATTTTCTCGGGGCACCTGGGTGGCTCAGTCGGTTAAGCGGCTGCCTTCGGCTCAGGTCATGATCCCAGAGTCCTGGGATCGAGTTCCGCATTGGGCTCCCTGCTCAGTAGGGAGCCTGCTTCTCCCTCTCCCTCTGCCTGCCTCTCTGCCTACTTGTGCTCTCTCTGTCAAATAAATAAATAAAAATCTTAAAAAAAAAAAAAAAATCATTTTCTCCAAACTCCTAATGATACAATGAGTTGGGAGCCTTGAAAAAATTAACATTTCAAAACAGCTCTAATTACTAGTACCTAAATGCAACATAGTGACTAGTCAGAAATACATAAAACTCAGATATAAGTCAAAATTATTTTAGACTGTTTTCTTTTTCAAAATATCTGACACCTGCTGGTTTGATTTTATTATTTAACAATTATAACTTAGAATTATCAAAATATAACTTTTTGCGATTCAAGCTAGATCATACTATTAAAGTCATTATGAAGGCTTATTATAGGGCACGCCCACTAAACTATGACCTTTAAAACCTGTGAACATTCAAATCACCTTAAAAGTCTCTATGTCTTCTATCTTGACCACAAATTCATCACGCTCTCTGTATTGGCCTTCTCCTCCACTTTCTGTGTTTTCCTCATCTGTAAAACCTTCTATGGCAACAGTGTCCTGTCCTTTTGCAAACTGGTCTGAAGGAAGACCACCAAGTTCGCAGGGTTTTGGGGGTTCTGTAGAATTTATATTTTCCAGGATATTTACTGTAGATGAAGTAGAGGAGGGAGGTTCTTGCTTAACTGCACCCACAGTGGTAGAGGACGGAGTAGCAGTACCAGTAGTATTGGCAGTTGGGCTAGTAGTTGCCACCCGTAGGGCTTCTGAAACTAGATCAAGCAAATGCAAATCAGTAAGACAAATAAACATTTATTTGCTCTGAGTAAAATCTGAACAGTTTAAAAAGAAAGACTTGATTATTTTTACCATCAAATTGTTTGAAACAATGAATACTACAATAAGAAATTAAAGAATGGTTGTTAATTTCCAAGAATCAAAGTGATGGAATTACATCTGAATGACAATCAGACTGAGCCTCCATCAACCTACACTTACACCTAAGTCCATTAAGCAGCAACAAAGATATTTTAAGTAGAGACACAAAAGTGATGCAAGACAAGAAAGGGTCAGCTGACCAAAGCTGTGAAGAATTCCTAGAAGAAAAGCCGATTTGATGTGGGAAGGGAAAACAACACCCCCAAAATACTTTGAAAAAGCTTTAAGAGCTACAGAAATAAAAAGGATTATAAAATAATATAAAAAATTGTATGCTAACAAACAACTTAGATGAAATGGACAAATTCCTAGAAAGATGAAAACCACTGAAAAGGACTCAAGAAGAAAAAGAACATCTGAATAGACCAACAAGTACAGAGAATAAAAGAAATTAAAAAGTATCCCACAGGGCGCCTGGGTGGCTGAGTCGTCAAGCGTCTGCCTTGGGCTCAGGTCATGGTCCTGGGGTCCTGGGATATAGCCCCACGTTGAGCCCCACATCGGGCTCCCTGCTCCACAGGAAGCCTGCTTCTCCCTCTCCCACTCCCCCTGCTTGTGTTCCCTCTCTTGCTGTGTCTCTTTCTGTCAAATCAATAAATAAAATCTTTAAAAAAAAAAAAAAGTATCCCACAAAGATAAGCACAGGCCCAAATGAGTTCATGAGTAAGACTCTACCAACAGTTAAATAAGAATGAATACCAATCCATCATAAACTTGAAAAATAGGAAGAAGCACTCACTTTATAGGACTAATATTATTCCAATACCTAAACCAGACAAAAACATCATGAAAAACCGGAGGACCATTATCCCTCATGAATATAATCAAAAATATGAGCAAATCAACCAGCATATAAAAAGAACTATACATCATGACCAAGTGGGTTTTATCCTAGGAATGCATACCTAAACAGCAATCAATCACCATATTATGAGCAAAGGACAAAAACCAAAGGATCATCTCATTAGATGCAGAAAAAACATTTGGCAAAATTCAACATCATGAATTTAAACACTTGTGATAAAAACACTCAACAAGCTAAAAACAGAAGGGAACTTCTTTACCCTGATAAAGGGCATCTACAAAAAAACCTGACATCATACTTAATGGTAAAAAAACTAGATGCTTTCCCCTAAGAAAGATGTCTGAAGAAATAAAAAATCTTTATTTGCAGATGACATGGTCTTGTATACAGAAAAGCCTAAGGAATCTCCTAAAAAACTATTAGAATTAATAAGTAAATTCAGCAAGTTTTCAGGGTATAAGATCAATACATAAAAATCAATTGTATTTTTTTTAAGTAAGCTCTATACCCAATCTGGCTTGAATTCACAACCCCAAGATCAAGAGTCGCATGTTCTACCTACTGAGCCAGCCAGATGCCCCCAATTGCATTTCTATATACTTGCAATGAACTATCCAGAAATTAATTTAGGAACACAATTCCATTAATAATACCATCAAAAGGAAGAAAATATTTTAGAAAAGAAGTGCAAAGCTTACAGTCTGAAAACTATACACATTGTTGAAAGAGTTCTAGTGTTCAAAAGCCTCATTATCCAGGAGGAGAGTAGATTATTAACAGATTTTGAGAAGCTGAAAACACCGTAATTCCTATTATAACCAGGAAAAGAACAGAAATATTTCATCAAAATAATCAGGGGTTGGGAGAGTAGATGAAGATAGGAATGAAACAAGAATGTGCACGTATCAGTGATTATTAAAACTGAGTGATACATAAATTGGTTTAATTACACCAATCTTTTTGTTCATATTTGAAATGTCCATAATAAAAAGCTAAGCAAATATATTTTTAAAAAGAATGTATAACTTTGGAATCAGTAGAGGAAAAATGTATCAATACTATATAATGCCCTTTTTATGAAGCTTTAAAACAAGCCAAAAAGTACAGTGTTCAGGTATAGTATGGCATAGTATAGAATAATATAGTATATAGATATAGAGGTTATTAGGAGGTACAAATTCCAGTTATAAAATAAGTAACAGAGATGAAAAGTACTGCAGAGGGAATACAGTCAATAATATTGTAACAAAGTCATATGGTGACAGATTGAGAAGTATATGGAATTGTTGAATCAATAAGTTGTACCCCGGAAACTAATATAATATTGTATGTCAACTATACTTAAAAAAAAAAAGTATAGATAGTGTTTAGGGATGTATACACGGGTGGTAAAATTATAAAAGAAAAGCAGGGAAGTGATTACTATCTCCAACTCAGATGGTGGTTAGTTCTAGAGGTTATAAGTTGGGTTTAATTTACTATTCAATTTATTTTTGTATTTTCTTGTTCTCTAGCGAGTAGCATTTAACGCTATAAATTTTCTTCTTTGTTCTACACTTTTGGCACATCCCATTGGTTTTGAAATGTAAATGTTCCACTGCTTTCTAAGTGGTTTATCATTTCAGTTTTGTTTTCCTTTTAAATCCTTGAGTTATTTAGGATAAGTTATTTAGAAGTTTTAAAAATAAAAACTTATTATTTCTTTGTCCCTTTCTTTTATTCTTTCAACT
The DNA here is from genome assembly GCF_964656455.1 of Halichoerus grypus. NCBI lineage: Eukaryota > Metazoa > Chordata > Mammalia > Carnivora > Phocidae > Halichoerus > Halichoerus grypus. Next base: position 26,406,605 of record NC_135722.1, read on the forward strand.
ATTATTTTATAAAATTGCTGTATTGTGGTCAAGGAATTTGGCTAAGTAATGTCTGCATTTTCACATTTATAGGAATTTTATGTGTTTTTCTTACATGTTTTATATTTCCATATGTGAGTTGTATTTCACAAGAAAAAATGTTCTGAAGGAAAGAAAACAGAGATATGGAAAAAGATACCAAAACAATAACAAAATTAGTATGGTAATATTAAAAACAGAAATTGGAAATTAAATTAGAAAAAGAAATTTTATGAAAAGGAAATTTAACTTAGTAAAATTTTATGTACCTAATCATGTGGGTTCATAACATATCAAGTAAACAGTATTAGAAAAACAATCAAACATAGTTGGAAACTTTAACACACCTTTTTCAGGAATCAACAGATCAAGCAATCTAAAAACAAATAAGGATAGGGAGGATTTTAAAAACTGTTTATTATTAATAATTTCAAACATACATAAAAGTAGAGAATACAAATCCTCAATACTATAACCCAGCTATAACAACTATGAACATTTGGTATACTTCTTTCATCTGTCCATCAGCCCCTTTTATATTTGCTGGGATAGTTTAAGGCAAATTCTAGACCGGTCATTTACCTCCAACATATACATATACATTTTCTTATATAACCTAATGTCATTTATTACATTAAACAAAAAACAAAAAGATACAAAGGATATGAACAGCATTACCAAATAAAATCTATTAGCACTTGGTATTCATGGAATATCTATAAAAATTGACCATTTACCAAGCCACTAAAAAAATTTTTTTTTAAAAAGATTTTATTTATTTATTTGACACAGAGAGAGACAGCGAAAGAGGGAACACAAGCAGGGGGAGTGGGAGAGGGAGAAGCAGGCTTTCCACCAAGCAGGGAGCCCGATGCGGGGCTCGATCCCAGGACCTGGGATCATGACCTGAGCCGAAGGCAGAGGCTTAACGACTGAGCCACCCAGGCGCCCCGCCACTAAAAAATTTTCATAAATTTCCAAAAGCAGGCATTATTTAAGCATTCCCTTGACCAAAATACAGTAGGGTCATAAATTATTAATAAAGGAATACCACTACCACCACCACCAAAAACAGAAACCTACTAGGAAATAGGCAAAATCTTACTTTTTCTTAATAACTCTTGTGTTAAAAAGGAAATCAAAACTGAAATGACAAACCATTTAGAAAGGACGGTGAGAGCATTACAAATTGAAACCAGAGGCATAGATAAAGCCAGATACAATGAAGTAAACTTACACTTTAATACCATTCATGAAAAAGCAGGATATATAAAAATAAACTTAAGTATTAAACTCAAGAAGTCAGAGAGAGAACATTAAATTGAACCCAGGGAAGATAGGGAAAAAGAACTGATTAAAGAAATTAAGAAAAAGTGAGAAAAAAATGAAAATAGGAGTTAAAAAAGAAAAGTACACTGGTTCTTTGAAAAGAACCACTAAATAGACAAACTTTTCACAGAATAGTAAGGAAAAAGATTCAAACACATTTGGAGCAAGAAAGAGAACATAATGGGGCGCCTGGGTGGCTCAGATTGGTTAAGCCTCTGCCTTCGGCTCAGGTCATGATCCCGAGGTCCTGGGATCGAGCCCCGCATCGGGCTCCCTGCTCCGCGGGAAGCCTGCTTCTCCCCCTCCTTCCTGCTCGAGCTCTCTCTCACTATCTCTGTCTCTCTCAAATAAATAAATAAAATATTAAAAAAAAAAGAAAAAAGAAAGAGAACATAACTACAGAAAAAGAGGAGACTAAAAACTTAGAATGCTATGTACAACTTTGTAACAATGGATTAAAAAATTTAAATGAAAGGGATGATTTTACTAGAAAATATACCTTTTTAAAAATTGATCCAGATAGATTAAACTACCTCAGGAAAAAACTGGAAAGTCCCATATATTCTTAGAAAGTTCTACTAAATCCCTATTATATGTGGTAAACTTTTTCACAGCTTAGACAAATATAAAAATTTTCCTAATTCAATGTATAAGACCAGCATATTCCTGAATATAAAAGTAAACAAGATTAAGACCAAAAAACAAAAACAAAAAACTACAACAAAAAGATTAAGACAAAAATCACTATAAACAATAATCTCATTTATGAATCTAGGTGTAAAAATCTCAAATAAAACAGTAGCAACTTAAATCTTGCAATGGATTAAAATAATTAATCATGACCAAGCAGGGTTCATGGTAGAGTTTTCTTAAAAAGGTTCAACACTAAGAAATCGAATAATAGATTGGGGTGCGTGGGTGGTTCAATCGCTTAAGACAGACTCTTGGTTTTGGCTCAGGTCCTTATCTCTGGGTTGTGAGATCGCACCCCTCTCGTTGGGCTCTGTGCTCAACGTGGAGTCTGCTTGAGAGTCTCTCTCTCTCCCTCTCCTTCTGCCCCTCCCCCTGCTTGCACGCAGGTGCTCTCTCTCTTGAAAATAGGTAAATTACAAAATTCAATACCCACTGTTAATTTAGAAATATTTTTTAAGAACCTCAAAACAGGTTCAGCATTAGAAAATCAAGTAACAGGATAATGTGGAGAAAAAAGGAGATTTATTAGAGGGTCAAAAAGGCATCTGACAAAATTCATTACCCACTGTTAATTTTTTTAAAAAGTGAGAACCTCAAAACAGAAGGAAATTTTCTTAAAGAGTATATAGTACTAGAAACTGACAACAAATAGATTTCATAGTCAAACACTACATATTCTGTTTAATACCAAGGAGGAGGTCAGGATGCTTGCTCCCATTGCTACTACTAAACAGAGGCTGAGCCAGTAAGTTAAATTACAAGAAAAAAAAAAAAAAAAAAAGAAGAGAGAAAGATAAAACTCTCATTATTTTTATAAGACCCCATAACTGTCTACCTAAAAATGCAAGAAAGGCAGGTGGAAACACTGTTAAAATAAAAATCCAACAAAAATGCCAAATCCAAAATGGAGATACAAAAATCAGTAATTGCCATACACCACCATCAGTAACCAATAAGAAGACAAAATGGAGAAAACTGTAGTTAAAAAACTGCAGAAACTATAAATATCTATGTAGAGAAAAATGACACAATATGAAAATATATAAGATCTGAATAAGTAGAAAAACAATATATTCTATAAGTGGATGAGAAGACAATACTGTAAAGATAGATTTTCCCTTAAAATTAATTTATGAATTCAATGTAATCACAATAAAAATACCAAAACATTGAAGAGACTCCTACTTGCCCATTACAGGATAATTTGAGCATCAGAAATCATGACTGTAAATTGATAAAACAATAAATTTTTTAAAAAAGTCATGGCTTCTGGTGCCAAGCAAGATGAAGTAAGCCCACTAGAGCCTATTATCACCCATGTATTACAAATAAACACTCTGAAGAAAATATAAAATGCAACTATCTGAAGACTCTGAAAAGTTAATAAAGTAGGTAGATTGGAGAGGTAAGCGCAAATTTAAATAACAATCTTTATATGGAGATGTTTCTTATTTCTTTCCTCTCTTATCACCTAGCACTGACCAGAGGGTGACCCCGATGAAGAACTGCACAGGGCACAGAAAACAAAAACTCCAAGAAAATCAGTTTTTCCAGACAGAAGAGTAAAGAGAAGAGCCCCATGCACGGTGAAGAATGTGGGGGGCAAATGCCTTTTCTTTCTTCTCTTTTCTCTCTCCCAGCCCTGCCCCAAGGGCAACCCAAGTCACAAAGCTGCAATGCTGCAGTGGCGAACCAGACATCTTCAGCCGTGACCGAATGCCTGTCTTTTGGGCATTCCAGAGGAACCTGGCAACAGGGCCACTATGGCATGAAGAGTGCAGGGAATGTTACAGGACATATATAATATATATATAGTTACATAGTCAACTATATCTCAGTAAAGCTGGGGGAGGAAGTCTAGGGGGATTCCCTATTTTTTGTCTTCTACCGCTATATTGCCTTAGGCCCCAGTTGCAGATAATTGTGTCAAAGCACCAGCAGCTAAAACGCCAAGAAAAATTCCAGTTTTCTAGCCAAATGCCTAAGGAAAGGGAACCCAGGGAGCTGGGTAGTATGGGAAATTCCCAGGGAGGAAACAGCTGGAGAATGGTATCCGCTAATTCTGTGTATGAACACATACAAATCCCAGTTTCATGCTTAAACTGCACTTATGCAGAGTAGATCCAAACTATCATAATGAAGCCTTCGAGATCTAAACTATAACAAAGGCTACCCTTCATCCAAGTTCTGGACTAAGCACTGAAATAGATCCAAAGCAGCAGAGCAAAGACTTTGAAAACTGAACCAACAACAGAACCACCACTCAAAGATGAGACAGAATTTGTAGTCTGCCTGCTAAAACAACACAAATCAACATTTTCCAGAGGATTTTAATAGAACCCAGAGTCTTACAGTATAGTACTCAAAATGTCCAAGATACAATCCAAAATTGCTAAATATACAAAGAACCAGAAAAATGTGACCAATTCTCAAAGGGAAACTAGATGCCACTCTTAACATGAGTCCGATGTTGGAATTATCAAAGTCTTGAAAGCAGCTATTATAACCATGCTCCATGAAGTAAGGTAGACATACTTTTATTTTTTTTATTTTTACTTTTTTAAAAAGATTTTTATTTATTTATTTGACAGAGAGAGACACAGTGAGAGAGGGAACACAAGCAGGGGGAGTGGGAGAGGGAGAAGCAGGCTTCCTGCTGAGCAGGGAGCCCGATGCGGGGCTCGATCCCAGGACCCTGGGATCATGACCTGAGCTGAAGGCAGATGCTTAACTACTGAGCCACCCAGGGGCCCCAGCAGACATACTTTTAAAATGAATGGAAGTATGTAAATTCTCAGTAGAGAAAAGAGAAACTAGAAAAAAGAACCAAAGACAAATTTTATAATTGAAAAAATATCTGAAATAAAAAATTCACTGGATGGGACCATAATAACAGAATTGAGAAGGCTGAAAAATCAATGAACTTTAACACAGGCCAATAAGAATTATACATCTGAAGAACAGAGGGGAAAAGATTGGAAAAAAAATGAACAGAGCCTCAGGAACAATATCAAAAAGTTTACATTTGTGTCACTGGAGTCCCATAAGAAGAGAAAGATTGGTACAGAAAAAATAATGTCCCCAAACTTCTCAAATTTGATAGAAGACATACATTTTACAGATTCAAGAAACTCTGTGAACTCCAAACAGGATAAGCCCTACCCAGATAAACAATTACACTGCTGAAAACCAAAGAAAAAGAAAAAGCCTTGGAAAAGGAAAAGTTTTTCAGGCTGATGGGAAATGATGCCAGAGGGACACCTGGAACATCAGGAATAAAGGAACTGCAACAGAAATTATAGATACCTAGGTAAATATAATAGGCTTTTTTCTTCCTCTTAAGTTACTGAAAGCATATTTGACTGTTTTTCTTTTTTTTTTTTTAAGATTTTATTTTTTGACAGAGAGAGACAGCGAGAGAGGGAACACAAGCAGGGGGAGTGGGAGAGAGAGAAGCAGGCTTCCTGCCGAGCAGGGAGCCCGATGAGGGACTCGATCCCAGGACCCTGGGATCATGACCTGAGCCGAAGGCAGACGCATTTAATGACTAAGCCACCCAGGCGCCCCCGAAAGTATATTTGACTGTTGAAAGCAAAAATTACACCTTTATTAGGGGTTTCAATATATGTAGATAGATATAATATACATAGGACAAAATATGTGTAACATAAGGGCAAGGGTAACATAAAGGGACCTGTATGGTTGTTAGGCTATGACATTTCACTTAAAATCATAAAAATATTAATTCTAAGTGGATGGTAATCACTAGGCCAACCACTAGAAGCATAACACAAAAAGATACAGCCAGAAAAAGCAGAGATAAATTTAAAAATGAAATACTAAAAGTTCAAATAATGTGTTTTAGAAAGACAGGAAAGAGGAAACAAAGGAGAAAACCAGAAAACAATAAAATGGAAGATCTAGCTATATCAATAATTACATTAAATGTAATCAATACCAGCAGAATATACATTCTTTTAAAGTACATATGGAACATTAATCAATATCAGGCATATTCTGGGCCATAAAGCTAACCTTAACAAATTTAAGAGAACTGAAATTACACAAAGTAGAAATCAATAAAGGAAAGGTATCTCAAAAATACCCAACTATTTGAAAATTAAATAACTCATGGATCAAAGAGGAAGCATCAAAGAGTACTGAAAGAAAATAAAAATAATAATAAAAATAAAATTTGTGGGACACAGCTAAAGCAAGGTTTAGAGAGAGGTTTATAACATTAAATGCTTATAGCAGAAAAGAAGAGGGCTCTCATATTAACAAGTTAGGCTTCTACCACAAGAAACTAGAAAAATAGAGCATAATAAACCTAAATCCAGCAGGAAAAAGGAAATAATGAGAACAGCAAAAATCAATGAAATTGCCAACGAAGGAGAAAAAGAATCAATAAAATCAATAAACTTCTATCCAGACTGACCACAAGAAAGAGAAGACACAAATCACCAACATGAGGAAATGCTACCAACAACTCTATACCCATAAATTTGACAACTCAGATAAAATAGACCAGTTCCTTCAAAGATACAAACTACCAAACACAGTCAAGAATAAACAGACAAAGCGAATAGTTCCCTATCAAAGAAACTGAATTCACAGCAAAAAACTTTCTGACAAAGAAAACTCCAGGTCCAGATGGTTTCACTAACAAATTCAATCAAACATTTGTGGAAGAAATAGTACTACCCAATCTCTTGCAGAAAAGACAAAAGAAGGGGACAGTCCCCAATTCATTTATGAGGTCAGCAATAACCAGACACCAAAATCTAACAAAGGCATTACAAAAGGAAAACTACAGGCCAATGTCCACTGCAAAGATGGATGCAAAAAATTTAGAGAATTGAATTCATCAATGTATAAAAAAGAATAATATATCACAGTTGTTGGGGTTTATCCTGGGAATGCAAGGCCATGAATATATTTGAAAATCAGTTAATGTAATTCACCATATTGAAAGACTAAGAAAACTACACAATCATTTCAACGGATGAAGAAACAGCATTTGGCAAAATTCAACCTCTGTTCATTATAAAAACCGTTAGCAAACTAGGAAATGTAAAGAATTTCTTTAATGTGATAAGAAATCTACAAAAACCCTACAGTTAACATCATACTCAATGGCAAAAGGTTGATTTCTTTCCTCCAAAGATCAAGAACATGTTCAGGATGTCGACACTCAACACTTTCACTAAACACTGTATAGGAATGTTATTCCTGTGTGTTAAGACAGGAATGAAAAAAGATACAAGATTGGAAAAGAAAAAATAAAACTATCCTTATTTGCAGATGACATAATTTCCTACATTAAAAAATCCTAAGGAATCTTAAAAAAGCCCCCTAGAATAAATAAACTGCATAGATTTGAAGGATTTAAGATCAACATATTTAAAAAATCATCTGTATTTTTATAATCTACCAATAAATAATTGGAATTTGAAAACTCTTAAAAGTATCATTTACAATAAATAGCACCAAAAATATTTAGGATCTATATCTCTAACTATAGATCATATGCAGGATCTATTTGCCCCAAACTATAAAAGACTAGTGAAAGTCATGAATTATTAAAACTCAGTACATTGTTAACAGTTCAGATTTCCTCAAATTGCTATATATTCAAGGAAATCAAAGTCATAATTCCAGTGGGATTTTTTTTCTTTTCTGGTAAATACTTACCACTGATTTGAAAATTTATATGGAAAAGGAAAGGAATTAGAATACGCAAAACAATTTTGAAAAAGAACAAATTTGGAGGACTCACAACTACCCTTTTGTAAGACTTACTGTAAAGCTACAGCAATTAAAACAGTGTGGTATTTCTGAAAGCATAAACACATAGATCAATGTAAAGAATTGAGAGTTCAAAAACAGATTCATACAAATATGGTCAACTGATTTTTTGACAAAGATGCAAAGGCAATAAAAGGAGAAAGGACTCTTTTCAACAAATGGTGCTGGAAAAGCTGGACTTCCATATGCCAAAAAATTAACTTCAACCCATACCTCACCTTACACAAAAATAAAATAAAAATGGATCAGACTTGGGGCGCCTGGCTGGCTCAGTCAGTAGAGCATGCTACTCTTGATCTCGAGGTTGTGAGTTCAAGCCCCATGTTGGGTGCAGAGCTTACTTTAAAAAGGTGGGGGGTGGAGATCAAAGACCTAAATGTAAAATGCAAAAGTTAAAAACTTCTAGAAGAAAACAGAACATTTTTGTGATCATAGGTTAGGCAAAGATTTCTTAGGACACAAGCACAAATCATAAAAGGAAAAGGGATAAATTAGACCTCATTGCAATTTAAATTTAAATTTATCTTTCAGAGATACTTGAGGGCTGTGGGAATTCAGAGGATATAAGCACGAATTCTGCCTGGAGTAACTTCCACAAAGTGATTTTGAAGATAGTCTTCATAGGTAACAAAGTGTCTGTTAGGCTGAAAAAAATGGAGGGGCCATTCTAGCTAGAGAAGAACTTGTCCAAAGATGATTGTGAACGGGGCTTACAGGTGCCAGGAACAATGAGGAATTCAGTCATTATAGAAGAGGAAAAGTGGAAAGAGTGGAACCAGAAAGTAAAATATGGAAAGGGAGAATTTTTACATACTATTTTAATGTTTTTCCCCGGAAGCACTAAGAAGTATTTTACCGGTGTGAGGGATTCTAATCAGAAGCAAGAGATGAGTTCTTCCACAGGAGGCAGTGGGGATGGTAGCAAGAGAACTTCGAAGACCTAATAGTAAGAACTGGGTTGATGGTGATGATTAAAAGTACAAATGAAGCAATAACACTTGTCTGGAAGAAACTACTCTTAGATTCATATTTTAGAACAGAAATTACAAAAGCTTTGTTCTACAAATGGAAAGAGGGAATAATGATTGCAAAGTGCCCTGAATTGGGGAAAAAGGAGTATAAAACCTTACTAGGATTAGCCACATCCATAATGTCTTTGACTCTAACATTGACTTCCCATTATACTAATTTCCCTGTACAACAAAATGAGAATTTTTTAGAAATGTATTAACAGATATCTGGGGGATACCAGTGTCTTGAGTCCAGAGAGAAGCTAGGAAGTACATCACAAAACAAGGTTTAACTCTGAAAGCACCACTTTATTTATACAAAAGCGGTAGGCAGGAATATAGGCTCTACCACCAGACAAACCTGAGTGCAGACTCCAGCTGTGTCACTTACTAGTTGTAGGGACCTGCACAATTCATTTACTCTTGGCTATACCATCTATATATTGGAGATAACAGTGCATATCTCACAACATTGCTACTAGGTCCTAGCACAGAGGTGGTGGCTATTTTATTGTTATAAGTGTTTTCCCTTACCATGTTCCTTAAAATAGTTGACATGAGGCAGTGCTTCTTTTTTTTTTTTTTTTTTTTTTTTTTTTTTTTTGAGGCAGTGCTTCTTAAAACAGTTCCTCCAAATGTTCTCTTAACTACAGAGTAAAGTGAAACACACACCCAAAGATTTGCAGACATAGTCTGGAGCCTACACAAAATTTTTAAATTTTATCTTAATTATATTCATGTGCATGCTACACATAATATAACCATGTTTAATAGTAAAATATTAATCTTCAGGTAAAACTGACATACCAAGAAAATATGCCAGTTTATACTACAAAAGGGCCCCCAATACAATGCCTCATATCCATAAAGCCACCTCAAGATGTCTCAGATTAGAGAAGTCTGGATACAAACTACGTAAATTATGTGTCATGTAGTAGAAAGTAAAAAAAAAAACACAGAAGTTTTCAACCTAAACCCCAAAACTTTCCTACAGGGAAGGAGCATTAAAAAAAAAATAGGTATCTAAAATACCCACCTATGCATTTGTCCTGAAAATTTATCTAGACCTGCTTCAAGCTAAGAAAACTTCAAACCCAGTCTATTAGCATAAAAATAGTGGAAAGCCCTAATTATGAATCTAAAATTGAAAACTTTACCTGTTTTCTTCTTTTTATCAGAAGTAGCATCCAATGTATTTAAGGTCGTAGAGGCGCTTTTATAAATATCATGACTGCATACTCCAGAATCTTCTTCATCAGAAGAAAATGAAGATAAATGGTCCAAGTTTTTAAGTTCATTATCGACTTTTTCTGATGGACTGTTACCCCCAGTTTCAGACACTAACAGTGTGGGTGTCGTAGAAGAAGTCTTTGGAAGCGGTGGGGGACAAAGTGTACGAACAGTCTGGGTCCCTGGTCGTCTAGTCCTGTTGGGCATTCGGACGGCAAGAGTGGAAAACTGCTGCTTGGGCCCGGATTTCAGAAAATCTAAGAAAGAGGCAATAAATCCTGTTTTGACTTCTGGCTGTTTTTCCTCTACTTCTTTGATCTTCTGTCTCATTTTTTCTTGGTGCTGATAACCATCGTGGCAGCTTTCTGAGGAAGGAGGGGTGTATGGCAAATACACATCTGTTCCCCTTGGATTCTGGCGTTTGCCCTGGGCAGTTCTTTTTGACTGTTTCTGATTACTGTTGTCTTCCTCTTTCATTTGCCCCTTTCCGGGTTTTTTCTTCTGCAGGTTAAAATGCATTAAATCTTGGTTTTCCTCTTCAATCTTGACACCAACGGCCTCCCCAGGTTGGGCCATGGCCAACAGTGCAAGTGCACTTCTAGTTGGGTTCACCGACACACCGCTGTCATCACCCCCTAAGGTGAGCTCACTCTCCGATGCAGCACTCTCTCCACTTATACTTCTACTAGAAATAAACTCCTGGCTTCTGTTACTATTTAATGTATTATCAATAGGAACTTCGCTATCCTCTTCCGATTCATGATTGGTGGCAGATTGTTTCTTGAATGAGCCAGAACTTTGCTCCTGGGCTTCATGACTTGGTCCAACCACTGGTGAAATTACTTTAGATGCTTTATTTTGACCATTTTCAATATGCTGTTGATCAAGAGTCATTTTTGATGGGAGGGTAGGTACTGGTGAAAGGTTTACAGTGACTTGATTTCCATTTAAGGATATATCATTTATATTCTGTGGCTTTCCTACTGCAGTTGTTATGGAGTTAAAATCTGAAGTCACATGCCCAACATCTAATGACTGTTGAAAATGAGATTTAGAATCACCATCTTCAACTGCTGTAATGGTTTCATTTGAAGTTGACTTGGAAAAATCAGAAGGAGTAACCCCACAAGCTGCTGCTGTAGCTGCTAAGATATCATCTACATTTGATAAAATATTTCTCTCATCACTGAGAAGCATTGCCTCTGGGAAACATATTGATCCAAGAGAAACAAAATGATTCTTCGAATCATGTTGATTTGTTTCACTAAAATGGCCCTTTGTTGTTAGGTGTTGTTGTAATGGTTTTGAAGACTCAGAGAGGTCCATTTTCATGATTTCAGAAGTCTGAGGATGGAGTTGCTGCTGAGAATGATCACCATTGGTCTGAATAATATGACCATCCATTTGAAGGAAAGGATGTACTATTTGTTGAGGACTTTGAACACGCTGTACTTGTAAAGATGCCTTTACTTGTCCTAAACCCGCCTGCAGTATTGACTGCTGAAGAATTTGTAGATCACAGGTAGAATCTAAAAGAACCTGTGTATTAGGAAGAGAAGCCTGATGGCCATGCCCTAAAGAATGATTTGGAATTTGAATCTGAGATGAAGCATTGATTATTTGATCATGTTGCTCCTGGACCTTGGCTTCATGTACCTTGTGTATAAGAGCATGCTGCTGGGTGAGGTCTTTAGCATTCAATCTTATTTGTGGTGTTTGCATTAAATTAGTTGCCTTCTTAAGATCAAGGGTTGCTGCACTGACTTGGCCAATTTGTTGGGTAAGTTGTGTCACTGAACCAACCATGCTTTCTTCTTTTTTTGACCCTTGTAGGGCAATCCCAACAACCTGATCCTCAAGACGAGAATTACTTCTGATCACACTCTGAGAATATCTGTCCTCTGCCTTTGACACCTTATAAGCTGCTTCTTGAACATTAATTTCTCCATCAGATAGCCTTTGGGTTGATGACTCAAGAGATACTTGTGGCTGTAATACCTGTAACTCCTGCATTGGAAAATCCTCTTCTTGCTTTGAAGATGTATACACATTTGAATCAAGTTTTCTTTCAGCATAAGACTTTGGATCAGGGGAAGGTATGTTGTTCTGTAATGTCTGACAGTGGGTAGAGGATGCAAAAGATGATGACTGGACAGCAGGCAAAAACTTTTGGGACTGGGGAGATGATGACCCTTGAGTCTGAGCATTTTGGGAAGAATGCATAGAAATATAATTCTGGTTTGGACTAGAATCTGACAAATTCTGAGCCCGAGAGGCGGAAGAGTAAGAAAGAGAAGGGGCTGTTAATGTTAGGGACTGCCCTGAAGCATAGCTCTCTGAGGGACTAACAACTGACAATACTTGTGACTGAGATGAATAACTAACCTGTGTCTGGCTAACTGGTGATAAACCCTGAGAATGACTAGATGAATAACTTTGAGACTGACTAACTGAAGATAGATCTCTCGTTTGAGCAGGGTAGTTCTCATTTGTAACTGAAGATAATACTTCCTGTTGATTAGAGGAATAATTGAGGGTCTGATTTTCAGAAGTTATAGTCTGAGATGATCCAGAAAAAGTCAATGTTTTATATAAGGATGGCAACTTCTCGACTTTGTTGGACCTATACACCTGTGAATGAACAATAGATGGCACATTATGTGGCTGTCCTAAACCGTAATTCTGGGACTGACTGACTGATAAAAGGCTTGGTAGCTGCGCTGTAGAATAAATCTGTGCTTGGCCCGATATTACAGAACTTGGATTATGTAAAGGTTTGGAATAGCTTAATGTTTGCACAGGAGGAATTATACTTTGAGGTTTGGGGGTCTTAGTTGACGTTAGTGGTTGTTTCGTAGAACAGCTTTTTACTTTTGTGGTAGAAGGAGGAAACCCTGATGATGGAATTGCAGATGAGTAAGACTGAGCAAGATCCACTGACACCTGGGAGGTCTTCTGTTGTAATCCTCCATTGCTCACCTGAGTAGAATCTCCGATCGGGCTACAGGATAAAGATGACTGCCTGCTTGTTTCCTGAAAATTAACTACACTTGCATTTGATAGATAGCTATGTAAGGAATGCTGTGAACCAGTCAGTTGTGCCTGAATAGACTGGGTACCTGAAGGCCGCTGATGGTGTTTAATAACACTACATTCTCGAAGAAGAGCTCTTTCAATGGAAGCAGTAGAACTAGTAAAGAGAGTTGAACTGTAGGCTTGAGGAGTTTGCTGGGCTCCCCCAAGTGCTGAAGGCAACAAACTAAATTGAGGTTGTAAAAGATGGGGTGCAGACTCTTGAGCTGAGCGGTATGTTGAAGACTGAGGTGGTATGCTGTTACTTAACGCAGAACTGCCCAGGCGCTCAAATGCCAAAGCAGTTGGAACAGTTCCCTGGGAAGTCTTGATCTGTAGCAAAGGGTCGTGAGGATTTAAAATTCCATTTGATGTAGTGTTAAAAGATGAATCCTGAAGCACCAAAGGTGAGGTGGTAGCAAAGTTTCTATTGCTGAAGGTGGTGGGATGCTGATAAGCAGAGAGGGCAGAGGGTGGAAGTGTTCCAGTGGTTGGCAAAGGTCCAGTAACAAACAGCTCGGTTGCTGCTGAGGAATGCATACCTAGGAAGAGAAAACAAAAAAATTTATGCAATTACAGCACAAATACACACACACGTCTTCATAGTAGAGACTTAACATAACCTTTAACCCATTAAAATCTCTAAGACTGAAAAGCCTGACAAATTAGTTGTGTGTGTAAATTTCAAAAACTACATTTCAAAAACAGCTAGCTTTCTTTTTTTATTTTTACTTCTGAGAGAGTGGGTGTGCGTGTGGGTGACGGGGGGCAGAGGAGAAGAATCTTTTTTTAAGATTTATTTATTTATTTTAGAGAGAGCAAGTGAGCACAGGGCAGAGGGGCAGAGGGAGAGAGGGAGTCCCAAGCAGACTCCACCTTAAGCATGGAATACAATGCAGAACTTGATCTCATGACCTAAGCTGAAACCAAGAGTTGGTTGCTTAACTGACTGAACCACCCAGGTGCCTTAAAACAGCTAGCTTTCTTAAAGCAAAAACAAAATTACAAAGGTATTAGCAATTCCTACCTATATAAATGAATTTATATATGTTAGATAAGGTCACCTGAAAATTAAAATAAAAATGTGGCTGGGTGATAGACATTGGGGAGGGTATGTGCTATGGTGAGCACTGTGAATTATGTTAAGACTGATGAATCACAGACCTGTACCTCTGAAACAAATAATACATTACATGTTAAAAAAAGAGAGAGAGAGAAGATAGTAGGAAGGGAAAAATGAAGGGGGGGAATAGGAGGGGGAGACGAAACATGAGAGACTATGGACTCTGAGAAACAAACTGAAGGTTCTAGAGGGGAGGGGGGTGGGGGGATGGGTTAGCCTGGTGATGGGTATTAAGGAGGGCACGTACTGCATGGAGCACTGGGTGTTACACGCAAACAGTGAATCATGGATCACTACATCAAAAACTAATGATGTAATGTATGGTGATTAACATAACATAATAAAATAAAATTTTAAAAAATGTACATAATCTCTAGTGATTAATTTATCCTGAAATCTCAATGCAATAGCATCAGACAAGCTAAAATATTCGTAACATTAAAATTAAACCCAAACTGCCTACATTTAACATGATAAATAAATCTAAAAATAAACAGTGAGGTTAATACTGCAAAGTTTCTTTTATCAAAATATATACATTTTGGGGGCACCTGGGTGGCTCAGTCAGTTAGGCGTCTGACTTGATTTTGGCTAAGGTCATGATCTCAGGGTCGTGGAATTGAGCCCCGCAATGGGCTCCTCACTCAGTGAAAGTCAGCTGGAGATTCTCTCCTTCTGCCTCCCCCTCCATGCACTCTCTCTCTCTAATAACTAAATAAACCTTAAAATACATATATATACATATGTATATATACATATATACACACTTAAAAATATCTTGGATTTCAACTTTCAGCTTCCTGTGAACAAATTCCCAAGATAATAGATGCATGCTTATCATAAAAGGCTGATCAGAAATTAGTACTGTCAAGGAGATTTATTACCATTTCAGGAAAGCATTCTAGCCACATATAGCAAAAGTTAACGTATACTCTTATGATCTCAAAGTTCTACTTCTAGAAATTTATTTTATGGAAATAAGTGGAAAAAAGATATTTGTACAAGATACTCTTTATAGTTATTGTGTGTGCTAATAAGTAGAAACAACCCATATGTCCATCAACACAGGATTGATCAAATAATTATGGCATAACTGATTAATACTATTGCTATAAACACTGATTAAGTGGATATATATGTCTTGATATACAAAGATATCAAAAAAGAGTAAATATCAAACTGTTAACTCTTCTCTACAAAGTGGGACTGTAGTAAGGAACTATCACTTTCCCTTTTGTAGACCTTGTTATTGTTTACATGTTTTTTAGTGAACTGCCATTAAAATTTTTTTAGTTAGGGCACCTGGGTGGCTCAGTTGTTAAGTGTCTGCCTTCGGCTCAGGTCATGATCCCAGGCCCAGGGTCCTGGGATCGAGTCCCGCATCGGGCTCCCTGCTCCATGGGAAGCCTGTTCTCCCTCTCCCACTCCCCCTGCTTGTGTTCCCTCTCTCTCTGTCTCTCTCTCTGTCAAATAAAGTAAAAAAAAACTTTAAATTAAAAAATAATTTTTTTATTTAGAAAAATAGGGGAAAAAAGATTCTTTGGCCCTTTCAAAAACCTTCTCTCACTTCTTCCCATTAAATGTCAAAAAAGTATTAGTACTATGAAGACAGAAAATAATATAGTTGCACTGAAAAGAATGAATAACACTTAAAATTTATGTTTAAAATAATACAATTATAGAAACTGGAACAGAAAATCTAAGGGGCGCCTGGGTGGCTCGGTCGTTAAGCATCTGCCTTCAGCTCAGGTCATGGTCCCAGGGTCCTGGGATCAAGCCCTCCCTCGGGCTCCCTGCTCCGCGGGAAGCCTGCTTCTCCCTCTCCCACTCCCCCTGCCTGTGTTCCCGCTCTCGCTGTGTCTATTTTTGTCAAATAAATAAATAAAATCTTAAAAAAAAAAAGAAAATCTAACTAAATATATATAATGTACAATTATTCCAGGAAGCAAAAAATGAAACTACTTTGTTTTATAATATTCTCTTTTATGTCACACTAAAACATTATCTCCTTGGAGCATATTGAAAAGCTCTATTAATGGAATTAATTCATGTAATATAAATTCATGTAACGGAATTTACAGCAGAATGATAAAGTATTATTTCCTACCGCTACTACTTTAAAATATCTCCTCAAATATGCTATGACATTTCTTATTCTTTAAAACAAAACCTTAAAAAACCACCTAAATTTCCTGTCACCCTGAAAAAGGTAAAAACATATACGAATAACTTTGGGGGAGAAATAGTTGAAAAATGGAATGTATATATAAATAAGGAAAATACAATAGTATCAGCCTATAATGGCCTTTACTAAATAGTGATGTGATCTGTTCAATTCTGGGTAACGTTACATAACTCTAACGATGAAATCAGTCCCAAGATTGTTTTTTACTATACTACCTACTCAGCCTAAAGTCACGAAGATAAATGAATTTAATTGTTCACAAAAAAAAAAAAAAAAAAAGATAAATATGTGAGGTGATGGATTAACCAGATGGAGGGGGAGTTTTCACAAGGTAATGCACAGCAAATCACCACAACGTACACTTTAAACATCTGACAGTTTTATATGTCAATTAGATCTCAATAAAGCTGAAATGGAAAAATAAAAGAAACTGAATGTTTGCTTCTATTAAGTAGACAAGTAATCTTAACTTAAATTGCCAGATAAGAACTTTATATCTAGGGTTTATATTTAATAATTACTTCTTCAACTTGTTAGTTTTCATCAGAGTGATAAATTTGAATTCTGTCCCATGTAAAATTGTGAAAAATTCCAGGTTTTAAAGTTCGCTGAAAAGTCAGTAATTACTCTCAGTCACACTACATAATGACAAGGCCATAAAAAGTGTATTTTTATCAGCATTTCGTCTGGACTTAAAAATTCTGAAAACAAAGAATCACCTGTCTGCCAGGATGGAGCCCTGAATTGTGGTAAAAGAGTAGTTCCTGAAGAAGCAGCCTGAGCAGTTCGGGATTCAACAGCAGACAGAAAGTTCATCACTGAAGATTCTTTAGTGTTAGTGCTGGCGCTGTTCACACTAGTATCAAATATTCCAGAAAGACCTACATTTGAAGATAAAATAGATCATCAAGTAAAAATATGTATTAATATAAAATTGTTATTTTAAAAAGGAATCTCTGAAATTTGAGGCCAAAAGCTCTACAGCCCTATACTGTTTTGAAATAGCAAACAGATATTAGTTTGACCAAGTATAGTTATAATTTAAAATCCCCAAAGATCTATGAAAAAAGATCTCCTCACCAATTATATAGATATTCTCTATCAGTAAAAGACAAAGCTTTTGATTTCATTTTCATTTTCACTTTTCCCCCGGCTCCATTACGTCCTGCCCACATTCATAGCCCAATATGTGAAAACTGATTTTTCTTCTTAATCACTAAATGTAGCCAGATTCGTTTTATAAGAGCATTTTTACCAGTTGCCTGAGGTGTGGTAGCGTATCCAGGAAGCTGATGAGAGGCTGCAAAAGTCTGTCTCTGAAGGAGATCTGTTTCAGAGTGTGAGGGATGTCCTTCTTCATAGCTTAAACTAAAGGATAATAAAAAAGAAGTGACCAAAAACACATAGCTCAAACAACAGGATCAAAACATCTCTAAGAGAGCAATTATCAAAAGTAGCAGAAGTCTTTGACTAAATTCCTGACCTACACATCAATAGATCAAACACAGTATGACAACACTGTCAAAATGGGGAAAATATACTGATGATACACTAGGAAGAAAAATTATGATGCATAGTACTTTCCTTAATTCAACTTGACTGCCTTTTACTGGGAGAGAAGTGACAGGGTATAGTAGGAAGAGTAATATCCTGAAAAACGGGACAGCTCAGTTCATTGTCCGAGTTCTACCTCTGGCTTACAGTGTGATTTCAGTAAGGGACTTAATTAATGTCAGACTAAATTTCTCAATCTGTGTGAATGAAGGACTAGACAAAATAATCTCTTTTTTTTTTTTTTTTAAGATTTTATTTATTTATTTGACAGAGAGAGACACAGCGAGAGAAGGAACACAAGCAGGGGGAGTGGGAGAGGGAGAAGCAGGCTTTCCACTGAGCAGGGAGCCCGATGCGGGGCTCGATCCCAGGAACCTGAGATCATGACCTGAGCCGAAGGCAGACGCTTAACGACTGAGCCACCCAGGTGCCCCGACAAAATAATCTCTTAAGACCCTCTAATTCTAACATTCTATGGAATATCAGATAACTCATATTAATTGATAATTAAAATAACTCACCTAGAAAATTTCAAGTTTGGACATTTTGAGAGTAATTCAGAACAAGATATTTTTTCTCCCCTTGATTTTTACTTTGACTATTTTAAACCCACAGAAAAATTGAAATAGTCCAATGAAAAACTTATACCCGTTACTTAAGACTCAGTCATTGTTAACATTTTACCTTTGTTTTATTTTTCTTTATACACAGATATAAACACACACACACTTTTTTTGTTAAACCTCTTGAAAGTAACTTGCAGACATGACACTACATCTTTAAATACTTCAGCTGTATCTCCTAGGAATCAGTAATGAGGTCATATTCCAATTTCCCAATTGTTGCCAAAATGTTTGGGATTTTTAAAGCTCTTTCTTCTTCTTCTTTTTTTTTTTTTTTTAAGATTTTACTTATTATTTGACAGAGACACAGCAAGAGAGGGAACACAAGCAGGGGGACTGGGAGAGGGAGAAGCAGGCCTCCTGCTGAGCAGGGAGCCCGATGCAGGGCTTGATCCCAGGACCCTCGATCCCAGGACCCTGGGATCAGGACCTGAGCCGAAGGCAGATGCTTAACGACTGAGCCACCCAGGTGCCCCTTAAGGCTCTTTCTATGTAGAATCCAGTCAAGTCCAGAATTCCACTTGGTTATGTCTCTGTAAATTGAGAACAGTGCCTCTAATCCCAGATCCCTTTTGTCTTGATTTCATGGCACAGACTCTTTGTTGTTGAGGAATCCAAGTCAGTTGAATGTAGACTATCCCAAATTCTGGCTCTGTCTGATTGATTCCTCATGAGAAGTACGTAAGTGATATTTTGTACTTCTTATTGCATCAAATGAGGATGCACATGTCTGTCTGTCTCATTATTGGTGATGCTAAACTTGAAGTGGTTAAGGTACATCTGTCAGATCTCTCCATGTAGTTGCTTTTTCTCCTTTGAAATGCAATTGTGAGGTGTTACTTTAAGACTGTAAATATCTTATGCCCAACAGCCAAAGGTTTCAGACATCATCCACTAATGATCTTTAATTCAATTATCACACTGGAGACTGGAATTGGTAGCTTTCTAATTACATCATTCTTTTAATATTTAAAAGGTAGTCTTCTTCTATAAAATAAAAATGAGCTTTCCCCCCTTTTCTCCCTCTCATGTACATGATATATATACTTGCATTTTCTTATTTTTCAAAAGTGTATACATCTTACACTTCAAAAATGTATCATTGTAGACTTTTAAAAATTGAAGTATAGTTGACATATAAGATTAGTTTCAGGTGTACAACACAGTGATTCAACAATTATACACATTATGAAATGCTTACCATGACACATGTAGTTACCATCTGTCACCACATGTTATTACAATATTATTGACTATATTCCCTGCTAGGAACATTTGTATACAAGTCTTTCATGGACATATGTTTTCATTTCTCTTAAGTTAAATATCTAGGAGTGGAATTACAGGGTCATAAAATAGGTGCATGTACCATTTTACATTACCATCAGTAATGAATCAACATTCCATTTTTGTTTTACATTCTTGTCATGACATGATGTTTTCAGTCTTCCTTTTTTAAAAAGATTTATTTATTTATTTATTTTAGAAAGAGAGAGAGAGAATATGAGTGGGAGGGGCTGAGAGAGGGGGAGAATCTCAAGCTGACTCTGTGCTTAGCGTGGAGTCCGACGCAGGGCTCAATCCCATGACCCTGAGATCATGATCTGAGCCGAAACCAAGAATCAGCCACTTAACCAACTGCACCATCCAGGCACCCCATCAGTCTTTTTAATTTTAGCCATTCTAGGTAGGTATAGTAGTATCTCATCATGGTTTAATTTGCATGTTCTTATAGGCTGACAGGCTATTCTTTCAGCTCCTCTTGTCAAGTTTGTTCCATTTTTTTGCCTTTAAAAAAAAAACGGGTTTAGTTAGCTCTCCTATTGGGTTTTAAGAGTTTTTCTTATATTCTGGATCCACATTTTTTGTCAGATATATGTACTGTGAATGTTTTCTTCCAATCTAATGGCTTGCCTTTTTATTTTTTAGTGTCTTTAAATAAAAAGCTTTCATCAGTTAGTTTTATTGTGGTAAGAGCATTTAACATGAGATCTCTCCACTTAACAAAGCACGTGATACCTGCACTACATCCTACAGCAGATCTCTAGAGCTTATTCCTCTTGAACAACTGAAACTTTATAACCTTTGAACAACTCTCATTTCCCCCTTCCCCTAGCCTCTGGCAACCACCATCCCACTCTCTGCTTCTGAGTTTGACTAACAAGGTTTTAATTTTTGATTAACCTGATTATATTTTTTTTTCTATAAAGTCAGTACTTTTAGTGTCACTAATATATTTACCTACATTTTCTTCAAGTTTTAACGTTTTAACTTTTATGTTTAGATCTATAAATTTTTTGAGATAAGGGTAAAGATTAACTTTTATGTTTAGATCTATAAATTTTTTGAGATAAGGGTAAAGATTCATTTTTTAAACTTCAAAAATTAAGGTATAATTTGCATACAATAAAATTCACCCTTTCTAGTGTACAGGTCAGTGAGTTTGGATAAGTACATAAATACTGCAAAAACTAAGGGAGAGAACAGTCCCATCATTACAGAAGATTCCCCCTGCCCCTCAGTAGTGAACTCTTCCCACCATCTCCCAAGGATCTATTCTCTGTCCTTATAGTTTTGCCTTTTCCAAAATGTCGAATGAACAGTATCATTTAATATGTAGCCTTTTGTGTCTGGCTAGTTTCAATTAGCTTAATGTCTTTGAGATTCATCCATGTTTTTATTTTATCAGTAATTCATTACATTTTATAGCTGAGCAGCATTCTGTTATATGGACGCATCAGAGGTTAGTGCTTTTTTTAAACCCATTAAAAAGTTTAAGGACCTTTGGGTTCTTTCCTGTTTTTAGCAATTCTGAATAAAGGTGCCATAAACCTGTGCATAAGTTTCTGTGTGAAAATAAGGTTTCATTTCACTTGACCTAGGGGGGATGGCTTAGTTACATGGTAATGTTGAACTTTAGAGAAACTGCCTATTTTCCAAAGTGGCTATCCTTTTTGCATTCCTCCAGTAATGTATGTGGTCTGACTCTGCATCCTCACTGGCACTAAGTATTATCAATTTGTAAATTGTTTCTTTTGTTTTTAAAAATTTTAACCATTCTAACTGGTGTGCAATGGTACGTCATTGTGTTTTTTTTTTTTTTAACATTTATTTGAGGGGGGAGGGACAGAGAGAGAGGGAGAGAGAGTCCTAAGCAGACTCCATGCTGAATGCAGGGCCCCATGTGGGGCTCAATCTCACAACCCTGAGATCATGACCTGAGCTGAAAACAAGAGTCAGCTGCTTAGCTGACTGTGCCACCCACGTGCCTCCTTCACTGTGGTTTTATTTTTATTTTTATTTTTTTAAAAGATTTATTTACTTGACAGAGAGAGACAGCAAGAGAGGGAACACAAGCATGCGGAGTGGGAGAGGGAGAAGCAGACTCCCCACCAAGCAGGGAGCCCGATGCAGGGCTCGATCCCAGGACCCTGGGATCATGACCTGAGCCGAAGGCAGACGCTTAATGACTGAGCCACCCAGGCGCCCCTTCACTGTGGTTTTAATCTGTATTTCCTTAATAACTAAGAATGAGCAGCATCATTTGCTCATCTACCATGCAGAAATCTTTGGTAAAATATCTACTCAAATCTTTTGCCTATTTTTTATTGGGTTGTTTGTTTTTTTATTATTGAGTTTTAGATTTTGCCTATATGTTCTAGAATCAAATCCTTGGTGAGATACATGTTTTCCAAATATTTTCTCCCACTCTGTGGCTTTCATCCTTATAACAATGTAGTCAGAACAGAACCATTAAAAAAAATTTTTTTTAAAAAGATTTTATTTATTTATTTGACAGAGAGAGACACAGCGAGAGAGGGAACACAAGCAAGGGGAGTGGGAGAGGGAGAAGCAGGCTTTCCGTGGAGCAGGGAGCCCGATGCAGGGCTCGATCCCAGCACTCTGGGATCATGACCTGAGCCGAAGGCAGACCCTTAACGACTGAGCCACCTAGGCCCCCTAGAACCATTTTATTTTTAAGTAATCTCTACACCCAACCCAGGGCTCGAACTTACAACCCCAAGATCAAGAGTCGCATGCTCCACTGACCGAGCTAGCCAGGCGCCCCTATGAATTGTATTTTTGCTGTTGTTGCTGAGAGATCTTTGCCTACTCCAATAGCTCAAAGGTTTTCTCTTCTGATTCCTTCTGGAAGTTTTATAGTATTACTTTTTCCATTTAGGTCTATGATTCATTTGGAATTAATTTTTTGTACATGGTGTGAGGTAAGTCTTGGGATTCATTTTTTAAAAATTTGGGTATGCAATTGTCCCAGTACTCTATATTGAAAAAACTATCTTTTACCTATTGAATTGCCATGGCATCTCTTAAAAAAAAATCAACTAGCCATATATTTGTGGTTCTCTTCTTAACTATTTTGCTATATCAATATGTTTGTTCTTAGGCCAATAACACACAGACTGATAAATGATTCATTCAGGTTGTACAAAATTCCAATCTTGTTCTTCAAAATTACTTTGGCCATGCCAGGTATTCTCATACAAATTTTAGAGTCAGCTTGTCAATTTCTACAAAAAACATTTCACTGAATCTATATACACATCAATTTGGGGAAAACTACCATTTTAAAAGTACTGAGTGTTCTAACCCATGAGTATATTTTATTTAGGTCTTTAATTTCTCTCAGCAGTCTTTTGTGGTGTTTAGTATAAAATTCTTGCAAGTATTTTGTTAAATTTATCCCTAAGTTTCTCATTTTTCTTATTTTATTCTAAAATTTTTTAAAAATTACAGCTTTATTGATATGTAATTCACATACCTTAAAGGTCATCCTTTTAAAGTGTACAAATCAGTGCATTTTTAGAATATTCAAGTTATGCAACCAGAACTATAATCTAATTTTAGAACATTCTCATTGCCTCAAAAATAAACCTGTACCCATTAGTATCACTCTGCATATCCCCCTCCATCCAACCCCAGGCAATCCCTAATCTACTTTCTGTCTCTACATATTTGCCTACTCAAAAACATTTCACAAAAATGGAATCATATTATGTGGGCCTTCTGTGACTTTGTTCACTTAGTAGAATGTTTTCAAGGTTCATCTATGTTACAAAATGGATATAACAGTAGATCATTCCATTTTATGGCTGAACAATATCCCATTGTATAGATATACATTTTGTTTAGCCATTTATAAGTTGATGGACATTTGGGTTGTTTCCACTGTTCGGCTATTATGAGTTATGCCGCTATGAACAATCGTGAACAAGTTTTTGTGTGGATGTGTTTTCTCTTGGGTATATACCTAGGAGTGGAATTTTTTAACCATATGACAACTCAAACATGTTCAACATTTTGAAGAATGGCAACCAAAATGGCTGTACCATTTTACATTCCCACCAGCAATGGTTAAGGATTACAATTTCTCAACATCTTTGCTGATACTTCTTACAGCCTGTGTTGTTATTATAATAGCCATCCTAATAGGTGTGAAATGGTACCTCATTGTGGCTTTGATCTGCATTTACCTAATGATGTTGAACATCTTTTTTTTTTTTTTTTTTTAAGATTTATTTATTTGTGGGGGCGCCTGGGTGGCTCAGTTGGTTAAGAATCTATCTTCGGCTCAGGTCATGATCCCAGGGTCCTGGGATTGAGTCCTGCATCAGGCTCCTTGCTCAGTGGGGAGCTTGCTTCTCCCTCTCCCTGCCGTTCCCCGCTTGTGCTCTATCAAATAAATAAATAAATAAAATCTTTAAAAAAAAGATTTGAGAGAGAGAGAGCATGCAAGGGACAGCAGGAGAGAATCCTCAAGCAGACCCCTGCCGAATGGGGAGCCCAATGCAGGGCTCAATACCATGACCCTGAGATCATGACCTGAGCGAAATCAACAGTCGGATGTTTAACTGATTGGGCCACCCAGATACCCCCATTTTGAATTAATTTTTGTACATAGTGTAAGGTAGGAGTCTAACTTTATTCTTTTGCTACTCATTTTGAATATAATTTGAAATTCTTTAATAATAAACAACTAAATAGCCAGCTGTTATTTTCAAAATATTCTTACCATTTTATCTGCTTTTCAAATCATCATAGCAATCATGCTTTATATTAAAACAATCTAGGGGTGCCTGGTTGGCTCAGTTGGTTAAGCATCTGCCTTTGGCTCAGGCTGTGATCCCGGGGTCCTGGGACCGAGCCCTGTGTTGGGGCTCCCTGCTCAGCAGGTAGTCTGCTTCCCTCTCTCCCTCTGCCCCTCCCCCGTTTGTGTGCGCTCTCTCTCAAATATAATCTTTTTTAAAAATTAAAAAATAAAACAATCTACACACATATATTTCCTTGTCCTGTCAGCTGATGGAGCCTAGAAATGAAGACTCCCCAGTTGCAAAGAGCATACTTCTTACCCAGATAATGGCTCCTAATACCATACTTCAAGAAAAAGGAACCAGTGCTCCTTGAAGAAATGGTTGGGTCATTCTAGTACTGGGGCAGGAAATATAAAAGATATGAATCTGGAGCATCTTATAGTACCACAAAGTAAGAAAGGGCTCAGGAAAAAAAAAGAAAGAAAGATGGGGGAAAACCCCTACATTTATAAGGGCATGTTAAGGGGTAAAAAAATAAATAAATAAAAACAACAATGGCATGTCAAGGGGACAGAGAAGCCAATTAGAAGAGCTCCTAATGGCAAAAGCTGGAAGATTTTAACCCTTATAAAAATCTGATGTGAAGTCACTGGTTTGTTGACATTGATTATTTTTAAAATTTTTTAAAAAGTTTACTTTATGGTTTTGGGTTTTTTTTTCAATACTAATCTCTACACCCAACATGGGGCTAGAACTCACGACCCCAAGATTAAGAGTCACATGCTCAGGGTACCTGAGTGGCTCAGTGGGTTGAGCATCCAAGTCTTGATTTCAGCTCAGGTCATGATCTCAGGGTCCAGAGACTGAGCCCAGTGGTGAGCTCTGTGCCTTGGCAGGGAGTCTGCTTGTGGATTCTCTCCCTCTGACCCTCTACCACTCATGTTCACACTATATCTCTCTAAAAAATGAATAAATAATCTTAAAAATAAAAAAAGTCACACACTCTTCCAACTGAGCCAGCCAGGCGCCATGACATTGTTTATTGCTTTAAACAAAAGCCAGATTTTTAAAGTTTTTAAAAGATTTTTTTTTTTTAAGATTTTTAAGTAATCTCTATGCCCAATGTGGGCCTTGAATGCATGACTCCGAGATCAAGAGTCACATGCTCTATTGACTCAACCAGCCAGGAGTCCCACAAAAGCCAAGTTTAAAAAAAAAAAAAAAAAAGATCATCCTGGAAAAAAAAAACCATATCTCAAAACATGGTCAACAAATTCCCATATTTGAGCCAATGTAAGATCTCCTTTGAATAAATGTCCTTCCTCGCCTCCAAGGCCTGGATGGGTGGTAGGGAGAAAGAGAGAACTTATACTATCCCCAAACATACTCCAAAAATTACAGGAGCTAAGGCCTAGAGAAGAGGAAGGAGCCAAGAGATAAGAGTCACAATTGTTTTAATCTTCATATTCCCAGACCAGCATGAAACTTCAATCTTCTATCCCCTCTCCACACACTCAAAGTAGGGGAGATTCAGTGTTGAAGATAAGAAGGATCAGAATTTTGCAGGGGGTAGTATCATCTTCCTTCAGTTGCTGTCACTTAAATGCCAAATTAAAAACTGATATTTTCCTAAAAATTAAAATGAACGAAGATTAGTTATTCAGTTACTACCCTCTACCTTAAATCTGAACATTTTTTTCCTAAGCTTCTTAATTTAATTAATTAATTAATTTTTTTGAGAGGAGGAGAGAGATGGTGAGGCGGGGGGGGGGAGGCAGAGGGAGAAAGAATCCCAAGTAGGCTCCACGCCCAGCGCCAAGCCTCCTTCTCACGACCCTGCGATCATGACCTGAGCCAAAATCAAGAGTCAGATGCTTAACTGACTAAGCCACCCACATGCCCCTATACTTCTTAATTTTAATTTGTTTAGCAAGAAAATTAAGTCTTGGGGCGCCTGGGTGGCTCAGTCATTAAGCGTCTGCCTTCGGCTCAGGTCATGATCCCAGGGTCCTGGGATCGAGCCCCGCATCAGGCTCCCTGCTCAGCAGGAAGCCTGCTTCTCCCTCTTCCACTCCCCCCGCTTGTGTTCCCTTTCTTGCTGTGTCTCTCTGTCAAATAAATAAATAAAATCTTTAAAAAAAAAAAAAAAAGAAAATTAAGTTTTAAGGCAGATGAGAAACCGGAGACAAAAAATCTCATCTAAATGACAGTTTGTGCAGTGATGATATATGATCATAAGAAAAAAAAGTTTTTGAATGTGTTACTGAGAATAAGCTATCTTATGGTTTATATCCTGATAGTCATAACATACAAATCTACTCCTTGGGTAGCATACTCTTATGTCCATAGTAGCTAAGAAACACATTCCAAGTTTTAAAATCAATTAGCAAAAGTTCCATGAAATATGTTAAATCCCAGGGAAACAAGCCAGGACTTGCACACAAGTAATAAATTACTTAAGCACTGAATGAATGATTTTGCCTTATGTAGTCCTATTTAGTTTTTAAAGATTTATTTATTTATTTTAGAGAGAGAGAGCAAGGCAGGGAGGGGCAGAAGGAGGGTGGGAGAGAGTCTCAAGCAAATTCTGCACTGAGCAGGGAGCCCAACACAGGGCTCGATCCCATGACCCTGAGATCATGACCTGAATCAAACCATGAGTCAGACACTCAATGGATTGTACCACCCAAGCACCCCACCTTAAGTAGCCCTATATTACTCTCTTCTCAGTGTTAGAAGAATTTGGCCACTGAAGATATAGATATTCTGGTATAATAAGGACAAAATTCTCTTTAAGCTTTGAAAATATGGTTTTAAACTTTTCATAGTTGAGAAAGATAAAAACCCTGGATTGGAAATTAGGAGGCCCCAATTTCAGTCCTGATTCTGCAAACAACACTAGAAGACTTTCAGCAAAACATGTAATCTTGTAGAATCTTCATTTTCCTATCTATGAAACCTAATGCTCTTTGTATTAACTCATATTCTGAGTCAAGCTAAATATTTTTACTTCATCTATCATACAGTATTTATTCTTTAGTATAAAATCTGTCTTCAAAATTGAGTACAGAGATAAATCACATGGAGCTCATGTAATTAACTTTCCTTGTGGAACTCTACCATGCCTGTCCCACTCATACCTAAGTGTCAAGTATTTTATTTTAGCTAATCATAGTCTGAGAATTAAGAACAAAAACCTGAAATATAGGAATAATCAGCCCCTGGGTGGCTCAGTCAGTTAGGCATCCGACTCTTGATCTCAGCTTAGGTCTTTTTTTTTCTTTGAAAGAGAGAACGTGTGCACGTGTGCGGATGGGGTGGACAAGGATGTGGAAAAACTAGAACCCTCATATGTTGCTGGTGGGAATGTAAAATGGTGCAGCCACTTTGGAAAACAATTTAGTAGTTCTTCAAAACGTTAAACACAGAATTACCATAAAGACCCAACAATTCCATTACTAGGTATCTACCCAAGGAAAACGAAACATATGTTTAAATATTTTTATGCAAATGTTCACAGCAGCATTATTTGCAAAAGCCAAAAAGTGAAAACAACCAAATATACATCAACTAGTGAATGGATAAACAAAATGAGCTACATCTATGCAATGGAATATTATTCTGCTATTAAGTACTTATAGTATTGATACATGCTACAACATGGATGAATCTCTAAAATATTATGCTTAGTCACAAAATCCAAACACAAAAGAACATGTATTTTATTATTTCATTTATATGAAATGCCCAGAAAAGGCAAATCTAAACAGACAGAAAATGGATTAATGCCTAGGGCTAGGGGTGAGAATGAGGAGTGATTATAAATGGGCACAAGGTTTCTTTTTGGGGTAATGAAAAGGTGGGAAGATTAGACTGTGATGATGTAAATATACTAGAAATCACTGTACATGATATAGGAGAATTTTATGGTGTGTAAATTAAATCTCAATAAAGCTGTTAATTTGAAAAAAAGAGATGGAAGAATCTGGCTTAGATTCACTATCTCTAAGGAAATGGGCAATGTATAGCTTGAGACTTCATTTGCTCATTTGTAAATGAGCACAGGTAACTCCTATTCACTGTATCACGTAGGCTCTTTAGGGCCATTAGAAGTGGGTTCTGTAGAGTATCAGCAGGCATAAGAGAGGAGTTTGAGTATTATTTGTCCAATCTCTCCATCCCAACCATGATTCCAGCCAAGCCGCATCCCTCTACAACTATAGCTCCTTCTGGGCTCCAATAACTTGTAGCCCCACCCCTTCATGGGCCTAGATGTGGCTTCACACAGCTACAACTCATTCAAAGTCTCATTAACCTTTTTTGGTTCCCTTAATCCTGCCCCCAACTATAAAACTGAGCCCCTCATTAACATGAATCAAAGGAATAAAATTATGTTTCAGGCAGGGCCCTTAACTGATAATTAGTGTAAAGGAAGTACAATTGGTACTTTGTACCAACAAATTATTCTTTGTTTTTTTTTTTAAAGATTTTATTTATTTGTCAGAGACACAGTGAGAGAAAGAACACAAGCAGGGGGAGTGGGAGAGGGAGAAGCAGGCTTCCCACCGAGCAGGGAGCCCGATGCGGGGCTTGATCCCAGACCCTGGGATCATGACCTGATCTGAAGGCAGACGCTTAATGACTGAGCCACCCAGGCGCCCCACCAATGAGTTATTGTTAAAACAAGTATGATTTGTTGAGATAAGTAAATTTAACTGTTCCATACATCTTTAATGATCTTTACCAAAACAATCCTATTTCATTTTATACAAATGATACACTAAGGTTGGTTAAACAGGTGTTTTTCTTTTCACTAAGAAGGTGAAATGAAGACTAGTATGGTATTTCCTGCCTAGTGGTGTGGTAGAGCATATTCAAAAATCAGTCTATCAGTTCCAAATATCATTCACACAAAGAGAGACAGATTTTGGCATTTGTAACAGATGCCCAAGAAAAACGATGCCAAAGTCAAGGCTATGAAGAGTTTCCGTCTGTTGTTCTGTCAGGAAATAAATGAAATGTGATGGTGATGTGGCATATGCTTGGCTATGTTCATAGCAAGAGACACCACAGCCTGGGCTGGACACTATTCCAAAATTCCATTTCATCATCTTCCTTTTTTATTTCTGTCATCACCTGCATTACTGACCTTTCCTTTGAACAAAGACAAAATTTTCAGATCCAACTTTTCCCATCTCCAGTATTTTTATGGAACACTTTTCTTTTAGAAGAAATACATCTGTATGGCTACATGCAAAAGAATGAAACTGGACCAGTTTCTCAGGCCATACATAAAAATAAACTCAAATATATTAAAGACCTAAATATTAAGACACGAAACCATAAAACTCCTGAAAGAAAACATAGGCAGTAAACTTCTAGACATCAGCCTTAGCAATATTTTTCTGGATTGGTCTCCTTAGGCAAGGGAAAAAAAAGCAAAAATAAACAACTGGGACTATATCAAACTAGTAAGCTTTTGCACAGCAACGGAAACCATCAACAAAACAAAAGGGCAATCTACTGACTTATGAGAAGATATCTGCAAATGACATATCCAATAAGGAGTTAATACCCAAAATATATAAAGAACTCATACAAGACCAAAAAATCAAACAATCCAGTTAAAAAATGAACAGAGGACCCAAATAGACATTTTCCCAAAGAAGACATATAGATGGCCAACAGACACATGAAAAGATGCTCAACATCACTAATCATCAGGGAAATGCATACCAAAGTCATAATGAGATTATCACCTCACAGCAGTCAGAATGGCTAGAATTAAATAGACAAGAAATAAACAATGTTGGCAAGGATGTGGAGAAAAGGGAACCCTCACGCACTGTTGGTAGGAATGTAAACTAGTGCAGCCACTGTGGAAAACAGTATGGAGGTTCCTCAAGAAATTAAAAATATCATACGATCTAGTAATGACAGTTACTAGTCTAGTCTAGTAATGACAATCTATTGACAAGAAATACACAATATAATAATTCTACTTCTGGGTATTTACCCAAAGAAAACTAAAACACTAATTCAAAAAGATATATGCACCCCCATGTTTACTGCAGCATTATTTACAAAAGTCAAGATATGGAAGTAACCTAAATGTCCATCCATAGATGAATGGAAAAAGATGTGGTATGTGTATTTACACAATAAAATATTCAGCCATAAAAATGAAATCTTCCCATTTGCAACAACATGGATGGACCAAGAGGATATTATACTAAGTGAAATGTTAGAGAAAGGCAAATACCATATTTTACTTATATGTGACATCTAAAAACAAAACAATCAAAAAACAGAAATTAGGCCATAAATACAGAGAACTGGTAGTTGCCAAAGGGGAGGGGGGTTGGGAAAGGGGCAAAATAAGTGAAGGGGATTATGGAGCACAAACTTCCAGGGGCACCTGGGTGGCTCAGTTGGTTAGCCATCCAACTCTTGCTTTTGGCTCAGGTCACGGTCTCTGGGTCCTGGGATTGAGCCCCGGGATGGGCTTGTGCTGGGTGTGGAGCCTGCTTGGGATTCTCTCTCCCACTCCCTCTGCCCTGCCCCCCACACACGGTCTTTCTCTCTCTCTCAAAAAATAAAATACATAAAATAAATAAGTCACAGGGATGACTAGAACAGCATAGGGAATACGGTCAGTAATACTGCAGTAACTTTGTACAGGGACAGATGGTAACTACACTTATCATGGTAAACATTTCAAAATGTACATAAATGTCAAATCACTATGTTGTACACCTGAAACTCATATAATACTGTATGTCAACTATACTTGAATTAAAAAAAATTTAAAAAGAAAACCAGGGGAAAAAAAACCCAAATACATCTGTCAAAGCAAATTATTTTGTGATTCAAATTGTTGCAATGTATTAACTACTACTAATGTCCAAACATTAACATATTCATTTAAGAGGTAGACAAAAATGGTCATGTGGGCCCTGGATGATTATATCTAGTTTCAGGCTCTGAAGAAATTACTAGAAATGAACAAGCATGCAGCTGGTTATTTCTCACAACACATAACATAGTTCAAATTTCCAGGATTCAAATGTGTAGGTGCCATGAAATGTTTTTTATTTTATTTTATTTTAATTTATTTATTTTTAAAGATTTTATTTATTTATTTGACATAGAGAGACACAGCGAGAGAGGGAACACAAGCAGGGGGAGTGGGAGAGGGAGAAGCAGGCTTCCCGCTGAGCAGGGAGCCGGATGCGGGGCTCGATCCCAGAACCCTGGGATCATGACCTGAGCCGAAGGCAGACGCTTAACAACTGAGCCACCCAGGCACCCAAAATGTTTTTTATTTTAGCTTCTTCATTGTATTTTTTTGTTTGTGGCCTAGTTCCCTTACCAAATTAAATTTCTTCCTTTTATGAGAAACTAGTACAGCTGAATTTTTACTGTACCACAATTTTGTTCACTATTAACATGGTCTAGGATTTCTGGCATTAGGTAAGTCAAGTCTGTCTAAAGATATTTATCATAACAATTCACATTTATATACCTTTGATTTCTAGACAAACATTTATACACCTTTGATTTAATATAAGAACCTAATAATATTTTATAGAGTAGAGAAAAAGATTTTCAGGTAAATCAAAATCCAAAGTTATAATATTCACTTTGATACTCAATATACTATTTTTTCTTCTCTACAAATTTTAATAAAAATTAACTGGAAATTTTCTATAAGCTCAAAAGTTTTGCTACTTCTGTTTCCTTAAGGATATTTCCAGAAATTTGTAAGCCCATTAACCAAAGACTTATAAAACCACTACTATTTTATATCATTGTAATTGCATTATATTATTTATACTATCTTAAGACTGATTTAGATACCAAAGCAGGTAGAATGCTTAGGCTGCCTTAAAATATCCTACATATTATACTTATGTTAAAAAAAAATTTTTAAGTGTATCTTTCAGAGACATACTATGGTTGAAAGAGATACACACATAGCCTGAAATTTGCTTTGAAATAATACAAAATAAATACAAAGTACGGAGAGAAAGTAGGTGGGGGTATATATGAAACAAGACTGACCATGTGTTGAAGTTTTTAAAGCTGGCTAATGAATAAGTAGGGGTCATTGTATCATTCTCTCTAAATGTGTTTGGTTGGAAATTTTCCTTAAGAAAACTGTTATTGTCTGTAGTAGAAAAAATAAACTTCCAAGTGGCTAATTCACATTCTGGACTACTGGTTCACAAAAATGATTAATGCAAAGGAAGAAATTATAATAAACATTAAAGGAAAGGCATACACCATATTTTGAAACAATAGGTAAAAACAATTTTATAATTTATAAGATTACTATCTTAAAAATTTTTATAAACATGTCTGTTAAGTGTGAATAACATTCATACTCACTCCAAAGCATACTTTATGAGGATGATGCTAAAATGACCATAAGGTGCACAACAGATCAAGGTAATTAGCTGATATACCAGATTAGCTTTTAATAGCACGTTTGAAACCATCATCTCCTATGCTATATTAAAACATAGTTTGTAAGTCTTAGAAACAATTAATCATTGCATGTTACAAAGGATCAGACTGAGCCCAAACTTGCTCTTGTTAAAAAAAAAAAAAAGGTAATACAGAGATATTAAACAATGACAAAACACCATCTCTGGTTTTGTTTTCTGTGTAGCCACAGTTCTACTTATATCCTATCCTTCCAAATTGTTCACACTTTTATTTTTGGCATTTTTCTACTAGACCCTTTGTGGCTCTGGGCAAATCAAACTTTGACTTAGTCTAATGTCTATTTAAGTGAGAATACTACCAGTTGCTTTACCAGAGTAATATTCATTTTCCAGTTTGCTCAATATGAGAAATGTTTTAAAATGTTAAGCCATTTAATTTAAGCAGATCCAAGCAAAAGTATTTTAGCTTATCCACATTTTTGTGTTTGTCATGCTTCATTGGGTTAGACAAATCTGGTCTCAAGTTATTTAAATAGGATCAGTCATCACACAGTAATGAGAATGATGAAGTCATATGAAAATTTCATTATTTTATGCTTAGTTATACCCCATAAATGCCTCCAGGCCTACCAACATAGGACAAGCTACATGGTCAGAATTCCTAAAGAACTTTAAACTTACGGAAGCCAAGTTTAAATCTGAATATGAGATAACAAGTCAAAGCAGAATATATGCTAGCATTAAATATATTCTTTTTAAAAAAGATTTATTTATTTTAGAGAGAGGGAGAGTATGCATGTGCACAAGTGGGGGAAGGGGCAGAGGGAGAGAATCTTCAAGCCGACTCCCTGCTGAGTGCGGAGCCCAAAGCAGGGCCGGATCTCACGACCCATGAGATCATGACCTGAGCCAAGACTTACTGAAGTACCCTGCTTCTCACTGTAAAATATTTCTTCTCTTTTCAAAAGATTACTGCCTTCAAGAGTTGGATGCTTAAGCGACTGAGCCACCCATGGTGTCCCAGAATTAATTATTCTTTAGTAAATCATTATTTACGACGTTACTGTATGATGGATACATAGCAGGAAAAACCCCAACTGCTCAAGGTAGACTGTCAAGAAACACCCAAGTTAGTGAAGATGGACCAACAATAAAAAAGCACAGAGAAATATTTAATATCAAGGACTGATGAGTGCTATGAAGAAACTAAAGCAGGGTATAGGCTACACAGTGATGGGGGTGTATACACTTTCCATTGAGGGTACTAAGGACAGACCTCTCTAACAATGTGACATTTTGAACTGAATGAAGTGATGGGAGAAAGCCCATGTCGATTATCAGAGGGAAGAGTGCTCCTAGCTGAGGAAACAGCCCGAAGACCCCAAGATAAGAGCGTTCCTACTGTAGCTGTCCAAGGAACAATGAAAAATGTGTGTTTCATTCAGAGATAAAAGAGACTGAGGGCAAGGGAGAATCTGTGGTCATGTTCTACAAAAAATGAAAGGAAAACAAGCCCGTGTCCTCCCATTTACCCCTTCATATTATGCAATATGTCCACACATATTAGCATACAGCTAGCACACTGATTAACAAATGCTTACTATTGACCAAACGAAAAGAGAACTGACTGCAATTGCAAAGGCCTAGCCTGGAAAGGCCGAGCTAGACGGGCCTGAGTAAAAATTAGGAAACTGATCGCAGCAGCCCGGTCACGTGAAGTCATCTAGCACATTGCTAAAATTGAAAACAGCAGTAGCGGCAACAAAGGATAAATACATAACAAAGAATTAAGATTTTTTTGTAAGCAAATTTAGCAAAGGAGTAGGCAATTTTTTTAAAACAAAACTTGTAGTCTCATTTGAATCGGTGGCCAAAAAAACAAAACAAAAACACCCTTATTGAAGTACCCTGCTTCTCACTGTAAAATATTTCTTCTCTTTTCAGAAGATTACCACCTTCAAGTCCTTGTTCACATATCACTATTGCAATTAGCCTGCCCAGTCCAAACTATTTAATCTGCACTGCCCCTAACCCACCTTCCATTCCTCCTTACCCTGTTTTCTTTTTCTCCTATCACCTCAAACATACTAGATAATTTACAGTTATATTTATTTATCATCTGTCTCACACTCCACATACCCCAGTGAAATTACAGGACAGGGATCTTGGTTTTGTTCACTGATGTATCCCAAGCTCCCGAGTATTTAATATATGACACGTGCTTGGTAAACATCTTGGAAATTCCCTTATCTTATGGCAACCATTCAATCTGAGATAAACTCATATATCCAAATTTCTTCCAAAGCTTCATGAAAATATGTAGGAAAATAAGTCTAACTTTTGAAGTAACTGAGAAAGTATAACCTTCCAGCATACATGTTAACTCCCAAGAGACTTAACATTCTTCTTAAAAGTCTCCCATCACTAATGGCTCTGACTTCTTTTCCATTTGCAACTCTACTTCATCCTCAACTCCCACCCCTCAAAAGTTTTCTCTGAGAGCCAGAACACCTCGTGATTAACAGCACAGTCTCCGAAGTCACACTTCATGGTTTAAATCCTGCCTCTGCCACTGACTAGCAGTGTGATTCTGAACAAGTTAATTAATAGCTCTTTGCTTTAGTTTCTGTAAAATGGGCTAACAATAGTACCTATCTCACAGACTTGTGAGAATTAAATGAGGCAACATAAGCATCAGAACAGTGCCAGGCACATGGTAGGTATTCAATAAATGGTAGTTATCATCAACAGCTAAATTCAGTTCTCAGCTACCTACTCTTCACGCTCAGAAACCTTAACCTCTGAGTTTCTACTATTGTCTTCTATACAAATGTTTATTCAGACTCCCATATTCACCTTTCTGGTCTTGTCAAATGAGGACAAATACTTTAAGCAGAGATAAGAATGTCAAGAAGGCAAGGATGATAAGATGACAAACAGCATTAGCACCACATAGAAAATTACCGGGCTTCACCCCAAACCTACAAATTCAGAAATTCTGGGTCTAGGCCCAGCAACCTGTGTTTCAACAAGCCCTACAGGTGATCTGAAGGACTCTTAAATTGGACAACACTGATCCAGGGTAAGATCATGTCAGGGAAGGGAATTACCAGACGTGTTTCTGCCTTAGGACATTTGTACATGCTCTTTCCTCAGATCTCAGGGTAATGCTAATTCCACAAGCAGAAAATTTTCTTGTTTATTTGCTTGTCTGATTTCCCATCCCACCTCAAGAATGTAAGCTCTACAAGAACAGATTTTGTCTTTTTTTTAAAAAAGATTTTATTTATTTATTTGAGAGAGACAGAGATAGCGACAGAGATAGCGAGAGGGCCCATGAGCCGGGAGGAAAGGGAGTAGCAGACTCCCTGCTGAGCAGGGAGCCGATCCCAGAACCCTAGGATCAAAGCCCAAGTCGAAGGCACATGCTTAACTGACTGAGCCACCCAGGTGCCACCAGATTTTGTCTTAATTGCCACTGAACTTCCAATGCCTAGAAGAGGGGCATGGCATATCTGTTGACCAAAATGAATTAACATTTCTACTTTTCTTTACTGTACCATTCTTTTTCTAGTCACCAGAAAAAGGTCAGTATTTCCCTTTTTCTTACCTTTTAACATGTACCCTTTCAACAACCTCAACCAATTTTCTTTAAGGTCTCTTACATCCATCTCATCCTTTCTATACCAATATTACTACCAATCTCCTATCCCCTCTGTGAGGGTTAATTTTATGTGTCAACTGGACTGGCCACAGGGTACCCAAATTAAACATTATTTCTAGGGGTGTCTGTAAGACTATATCTGGGTGAGATCGGCATTTGAATCAGTGGACTCAGTAAAAGCAGATGACCCTTCCCAATGTGGGTGGGCATCATCCAACCCATTGAGAGCCTGAATACTACAAAAGGTGGAGGAAGGAGGAATTTGTGCCTTTTTCCCTGCCTCACCTACTTGAGCTGGGACATCTTATTTCCTCCTGCCCTTGAAGTGGGATTGACACCACGGGCTCCCCTGGTTCCCAGGCCTCATGACTCAGACTGAATTATACCACCACCAGCTCTCCTGGTTCTCCAGACTGCAAACAGCCGATATAAGACTTTTCAGCCTCCATAAGCACATGAATCAATTCCTCACGATAAAATTCCATTATATTTATATAAATTTCCATTTATATATGTGTGTTTGTGTACATGTATATATCCATTCTATTGGTTCTGTTTCTCTGGAAAACACTAACCAATACAGATTCTGGTATCAAGAGTGGTTCTAGAGGAACAGAATTTTAAGGATGAGTTTTCTGAAATGGTTCTGGGGTTTCTGCAATTGGCTCTGTAATCTGATTAGATTTAACAATGTGAATGATTCTTTCCAGAAGTAAAGAGCACTGATGGTCCATGGCATGAACTTAGAGGTCTCCAAAATACCTGCACTGGATACTCCCCTTATAAGCAGCAAGGAGCTAAATGACTCGGTATATACTTTCAAACATTTTTGGAAAACTAATGAATATAATGACATTGGTTGGTTGTTCCTAGTATCACTGGACAAAGTAGTGAAAAAAAGGGATGAGCTCAGGGATTTGAATTCCCAGCTCTAGGGCAGCATAAATGACCTAAGAGCTTCTAGGTATTCCTGAAGGAGAGAGAGCCTTACCTCCTGTAGCCACTGGGCTGAAAGTGCTGAAAATCAGTGCAGAACCACATCCTGTGACTGGCTGAAAGACAACACAAGTTGAACTCTCAGCCTCACACAGTGCCTACTGTTAAAGTGAGGGCACTGAATGGGAAAAGATGAGATCCTAGAAGTTGGGATGAGGAGGTATGGGAAGAGAGATGAAGCTGGGGACACTGGGCCTCTAAATTCTTACCAGTCTTCTTTATCAGTGGAAGAGGTTTTCCCACCCCCAGGGGAGGCATCCTTTCTCCCTCCACCTGAAGGGATGAACCATGCACTGCCTGATGAAACTGTAATGACTTCCCCCTGAGGCACGAGCTATGTAAGATAATGCTGATTCTCCTCAGGACCCACCCCTACCCACCTCTCTTTGCTTTTAGACCTATAACTAGATTCAAGTCTTAGCAGGTCCCTAAAGGTGAAGTACAGTATGTTAGGTTCATGATAAAGTGTGTTACAGTCTAAAAGACCTACTTGGATTTCTATTTTATACAGACAGAAATCTGAGGACCATGTGTGGGAATGAGTATGTGTGTGGATCTAACGGTGGAAGAAACATAGTTTGATCAGGCCAAATTTATTGACATGAGCTCACTAAGCAGAGATTCTGCATTTAACGCTGCAGCTTAGGGAGTCAGAAAAGGCTCTAGCAGTTTGGTTGGTTAGCTGAAGAATGGACTAAAAGGTGGCCACCATGAGTGAACTGGAAGTGCCAACATGCCTTGGTTTAAATGTAGAGGAAGGGATTCAAAGGCTTATGGAAATTGGAATGTTCCAGTAGATTTGTCAATACCCACTTCCCCACATTGGGAAGGTCCAGAAGACATACCTTCCACCAATACTGTGAAAAATAAATTTGCGAGAGGAGTCCTGGCATCCTTGAAGAGCTCTATGACCACCTGTCTCTGTGTCTCTGTGGGCCAAATCTTACCATAGAAACTGCAGTCAATTAATTGGGAAACCTAAACACAATGAGAGTCATTAGACTCCAGGATGGCTGGGCCAAAAGTGACTCAACCACCAAAAGCAAGGCAGACATGATTACCATAATGGAGAGCAGAGTCCATTACTGAAAACATATACTGTTAATCTTTCTCCCAGCCTTCCCCAAAGGGACCTACATATGGCCTTTTGCCAAGGTAACTGTGTATCAGAGAAAAGGAAATAATGTCAGACCTTTCAGGAACTACTGGGTATGGGCTATAACCTGACACTAATTTCAGGAGACCCGAAATATCACTGTAGCCCACTAGTCAAGAGTAGAGGCTTATGGAGGTCAGGTTCAAGTCCATCTCACAGTGGGTCTAGTGGGTCCTTGAACCTGTTCTATGGTTATTTTCCCTAGTTTGAGAATGCATAATTGGAATGACAAACTTAACAGCTCAGAGAATCCCTACACTGATTCCCTGACCTGTGGAGTGAGGGTTATTATGGAGGGTAAGGCCAAGTGGATGCCATTAGAACTCCCTCTACCTCAAAAAATATTAAACCCAAAACAATACCAAATTCCTAGAAGGACTGCAGAGATTGGTGGCACCATCAAGGACTTGAAAGATGCAGGGGTGGTGATTTCCACCATATCCCCATTCATTTCTATTTGGCCTATGCAGAAGATGGATGGGTCTTGGAAAATGACAGCAGATTACTGTTATGTTTAACCAGGTGGCGAATCCCATTGCAGCTTCTGTATCAGCTGTGGTTTCATTGCTCGAACAAATTATAACACATTCCCTCGTATCTGGTATGCAGCTATGGATCTGGCAAATTCCTTTTTCTCCATACCTGCCCATAAGCAGTTTGCTTTCAGCTGGCAAGGCCAGCAATACACTTTTACTGTCTTACCTCAGGTTTATGTTCACTCTCTACCTCGAAGTCATAATTTAGTTCACACAGATCCTGATCACCTTTCCCTTCCACAAGATATCACACAGGCCTATTACATTGATAATATTAATGCTGATTGGACATAATGAGCAAGAAGCAGCAACTACTATAGACTTATTGGTAGGACATTTGCATATTACAGGGTGGGAAATAAATCAGACTAAAATTCAGGGGCATTCTACTTCAGTGAAATTCTAGGGGTCCAGTGGTATGGGATATGTTGAGATATCCTTACTAAGATGAAGGATAGATAAATTGTTGTCTCTGGCCTTTGTACAACCAAGAAAGATGCACAAGATGCACCTAGTGGGACTTTTTGGAGTTTGGAGGCAATATATTCCCCACTTGGGTGTGTTACTCTGGCCGATCTACCAAATGACCCGAAAAGCTGTTAGTTTTGAGTGACAAGAAAGGCTGTTTAACAGGTCCAGGCTGCTGTGCCAACTCTTCTGCCACTTGGGCCATATGGTCCAACAGATCCATCGGTCCTTCAAGTGTCAGCAACAGATAGGGATGATGTTTAGAGCTTTTGGTAGGCCCCTATAGGTGGATCACAACCACAGACCTTTAGGATTTGGAGTAGGACCCTGCCATCATATATAGATAACTACTCTTTTTTTGAAAAACCTCTCTTGACCTGTTATTGGGCCTCAATAGAAACTCAACGTTTAACCATGGGCCCCCAAGTTACCATGGGACCCAAGATATCCATCACGAACTGGGTGTTATCTGATCCAACAAGCCATAAAGATGGGCATGCACAGCAATACTACATCATCAAATGGAAGTGGTTGGTATATACATGACTGGGCCCAAGCAGGCCCTGAAGACACAAGTTATATTAAGATGTGGCCCAGGGACACCTGGCTGGCTCAGTCAGTACAGCATGCTACTCTTGATCTCAGGGTTGTAGGTTCAAGCCCCACATTGTGTGTAGAGATTACTTAAAAATAAAATCTTAAAAAAAAAAAAAAAGTGGCCCAAATGCCCATGGTCCCCATTCCTGCTACACTGCCTTCTTTCTTCCAGCCTGTACCCTTACAAGTACCCTTACAATCAGTTGACAGAGGAAGAAAAGACTTGGGCCCGGTTTACAAGTAGTCTTGCAAGATACGTTAAGTACCACCTAACATAGATAGCTGCAGCACCACAGCCCCTTTCTGGGATATCTTTGAAGAACAGTGGTAAAGGGAAATCCTCCCAGTGGG
The DNA here is from genome assembly GCF_964656455.1 of Halichoerus grypus. Taxonomy (NCBI): domain Eukaryota; kingdom Metazoa; phylum Chordata; class Mammalia; order Carnivora; family Phocidae; genus Halichoerus; species Halichoerus grypus. The sequence continues at coordinate 26,447,518 of NC_135722.1, forward strand.
CAGAACATCAAGCAGCGTAGCTGGATGTCCATTTTGCTTGAAAAGAGAAATGACCAGATGAGCAATTATGTACTGATACATGTGCTGCAGCCAATGGTTTGGCTGGATGGCCAGGCTTGGAAGGAACATAATTGGAAAATTGGTAACAAAGAAAGGTATATGGATACATGTCTGAATGGGTAAAAAATATTGAAGATATTTGCTTTCTATGTGAATGCTTACCAAAGAGTGACCTCAGCAGAGGAAAGTTTTAATGAAGTGGATAGAATGACCTGGTCTGTGGATACCAGAGCCTCCTTCCTCAGCAAAGCCCGGGCTAATGAACAAAGTGGCCATGGGGGCAGGGATGGATGTTATGCAGGGGCTCCACAACATGCACTTCCCCACGCTAAGGCTGATGTGCATATGGCCGCTGCTGAGTACCCAATCTGCCAGCAACAGGTGCCAACACTGAGCCCCTGATACGGCACCATTTCCCAGGTTGATTAGACAGCTACCTGGTGACAGGCTGACTACACTGAACAGCTTCCCTCATGGAAGGGGCAAGACTTTGTTCTTACTTGAATAGATACTCTGGATATGGATTTCCCTTCCCTGTTTTCAGTGATTCTGCCAAAACTATCATCTGTGGACTTATGGAATGCCAACACCTGCTCCATTATGGTATTCCAACACAGCTTTGCTTCTGATCAAGGAATTCACTTCACAGCAAAAGAAGTACAACAGTGGGCCCATTCTTATGCAATTCACTGGTTTTACCATGTTCCTCAACAACCTGAAGCAGCTGGCTTGAAAGAATGGTGGAATGGCCTTTTGAAGACTTTTTTTTTAGTACCAGCTAGGTGGCAATACCTTAAGTACAAGGGCAAGGTTCTCTACAAGGCTATATATGCTCTGAATCAGCATCTCATTGCCTAGTACTGTTTCTCTGATACCTAGGCTTCCTGGGCCTGAGAATCAAGGGGTAGATTGGGACTGTCACCACTCGTTAACATCCCTAGTGAACCACTAGCCAAATTTTTACTTCCTGTTCCAGTGGCTTACTGCTCTGCTGGCCTAGAGGTCTAATGTCCAGCAGGAAGACTGCTTCATCAGAAGATCCAATGATGATTCTATTGGACTGGAAGTTAAGATTGCCATCTGGCTACTCTGGGTTTCTCATGCTACTGAACCAACAGGCAAAGAAGGGAGTCATAGTGTTGGATGGGCTGAATGATCCGGACTATCAAGGGGAAACTGAAATACTCCACAATGGAAATAAGGATGAGTATGTCTGGAATACAGAAGGTCCCTTAAGGCAACTCTCAAGTATTACCATGCCCTGTGACTAAAGTCAATGGAAAACTACAACAACTAAATCCAAGCAGGACTAATAATTGTAAAGACCCTTTAGAAATGAAGGTTGGGTCACCCCACCAGGTAAAGAACCACAACCAGCTGAGATAGATACTTGCTGAAGGCAAACAGAATGGGTAGTAGAAGAGCTTGTTATTAGTACCAGCTATGAGCATGTAACCAGTTAAAGAAATAAGGACTGTAATTGTCTTGAGTATTTCCTCCTTATTTTTCTCATGTTTTGGTATGTCTGTGTGTAAATTTTTTTCTTTCCTCTTATTTCCTTATTGTGTGACATAAGATGTACTGATTTTCTATCATAGTACTTAAAGTATTGTTAATTTTACATCCTAGTATTTAAGTTTTGGGATATCAAGGAGAAGAGTAAACATTACCAAAGGACTTAATCCGCTCTCCTGAGGAAGGGACTGGCATGTTTTCAGTTGTACACAAGATAGTTGTATCATGTTAGAAGATACCTTTTGTTACCATCTTGCTACCTTTGTTTGGAGATTAAGTTTAAAGAGATGCCTATAGGCGTAGGGGCACCTGGGTGGTGCAGTCGGTTGAGCATCTGACTCTTGGTTTCAGCTCAGGTCGTGATATTAGGGTTGTGAGATTGAGCCCCACGTGGGGTTGCATGCTCAGCGTGGAGTGTGCTTAAGAGTCTCTTTCCCTCTGCCCTTCCCCCTGCCCTCTACCTAAAATAAATTAATAAATCTTTAAAAAAAATAAAGAGATCCCTATAGGTGTAAAGTTGATAAGGGGTGGATGTCTGATGGTTCATTTTATTTGTCACCTTCACTGGCCACAGGATACCCAGATTAAGCATTGTTTTTGCCTCCTTTTCCCCAGAACGAATCTGCCCTCTGTGACCTGCCTCACTGTTTGAGCTGGGACATCTCAGCTCATTTTCTCCTGCCCTCAGAAATACATCATGGGCTCCCCTGTTTCTCAAACCTTAGGACTCAGACTGAATTACACAACAGGCTTTCCCGGTCTCCAGACTGCAAAGAGCAGAGCATGGAATTTCTCAGCCTCCATAATTGTGTGAGCCAATTCCTCATAATAAATCATAAATAAATAGATAGATATCACAGTTATCATATATATCTCCATCCATATCCACAACAAATCATGTATTTCTCTGGAGAACCTTGACTGATACAACCTCTCTCCTGTCTGGTCTGATGAATTGCCTCTCATTTGGTATCCTGTTTTCTCCCTCTGCCAATTCTAATACATTATGTACTTAACTGCCAAAATAATCTTTTTTTAAAAAAAGATTTATTTATTTATTTGAGAGCCAGAGAGAGAGAGAGAGAGCATGAGAGGGGGGAGGGTCAGAGGGAAGCAGACTCCCCGCTGAGCAGGGAGCCCGATATGGGACTCGATCCCAGGACTCCAGGATCATGACCTGAGCCGAAGGCAGATGCTCAACTGACCGAGCCACCCAGGCGCCCCTGCCAAAATAATCTTATTACAACACTTTATTTTTTGCTCATATCATCATCATCATCCTTCCCAAAAACCTTTCAAAGCTTCCTATTGAGATGTAGAGGTTACACTCCATGGGCTGTCATCAAAGCCCTCTCAAATCTAGCACTAACACACTGTGGTAGTATTATCCTGATGACCTCCCCAATGAAACACACCTTTGTACAGTCTCTCCCCCATTACTCTGCACTGGGCCCAGGACTGCTTTGACCAGTAGACTGTGGAAGAAGTAAGGCTATGCCAGTTCAAAGATCAGTCCTTAACTGCTCTAGCAGATTCCACTTCCTCCCTCTTTGTAACACTTGCTCTTGGAAGCTCCCTCTTCATGTTAATCCCTTACTACACTCATGCAGCATTAACAATAATAATTCAGATCAGCTGTATGCAATATACCTGACAAATGCTTCTACGATCTCCTTGAACTTTATATAATTCTTCCTTCTAAGTTTCCAAAGCATTTCTGTAACTTTTTTTTTCTTTTAAAGATTTTATTTATTTGACACAGAGAGAGAGAAAACACAAGCAGGGGGAGTGGCAGGCAGAGGGAGAAGCAGGCTCCCCGCTGAGCAAGGAGCCCGATGTGGGGCTGGAACCCAGGACCCTGGGATCATGACCTGAGCTGAAGGCAGATGCTTAACGACTGAGCCACCCAGGCACCCCAAAATTTTTGTAACTCTTACAAAGAAACAAATATTCTGCCTACTAGTACAGTTATTTAATTCATTTGCTGATGTTTACTAGGCACTTACAATGTGCCAGACACTGTTCTAAGTGCTGACAATAAAGCTAATATCCTATATGCTATTCTATATACTACAGAATGTGGATACCATTCTAAACACTTTTCTGAGTTATCTCACTGAATTTTCAAGAACTCTACAAAGTATCCTCATTTAATACAAGAACCTCAGGCACAGAGAGAATAAGAAACTTATTTAAGAGTGTACTGCAAGTGGAGTCAAAATATAATCCCAAAAATTCTGACTTCAGAGTTTATGCTATCAACCCCTACTCTGTACTGCCTTCTACAGATGTGAACAAGACAGACAGGATCCCTGTTCTCATGGAACATGCATTCTATTCATGGCAGTGGGATGAGGAAAGGGTAGTAATAAAGAATACATATAAATCTACAAAATTACTTCAGAAAGTGATAATGCTACCAAGAAAATAATGTTCTATGATATGATGCAGTGATGAAAAGTTACTTTAGATGGGGCAGTCAGAGAAGGCCTTGTGAGGCAGTACCATCTGGGAAAAGACCTGGAAGTCCAGAAGAAGCGGCAAAGCAAAGACCTGTGAAGACAATACCTAATGAAGACAACAGCCAGTGCAAAAGTCCTAGGACACAAATAATCTTAATCTTAGCATGTTTTAGGAACAGACATAAAACCAGTGAGGCTGAAAGATGGTAGAGAGAGTAGAATGATGAGGCTGGAGAATAAGCTAAGGCTCAGATCACATAGGGCCTTGTAGGCCATGATAAAGACTTTGGATTTTCCTCTGAGTAACACTGGAAGGTTTTAAGCAGGGTGACATTATCTGATTTATATTTTGCAATGTTAACTGGATGTTGCACGTTTAAGGGCTAGAGGGGCTAAAGTGGAGGCAAGGAAAACAACAGGAGGCAACTGCAATAGTCCATGTGGGAAATTATGGATATGGAGATCAAACCAGCAGGATTTGCTGAGGGAATGAATATGGGACGAAAGAAACAAATCACAGATGGCTCCAATCTTTTGGGCCTGCCCTACTAAGCAAATGGTGGTATTATTTACTGAGGTCAGGGAAGGTTAAAGGAGGACCAGGTTGGGGGGTTAAGGTTGGATATATTATGCTTGAAATATCTACTCAATATCCAAGTGGAGAGGATAGGGAGGCAGCTAGCTAGATACGAATATAGAGGTATCAATTTGAAACTTACTTGATATAAGTGGCAATTTATCCAGGGTGAGTGAGGAGAGAAGGAAAAAGGATGGAACTCCAAGCCCCTGGGCACTTCCACATTTAGAAGCCAAGTAGAGAGGCAGCAAGTGTTTACCCTGTCACCCCTCTGGATCACAAGTTCTTTGAAAGGCAGGATAGTGTCTTTTTCATTTTTTTGGTACCCCACAGATCTTAGCTCAGTAACAGAAATTCAAAGATGCTCACTATATGCTAATGAATTAATGAATGTCATTTGATTTCTCAAGCTTTCACTACAGAAATATAATACTTGAGGATAAAGGCAACCATGTCTCACATATTGTGGGCACTCAGATATCTGTTTAATGAATGAAAAAAAAACTTGGGACTAGGTTTTGCTAGATACATTTTAGTATTCATTGTTCCAGAGAGCACAGCAAGGAAAGGTAGGAAGCAAGCAGCAGCCTACATCTTCACACTTTTTTTTTTAAAGATTTTATTTATTTATTTGAGAGACAGAGAGTGAGCAAGCGAGCGAGCGATAGAGCACAAGCTGGAGGAGGGGCAGAGGGAGAGGGAGAGGGAGAAGCAGGCTTCCTGCTGAGCAGAGAGCCTGATGCGGGGCTTGATTCCAGGACCCTGGGATCATGACTTGAGCCGAAGGCAGATGCTTAACCAACTGAGCCACCCAGGAGCCCCCATCTTCACACTTCTAACCAATGATGATCATGAACGCCTTAACCCCTTCATCTTGGTTCTCATTACAGGGTGGACGGGGAGAAGATGGGGAATGGCAGTAGAGGCTGCAGCAGGAAGAAAAGGGCTTCCAATTCCCACAGTAACTCAAGAGTTCGGGCCATCATGTCATAAACATGTATTAAGCACCAACTATATGCCAGGCATCAAAGTAAGTACCAGGTATGCAGCAGTAAGCAAAACAAACAGTGTCCCTCAAAGAGCTTCCATTCTAAAGAGGAAGGTATCTATTACATAGATGGCGTATAGGTATATAACTGTATTTCTAAGAATTATATGAAAGTACAGTAAAAGGTACTGTGAAAACATCCATACCATTTCATAAAACAATACGGGATGGAGGTTGGAAGGCAGTGGGGTTCTGACATCAGATACCTTAAGAAGTCAGGTTAAGAGGTGGGGAAAGGGTGAGTTACCTAGGTGGAGGTAACAGCATGAATGAAAGTTTTAAGGTAGGAAGGGATTTAGAATGGCCCAACTATGAGAAGAATTAGTTGAGGGAAGGAAAGAAAAGGTTCAATATCGTTTAGTTTGGAGGCTACTGCAGATATGGTAAAAAAATCATGGTGGCTTGGATCAGGGTGGAGCAGTGGAAACAGAAAGAAGTAGACAATTTCAAGATATACTTAAGAGATAAAAAAGCAGTAGGGCTTGGTGACCAAGCACACACAACTCCCAGGTTCTGACCTGAGCAACTAGATGGACAAAGGTGTGACTTACTGAGACACCTCCCTAGACAAGCAGATATGGAACAGGTGCGGAGAGCATGAGTTCATCACAAAATGGCTGTTATATACCCAAGTAAATGCTCAGAGAGGTTATGTAATTAGGTGATCAGAACATGTTTGGGCCTTAAACATATACATAGGCATCTCCAGAGAAGATATTTAAAGTCATAGGCATGAATGTAATTTCCTCAGGAGAAAGCACAAGAAATTCTATCAATCCAAAGCACTGGAAAAAATGACAGTATGTAGAGATCAGAAGAGTAAGAGCTATTGAAGAACAGGGAAAAGCAGTTAGCCAGGAAGGTACAAGGAAAACTAGAAAAGTACACTGCTATGGAAGTGAAAGAAAGCACATTTCCATCGGGAAAAAAAAATAGTCAACAGCGACATGAATACTGAAATATGGATACTAATGATACCCGGTCAGCCATAAAAGCTCATTTAACCCATAACATAGTCAGATTGCATTATTAGACTATCTTACTATGAAGTAGTGCAGTATAGTAATTAAATGTGCAGGCTCCAGATCCACAATGTCCAGGTTTAAATCCCAGCTCCCCTACTTACTAGCTAAATGACTGTAAGTATACTTTGACTTAGTATATACTTAATGTCTCTATGCCTTAGTTTCCTCATTCATGAAAAGGAAGGTAAAAATAATACCTACCTCGGGGTGTCTGGGTGGCTCAGCCAGTTAAGCGTCTGCCTTCAGCTCAGGTCATGATCCCAGGGTCCTGGGATCGAGCCCTGCGTCAGGCTCCCTACTCCCCGGAGAGCCTGCTTCTCCCTCTCCCTCTGCCTGCCACTCTGCCTATCTGTACTCTCTCTCTGTCAAATAAATAAAATCTTTTAAAAAAGAAATCCCTACCTCATAGAATTGTTAATATTAAGTGTGTGTGTGTATGCATATGCTCATCACTTAAACAGCGCCTAGCACAAATTAGTTCAGTAAATGATAGCTGTTATTACTCACAACATTGTTTCTATGGGAAAATACTTTCTGAACAAAAGAAGTTTATTTGAAATAACCTTTCACTAATTTGGGACTGTCCCTACTCCCCATAAACTGTGATCTTACAAGGTCTTTTTCCAAAAGCCTTGAGGGAGACTCTAGATTTAAAACTTATGAAAGAGTCCTTAATATAGAAGCTCACCAGTTTTTTTTTGTTTTTGTTTTTAAGAGAGAGAACGCACCCGGGGCAGGGGGATAGGCAAAGGGAGAGAATCTTAAGCAGCCTCCACACCCAGTTGGAGCCTGGCTCAGGGCTCCATCTCATGATCCTGAGATCATGACCTGAGCTGAAATCAAGAGTTGGACGCTTAACTGACTGAGCCAGCCAGTCGCCCCAGTAGCTGACCAGTTTTAGAGAAGCTAATAATTTTTTTTTGTTTTTTTTTGGAGAGGTACCTATCCCACTCATTACACATTCATACTATGATCAGAAAAAATTTATGTATTAGGAAATTTGAAAAACTGGTAGCAAAAAAATTGACAATTTCAAGTGACAAAGTTACAAAAACAGATATAAATCTACTTTAAACAAAGTATTTTTATTTAGTCACTTTCTGGTGCATATTCAAATACAAACACATCTATCATCACTATGATGAAAGAGCCTCTCGATGTTCTGTGCAAGATATAAATAACAGGTAGAGAAAAGGAAACAGATGTGCAGCTTCCTGATAATCACCTTATTTCCAAAAGTACGCAAAGGTATTAATGGTATCTCAGACAGCCCCACCAAAAGTATTTCCAACTGCATTGTGATAGGCAGTGATATGTTCATTCAGTCCCTAAAACTAACTGAGAAGAACACAAATAAATGGAGATTTACGAGACCAATTTTTATCCCTGAATTTCCCACTGACCTAGCAAGTACTATTTCAGAAATATTCAGAAAACTCTATACACCCTAAGGTAAAATGTTGAGAGTTTCCCCTTAGCTCTTTGCTTTTTAATTGTTAAAACAACAGAAATACCTAATACCTGATGGAGCTGTTATACCAAAAAAGTACTATTTCAAAGTAATGAGAAATTGTTTATCATGTTCTTTCCCCATCAACTGATGAAAACGCTCCATTTCAGGATCAAGCAAAGACACAAAGTAGGGACATGTCAGTAACCACTGAATGTCATTACCATCTGTTAGCTTCTGAATAGGTTACTGGAAACAAGGTGACAGACAGGCTAATTCTTTATGGATAAGTATCCATATCACATCATCACAACTAGTACTCATTTGCACCTTTAAGAAGAAACTGCCACAAAGGGGAACAAAAACATTCAACTTATATATGAATTATGAAAAAGCTTTCTAAAATGTTATAAAAATATATGAATAGGCTTCTGAAAATGCAGAATACTTAAAGATTTACAGGCCATATTTCAGATTCAGTATTTTCTATACAACTGAAATGAAAGAGGACATTACACAATTTGAAGAATAAAATGAGGTACAATTAAGAAGTGTGTGTAGCCCTGTACAGATGGCCTGATCCTAACACAAGATGTTAACAAAGCAAGTTGGTGGGGGAGGGGGAAAGCCTGCATTTTCTATGCTAAAATTTAGTTGACTCCACCCCCAAAATACATATTTTTAAAGGGGGAGTGCTTAGCATTTAAGAATCAATAACTTCCAAAAAAACAGAAAATAAACCTCTTTTAGATTATGTGTTCCAAATGAATCTACTTACTGTTTTCAAATGTGTTTGGGAAGTCATTCTTTGTTACTTTGATTAATAACATTTGGAAAATATGACAAGTAGATTTTAGTTTCTTGCCTCAGAAGTATTCTGCTAAAAGAAATAACAGAAATAACTGGGTAGAATTTGTTCCATTTACCTAATAAAATACTTTTCATTTAAAACATTAAAAATGCTGCACAAATACCTATCGTTATCGTTCACTGAAAAGAAAGCAATTGTAATTTGTAGATTATTGCACTTGATGCAAAAGCTACTTGAAAAACGATAGTCGAATTAGCACCAAAAAAATATTAATGGGAAAAGTGCCAAACATCTTTCAGAAAACTCCTTAAAATGTCTTAATAGTATATAATACAAAGTTATGACTATTTCTGAAAAGTTTCAGCAATTAATTAGCTCCAAATTGGCACATCCCATTATTATTCTTTTTTAAATCCCAGCTCTTTTAAACAAAGGACCTAAAATTTTCTGAGAAAGCTTATTTCCCTTTTCTTGAATCCAATTTTTCTCATTCTCTCTCAATCATCCCAAGGTATTATTTAAGACAAAGACCAACTACTCTTCACACATTATTTTCCCAATCATGAAGGTGGAACTTCCATAAAAACAAAGAAGATAACCTACAACACTGTAATATATAAAGTAAAAAAAAAAAGTTCACTTCTGTCGTGACAATAGTGAAGAAATCTGATGAGATCATAAAGCCACGAAGCTTCCTGTTGGTAGCTGAGGATGAAGTCATTAGCAACCCAGGATTCCCTGGTCCTTGTAATCAGAAGCTGCACCTACCAGATTCTGCATTGTTCGGCAGAGGTAGCTTTAAAACACCCCGCTCCCGAATCGTCCAAAGCAGACCACGCCTTCCAGTTATCATTCAAATGGACCATTTCACAGTGTGGCACTACTACACATTTCCCGCGAGCTTAAATATCTAGTAAAAGTCAACATTTTAGATTCCCTTGGTCATGATGGAGCAAAGATGAACTCTTGAACCCCGCGCTACATAATGAACCGGGGTTTCAGAAGCCGAGATGGAGAAGCATGCTTCTGTTCTTCAACCTTTATGGCCTTCACTGACCACCCCCCCCCAATTTCTTCCCAACTCTTAGTCACCCCAAGGCATAGAAGGCAAAAAAGATTCCTTACTTCCTGCTGTTGTTAAAAGGGGAGGAAACCCAAGAGTAACTTTGAACGCGTGGAAGAGAAATAGCTTAATCTTGGCCACCACTGCAAACATATGTCACCCAGCCCCGTCGCAGCTTTCGCGCCCCTCCAGGCCCCCTCCCGGGCCCCACGCCCCAGGGGTTCTCCCGCAGCCCAGCCCTCCCCGGTCCCCCAATGCCAGGGACGCTGCTCAGCGCCTCTTCCTCTCGCGCCTCCCCCACCCTCACATTGCCGGGGTCCCCAAGACCACATTGTCCGTTCCAATACAATGGAATGTCACTGCCCGGAACTCCTCGGGGGCCCCCCCACCCCCCGGAGCCAGTCCCGGGTCTCCCTGATCGCCCAGTTCAGGCACGAACCCAAAACTTCACCATGTGAGAGAGCCCAAAACCCGCGAGGTGACGGAGACCCACGACTCCCGCCCAGCCCTCCCTTTTACTCACAGTCCCCTACCAGCCCTAAGCGCGAATCCTGCACTGGGCGCCCCCACCCACCCCAAGACCACCTCACAGGAGTCATCATCCGCCTCTCCCCGCGCGGGCAAGGGCGAGGAGAAGAGTGGAGGGCTCCCCGCCCGGCCAGGACCCCTGGGCGGCGCTGCACAGGGGCGAAGGCCCCAAACGCATCCCCGGCCTTTCCTGGCCCACGACGACCCCGGCGCCCACCCTCCCTACCTGGCCTTGAGGCTGGGGCTGCTGCCGCTGCTGCAGCTGCTGCTGGCGGCGGCGGCCGCCGCGGCTCGGGGTTCGTAGGCCCAGGCGGGGGCGGGGGGTGGTGCAGCGGCACTGGCGGTGGCGGGGGCGGCGGGGGGCGCGGGCGGCGGCGGCGGGTCCGCGAAGCCGGAGGTCGCGTAGTTCCTGTCCATCGTGGGGGTTGCGTAGGGAGGGCGGGCAGCAGTGGGGGCTCCTCTAGGGCCCTGTGTATGGGGGGCGGGAGGGGAGGGAGGGGGCGGGGGGAGGAAGAAGAGGAGGAGGTGGCGGCGGAGGGAGCTGCCCCCTCACATGGCCCCGGCGGGCGGACGGGCGGAGGGCGCGCTGGCCGTTCTCTGCCGGGGGAACCCAGGCCGCGGCGCGCGGCGAGGCCCCAGCCGGGCGTCAGGGAAGCGGCGGCATCCGCGGCCGGGACTCACCGCGGCGGCGGCGGCCGCTTCGCCCCATGTTGGTGGATTTCCCAGGATGCACCTCCCGCCCCCCTCCGCCCCGCGGCCTCGCCCCGCCTCCCCTCGGCGCCCCGCGCTCGCGGCTCCCGGGCCAGGCGGGCGGCCCGCGAGGCCTCTGCCGCTACCGGCCGCCTCTCTCAGGCCAGCAGGGCCGAGAAGGCTCGAGGCCTGCCGGCCCAGCCGGCTCCGGGCATCCGGAGAGGTGCCCGCCAGCGGTAGCCAACGGGCCGCGGACTTCCCGCCCTCGGCTGCTCCAAGGGGAGCTGTCCACGCTCGCCGCGCCCCGCGTGGGAAGGGGCCGCGCCCGCAGTTCGCCCCGCGCGAGGGAGGGGAAATTGAGAGGAAACCCAGCGTAGGTGCTGCAAAGGGGGAGGCTTGTCAACGCTTTGCCTGGAGTTCGTTATTTGACCCTTCGAGTTATTTTGAGTGTCTCAAATACTCAGTTCCCACATCGCGATTTCTTTCTCTGAGCCCAGTCCCAAACCAGAAACAGCTGAGCGGGCTGTTTTACAGTTCCGTTTACTCCCTTCCTGCACAAAGCTTGCTGGGCTAGAGGACCCTTTTCCTGCTGTTAGGGGAGATTTATATTCAAAGAGATTCAAATTCAAACGTATTATTTTCCAATCCTCGTTGAAAGGACCTTTCCCAGGGGCTCTTATTAACTGTCCCCACCCCCACCTTGGGGATTTTCTCATTCTGGATTTCAGAATCTTCTATCCCAAGGTAAATACTGCCTCTTCATTGATTAATCCAACTACCATCTGGATGACTTTAATTACAATGCATTTAAACTTACTATGCACACTTTGTGTTGGAGTTTTTTGTTTGGGACTTCAGGACTTTACCCAAACATTTCCCATGTGACCTCCACGCAGTTTGGCGGGGGTTAATTTAATGATTATTTTGAGGATCTTCTGTTGTATATCAGAGCTCTGTTTCTTCTATAATCATGAGTAGTGAAACTTAGAGTTCATGGAAATCATCGTTCGGCTCTTAAGGCATAAAGTAAAAGTTAAAACAGTGAAGTTTATATTTATTGACCAGCCCCCTTAAAAAAAATCAATACTGGTTTAACACCTATTATGTGCTTAGCACAGAAATCTGCCCCTCAAGATAAGCTTAAAGGTTTAAACAAGCCAGACAGGCATAGTAGAAGACCTAATAAAGTTGATACACTATCACTGATCACCATTTAAAAGCCAGTTTAAATTTCCGTAATACCTGATACTGAATCTGCTATTCCGTGTGAGATTATTTTTGTTCTGGGAGATTCTTTTTCCCTCCTGGCGCCAACGTCCTTTTGTTCCTATTCCTTCCTTTTTGTAAGTCTTTCGGCACCTGTGATGCTTAGAGTCTGGTCCCGGGGTGGGGAAGCAAGGAAGTGAGTAGTCGTTATTTACAAATGAATTCAAACGTGTAGACACAAGTGATCTTGCCAATTTTATGCTAATTTCAGTATGCATTTACCCAGGATATCTTTGAAAAGTAGTTTTCCGTGGGGAAGGAATTTGCCAGATAATTTGAGATCCTGCAGAGAAGTAACATAAATCTTTCTTACAATCTTTATTTTTCTTACTGCAGACTGGAGATCTGTAATCTAAATAAAAGAAAGAAGTTCTCACTACCAACTATTACACTTGTAAGTATTTTTGTGAGCACTAAAGTTTTGTCTTTACGGAAAGTGTAGGAAGTGGAGTGGCAGGCTATAAATGTTTTATGGCACTTAGTTTGAGATACCCACAACTGGTACTCAGAGTGAGTTACGTAGGCAATACCAAAGAAGTGGCAATAAGCCTTTATAGTCCCTCACACCATAATGTAGTTTATTTATGTCACATAAATCAGAGAAAAGATATTAAGGGAAATTTTGGGTGAGTATTTAAAAAATAGTATTACTCTGTCACCATGTGCAATGTTCTTTTGCCCACTATTTCTATCTCAATTCTAAAATTGGGGGACAAGTTTTGAAAATCGATGACATCAAAGGCAGTTTGGTTGCAAGATGAATTGAAATCTTACACTTAAGAAGGAGTCTTTCTTCGTCCCCACTTCCATCTTCACTTCCTTCTGAGTTTATTATCCAGGAGTTAGTAATGCCTCAGAATATATCCATGAACCGTCTCCTCACATTTCCCGGTTTTCCTCCCATGCCATTAGAAAATCACCAAATGTTTCAACTGGTAGGAAGCTTGGAGTTAGACTGAGTAGTTCATCACCCTTATTTTGTTGAGGAAACAGAGGCCTAGCATTCAGCAACTTGTTTAAGGTGATGGAGGCAATCATTTGGAGGAGGGAACAATGGAACCTCATCTCCACTGAGGCAGCCTTGTTTGTTTGTTTGGAAAGGCAGAATTTGGGCTTGCCTGACTGGAAATGTAGTCAATAAGTTCATATATTCCAGTGTTACAAATAGACCACCTATTAATTGGAAAGATCCAAGAAGGTCAAGTTTGTGGTTTTTTTTTTTTTTTTTTTTAATTTTTATTTACTTATGAGAAAGAGAGAGAGAGCACGCACATGCACGAGCCCGGGGCAGGGGGGTGGGGGGGGGGGTTGGGCAGAAGGAGAAGCAGACTTCCTGCCGAGTAGGGAGCGTGATGCAGGGCTTGATCCCAGGACCCTGGGATCATGACCTGAGCTGAAGGCAGATGCTTAACTGACTGAGCCACCCAGGTGCCCCCAAGTTTGTGGTTTTACCGAGAATATCAGGAGTATGTTTGTGGGAAGTGGGTTGATGAGGGGAGGGGGCTTAGTTAGTTTTCCATTTTTCCTTTCTCTTCTGGCATTGAGGAGAACTTATAAGCCCCGTCTTTGCAGGGCAGCCCTGATTTCAGTCCCTGAAGTCAGCATCAGAAATTAAAACATCAGAAATGCAATTAAGTCCCACTATCATTTTTCTCTGTCTCAGGGGCTTGACCCTATCACAGTCATCTTTTACTGCTCCCCATTGCCTGTCATATCCCCCAGGGAGATAGCTCTGGAGTCAGAAGAGCCTGCCTTTTGGAAGCCACAGCCTTACTCAGAGGTGTCACTGAAAGACAGTGATGAGGCACATTCCTCCCAGTGAACAGAACTTCCAGAAGCATACTCGATCATCACTTTTGTATGTATAGGAAGTGGCCTGAGCTATGGATATGGATGGACTCAGGCTCTAGTGAATGGCTTAGCTGATCAAGGGTCTGGAAGAATGAAGGTTGAATGATTGGAGACCAAGAGACTGAGGATGAAGAAAGATGGTTGTGTGGCCTGATCATGAAGTTTTTCATTGAATGTATCTTTTATCTCCTTGAGTAGATTACAGGAAATTTAAACCTCATTCTGTAGATGATAGTATTCTCATCAGAATAACCAATAAATAGGGGCACCTGCCTGGCTGAGTCAGTAGAGTACGTGACTCTTGATTTCAGGGTTGTGAGTTTGAGCCCCACGTTGGGTGTAGAGATTACTTAAAAATAAAATCTTAGAGGTGCCTGGTGGCTCAGTTGGTTAAGTGCCTACCTTTGGCTCAGGTCATGATCTCAGGGTCCTAGGATTGAGCCCCGTGTCATCAGGCTCCCTGATCAGCGGGGAGTCTGCTTCTCTCTCTCCCTCTGCCTCTCCCCCTGCTCGTTCTCTCTCTCTCTCAAATAAATAAATAAAATCTTTAAAAAAATTTTTTTAAATCTTAAAAAAAGAATAACCAATAAATATCGAATATATATGTCCTAAGTTCTGTGCTTTGGGCTTTAAATGGATTGTCTCATTTAATCCTCAAAATAGCCTTAACATGCAGGTATTGGTTTTTATTATTTCCTTTTTTTTTTTAAAGATTTTATTTATTTATTTGACAGAGAGAGTTAGCGAGAGCAGGAACACAAGTGGGGGAGTGGGAGAGGGAGAAGCAGGCTTCCCACCGAGCGGGAAGCCCGATGCGGGGCTCGATCCCAGGACCCCGGGATCATGACCTGAGCCGAAGGCAGACACTTAACGACTGAGCCACCCAGGCGCCCCTATTATTTCCATTTTATAGGAAATTGAGCTCTAATGAAGTTAAGTAAGTCCCCAAACCATGCAAACTCCTACAAATTGATGATGGTGCAAGTGAAGGCCAGCTATGTTCGGCTCCAAAACTCAATAAGCTTGGTTCAAGAGCTCCTGCCAGGTTTCTCCACTGAAGAGTTAACTATATTTTCCTTTATAATTAATGCATATTTTGTGGATACTTTAAGACTATGTAAATTCCTGAGGCATCATTCTTTCACCACTGGTTTTAGCATCTGTATTAGTTTCCTGTGGCTGCAAATTATCACAAGCTAAGTGGCTTAAAATAACAGAAATTTATTGCCTCACAATTCCGAAGTCTGAAATCAAGATGTCTGCAGGGCTGTGTGCTCCCTGGGAAGGTTCTAGGGGAGAATCCTTCCATTCCCCTTCCAGCTTCTGGTGGCATTCCATGGTGTGTGGCCACAACCCTCCAATCTCTGCCTCAGTCTTTATAAGGCCTTCTCCTCTGTACATCTGTCTTCTTTTATGTTTTTGGTTTTTTTCTTTTCTTTTTTTAGTAATCTCTACATCCAATGTGGGGCTCGAAGTCATGACCCAGAGATCAAGAGTCTCATGCTCTTCTGACTGAGCCAGCCAGGCACCACTTCTCTTATGTCTTTTACAAAAGCACTTGTCGTTGGATTGGGGGCATCCAGGATGATCTCATTTCAAGATCCTTAATTTAATTACATCTGTAAAGACCCTTTTACCAAATAAGGTCACATTCACATGTTCTGAGGATTAGGACATGGACACATCTTTCGGGGGGTTAACAATCAACTCACTGTGGCATCCACTAATGATTCTTGTGTGAAAAAACTATTATAATGGTTACCAAATAGTAATTTTTCTAACTCCATCATTCCTTCCCTAATCATTAATTTCCATTCTTCTACAGAAAGGAATTTTCCATCTATCTATCATCTGTCTGTCTATCTATCTATCTATCTATCTATCTATCTATCTATTTCAGTACAGACTCATGAATTCTTATTTTAATCAATGGATTTGTGTAGTAAAGGATTAACTAAGCAGGTCCATGTTGTCCAAACACTGTATATCGCAAAGAAAGATTTAGCCCTTGCTAGGCTCCATAGTGATAACTTCTAAGCACTTGAAATATCCTGCCTAAGAGTATCTTTGTTTAGGGATGCCTGGGTGGCTCAGTTGGTTAAGTGTTTGCCTTTGGCTCAGGTCATGATTCCAGGGTCCTGGGATCTAGTCCTGCATTGGGCTCCTTGCTCAGGGGGGGAGCCTGCTTCTCCCTCTGCCTGCTGCTTCCCCTGCTTGTGCTTTCTCTTTCTCTTTCTACAAATAAATAAAATCTTAAAAAAAAAAAGAGCATCTTCGTTTACCTGAGGCCTTGGGCCATATAAGATATGCTAATGATGTGACTTCTGGTGGGGTCTTTGGACCACATAGTATCAGCTTGACCTCTGGAGGGACTGGAAAATTAAGGTCGGCCACCAGGGCAGTCAGCTATGCTTATGTGACCTACTCTCAATAAAAACCCTGCACACCAAGGCTCAGATGAGCTTCCCTGGTTGGCTATAATTCACTGATTAATGCCCACAGGACTCTACTGGGCAGGACACTGCAAGCTTGCACCTGGTCTCCCTTATAATCTGCACTATGTGCCTTTTGCCATTGCTGATTTTAATCTGTATCCTTTCACTATAATAGACTCTAACCATCAGTATAACAACTTCTCTGACTTTTGCGTTCTTGTAATAAATCACTGGACATGAGAGTGTTCTTGGGGAGGTCATAATCTGTTATCATATTTATTTATTTAAAACACAGGATTTTAATCGTGGATCACTGCATCAAAAACTGATGATGTATTGTATGGTGACTAACATAACATAATAAAATTTAAAAAAGAAAAAACAGGATTTGGGGTGCCTGGGTGGCTCAGTCATTAAGCGTCTGCCTTCGGCTCAGGTCATGATCCCAGGGTCCTGGGATCAAGCCCCGCATCGGGCTCCCTGCTCCGCGGGAGGCCTGCTTCTCCCTCTCCCACTCCCCCTGCTTGTGTTCCCTCTCTCGCTGTGTCTCTCTCTGTCAAATAAATAAAATCTTAAAAAATAAAAATAAAACACAGGATTTATAATCTCTTACCATACTTCTTTATTTTGCATGTGAGGGTGGACTTGGGGGTCCTGGAACACAGGATTAGAATCTGATACCATATTTATTTTTATGTTCATTAATCCCATATTTGGCCCAATACCCAAACATTTAATTACTTTAGTATACTTCCTCACATTAAGGACCCATGGGGACCCTTTAAGCTGATTTCAAAACCATGGAAAACACTCCCTTGCCCTTCCTAATGTCCCACTCTGGTCTACATCTTCAGGCTAGATGGAACATTGGTGTACCAACACAAGAAGCACAGTCCCTTCATAGATTTACATGTGTACACACACCACCACCACTACTACCAACAACAAGAAAAGAAAAAACATGTCACTACTTAGGACAGTCCCACTAGCCTCCTGTTGTCCTAGTTATTTGCAAATACAACTTGAGGCACAAACTTTCCAGGGGTTTTGCTGCTGAAGGACTGAATTTCAACCAACAGTGGTAGAGCATGTGTTCTCAGGTCTCCAGATTCTTCAGCTAGAGCCTAAGCATAAGACACTAACACACACTCTGCCTGAGCAGAAAGTCACCTGCAAAGCTGCTTTATACCCACTCCCTTCTCTTGTTACTTCTCTGTCCCCTTTGTCCCAAAGCTCTAGATATGGTGGTGGTAAAGGAAGCTTATTGGGAGTGGTCTAGACTTCACCGAATTATCATGCATGTTAATGTTAGCATATAGATACTAACAACTAATATATCATTGCTTGGTATCAGGTTTAATTTTGTCATATGGAATTTCTCACCTACTTAAGTTTCAGATATGGTAGGCTCAAATATCTTGTGGAAGTCCAAAGCCTCTCCCAAATTTCTGCAAATTCTGGGGAAACTTATAGTCTCTTGTTCAACATGTCTTCAAGTTTCTTCTGCTTCTATTGAGTGATTGCTCTGTTCAAGGTAGAAACTGAAACATAGTCTCTTCATAGTCATAGGAGCACATATGTGCGCATGCATGCACGCTTGCGCGTGCACACACACGAGTCCACTCATAGAGATCATTTATGAAAGTAACAAAGGAAGCACAGGACTATTCATTATACCAATTTTATATTTCTGTCATTTATGTGTATGAACTCATTTTTCTGCTGCTCATGTAATATGGCTGCTTGCTTACAACTTTAAAAACTCAGAGGAAGCATTGCTCATGACATGTTGTAGCAGACCTCTCTGGTGCCCACATCCCATCCCCTGGCTCACCTCTGAGACAATTCTGACCTACCTCATGCTCACAGCATCCTATCCCAAGACCCTGTCATCTGCCTTTCTGTATTCTGCTTTTTATGACACCACTGGAGCTCTCTGGAAGGTAGAGAAGTTTGCATCTCCCCATCAGGAGAAACCCTTAATCAATGGAGAACAGAAGTCAATGGATCAGCCTCCCGGCTTCCAGGTGGGCTGCCATGGGAGGCATTCTGTGCCCTTCTCAGTGGTCCTCATGGAAGGGAGCTCTTGTTGCTAACAATGGCAACTTTGATAATAATGCCCTTTGGCTCGTCCTCCTGTCCAGTCTCACTCCCTCCTCTGTCATTCTTGCTGCCTCCCAATTAACTACCCGCATTCAAATAATTTCTCAGGTTCTGTTTTTGGGGAAACATGTCTTATACTATTATTTGATATAACTACTTAATGTTAGTGCTTTAAATTTTTATGTATGTCTTTTCGTAAGTGTCCCCAAGTCAAGGTAGTTATTGAATCTTCTCCTGTCAGGTAGGGATTGGCTTAGGGGACAAGGTGGAGTGAAGGAGTGTTGTGAAAAGTGCTAAAAGCTACATTCTAAAAGCATCTTCAGGGGCACCTGGGTGGCTCAGTTGGTTAAGCAACTGCCTTCAGCTCAGGTCATGATCCTGGAGTTCAGGATCGAGTCCCGCATTGGGCTCCCTGCAAGCAGGGAATCTGCTGCTCCCTCTGACCCTCTCCCCTCTCATACTCTCTCTCATTCTCTCTCTCAAATAAATAAAAATAAATAAAATAAATCAATAAAATCTTAAAAATAAATAAATAAATGAATGAATGAATAAGTAAATAAATAAAAACATCTTCAGGAGGTCAGAACAGGGACAAACAATCCCAAAAAGCTTATTAATATAAAGTGTGAAACAAGTGAGCTTAGGTCTTTTTTTATTTTTATTTTTTTTCTTTTCTTTTTTTTTAAAGATTTTTTTATTTGACAGAGAGACAGTGAGAGCAGGAACACAAGCAGGGGGAGTGGGAGAGGGAGAAGCAGGCTTCCCAGCGAGCAGGGAGCCTGATGTGGGACTCAATCCCAGGACCCTGGGATCATGACCCAAGCCGAAGGCAGACGCCTCACGACTGAGCCACCCAGGCGCCCCTTAGATCTTTTTTTAAGAAACACTATAGTTCTTCAAACAAAAGCTTACATGCTCCCTTAGTTTATAATACTGATAAGAAGGGAATCTTGAGTCTTGCTGGCCCTCTCCCTTGCTCCCCATGCCCAACTACCAACACACCTTATAAAACTCTGAGGCCTGGGTGCCTGGGTGGCTCAGATGGTTAAGCGTCTGCCTTCGGCTTAGGTCATGATCCCAGGGTCCTGGGATCGAGTCCCGCATCAGGCTCCCTGCTCAGCGGGGAGCCTGCTTCTCCCTCTGTCTCTCTCTCTCTCTGTCTCTTATGAATAAATAAATAAAATCTTTGAAAAAAAAAAAAAAAAAACAAACTCTGAGGACTCTAGGAAGATGGTTTCCAAACTCTGGGGCTACACAAGTAGCTAGAGCCCAGGTAGAAAGTAAAAACAGGACCCAAAAGTAAGAGTTGCTGATATTCAGGAAATGCGAAGGTGGCTGGTTAACTCTTGGTGCTAAAATTTTATCTATAATAGTTTTCTGATTTTGTTAAAGTTCCAATAGCTACATCATGGTCTGCTATATTGGAATGCCATAATTCAACTAAGTCTTCATCTGTTGTTGGACATTCATTTCCAATTTTTTAGTTTTTACACTATAATGAGCAACTTTCTAAAAATATGTAATCCCTTTGATGCTTTAAGGGACATTCCTCGAAGTGAACTTTCTTTGTCATGGAACACAAATGCTCCTCAATGCTCCTTCATGTCCTTGATGCATATTGTCAAATTATTTTTCAGAAAAAGTGTATCAATTATTTGTCTTTCACCCACAGTCCATGAGAACCCTATGTTGTGTGTACCCACGTCAGCATGAACGCATGGATCCTTTTACCTTGTTGAAACTAAGGTCACAGCAACCACACTTGTGCAGTTTGCTTTATAATATTGAGGAGCTTAGAATCACAACTGGGCCCTTTTCTCTTTACAGTTAGTTTTAGACCTAAGTCCCTTTGCCCCAAGCCCTATCTGAGGCATCCTTGTGACCTGAGCATCCTCATCATCTGTGCCATCTTGATTAGAGATGCCTACCAACTACCAAAAATTGCCTACCAATTTTTTCAGACACTTACCTATCGAAGTCAATAAAGTTCAGTGGTTCTTCTCCAGCTGTCCCGATTTATAATGAATAAACAAACAAAACAAAAACCTGAGGTTAAGAGGAATTCCAGTTAAGAAACTTAACCTAATAGAAATGAAATAAGTTAGAGCGGCTGACATGATGAGAGTACCTATGAATGTCTTTGTAAACAAAACAAAAACTAAAGAGGTACTCTTTGGAGAGACAGAACAGCAGAGAGGTTAAGAGCATAGACTCTGGAGCTAGGCTTCTTTGATTTGAATACTGCTTCTGCTGCTTACTGTGTGACGTTGGGTAAGCTACTTAACCTTTCTGTGTCTCAGTTTCCTCTTTTGTAAAACTGGGTAGTAATAGCTGCTTCACAGAAGTGTTGAGAGGATTAAATAATTTCATACATGCTTAGAGCAGTGCTTGGCACATAGTTTTGGGGTTTTCCTTAAACTTTTTATTTTGACATAAAGAAGGTCAAAGAATAATATGAAGAATACCTTTATATCATTCATTAACATTTCATAAATGTTAACATTTGCCACATTTTCTTTCACTCTCTCTTTCTTCCATACACCATTTTATTTAACCTTGCACTAGAGGTTTAGCCAGTGCAATAAGGTGAGGAAAATATAAATAAAAACGTAAAATTCTCTTTGGGAATGTCATGATTATGTCATAGAAAATCCTATGGAATTTACTTGTAAAAAGTAGAATAATTGTATTTAGCAAGATCACAGGATACAAGGTCAATAAATTTTTAAAAATTATATTTCTATATAGTAACAATAAACAATTGGAAAAGGAGATTTTTAAAAATTGAGACATAATTCTCAAACATAAAATTCACCATTTTAAAGTATACAGTTCAGTGGGTTTTAGTATATTCATAAGATTGTGCAGCCATCACCACTATCTCATTCTAGAACATTTATATCCCTCCCCCAAAATCCCTCATATCCATCGGCAAACACTCCCCAGTCCCTCTTTCCTCTAACCCCTGATAGCCTCTAATCTGCTGTCTCTTTGGATTTGCCTATTCTGGACATTTCACATAAATGGAATCATATACTATGTGTGGCCTTTTTGCTTGTTTGTTTCAAGTTTTTATTTAAATTCTAGTTAGTCAACATATAAGGTTATATTGGCTCTAGGAGAAGAATTTAGTGATTCATCACTAAATAACACCAGTGTTCATCACAACGAGTGCCCTCCTTAATGCCCATCACCCACTAGCCCATCCTCCGCCCACCGCCCTCCATCAACTCTCAGTTCATTCTCTATAGTTAAGAGATTCTTATGGTTTATTTCCCTCTCTTTTTTTCCCCTTCCCCTATGTTCATCTGTTTTCTTTCTTAAATTCCACATGAGTGGAATCATACGGTATTCGTCTTTCTCTGACTGACTTATTTCACTTAGCGTAATGTACTGTAGCATCATCCATGCCGTTGCAAATGGCAAGATTTCATTCTTTTTTGATGGCTGAGTGATATTCCATTGTTTATGTAAACCACATCTTCTTTATCCATTCATCAGTCCATGGACATTTGGACTCTTTCCATAGTTTGGCTATTGTTGATAATGCTGCTATAAACATTGGGGTGTGTGTGCCCCTTTGAACCAGTATTTTTGTATCCTTTGGATAAATACCTAGTAGTGCAATTGCTGGGTCATAGGGTAGTTCTATTTTTTATTTTTTTAGGAACCTCCATACTGTTTTCAAGAGTGGCGGCCCCTGCTATGTGTGGCCTTTTTGTGTCTAACTTCTTCCACTTAGCATAATGTTTTCAAGGTTCATCCATGTTGTAGCATATATCCATGTTTTGTGCCTTTTTACCACTGAATAATATTCCATGGCATGGACACACCACGTTTGTGTATTCATTCATAAGTTGATGGACATTTGGGTGTTTCCACTTTTTGATTATTATGAATAATGCTGCTATGAATATTTGTACACAAGTTTTTGTGTGAGTGTATATTTTTAATTCTCTTGGGTATATACCCAGGAGTTGGAAATTAAATTTTTAAAATACCATTTGGAATAGTATAAAAATACATGAACTACTTAAAGATGAATTTAACAAAATATATGCAACACTTATACACTGGGACTTATGAACATTGCTAAGAGAAATTTATAAGGCCTCAATATCTTGAAAAATATATTATGTACTGGAGGACTCACCATCGTTAAGAGGTTGATTCTCTTTAAATTTTTCTATAAATTTAATGCAACCCCAGTAAAATTCCCAGAAGTATTTTGATTTAGAAGTTGACAACCTGATTCTAAAATATATATGGAAATGCAAAGTACCTTGAATAGCCAAGGTAATTCAGGGAAAGAATAAAGTTGGAGGACTTATACTACTTATTTTCAAGACTTACTACAAAGCTACAGCAAGCAAAACAGTATGGTATTGGCATAAGGATAGACAGAGACCAATGGAACAAAACAGAGAACCCCAAATATATCATCAATTGATTTTCAACAAAGTCTCCGAGATAATTTAGATAATTTGGTGGGGGAAAAGATAACCTTTTAAATAAATCCTGCTAAAACAACTGCATAGTTCAATGCGGGGGGAAAAGGAATCTTGATCCTAACTTCATATACACAAAAAATTAGACCTACATATAAAAGCTGAAACTATAAAATGTCTAGAAGAAAACATGGAAGGAAATCTTTACAACTGTGGGGCAGATAATAATTTCTTGGCAAGATACACACACATAAAAAACAATGAACATTAAAAGAAAAGCTGATAATTGAACTCTTCTACTCTTTGAAAGACACTGTTAAGAAAATGAAAAGGCAAGCCATGACCTAAGAGAAAATATTTGCTAAGCACATACCTGATAAAGGACTTATATCCGGAATATATAGAGAACCCTTTAACTCAAAAGTAAGAAGATAAACAAGCCAATTTAAAAAATGGCCACAGATTTGAACAAATACTTAATAAAAGAAGTTACATGAATGGCTAATAAGCATATAACAAGATATTCAATATCATCAGTCATCAGGAAAATGCAAATTAAAACTACAATGAAATACCGCAGCACACCTACCAGAGTGCATAAAATTAAAAGACTGGTAATAGCAAGCATTAGCAAGGATGTGGAGCCATCGGAACCTCCATACATTCCTGCTGGGAGTGTAAAATGGTTCCACCACTTTGAAAAACAATTTGGTAGTTTCTTATAAAGTTAAACATACACCCGCCTATTACCAGCAATTCTTCTCCTAGGTATTTGCCCCAAAGAATTGGAAGTATAAGTCCACACCAAGACTCATATATGAATGTTCATAGTAGCTTTATTCACAAATGCTCATCAGCAAGTGAATAAATAAATATCAATGCAATAAAATACTATTCAACAATAAAGAGAAACAAACTACTAATATATGCAACAATATTCTGCCGAATGAAAGAAACCAGACACTAGAGAATACATGTCATATGATTTGATTTATGTAAAATACTAGTATAGGTGAAACTAATCTATACTAATAGAAAGTAGATCACAGGTAGCCTGAGGCTGGAGAGTCAGGAAACTGACAGTAAAGGGACAGATGGGCAATTTCTGCAGTTGGGATGATTGTTACATTGGTGTCTACATTTGTTAAAATTTGTGGAACTGCTCACCGAAGATGGCTTCATTTTATGGCATGTAAATTATACACCAGTAAAGTTGTTATAAATGTAAAAAAAATCAGAGAATAAAAGAATGCTCTTGGAAACTGAAAACAATGACAATCTAAAAAAGTTAGAATTTGGGGTACCTGGCTGGCTCAGTCAGTAGAGCATGTGACTCTTGACCTCAGGGTTGTGAGTTCAAGCCCCATATTGGGAATAGAGATTACATAGAAAAATAAAATCTTTAAAAAGTTAGGTGCATCTGGGTGGCACAGTTGGTTAAGTGTCCAACTCTTGGCTTCAGCTAAGGTCCTGATCTCAGGGTTGTGGGATTGAGTCCCTTGTGGGGCTCCACGCTCAGCCAAAATCTGCTTGAGATTCTCTTTCCCTCTTCCTCAGCCTGCCCCGCCCTGCTCATGCTCTCTCTCTCTCTCAAATAAATAAATGTCTTAAAAAAAATCTTTAAAAAGTTAAAATTTAATAGAGTTGAAAATTAAAGTATAAGAACTTATGCAGAAAGTAGAATAATTGGATAAATAAATGGAAAAAAAGTGGATCAATTAAGGAAGTCCAATATTCAACCATTAGGAATCACACAAAAAGTAGAAGAAGCAAGTAGAAAAAAGTTGCCAAAAATTACACATGAAGATTTTCTAGATTTGGGGGGTGGGGGGAGACACAGATTTCTATTTTGAAAGGAGGCATTAGATGCCATGAACAATAAATAAAAACATATCAAGGCTCAGAATTGTGAATTGGAGATCACCAGGGGTAAAAAAATTTGAAAAGTTTCCAGAGGATGGAAACTAGACTTTAGGAGACAAGAACAAAAACAGGGAGACCAGTGTTATGGGCTGAATTGTATCTTCCCAAAATTGAGATGTTGAAGCCCTGACCCTCAGTACCTAAGTATATGGCTAGATTTGAAGATCGGGTCTTTACAGAGGTAGCTAAGGAAACATGAGGGCAGGCTGGGCCCTAATCCAATATGACTGGTGTCCTTCTAAGAAGAGATTAAGACCCAGACATATACCAAGGGAAGGCCATATATAAATGTGGAGAGAAGAGGGCCATCTACAGGCCAAGTAGAGAGGCCTCAGAGGAAATCAACTTGCTGATCTTGTTCTCAAGGCTTCTATCCTCCAGAATTGTAAGAAAATAAATTTTCATTGTTTAAGGGGAAAAGAAGGTTCTATTGGAAATAAAAGGTCATATGTAAAAGAATTGAATCAGGATGCTATTAGAATTCTTTTTTTTTTTTTTTTTAGATTTTATTTTTAAGTAATCTCTACACCCAATGTGGGGCTCAAACTCATGACACTGAGATCATGAGTTGCATGCTCCACCGACTAAACTAGCCAGATAGGCCAAGAAAGCTATTAGAATTCTTTTTTTTTTTTTTTTTTAAAGATTTTATTTATTTATTTGAGACAGAGAGAATGAGAGAGAGCACATGAGATGGGGGAGGGTCAGAGGGAGAAGCAGGCTCCCTGCCGAGCAGGGAGCCCGATGCGGGACTCGATCCAGGGACTCCAGGATCATGACCTGAGCCGAAGGCAGTCGCTTAACCAACTGAGCCACCCAGGCGCCCCGAAAGCTATTAGAATTCTTAATGGCAATCAGATACTAGAAGATATTAGAGCAATATCTGTAATATGCCAAGGAAAATGACTTTTTTTTTTTTTTAAGATTTTATTTATTTGACAGAGAGAGACACAGCGAGAGAGGGAACACAAGCAAGTGGAATGGGAGAGGGAGAAGCAGGCTTCCCGCCGAGCAGGGAGCCCGATGCGGGGCTTGATCCCAGGACCCTGGGATCAAGACCTGAGCCGAAGGCAGACACTTAACGACTGAGCCACCCAGGCGCCCCAGGAAAATTATTTTTAACCTAGAATACTACAGACAGCCAAATTATAAATTAAATGTGAGAGTAAAGAAGACATTCAGAGGCATGCAAGGACTAGAGTTTAACCCACTCTTTTTTAGTTCCTTTTCCTTTGGGTATGCCTTGGCTAAGGAATAGGACCAATTTCCCGAAATTGTTCTCAATGTTATTGTCTTTGATATAAGCACTTTAACCTGTTCAAGACTATTTCATGTTAGGAATTGTAGGAAAATGAACAAGATGAATGAAAATGGTAAATAATGAGACATTACAAAGTTTTCAAGAAACATAATATTAGTATTAGGTGTTAACTCACATTTAATAACACTTTATAACTGAAAGACTTTCTAACATGCTTATATGAACTGAAAGATCATAGGGACAGTATTTGGCCTAGGAACTGGCGCATGATGGATACTAATGATATACAGACCATAAGGTGATCCTTTCTCCGTATCAAGGGATATGGAGAAAGATTCCTCACTTCTGGTATTCACACTTTTGTAACTCTCCTCCCCTTGCGTGCTGGTGGAACTTGTGACTTTGTTCTAACCAATAGAAAATAGCAAAGGAAATGGGATATCACTGTTAGGATTGTGTTACATGACATAAGGCTTCGTTTTGCTAACAGACACACTCCAGAGATCTCTTTGCCGGCTTGATAAAGTGGCCATGTTGATGAATCCTATGTGGAGGGAGCTGCATGCAGTTTCTAGAAACTGCAAGTAGACTCTGTAGCTGAGGTTGGCCTTTCGCTTCCAGCCTATAAGGGCCTTCGGTCCTACAGAGGCAAGGAAATGAATTCTGTCAACAACCTGAGTGAGCCTGAAAGTGGATTCTTGTGCATGGAAGCCTGCAGAGGAGACTGCAGCCTTCACAATGCCTTGTCTGCATTCTTGTCAGACCCAGAGAGGAGGACCTTGGTAAGCTGTGCCTACACTCTTGACTCATAGTTACTGTGGGATGATAAATGTGTGTTGTTTGAAGGCACTAAATTCGTGGTAATTTGTTATGCAGCAAGAGAAAACCACTACAGTGCTCAACAAGTGTTAATGGGTTTGAAATGTAAATGAGGTTAGGGCTACCGTCCACTAGCCTTCTTTCTGACCGTCCTCTTGGTTTTGGACTGGTTAGCCCCTGCCCCACCTCATCTGGTTTGGTACAAAAAATTCTGATTGGTCTTGCCACGTGTCTTAGGATGATTTTCAATGTGTGATGTAGAGAGCTGCTGGTTTTCCTGCTCAACATCTATTTGCCCCTGATTTAGTAACAGCATCAACGTCTTTTGGGGAACTGTCTCTCCCCAACTTCCAGTCGTAATATGCTGCACTCTGGATCCAAGATGGGCACATGAACCAGACCTGCTCATGAATTGGACCAGGTGAGGTCCTATGACCCACACTTGGCCAATTATTTAATATGCGGGCTTTGGGTGAGAGAGAATCTCTTCTCTGCCGTCACTGAGCAGGTATGATGTAAGGCTGTGGCTGTACCCTTCCGTTGATATGGAGAAAGTCTGTGTGCAGTAAGAAAGTATTAACACAGACAAGCTTAGTTTAGAAGAACTTGAGATATCAAGTCCCTGAGGACTGTTCTTACCCCAGACTTCCCAGTTTTATAGGCCAATTTGAATCAAGTTTTTGTGACTTACTTTTTTCCTTTTTTTTTTTTTTAAAGATTTTATTTATTTATTTGACAGAGAGAGAGACAGCGAGAGAGGGAACACAAGCAGGGGGAGTGGGAGAGGGAGAAGCAGGCCTCCCGCAGAGCAGGGAGCCCGATGCGGGGCTCCATCCCAGGACCCTGGGATCATGACCTGAGCCGAAGGCAGATGCTTAACGACTGAGCCACCCAGGTGCCCCCCCCCTTTTTTTCTTTTTTTAAGTAAACTCTGCCCAACATGGGGCTCAAACTCACAACCTCAAGATCAAGAGTCTACATGCTCTTAAGTCAGCCAGGCACCCCACATTTTTGTGACTTTCTAGAGTTCAGCCAGGCACCTCAAGTTTTTGTGACTGAACTAGAGTTCAGGCTTCTATCTTTTAAAGATTTTATTTATTTGAGAGAGAGTGAAAGAAAGAGAGTGAGCTTGCGTGGGGTGGAGGCAGGACCAGAGGGAGAGGGATAAGCAGACTCCTCACTGAGCAGGGAGCCCGACACGGGGCTAGATCCCAGGACCTTGGGATCATGACCTGAGCCGAAGTCAGACACTTAAACAACTAAACCACCCAGGCACCCCCAGGCTTCTGTTTTTAGACCTGACTCCTAACCAATTTAACAGTGACCCCTACATCATTTCTTCCAGTCCCTGAATGAGAAAAATATGCTTGGAGTCAGCAACGGATTGTAGATAATACTGAGTTAACTTTGTAAGGGTGTCTCTAATCAACCCCACCTCCGAAATCTTTATGGTTTTAGTCCCCAAAGTTCTCCTTCTCCAAATCAGTGTCTCTGTTGGAAACATATTCACTGAACTCTTAGGACAGGTTCTTCCTTTAGATGATTGGCTATTCCAAGTAGTTTTTAAAAGTTTGTGTTTCTTTCACAATCTTTTCACAGGAATCAAAATCTAGGATATATTTTTGAACCCCTTGAAATTTCACTTATAGGCTTTGCCTAGTAAAATATTACACAAAAATAATTACTAAACCAATTCATTCTTTTTTCCCTAATCTTCAAGAGCATATAAAAAAGTATTTAAAAAACTTTCAGTTGGCCCTAGGAAAACATTTTGTCTTAAAATTATTTTTTTCTATTAATAAACTTTACTTTTTAGAGCAGTTTTAGGTTCAGAGCAAAATCAATTGGAAAGTAGAGAGAGTTCCCAATACCCTCTGTCCCCCTTCCATGAACAATATCCCCCACTATCAACATCCTACACCACAGTGGTACATTTGTTTTAATAGATGAACCTACACTGACACATCATTATCACCCAAAGTCCACAGTTTACCTTACAGTTCACTCTTGGTGTTGTGCAATTTATGGATTTGGACAAACATGCAATGAAATGTATTCACCATTATAGTATCCTACAGAGTAGTTTAATTGTCCTAGAAATACCCTCTGCTCCAAATATGCACCCCCATCCCTGACAACCACTGATCTTTGTACTATTCCTATAGTTTTGCCTTTCCAGAATGTCATATAATTGGAATCATACAGTATGTAGACTTTTCAGATTGGCTTCTTTCACTTAGTAACATGCATTTAAGTTTCCATCATGTCTTTTCATGGCTTGATAGCTCATTGTTTTTTTTAGCATTGAATAATATTCCATTATCTTAAAGTACCATGGTTTATTTGCCTATTGAAGGACATCTTTGCTGTTTCCAAGTTTTGGCAATTATAAGTAAAGCTGCTATAAACATCTATTTGCAGGTTTTTGTGTGGATGTAAGTTTTCAGCTCATTTGGGTAAAAACCAAGGAGCATGATTGCTGGATCAAATGGTAAGAATATTTAGTTTTCTAAGAAACTGCTGAACTGTCTTTGAAAGTGTACCATTTTGTATTTCAACCAGCAATAAATGAGAGTTCCTGCTGCTCCACATCCACACCAACATTTAGTATTTGTGCTATAGATTTTGACCATTTTAATAGTTGTGTAATGGTAACTCTTTGTTGATTTCATTTGCAATTCTCTAATGACATACGATGTTGACCTCCTTACGTGTCATCCATACATCTTCTTTGGTGAGGTGTCTATTCAGGTCTTTTGCCCATTTAAAAAATCTGATTGTTAGTTTTCTTATTGTTGAATTTTAAGAGTTCTTTGTATAATTTGGACAACAGTCTTTTTTTTTTTTAAGATTTTATTAATTTGAGAGAAAGAGAGAGAGAGTGGGGGGAGGAGCAGAGGGGAGACAGACAAGCAGACTCCGCACTGAGCACGGAGCCTGACGCAGGGCTCGATCCCATGACTCTGAGATCATGACTTGAGCCAAAATCAAGAGTCAGACATTTAACTGACTGAGCCACCCAGGGGTCTCTGGACAGCAGTCCTTTATCAGATGTATCTTTTGCAAATATTTTCTCCTAGTAACTAGCTTGTCTTCTCATTCCCCTTAAGGAGTATAAATATTAACATTTGTGTATAACTCAATTGGATCTAAAAAAATTTAAGGTGGTTTAAATGTTTAACATGAAGTAATATTTAATAATAACCAGAGTTTATTTACGTGTATGATACTTAGTATTACTTTTTAAAAATATTTTATTTTATTTTTTAAAATATATTATTTATTTATTTGTCAGAGAGAGAGCGAGTGAGCAAGTGAGCACAAGCAGGGGGAGGCGGCAGGCAGAGGGAGAAGTAGGCTCCCCGCTGAGCAAGGAATCCGATGTGAGACTTGATCCCAGGACCCTGTATGTATGTAAGAAGAATGTTTAATTGAAACAAGCAATAGAGGGGCTTGGCTGGCTCAGTCGTTGTGTCTGCCTTCAGCTCAGGTCATGATCCCAGGACCCTGGTATCGAGCTCCGTGTCGGGCTCCCTGTTCAATGGGGAGCTTGCTTCGCCCTCTGCCATTCTCCCTGCTCATACTCTCTCTCTCAAATAAATAAATAAAATTAAAAAAAAAAGAAACAAGCAACAGATTGTTATTTAGTATAAAGTTTATTCACATGTATTAAAGTGTCTGTAATAGGAAATCCATTAAAACCAAAATATGATGGCTATAGGAAAATGTGCATTCAAAAAAAGTGGGTTGCTTTTTTCAGATAATGAAAATACTGATATATTGTATTGGATTGCCTTAAACTCTTAAACTGTTAGGTAAACATTTTTAAACAACAACAAAAATGTTGGTGGAAACACATAGTACAGAACATTGAAGGCATCAATATATGTCATACATGATCCTAAATCCCACATAGGCAGGATCTACAAAAGGCTCTAGTTTTTAAAAATTACAGAAATTCTAGATACTCCTCTAATAGATATAAATGCCATACATAATATTTCAAAGCAAACTAATAACTAATAAAAATGTAATTCACATTCAATTAGAACAAAAACAATATGAATAATATAAAATTGAACTTTTGAGCAACACTAACAAAACTTTTCTTATCAAAAAATTCTCTTGTACGTAGAGGAAAAGTATACACACACATAAATTATCTGAGAAATAGAAAAAATCGGTTAAAATTTGACAGGTCAATGGGAAACTGAAGATACAGAGGACACTGTTGGCTCTAGTTTTTAATGGTTCCAAGAATTTTTACCCTACTCTGTATTCACTCAGAGGGCACATTATTAACAGATGCAAAACTTTGACACAGTTTGTGCTCTTTTTGATTTTTTTCAATTTTGTAAAAAAGAATATTCTGTGTAGAATTATATATCTTACTGAAGGTATTACCTTCTAAATGCATATTTGTCCTTTTTTCCAGTTCAATTCCCTTTTTATACCCATATTCCATTATCTTCTGATTGTAATGGAGGGGTTGTAATGATCTAATTAAATATAAAGTTTATGTCAAAATAGATTTTTTAAAAAGATTTTATTTATTTATTTGACAGAGAGAGACACAGCAAGAGAGGGAACACAAGCAGGGGGAGTGGGAGAGGGAGAAGCAGGCTCCCTGCAGAGCCCGATGTGGGGCTTGATGCAGGGCTCGATCCCAGGACGTTGGGATCATGACGAGCTGAAAGCAGACACTTAATGACTGAGCCACCCAGGTGCCCCTCAAAATAGAATTAATGGTTAACACTAATCAGTTGCTTGGGGAAGAAGCACAAACAAAACGGAGCAAACAAAAAAATCCACTACCAAAAGTACAACAGGAATGCAAAACGGTGAATGAGACAGAAATAAATACATGTCAGTAACTTTATATTAAGATATTTTCCTTTCAATCATTATAAGCTTTTACCAGTTACGGAATTAACATACAATGTTATATTAGTTTCAGGTGTACACATTGGTTCAACAATTCCATACATTACTCGCTGCTCACTGTGATAACTGTAGTAACCATCTGTCACCAATGTTATTAAATATTAAATATTACTGACTATATTTCCTATGCTGTACTTTTCATCCCTGTGACTTATTTATTTTATAACTAGAAGTTTATCCTTTTAATCCTTTTTATCTAGTTTGCCCATTCCCTGCACCCACATCCCCTCTGGCAACCATCAATTTGTTCTCTGCATTTCTTAGATTCTACCTGTAAGTGAAATCATATGGTATTTGTCTTTCTCCTTCTGACTTATTTCACTGAGCATAATACTCTCAGTCCATCCATGTTGTCATAAATGATCTCAACCTTTTTTTTACGGTTGAGTGATACTCCATTATATATACACCACATCTTCTTTATCCATCTGTTGATAGACACCTGTGTTGCTCCCATGTCTTGGCTATTATAAATAATGCTGCAATAAACATAGGGGTGCATGTATCTTTTTGAATTAGTGTTTTCATTTTCTTTGGGTAAATACCCAGTAGTGGAATTACTGGATCATTTGGTATTTCTATTTTTAATTTTTTGAGGAACCTCTGTACTCTTTTCCACAGTGACTACACTAATTTACATCCCCCACCAACAGTGCACAAGGTTCCTTTTACTCCACAGCCTTGTTAACACTTGTTATTTCTTGTCTTTTTGATACTAGCCATTATGACAAGTATAAGGTGATATCTCATTGTGGTTGTGATTTGCATTTCTCTGATGATAAGTGATGTTGAGCATCTTTTCATGTGTCTATTGGCCATCTGTATGTCCTTTGGAAAAATGTCTATTCAATTCCTCTGTCCATTTTTTTTTCTTAATTTATTTTTTGACAGAGAGAGACACAGCGAGAGAGGGAACACAAGCAGGGGGAGTGGGAGAGGGAGAAGCAGGCTTCCCGCGGAGCAGGGAGCCCAATGCGGGGCTTGATCCCAGGACCCTGGGATCATGACCTGAGCCGAAGGCAGACACTTAACGACTGAACCACCCAGGCGCTCCCCTCTGTCCATTTTTAAATTCGATTGTTCAGTGTTGAGTTGTATAAACTCTTTATGTATTTTGGATATTCACTCCTTATTGGAGTATCATTTGCAAACACCTCCCATTCAGTAGGTTGTCTTTTTGTTTTGTTCATGGTTTCCTTTGCTGTGTAGAGGCTTTTTATTTTGGTGTAGTCTCATATCACATTTTCCTTTGTGTAAAGTATTATGAGCTCGACATAGATGTTCTACAAACACCAGTGATTTCACAATCTTAATGATGAATTCTAGATTAATTCAAGTTAGAGCAACAGTTTTATGCTAAGTGATGGCATTTAACAAATCTAGGCTACTGCTGGGAGAGGGGTTGTTATAGGTTCTAAGGCTAGCTTTGCAATTAGACTCTTATGAGTCAGTGGTAGTAACCAAGTTCAAGGAATATTTCAAATTATGATTCAATAAGAGATTCATCCTGTCTTATATTTCCTTTTTTTTTAAGTTTATTTATTTAAGTAACCTGTACATTCAATGTGGGGCTTGAACTTAGGACCCCGAGATCAAGAGTCGCATACTCCTCCAACTGAGCCAGCCAAGTGCCCCTGTCTTATATTTCTATTCATCCTAAGAAATACATGTGTGTGAGAATACATGTACGTATACATATATATGT
Source organism: Halichoerus grypus (assembly GCF_964656455.1). NCBI lineage: Eukaryota > Metazoa > Chordata > Mammalia > Carnivora > Phocidae > Halichoerus > Halichoerus grypus. The sequence goes on from NC_135722.1 coordinate 26,481,502, forward strand.
AATATAAACCTATATACATTTACGTGTAAATGACAGATGGTCATAAATTTCTCATACAGACCTAGAATTAATAAGATCCCTGTTCTTCATAATTTTTTTTTAAAAATATTTTATTTATTTATTTGACAGAGAAACAGCGAGAGAGGGAACACAAATAAGGGGAGTGGGAGAGGGAGAAGCAGGCTTCCCGCAGAGCAGGGAGCCCGATGTGGGGCTCGATCCCAGGACCCTGGGATCATGACCTGAGCCGAAGGCAGACGCTTAACAACTGAGCCACCCAGGCGCCCCCCTGTTCTTCATAATTTGAGATAGCATAATTCTATAGGTATGAGATGGGCCTGGAAAAGTGTGCTTGCTCCTTCTAAACCTAGCTCTCACCAAGATGTTAGATTTAGGGCAAGTTATACTTTTATGCCTTAGTCTGATTGCTACAAAGTGAGGAAAGTAGAGTTTGCCTCTGACCTTTTTTTTTTTTAAGATTTTATTTATTTATTTGAGAGCGAGAACAGAGCCAAAGAGAGAGAGCATGAGTTGGGGCGGGGTGGGGGTGGGGCTGAGGGAGAGGAAGTAGCAGGCTCCTCACTGAGCAGGAAGCCTGAAGCGGGGCTCGATCCAGGACCCTGGGATCATGACCTGAGCCGAAGGCGGACGCTTAACCGACTGAGCCACCCAGGTACCCCCTGCCTCTGACCTCTTAAAGAGAATTAAAATAAGGGCAGAGTGTAAAGTTACATGAGAAAATAGTCCTTATGTAAAGTCAAGGTATGATTAATGGTATTTTTTTTTTTTTAAAGTAATCTCTACACCCAAAGTGGGGCTTGAACTCACGACCTCAAGATTAAGAGTTGTATGCTCCATCGACTGAGCCAGCCAGGTGCCCCATAGTGGTAAAATTTTTATAGGTAATGTAGGTGGCTTTAAAAAGACTTTTCCTGGGGCGCCTGGCTGGCTCAGTCAGTGGAACATGTGACTCAGGGTTTTGAGTTCAAGCTCCACGCTTAAAAATCTTTAAAAAAAAATAAAAAGACCACTTTCCTAATTATATCTAAATGTTGCTAGATGATTTCTTTGTGATAAGCAACTGAAGAGACCCCAAAATCTAGAAGGATAAAATGTTTGGCAGTCTGTAATGATTAAGGTCTTGCTTATATCTGCCTTAAGATAATGTTGTCTTAAGGGGCACCTGGGTGGCTCAGTCGTTAAGCGTCCGCCTTCGGCTCAGGTCATGATCCCAGGGTCCTGGGATTGAGCCCCACATTGGGCTCTCTGTCAAATAAATAAAATCTTTAAAAAAAAAAAAAAAAGATAATCTTGTCTTAAAAGAGACATAAACACTCACACACACATTGTAATGATTTATACTTTCTAAACATTTAATTGGAAGGAATTAGCAAATATATGTGGGTTTTAGTCTCACTTCTGTAAAAATTATAAAACAAAATACAATTTTACAAATGGTCTTAAATAATAGGAAAATGCAATGCCTAGCAAAACAACAAGAACAGAATTTTTTCTTTTATTTCTCAGGAGTATGTTATTTCTTGAGTTCCTACAAAGAGAAAACAAATTCACATCTACATCCACACCCACTCACGTAAATGTATGCAAACACACTCCTCCAGAGGTTTATAGCTTATATTCTACTACATTCTTAAGGAAGACTGGTCATATATACAATTAAAAGAAGAGACAAAGTATAGGTTAAAATGATTCCTTATGGTGTTTTGGGTCCAGACATTAAGAGATACAAAGGGTTGCTGGTAACTTTAGTTGGTATTATTTTAATAGCAGGAAAGTAAATTAATTTTTCTAGGTTCTCGAACTATTATTTATAAACTTCAACATATTTTCAAGATAAAAAATTACATGTAGTTATATATAGATAATTTAGCAATGAAAATGGATGTGTCTACTCATCAGTAGCATGGGCAACTTTATCAAGTTCTAGTCACTCTAGATTTGAAGCCTATATATTTGAAAGTATAACAACCCTTGCAAATCCTTGCCATTGCAACTCTGTACCCTCTGAAGAACTCACTCCCTAGCAAGTGACTTTTAAATTACTTACTCCACTCCCATAACAAAACATGACTGATAGCAATTGTTAACAACTAAAACCTACAAAATACGGTGAATGCGATGCAATAATTTAAAATGTAAAACGAAGTGATTATATTAAGGCCACCAGTTTATACTGAAGTGTCCAATTTTGTGACGGATTTCCAACCACAAAGAAATCCTAATAAAGAGTGGGTCTAATATTCTGACTTCGGATAATCTAATGATCAGAAACTCTTTTTTTTTTTTAATATTCAACACAAGAAATCTACAAACTTTATCTGTACGAAAGACAGTTCACCGGTTCTAGCTATGACATCCATAACACAGATTTTCTGAACCATTAAAATAAACAAAAAAGTGCTCTCTTCTTTACTGCAAAGCTATGGAGTCCAAGTTTCTTATCAAACTGGTAATGTTGAGTTTCTTACCAGGCCGATAATGATCAAGTTCAGGTCCAAGATGCCAACAGAACTGCTGTGGTGTCATTTACACATGCTTATTCTTTCTTTGCTCCTTGCGGTTTGTCATAAAGGGGCTGAAGTAACATGTCTCTTTGGTTCGGGGAAAAGGAACCATTCAAATAACAGGAATCTCCTATACCACCATGGCGGGCTTAGTGAGATGGGAGCGACATAGACTTTTTAAATACTCGAAGCCCTTTTGCTGGCCCAGGATATGGTGGTGGCGGGGAAACACTGTGCTTTCTGGTCAGTGCCACTGCCTGTTCGTAAGAAGGTAATCCTGTGTCCTCCACCGCCGGGGGTGCCGGGGTCAAGGCAGCCTCCTCAGGTCTTCTGAAAATGATGGAGGGAGTGTGCCTGCCCCTTCTTACGTAGGTGGCTGAAGAACTACAGAGAGACAGCATTTAGGTCTAGAAAGGCAGCATTTTTAGGTAAAAATGGCAATATTAGAAAACCCAACTGACGATTTTGATAAAAGTTGAACCCAATTTATTTATTTATGTTATTTATTTTTTAAGATTTTATTTGTTTGAGAGAGAGAGAGAGAGTGAGACAGAGAGCCCCAGCAGGGCAGAGGGAGAGGGAGAAGCAGAATCCAGCGGAGCAGGGAGCCCGAAGGAGTGCTCGATCCCAGGATCCTGGGAACGTGACCTGAGCTGAAGTCAGATGCTTAACTGACTGAGCCACCCAGGCGCCCCTGAACCCAATTTATTAATATAACCACAGTTTTATTTTACCCATATACCCTGAAAGAGTCTTGGTATAGGGGAAAGATCGAGAGCTTTGGAGTCAGTCATGGATCTGAAACTGGATCCTCTCATTTCATAGCTATGTGGCCAAAGCAAGTTATCTGTTCCCTTTGAAGTAAAATGGGGACAATAATAGCTACCTCAACAGAGTTGTTTTGTGTGGATTCAGAAAAAATGTTATATGTGAAGCATCTAAGTAGTGTCTGCAACACTATAATAAGGACTCAAAACATGCTAATTCCCTTTTTCTCCCACTCCTAAATGAGAACTTTCTCAAAATATGATGTGAAACCAAACCCTTTCTTGTTGAAAGGCAGCATTACTCCAAGCCAAGGATCCTGATGTCACAGAGATAATCACGACAGGTGATGCCTGTCTCTCTCCTCTGCAGTCCTGTTGCCTGGTCCATCCCTCCTAAATAGCACTTCTGTCATATCCCTCTTCTCTGCAAATGTCTAACCTGCAGCCTACTTTCCACTGAGTCAAGTTCAACTCCCATGCCTCCTTTCTAAAGCCTCCCTTATTCTGGCTTCACCTTATTTTTCACAGCTCTCTGCTCTTGCAAGGTACCCCCTTTACACTCCTCTGTATGTGCAATAAATTCTCTGTCCTGCTTCTGTGCTTTCACTGCTGTTGTTTGCTTTCTCAGGTTATTGTCTTTTCCCCACTCTGTTGACCTAAGGCCAATAATTAAAAAAATATATGGCCTTGTTCAAGCCCCACCATTTCCACAAAACTCTGTCAGCTACACCAGCCAGTGAAAATTGAAATGCAATAGGGGTCTGGTGTTTTGAGCCTGTGTTTTCCCTTCTCACTATTGAATTATGAATTATAATTTAAACATTAGTAAATCGATCTGTTTAGACTGTAAAGTTGGCTGTCTATGAAGCACGCATAAATTAAGTTCCTAGAACTATGGCTAATTAAGGATAATTAAAATTCATAGGTAATCCCCAACTTCTCATCAATATTTCAATATTCTTCCCGACAAGAGACAGTTAAGTAGACTCAAAATACTGTAAACTTTCCAAACTAAGGCAGTCAATTTGTACTTAGAACAATTCTTCCTTGGAGGTAATCATGAGATATGAAACTGGAGGAAAGGAGAGAGGATGATTGCAGAGAGAGAAGTGAAGAAGATCTGTGTAAATCTAGGAACTGGATAGTCAGCTCTTCAATAGTTGGGGGTGACTAAGAGCATCCATCACAAGTTTACTTAGAGGGCTCAACACAATTCCTCCCCCGTCAGAAATCTGGAACAGATTCCTGGTAGGCTAGTCACTTGCCACATTCATTAACTTATGATGAAAAGTTTTATTTGTTTGCGTATAGGGAATAGGAGAGACAGATGTTTTAGTGGAACAAATAAGCTCTTCCATGTAGACTTCCAAATATAAGATATAGAAACAATATCATAATTACATCAAAGTTATTAAATAATCTACATAGTGATTTCTTACACACATCTTGATTGATATCAGAAAGTATACACGAATAACAACTCAAATAAACTAACAACATCATAGTATGCCTATTTTCCTCCATAAAATATAGGAACTAAGAAATGAAAAGATCGTGTTTCCCATTTTTTGACATGTTTTGACAGAGGAATGAGGCAAACTTTTCTGACAATGACCTTATTTTTTACTCTTTTCTTTCTCAAATATTTCCTCACCCTTCCTCCACTTCCAGACTTGCAAAATACAGAAAGAGAACAAATAACTCTGCTAGAAGAATTTCTTGGGATAATAGATGAAAAGTACTTTAGTAAGTTTTTAAAAGTCAGTCCCCAAATAAAAGGATGTCTTATAAACCTAGTGTTCAATGTCCTCTCAAATCAAAGGGTGGCTCTGAGGATCAAAGTGAAACAATACATGTAAAAATATCTGTGAGCTGTATAGCATTATCTGTACTAACATTAAGTATAATCTTGCTTTTATTTATTTACTTTTTAAAAAGATTTTTATTTATTTATTTGACAGAGAGAGAGACAGTGAGAGAGGGAACACAAGCAGGGGGAGTGGGAGAGGGAGAAGCAGGCTTCCCGCCGAGCAGGGAGCCTGATGTGGGGCTCGATCCCAGGACCCTGGAATCATGACCTGAGCCGAAGGCAGACTCTTAACGACTGAGCCACCCAGGAGCCCCCTAATCTTGCTTTTAAAATAAGAGCTATTCAGGGGCGCCTGGGTGGCTCAGTTGGTTAAGTGTCCCACTCTTGGTTTTGGCTCAGGTCATGATCTCAGGGTCGTGAGATCAACCCCTGCGTTGGGCTCTGCACTCAGTGTGGAGTCTACTTAAGATTCTCTTTCTCTTTCTGCCCCCCCCCCCATAAATAACGAAAATCTTAAAACAAAATAAAATAAGAGATATTCAGGGTTTTTAAATTTTACAATAACATACACAGAAAACATACGTAATAATGGCATTACTTTGCCATTTGAATTGTGCATTTGAATTCTGCTTCTAACCTACAGCAGGGAAGAAGCTAGAAGGTTTCACAGAAAAAAGGCCTAAGGTAAGAAGATGGAGTGGTGCAGAAAAGTAGAAAAATGAAGCAAAGCACAGAGAAGAGAGAAGAAAATACCATGCATGAGGACACTGAATAATGGCTGTGCTATCCCAGGCCCTGAGCACAGTTATTAAGCATGAGGGTATACAGGAACTTTTTTGGAGAAAAATTATGAATGGGGAGGAAAAGAGAGATAAAGGCAAGAAGAGTCCCTAAAGACAAATTTTGCCTAGATCTTCATTAGTCTGAGAGTTTCCAGGACTTCCTCCTCGACTTGTAGAGAAAGCCACACTGAATAAAATTTTATTCAAAAGTCCCAGAAAATGGAAAGGCCTTGCTTATCTCCTACCTGTTAAATAAGGGAAGTTAATAAAAGTCTCTCAGCTTAAAAGATGGTGGCTTAAGAACAATTAGGCAAGTTCTTCCTCATTTCTCTCATTTCTCAGATTTTTATAGGATTTACAGAGGTCTCTGACAAGCTCCTTTGTCCATGCCCACAGGTCATGTTAATGCCTCAGGGAGCTGTTCAGGAATTCCAGCTTGGGGATAGAATTACAATTTATGTTGTCCCTGTCCTCTGCCCTCTTTCTGGCATGTGTTCTTTCTGCACCTTTGCTATGAGTACCCTTTAAGGCTCTATTCTTTTCCATCTGTCCTTTCATTACACTCTGAGAACTTGCCTACTCTCGCGGCTTCAGTTTTTGTTTTTTTTTTAAGTAATCTTTACACCCAACGTGGGGTTCGAACTCACAACCCTGAGATCAAGAGTCGCATGCTCTACTGACTGAGCCAGCCAGGCACCCCATGGTTTTAGTTTTATCTTCCAATAGATGAATCTAATTCCACGTCTGTTGCCCTAAACTCTTACCATAAAGAAAAAATTTTATAGTGGTAAAATATATATCACATAAAATTGCCATTTTAACCATTTTCAAGTGTGTGACTCAGTGGTATAAATTAAATTCACAATGTTGTGCCACCATCACCACTGTTTCCATAACCCTTTCGTCACCTGGTCACAATCATGAGCTTTTCCCAGAATTTGAAAGTGTGACTAGGGATATGTAAGCCTCAATTTCGAATAGCCTGTTTAGCACCTGGTATTTTTTTTGAATAAGGTTATTTTTACACTTACTCACCTACACTTACTGAGAAGATAATAGAGATAATAGAGAATAACTTTTTATTTTAATGAGGATGTTGAGGTTCTATTGTCCAAACAATTATGGCTTTTATGAATTTTTATCAAGCTTTATTAATGGGTTATTATCTTCAAGTGGCAACCATTTTATTTCATTGATTTTTATCTAATTTAAAGTATCAATAAACATGGTTGAATTTAAAAGCTAATTACACTGTTTCTATTTGGGTTGCCACATCGCTAGATCTGTTAATGATGTGACTTAGAGGAAGTGATGGGACTTCTTAACTTCTGGAAACAATGTGGGGACACTGGTATCTACTTCCTGCTTAAGAAGGAAATATTAAAAAATCAAGTTGACACTTGTGAATCCTCTTGTATTCTTTTGAAGGATCTTAGAAATAGCATCATTTCGTTGTTTATGTAAGTGTTAAATTATGCAACCAAACAACGGTCACAGACCAGAGGAGACTGGAGAGACAATGACAACTAAATGCAATGCGATATCTTAACTGGGTCCTGGAGCAGAAGGAGGACATGAATGACAAAATTGGTGAAATCTGAATAAGGTCTGGAGTTTAGTTAATAGTAACGTACCAGTGTTGGCTGGTTTGTTTTACAAATGTACTATGGGAATGTGAGATGTTCACAATGAGGGAAACTGCTTGAAGGATGGGAACTCTCTGTGTGATCTTTGCAACTTTCCTGTATATCTAAAATTATTCCAGAGTGAAATGTTTATTTAAAAAATAGACAGCCATTTTTATCCATTTTAAAATAATAATATAGAATGTATAATAGTGAATTCAATATTTTTACTTGGTACTTACCTGGGATATTGTTGCCTGTTACACTTGGTGATACAAAGATAGTAACCAAGTAATCCAAAAATAACCAAAAATACTCCAGCAGCAATTAATCCAGTCAGAAGGCCCATGACATCAACTTTCTCTCTGTTAACATCTTAAGAGAAATGAATAAAATAATGTAGATATAACAACTGAAAAGCACTGCCTATGATTTCAATAAATTTAACACTGGATCTACGCATACTATTAAGAATCTAATAATATTGACTTCTTTAAAAAGTCTTTGTGCTAGTGACAAAAATTTATAAATGACACTTCCTAAAAGCCCTAGTTATGATTTCATTTCATTTATTTTATTTTTTTAAGATTTTATTTAGGGGCGCCTGGGTGGCTCAGTTGGTTAGGCATCTGCCTTCCACTCAGGTCATGATCCCAGGGTCCTGGGATTGAGCCCCACATCAGGCTCCCTGCTCAGAGGGAGTCTGCTTCTCTCTCTCCCTCTGCCTGCCACTCCCCCTGCTTGTGCTCTCTCTCACTCTCTGTCAAATAAATAAAAAAAAATTTTTTTTTTAAAGAAAGAGAGCAAGAGAGAGCATAAGTGGGCGGGGGAGGGGAGGGAGAAACAGACTCTCCTGCTGAGCAGGAAGCCCCATGTGGGGCTCGATCCCAGAGTCCTGGGATCATGACCTGAGCTGAAGGCAGATGCTTAATGGACAGAGCCCCCAGGGACCCCCAAGTTTCATTTACTTTAAATAGGTCATATTAAATGGATAGTATTCAAGACTAAACATATTCTGGGATGCCTGGGTTGGTTTAGTCAGAATGGCATGCAACGCGATCGCAGGGTCATGAGTTCGAGCCCCATGATGGGGGTAGAGATACTAAAAAAATAAATAACCTTAAAAAAAAAGACTAAACATAATATATTCTTTGTTCAACTAGGCACATTTTGGTATTAAATACACAGATAACTGTACTAAGCAACACTAGCCTAGCAATGTAATAAAGTCTCCTCGTAGCTGGGGCTCTATCTGATGGGAATGAAGGAAGATCTGACAAAAAAAAGACCTGATAAAAAGCAGCTAGAGATGATAATACAGATAAAGTAAAGATCTCTCCTCTATAGAACTTATTTAATTCTAACCCTCTTAATTTATCTAGTAGCAGAAGTATTCCATTTACTTGTAATGGTAAAAAAGAAAAAATAATTAAAATAGCTTACTACTTGGAACTAATGGAGTCCTACTTTTATTCTGTGCAAGTCTTGACTTAGCTGAGTAGTTTAAAACACCTTTAAGCCTATTATCTCATTTCCCTAGTATCTCACCAAACTTGATTTTCAGTGTGTAAAGATGAATGTGGCTTCCTCTGTCTTAGATAGCCTAGTGTATAATTGAGAAATCATCCCTGGATTTACAAGGCATGTATGTTGAGCAACAACCAAACTCAAACAATGAAACTAAGATGTATTTAGAATAGAGAGAGGGTGAGAAGAACATTAAATTTCATCCATTCTTGCCTTACCTGATTTTGTGGTTGGTCCTTTTTTGGAATAGTCCTGCCAGAACGCCATCTAAGAGAAAGGTAAAATTTCCAAGTTTATTTCATTGTTTTGTTATCATTGCATGTGATCCCAATGACCCGGACTGGGGTGGTAAATTCTTGGCATGTGCCACAGAGGATACTAGTTTATTCAAGCTGGAGGGCGTGACTCACTCTAATTTAAGCACTGCCACCCACCACTGTTTCTCCTGACTCTGGAATTGGTAAGGGGATGACTGCCAGTGCCAGGTCTCTACTACTGTCCCCTGCCACTCTCCCTTCACCTGCTCAGAGTCCCCGCTCAGACATACAGTGAAACCATCATATTAGTCGGTGACAGCACCAAAGGCGGAGGCTAAAGCAGTGGACCCATTACCAAGTTTGAAAAGGAGTCTGAATTTTTCTACGCTCGGTGCGCCCTCGGTTTGCTAGGAGATTGTACTGAAAGGGATTGATCTGGGTAAAGACATCCCTGAGATTCTTTAAGTTCAATGTTACTTGAGAGAATGAGGCAGACTTTAAGGAACCATGATAAAATCATAAAATGCGTTTGCAAAAAAACAATAAAATTTCAACGGGCACAGCTACAAAGTATAGACTTTGTTTTCCTTCTCCAGCAGATGTGGCAGATATTAGCAGGGAATGAGAAGCTGGGCGCAATTTTGGGAGAAAAAAGAACTAAGTTCCATTAATGCCTGTATTTAAAGGATACCTAGAGTTCCTTGGTCTTATTGACCAAAGAGTAAAGTGGAACTCTTGAGGAAGGGGAAAAGGAGCTGTGCTTATTTAATTTACAAAAGTAAAGAATTTGAGTCACTCAGTATTCTTTAAGAATATGCCAGATTATAACAGGGACCGTGTTGTCTGTTTGTTTTGTACTGTTCCAAGATTAATGGACAGGATTTAATTACATTTCAAAGGAGAACTTCTAAAAGTTTCTCCCTTAAATTACACTGATATACCAAACAATAAACTCTTGAATGCAGAGACTATATATTTTATATCCTCAGTCTCTGGCAGAGGACTTGGCACATAATAGATTGTTAATAAATACAGTAATCAGAAAAGATAAGGTCACTGGTAGGAAAAATTGCTCTGAGTCTAGAATGATTGAAGCCTGAGTCAGAGAACTAACTCAATTAGTATCCTAAAATGTAATTCATTCCACTTCATGATTGTTTTTAAATATAATAAACATCACACACACAAAATCACAACACAATCGATAATTTGCCAATTACTCTAAGTCCATTTAATTAAGTATAAAGCCAAGTCTAAATAGGTTTGTTAGCATTTTAAGGAAGTAGAAAGGGATAACGGGTATAAAATCTCGATTCTATTTAAAGCATAAAATCTCTGATGACTTAATGTGCCATTTTCTTAAGTATGATTTAATAAATTTCCAGCCAATTAACATTGTCAACCAAATTACCGTTTTATCTTCATCCACAAAGATTTCTCTGGCTTCTTCATAATTACAAATTTCTTCTCTGCACTCTCTTTCTAGGTCACCGGGCGTGAAGAGCTCCAAATCAAATCTATTATATAGCAGGTGTCTATGTATGAAAAGGTTTGCTTCTTCTTTTGCTGTGAAGACTAATAAAGAAATAGAAAGATTTCAAAGGTTGATAAAAATAGGGCAGAACATTCCTGTTTTAATTGTGGAAGAACTGAATAATTCTCTTGATGTAAAATTATGCCAAACTTTTTTTGTATGGTTTTAAATTCTTTTTTTTTTTTTTTTTTTAAGATTTTACTTATTTATTTGAGAGAGAGAGAAAGAGAGAGACAGAGCACAAGTGGGGGGAGGGGCACAGGGAGAAGCAGTCTCCTGGCTGAGCAGGGAGCAGGCTTCGGGGCTCAATCCCAGAACCCTTGAAGGCAGCTGAAGGCACCCACTTATCTGACTGAGCCACCCAGGCATCCCTGTATGATTTTAAATTCTGACAAAAAGAAATGTCATCAGTAAAAATAACGTCTGTTAAATATGACATACAAATATTAGCATAAGCCCAGAAAATACTTGAGTTGGTTATGTCCAAAGTTATTAGCATAAATGAAAATTATTTATTTATTTATTTAAAAGATTTTTATTTATTTATTTATTTGACAGAGAGCGAGAGAGGGAACATAAGCAGGGGGAGTGGGAGAGGGAGAAGCAGGCCTCCGGCGGAGCAGGGAGCCCGACGCGGGGCTCGATCCCAGGACCCTGGGATCATGACCTGAGCCGAAGGCAGATGCTTAACGACTGAGCCACCCAGGCGCCCCAATGAAAATTATTTAAATATCACTTTTCCCTCTAGACAGTATTTCCAAGAAGTGACAGGTCAGACTCTTCTACTTCTAAAGGGTTGGCTCTCTATTATCTTGACTGAGAAAAATTAGTCTGGTGTAAAGGATAGAGTATTGGTCTAAGAGAAGACAGAGATTCTTGGTTGTGATTTGGCTTGGCTGTTGATGGTTTATCTGGGATAAATCACTTATATCTCTGTGTTGCCATTTCCTGATTTGTAAAATTGATAAATGAACTAAAGAATTACTAAGATCTCTTTATGTTTTAAAATTATTGATTTATGTTAAAAATTTTAGAGCAAGTTCATACTAAAAACTTATAAAATTTTAAACTTCTAAGTTAATAAAAATTATAAGGTAATTATAAGGTTAATTAACAGACATTCAGCCCCTCCTAAACAAGTAGCTGCCTCTCTCTCCCCATCCCCTAAAGATGTGTCTACAATGCTTCATAAGACTCCCTCTACCTTTTCTGGGAAGGTAAATGGTAAACACAATAGAGTTAAGCACAGGGTAACACAAAACCAAAATATCCCACCATGGCAGTATTTTCAAAACCCACAAACTTTAAACTCATTCTGGTATCACACAAAGAATGCTTAAGAAATCTTGCTCCAGATCACATTACCAAGACTGGAATTCAGAAACTCTCTGAAAACTACATCAAATGCTTAAAAGAATTTGGTGTTTCGCACTGTTAACCATTACTATAAAGGAAGAATATATTAGAGTGGGTAATTGAAAGACAGTTCAGGACTGATGAGAGAGCATGGCCTGAAAGACTAATTCTGATTTGTGAATGACCTCAGCTTGGCCATTTATCCTTAGCCCCACGAGAACAGTCACACCTTGTCCAAGATATTTTTTTCCACTAGTCAATCACTTTTCCAAACAGGTCTGAATCTTACAGAGCTGTTTTGTTCAGTATGGTAGCCACTAGGCACATATTGCTATTGAGCACTTGAACTGTGGCTAGTCTGAAATGAGACGTGCTAGAAATGTAAAATATACACTGGATTTGAAGATTTAATTAAAAAGTAAAATATCTTAATGTTTCATATTGCTTGTATTTGGAAATGATATTTTGGATATAATGGGTTAGATTAAATATATAAATATATATATATATATATATATATATATATATATATAATTTTACCAATTCTTTTTACCTTTTTTTAAGGATTTATTTATTTATTTTAGAGAGAGAGAGAACGCATGCGCACAGCGGGGAGGGGAGAGGGCATTTTGTCACCAAAAGGAGACAAAATGAACAATTTTCCAAGTTACCTTCACCTCTCATTGGGATTCTCATCATGGCCCTCTGAGGGGTTGCCTTGCTCCCCTACAGTCTGTTTTTAACATTGTGCTGTTAAAAACACTTCCAGTGCACCTGGTTCTCTCCTGCCTTTGTACTGGCTGTTTCCCCTGAATAGAACTTTCTTCTTTCACCTCCTTTAGGATTTTGCTCAATGTTACCTTGAAACCTCATCCCCACCCACCCACCTCTGGCGCTCCCTGTCCCTACTACACTTGGTTTCTCTCCATAGCGTGCACCACTATCTGGTGTGTTCTGCATGTGTTAACCACTTACTTGTGACCACTCTGTTCCCCTCACTAGAAGAAAAATTCCACTAAAGTACACACACACGTGGTGCCTGACACATATGAGGTGCTCAAAAAATGATTTACTAAATGAGTAAATGAACTCAATTTTTCTACATTGGAAATAAATTCTTGGACCTAAATTCTACCAGTTAAAGCAATTCATAGGTATAGTCTGGTATTACTCATTTTGTTGTAGGTTTAAAATACTAAACCAGTGATGAAGTAACTCACGGCCTGCCTAACTTAGCTATATTTACTACATGGAATCGAATTTCAGAAGAAGAATTAGAAATCTGCTTCTGTATTGCTACTTCTCAGATACGGCCAGATCTTTACATTTTATTGGCTAAGAAAGTAGTGCCAAATTTCTCATTGTTGGTCTTCCCTTCAAGTAGGTTATGTGAGTTATAAAAATACTCTGTGCCCTCCAGATGGGACTCAATAGAACTACTTTCAACTTGAAAGGAAAATAAGAATGAGAGAATCATAAACATTTTTATTGTTCCTGAAATGATACTTATGCCAGTAAAAGTCTTCACCCATGAATTAAATGTGCCCTCCAGGAGCTACTGTGTATCACTTCCCTGAGTGTGAAAGTTCTGATTCAGTCAGGGGTTGACTTTAGGCCTTTGGTGCTTTATTAAATTTTTCCCTGCCTCCCTTTTGATCTTAGGAGAAATATTGTCCTTTGTTACTGGGATCCTAAGTAACTCTGAATTTGTTATCCAAAGAAGCAAACCTCCTTGTCCTGGGAGCATCCTGAACTTCCAGTGAGAAATCTTATTTTCCCTCTCGCCCCTGATGGAGGATACACTGTCTTTAGTCCTTTTGTATGTGCCTCCTCAAGTTCTCTTCCCATTTCTATTTCTCCCATTTTAGGCCATCCTAAGAGGCTTTCTGTGCATCCTGCTATTTCAAACCCACCAACTGACCCTCCATTCTCTTCAGGGCAGGGATTATAGACTTTCACTGCTATATCCCCAGTACTTAGATGAGGGCCTGGCATATAGTATGTGTTAATAAAGTGATTACTAACTGAGCAAATCAGCTTTTAAAATAGATAGGATTCCTCATTTACATTTCCCATAGATATTTCCAGCCATCTGCACTCAAGTATGGTCTCTGAATTCCTTCCATAATTTGTGATGTCCTTGGGAATGTCTTTTATGTCTGCATTATGTGAATCAATGAATATACTCACCAGCATACTGGGGATCAGCATCTGGTCCCACTGAGTATGGACCTTCAATTTTATATATGAGTGGACCTACATATGTGGTGGAATTTGGGAGGTAACAAGAAGGCTCTCCTTCCAAAATCTCTCCCTATTCTCATTAGCTAGCTTATCCAGTTGCCTAGAATTCTACCATCAGGGTTTGGTTCCTTTGGGTTAAGATTTCCCATCTTAAAACACACACATGCACAAACACACACACACCCTCCTGGAAGGTTTAATACACCAAGCTGTATTAATCATTAATAAGTTATCCAGGAGTATTAGTGTAACAGATCCTTCCTAAATGAAAATGAGCTGAGAGTAGATCTGATGAAAAGGATTAAGGGACAGGAATGTGTGGGGATAGGGAAGCACAATGACCAGGCAGGGAGAAGGATGCTGAAGCCAAAGCCATTTTTTTTTTTCTTTTCTGGTTCTGATTTCTAGGTTAGACTTTTAAAATGCAGACAGGAACTAGTCTGTTTATGACCTGGAACCCACAAGGTATGAAATTCTAGGTTACCAAACCTAATCTTTCACAAGCATCTGACTTTATCCAGATAACCAGACAATTTGATGTCAAAAAGGACCTCAGGGATCGTTCCACTCCCCACCCCCATCATTTTACAGAGGAAGAAATTCAAGCAGAAAGGGGTTAAGTAACTTGCCCTGGGGTCTCATAACAAGTCCAGACTAGATCCTGGATTCACTGTCCATCTTTCCAGAAAAAACAAGTAATTATGCTCATTATAATTACCACATAGCCTCATCTAGAAAAACGGTGCTCACTGCTTTTCAGAAGTTGAAATAGGTGTTCCATTCAGTGAACCACAAACCAGGTCTTAAATATATATTTATCAAAAATAACTCACAGAAATAAATTTGTATAAATTGTACCTAACATAACCACATTGCCAAGCAGACCACAAATTAAACTCGAGGATATTGTAAGGCTTCTTTGATTGATGGGGGCATGTCATTTCAAAGACTACACTTTCTCCTTTGAGATTTGTAATACCTGGCTCGGCTTTTCAGGGGGCTTTCTCGAGACGGGAGCCATGCTTACCTTCTTCTCGAGCATGCCTGGACTCCTTCGGACTCCTTGTGCAATGAGGAAACGCGAAGGTAACTATGGGCAGTTGGCTGAGTAGAACCAGCAGTGTAATCATAGTCTGGTAACTGTCAAACAAACTAAGACAAACAAAGTAACAAAAAGAAAAAGTCAAAAAAGCCCCTGGCTCAGCACTTTGAGTTCCTGGGGGTACTGAGTCACCGACCTGCCGCTCTCTTAACAACAGCCCGACTGCGCCCGGCTCGCGGGTTTCGGTCGCCCGTCCCGACCCGCGCCCGGAAAGCCCGAGAGTGCCTAGGGACAAATGCCGCGCCCCGGGACTCTGCCGACCTGTCGCCGCGGGCGGCCCTCTGCCTTCCGTTCCAGTCGGGCCGGGTCCGCCGAGGTGGTCCCCTCCGAGGAACCCATTCCCCGCCCGAGCCAAGCCTCCGGGCCCCGCACCTGCGGCTCCGGGCGCATGTTCCAGCAGCTCCCGGGCCGGAGCCCCGTCGTTGGGTAGTCCCTGCGGCCGCCAGACCCTCCGTCTCGGCGCCCCCCAAATCTCGGCGACAATCCCGGGAGGCCGGGGAGGCTCCCGCGTTGGGGCGGAGGAAGCGCCTGGGGTCCGTGGAGAGGCGCCTGGTCCACGCGAGGACGCGCGCGGTAAGTTCTTTACGGTGATCCCGGGAGGCCGCGGCCCAGAGCTGGGTGAGAGGGCGGAGGCGGCTACCTGGGGAGCACCTGGCCGCGCTCCTCCCCCCGGGGGCCGGCCTACCTGCGGCGGGCGGGCAGTGGGCAGGTGGTTCCAGAGCCGCCGCAGCTTCCGCCCGGAGCCTCGGGCGAGTCCGGCCGCCTGCAGCCCGTTCTGGCCCCGCCTTGGCGGCAGGTTTTGGACTCATTTCTGCACCCGGCGCTGCTTGAGGATTCAGGGGGCATTTTCAGTTCTCAGTGGTAAGCGGAGCGCCCCGGGCGCATCCCGCGGGCTTTTCGCTTTGGGTTTCATTGGGCTACGGGGTCTGTCTTGCGGTTACCTTAGGTCAGCGGTTCTCAAAGGGTGGTTCGGAAATGAGAACAAAATATTCATCAGAGAAAATGCACTTTATTAGTAAGAAGAAACGGGAAGTGACTTTAGAATTAATCGATTACATTAGTTCTCAAATTGTGGCCCGCCAGGTCTTGGGACGTCTCCAAGATCCTGGGAAGGGGTCTCCTAGGTCAAAACTATTTCCATTAGGGTAATAAGACATGATTTGCCTTTTTCGCTTTCATTGTCTCATGACTGTCCGGTGGAAATTTCCAGAGGCCGATCTGACGTGAATGATGTCATCACTCTACTAATAGAATGGGCATTCTTCTGTTTTCTAGTATGTTCTATGGTAGTAGGCTTAAAGTTTCAATATGTACATTTTTATAGAGATTAATAAAATTTATATGTTCTCATTACTTCTGTAATTAGCTCTCTTTGATCACACCTGCCAGGATAGCTATAACCTCATTATTTTCACATAAATAGTTATCTTGAAATCTTGAACTTTTCTTAGAGTTTATGTGGAAACACAACAAAAAAGTACACTTTGTTGTCTTGATTTGAGATATTTTGAAAATATCTCTGTAATAATATGTGATATGATGAATACCGTTAGATAGAATTCAAGTAAGTGAAGTCTCTTTACGGCCCTTGATAGCCTTAAAGAGTGTAAGGAGGTCCCGAGATCCAAGAGTTTGGGAATTGTTGCCTCAATAATGAAGGCAGCAGGCAGACAGAGGACCTATGCCAGGTAACATTCACATCCTTCTTTGTCCAAATAACATGGTAACATTCTTTGAAACATTATTTAAGATTCCATGCTTTGACCAAAGTGGCTTGGCCCTTGCAGGAAATCAGAGGAAACATTTTTTTCCCCCTTTCTAGTGTTTAATTCAGTTTCCACCCAATTCTTTTTTCTCCCCACAAAGGCTATTGCCTATTTTATTCTAATTATTTAGAATTAAGTGAATTTTTCCTAAGCTTTCTGCAGAAATTTTGTCTTCATTGATTCCTTCGAGATAGTGCTCTTTCTTTTCCCTTCTCCCAATCTCTTCCTCCTTGGTTTCCACTTGTCCACCTTGTCTTTAGCTTGTTTCTATGATAGATCCTTCTTCTCCCCTTCAATCCTTTTGTTGTTTTTAAGCAACTGGGATCAGAAGGAGAAAAGACTAGAAATGATTTCTTGTGTTTGACATCCTAGAACAGGAAACATCTTTATTAGAACACCCATTCTTCTGCTTATTCATTCATTTAGCCAAACTACATCACTAAGCGCTGAGGACACAAAGATAAACACCACGGTCTCTTTTGGGAGGAGAATTTAATCTAAATCTATATCTAAGAATGTGGGCCTATAAAGTTCTCATAAGGGCAAGAACTGATTTATTCATCTTTACATCCTCCGTGGTACCTAGCAAAGCGCCTTTTATGTTGTTCATGCTCAATACATTTTTTTGGATGGAAGCAATTTATTTTCATGTAGGAAAAGCGCTTCACACTATATTGAGATAGGCAAATGGTCAGATGCCTCATGTTGTGGAATAAGCAGATGTGAACTTTGGTGACATTCCTTGGGAGAATGCATCCACCCACATATCTGGCTATTTGGACCAAAACAAATGAGGCTTTGTGCTCTCATCAAATATCAGAGTTTATAGTCTGAGAGGGGAGTCAGATACAGAAATGAAAGTGTTTCTCAGTGGTGAATTCCATCCCTGTATGTTTCCCTGTAATATTGAATCCTAAAGAATATTACAGCATTTGGCAGTATGCATACAAACTTCAGCCACGATAGAATTACAAGATATTTCGAGATTAGATAACAAGAAAGAAAAGAGAATACTAGTAACGACATTGTCCACAACTGACAATTTCTTCTGTTGTTTACTTGCTGTGTTCATTTTCTTATTTTTTGCCATTTACTTTGTAAAGTCACAATATTCTTATGCTTTTCTTCCGAAGAATTTTAAGTGCTTTTATTCTGGCCATCTGTGGAATTGGGCCAGATATTATCATTCTCATTTTGCAAAGAGGGATACTGAAGCATGAAGAAGTAAAAGGTCTTGAACAGTCATTGGCCAAGTCGTCGCCTGGCTCTTGACTCTTACCAGTGCTTTTCTGAGTTATCAACAAGCAATGGAGGGCAGCAAGTAAAGCATTTTTTTATTTGAAAAGAAATAAGAAAAAAAAAGTCAGAGCAATGAGATGAATGGACTCGGATTAATGTGATAATGCATCTCTGAGTTTGAGCATATACCCACCCATTTACCTGTGTGAACTCAAGAATGAAATGGAAACTCACTTTACTGTGTGGGCTTGAGGATTGACTCAAGGACTGTGACAGGAAATGTGAAGGTTGCGGCCATGAAGCTTTGCAATGTAAGGTCACATCCACATCCTTAAAGACACACTGATGATTGTGTCAGCCTACTCCGAGCAGGAGCTACAACTTCACTGAACTTGATGTTTCTGTGACATTTTAGCCTTGACATTTCAACAGCAATTGTTTGCTGTTTTAATTTGTCCCAGTAAAATCAGTAGGTGGAAAATGAAAGACTCCTCCTGTTCAAAGTTGATTATATATCCAAGTGCAGGTATGTTCAGATTCAACAAATAGGCAAAAGGATTTAATTTTAAGCATTTATTTAAAACCCTCTAAAGGAACTTTTGACTACAGCTCACATTTAACTCTATCATTTAAGAACAATGATTAATAACAAAATTAAATAAAAATCAAGAGCAGCGTGAAAGGTAATCCAATTTCATGGTCATCTGGTTCTGCGTCATGCTGTGGGTAGTAATCAGAGCTGTATGTCATGCTAGTAATTCTTATAGTCCTAACAGGGCATAGCCAAACCGGAATCAGTGTGCTTCCAAGCTGCCCTCAGGTGCCTGTGACAGGGGCCTGTGTCACAGTTGGTCACAAAACTCTCACTCTTTCTTGTTCAGACTTCAGCATTTTTACAATTATAATTCTTTCACTTATCAGACTCAGTTTATCATCATCATCTTACTTTCTGACTGATAAACAATTTTTCCTGCCTCTTTTTTTGTAAACCCCTGTTCAGATAATCATGATGTTCTAACTAAATGCAGATTGTTTCACACACAAGGTTTTATTTTTTAAAGATTTTATTTATTGGGGCGCCTGGGTGGCTCAGTCGTTAAGCGTCTGCCTTCGGCTCAGGTCATGATCCCAGGGTCCTGGGATCGAGTCCCACATCTGGCTCCCTGCTCCGCGGGAAGCCTGCTTCTCCCTCTCCCACTCTCCCTGCTTGTGTTCCTGCTCTCGCTATCTCTCTCTCTGTCAAATAAATAAATAAAATCTAAAAAAAAAAAAAAGATTTTATTTATTTATTTATTTATTTATTTGAGAGAGAGAGAGAGAGAGAGAGTGCACACAAGCAGGTGGAGTGGCAGGCAGAGGGAGAGGGAGAAGCAGGCTCCCTGCTGAGCAGAGAGCCCGATGCCCAGGACCCTGGGATCATGACCTGAGCCGAAGGCAAATGCTTACCCGACTGAGCCACCCAGGCGGCCCTACACACGAGGTTATATGACATCAGTTGCAAAACCATACTTTCCATGCACATGTGTGCAAAGGGAGTTCAAACAAATCATGTATTTTTAGCTATACAATTGATAATGTTTAAGTATCTTTCATTTATTCTGCCCCAACGAAGGATCAATAACACAGTGTTTGGTGTTGCTGGTACTGATGAAAGACACACATCATATGCAGGAACTGTTAGGAAATCTAGAAACCAGGTTCCCATTTATCCTTCTTCGGTAAAGAATTTTTTTTTGTTATTTTATTTTATTATTATTTTTTAAAATATAATCTTTATTTTTTAATTTTTTTTAAAAAGGTTTTATTTATTTATTTGACAGAGAGAGACAAAGGGAGAGAAGGAACACAAGCAGGGGGAGTGGGAGA
Organism: Halichoerus grypus; assembly: GCF_964656455.1. Classification (NCBI taxonomy): domain Eukaryota; kingdom Metazoa; phylum Chordata; class Mammalia; order Carnivora; family Phocidae; genus Halichoerus; species Halichoerus grypus. The sequence continues at coordinate 26,501,902 of NC_135722.1, forward strand.
GGGTGAAGCAGACTCTCCCCAGAGCCGAGAGCTTGGAGTGGGGCTCAATCCCAGGACCCTGGGATCATGACCTGAGCCGAAGGCAGAAGCTTAATGGCTGAGCCATCCAGGCACCCCTCTTTTGTTATTTTATGTACCACCCCAGCTTGAAGCTTTCAAATGAGAGTTCTCAATAACTGAGTTTTGACATATAAAATGTGGATTTTAAAGTATCATTTCATTGACTGATGTACACTAGGAGCTTTAATAAAGCTCATGGCTCTCCTTTATCCACCCTGACCACTGCCACTCTGACAGGTCCTTAAGAGCCAGGAACAAAATACACTAATCTCTGTATCTCACCTGACCCATAGCAGGCTTTCCTGACTGCTAAGTGAATGAAAGAATGAACAAATTCATTCTTCTCTCGCTTGATCACTTTGAACAAATCTCTTCTCTGAACTTTCTGCCTCTTCTGAGACGTTGAGGGTTTGGCCTGAATGAACTCTAAGGTTTCTTCTTATGCTAAAATCCTATGGTTCTTTGAACATCTTTAATAATAGAAGGGTAAAGGGGGCTTTAATTAAGCAATTTTTAAAAAATTTTATTTTTAAATAATCTCTACACCCAACATGGGGCTCAAATCCACAACCCTGAGACCAAGAGTTGCATGCTCCACTCACTGAGCCAGCTGTGCACCTCTATTTAAGTAATTTTCTAATTATTCTTTCCCATTCTAAATAGTCTTGCATGACTTGCTTTTATATAATTTATGATACTTAAAAATAAATTAATCATGTTAAACTGTAAATTTTAGAATTTGTCTGTATACCCAAATTATGTATTTTATAATTTGTTCACCCGTAGTTATACAAAATGGGAAATTAATATAATTTTCTATGTGGCAAAAGAGATACTACACCATTTTTAGATTTACTTTTATTGGCCTCTCTATTCTCATAACTTGATTTATACTTTTTATTTTTGTGTTATCAGGTGACATTGCTGCTGAATCTTTCTTTTTTTATTATCAGAACTCCTGTTTTATTTCTTTCCAACATTACTATCTTTTTCTCAGATTTGTACTGAATTTGTATATAGTTTTATATATCTACTACAGTTTCCTCTGTTATAGCTCTCTTACCACCTCAATATTTTTTTCATTTTTTTCCCCCTCAGAATTTAGGATTTAAGAACATGGGGCACTTTGGTCTATCTTTCCTTTTTAAGGAGAACCATATTTTCTTTTCTTTTCTTTTCTTTTTTCTGAGGCACATACTGTGCCTTTCATGAAATAATCTATATAGTGTTGGACGCTCAATACACACTGGATGATTTAAATTAATTATTAAGAATGTATTCATTTTTCAAACAAACAAAACCCCCCAAGCTCATAGATATAGAGAACAGACGGGTGGTTGCTAGAGGCAAGGGATGAGAGGTGGGTTGAATGGGTAAAGGGAGTAAAAAAGTACAAACATCCCCATTACATCATGGGGATGTTCTGTACAACACAGTGACTATAGTGAATACTGTATTTCATATTTGACATTTGCTAAGAGAGTAGGTTTTAGGAGTCCTCATCAGAAGAAAAAAAATTTTTTTGTAACTATGTATCATGATGGATAGTAATTAGACTTACTGTGGTAGTTATTTTACAATGTATACAAATACTGAATCATTATGTGTAGTCTGAAACTAATATGTTGTATGTCAATTACACCTCAGTAAAAAAAATAAAAAAAGAATTTATATTAGTTTTTACTGTTGTACGTTTTTACCATTCTCTTCTCTTCTATTTTATTTTATTTTATTATGTTATGTTAGTCACCATACAATACATCATTAGTTTTTGATGTAGTGATCCACGATTCATTGTTTTCGTATAACACCCAGTGCTCCATGCAGTACGTGCCCTCCTTAATACCCATCACCAGGCTAACCCATCCCCCCACCTCCTCCCCTCTAAAACCCTCAGTTTGTTTCTCAGAGTCCATAGTCTCTTATGGTTCATCTCTCCCTCCGATTTACCCCCCTTCATTTTTTCCTTCCTTCTCCTAATGTCCTCCATGCTATTCCTTATGTTCTACAAATAAATGAAACCATATGATAATTGACTTTCTCTGCTTGACTTATTTCACTTAGCATAATCTCCTCCAGTTCCACCCATGTTGTTGTAACAGTTGGGTATTCATCCTTTCTGATGGCTGAGTAATATTCCATTGTATATGTGGACCACGTCTTCTTTATCCATTCATCTGTTGAAGGGCATCTCGGCTCTTTCCACAGTTTGGATATTGCGAACATTGCTGCTATGAACATTGGGGTGCATATGGCCCTTCTTTTCACTACATCTGTGTCTTTGGAGTAAATAACGAGTAGTGCAATTGCTGGGTCATAGGGTAGCTCTATTTTTAATTTTTTGAGGCACCTCCACACTGTTTTCCAAAGTGGCTGTACCAACTTGCATTCCCACCAACAGTGTAAGAGGGTTCCCCTTTCTCCACAACCTCTCCAACATTTGTTGCTTCTTGCCTTGTCAATTTTGGCCATTCTAACTGGCATAAGGTGGTATCTCAATGTGGTTTTGATTTGAATTTCCCTGATGGCTAATGATGATGAACATTTTTTCATGTGTCTGTTAGCCATTTGTGTGTCTTCTTTGGAGAGGTGTCTGTTCATGTCTTCTGCCCATTTTTTCACTTGATTATTTGTTTTTTGGGTGTTGAGTTTGAGCTCTTTATAGATCTTGGATACCAGCCCTTTATCTGTAGTGTCATTTGCAAATACCTTCTCCCATTCTGTGGGTTGCCTCATTGTTTTGTTGACTGTTTCCTTTGCTGTGCAGAAGCCTTTTATCTTGATGAAGTCCTAAAAGTTCATTTTTGCTTTTGTTTCACTAGCCTTTGGAGATGTATCTTGAAAGAAGTTGCTGTGGCTGGTGTCAAAGAGGTTACTGCCTATTTTCTCCTCTAGGATTTTGATGGATTGCTGTCTCACATTGAGGTCTTTCATCCATTTTGAGTTTATCCTTGTGTATGGTGTTACTGTTCTCTTCTGTTTTTGTCTGTATGTTCCCTTTTCCCATTCCCCAGTGATATCTTTTTCCTTTCATTCTCTCTTATTTCTTCTAAGTTGTTATTGTGGAAAAAATTTGTTTTTCTCATAATTTTCAACTGTCTTATTTTTTTCCCCTCTTGAAGGAATTTCTGTAACTTTCTCAGGTTGAACCATATGAAATTGCCATTGCTGTGAATAAAAAATATGCTTGAATATCAGCAATTTCATGTGGTTCAACCTAATAGTTTTCCTCAGTGCCTAGCATAGTGCCTGGCAGATGCTCAATTAATATTTGTTGAATGAAGTAATAAATAAATCCTCCTTTCCATTGGTTTTTCTGGGGGCCTAGATAACATTAGGCAGAGAGCTCTTTACCAATTGTGGACTCAGAAGTCTCTAATCATCTTACCAGATTTGCTCATTGCCTGATTTTATTAGTTCTTTTCATCAACATGCTAAAGATAAACTTGAAGATATGCTTGTGAGCAAGCATGTGGTTACCTACATCCGTATTATTATACATAAATTTGCATGAATGTTAGTAAACATAAATTTATGGTGTATACATCTGTTTATGAGCATTTGTTTGTGTATATATATATGATTGGCATCTCAAAAAGCTGAAATATGTAAAAGAGAAGTAGAAGAAATTGAAAAGAAGGTTAGGTTTCTTAAAATACAATATTATTTCAGTCTCATCATCAATAACATGAAATGTCTATTATTCCCAAAATGTTCACCTCTGATAATCCATCCCTTTCAATGGCCTCTGAGAATTTATGCACACTTTTTTGTGCATAATAGCTGAGCCCTTGAGAGAAGACTTATTAATTAAGGGAACATTTTAGGCTTCCTGAGTTCCTGGGTGACTAGAATTGTTAACACTGTCCATGAAGATTTTTACTTCAAGTTCCCTTTAGTACTTTAATAAGCTCGTCTTTTTTGACAACTAAGATCTTTGTTTAATGAGTTGGCAAACAGGTACAGAAATTTTAAGAAATTTGTCTAAAGAAATTTAGTAAATGAATCCAGGGGAGCACTGAAACTAGGATATCTGGTTTCTACCCAGTAGGATTTCCACTTCACCCCACTGGTATTAGAATTTCACTTAATCTTCTAGCACTGATGATTCACGCCCTATGAATCATGAAGAGTTTCTTTTGTTCATTTAGTCACCAAAAAGGTGAAGTTCAAGATCTGACTCTGACATATGGCATCAAACTCTCATGCAATGAAGAAAATAAATTTCCATATATTTAACAGCAAAGCAATACATATCCTTTGTAAAACATCCAAGTAATATAGAAGTTAATTAGTAAAAAGACACCTTTTCCAAAAGAACACTGTTAAAATAAGTTTCTACAGAACCTAGTCCTTTTTAAATGAACTCTGAAGAACTGTTTAAATGCTTATGTCACGGGAAATTTTGTTGTATTAAAAATGTGTTTTTAAGAGTTAGTTGCCTCTCTCACATCTTACTCCCAAATAAACTCCGGATGGCTTTAAGAATAAAATGAAAAAAATTGCCCCATAAAAGAATTAGAAGAACATGTAGGTGGATAACATCTACTTCTAGAGTTGAAAAGGACTCTCTCTTTTTAAAGATTATATTTACTTATTTGAGAGAGAGAGAGAATGAGTACAAGTGGGGGAGGGGAGGGGCAGAGGGAGAAGCAGACATCCCACTTAGCAGGGAACCCTGATGCGGGACTCAATCCCAGGACCCGAGGATCATGACCTGAGCGGAAGGCAGACACTTAACCAACTGAGCCGCCCAGGCGCCCCTGAGAAGGACTCTTTAAGAATAAAAGCAAAGCGGGTGCCTGGGTGGCTCAGTTGTTAAGCGTCTGCCTTCAGCTCAGGTCATGATCCCAGGGTCCTGGGATCGAGTCCCACATTGGGTTCCCTGCTCGGCGGGAAGCCTGCTTCTCCCTCTCCCACTCCACCTGCTTGTGTTCCTGCTCTCGCTGTCTCTCTCTGTCAAATAAATAAACAAAATCTTAAAAAAAAAAAAAAAAAGAATAAAAGCAAAGCAAAAATAAGAAAGAAAAAAATTAATATATTTGACCTCATAAAAATCAAATATTTTTACACATTATAGGACACCATTAAAGTTGAAAGGAAATGACAAACTGGGAAAAATATTTAAAACATATATGCCAGATAAAGAGTTAAGATCTTTACTTTTTAAAATATAACAAATGAACAAGGAAAAAGATTACTTAAAAAACATACAACACATGAATAGACAATATCCCAAAGAAGAAATATGAATAGCCAATAAATAAGCCTTAGAAAACATTCAGTTTCACTAATAATCAAAGAGATGGGAAGTAAAATGAGACTCATTTTTTTTGCTGGTTACATCAGTACTGAGAAGGGTGTGGTAAGGGCATTCTCTACTCACTAGTGGAATGACCATTTTAGAAGGCAATTTAGCAATTCATTTCAATAAGTGTAGAGATTCTGTCCTTAAACATCACAAGAGATTATTGACTCATCCATTTTCATTGACCTAACTATTACACTTTTGCGTTGCTGATTTGTAAAGATAGTATCTCATGAATCATTCTCTAATTGCCGATCTAATGTCTCCTCAGTGATTTCTATATTTTACTTATTTATCAGTTTCTAGATATATCAGTAACAAGTTCATTAAAGTTCTAGTTTATTCATAAAAGTTTTAAAAAATTAAGCTGGCTTCAACAAAGTAAACTGGTTAAGAAATACTTTTATTATTTTCTATTACAAAAGCAATACTTATGTTTATTGTAGAAGAATGTAGGGGATAAGGACAAGGGGGGAAAATCCCTAATTTTACTTCCAAGTGTAATACTTGGGGTACATTATTCTAGACCTTTTTCTAGCTGTAAATATAAGTCTATATTATACATGTTGTCAAAGGTTAAAGGTTAAAAATGTATATGCTCATCTACATATACATATACATAATGGGAAATGACAAGCCAGACCATAATTTCCTGTTGTGGGCGGTAGATATTAACATTTAGAAAGTGGTTTAAGGGGCGCCTGGGTGGCTCAGTCGTTAAGCGTCTGCCTTCGGCTCAGGTCATGATCCCAGGGTCCTGGGATCGAGCCCCACATCGGGCTCCCTGTTCCGCGGGGAGTTTGCTTCTCCCTCTCCCGCTCCCCCTGCTTGTGTTCCCTCTCTCGCTGTGTCTGTGTCAAATAAATAAATAAAATCTTTAAAAAAAAAAAAAAAAAAAAAAGAAAGTGGTTTAAAATAGCCTTTTGTTTTAATTAACCTTTTTTTTAATATACTCAATTTTTTTTATAGTTCTTCTTTTTTGAGTTCCCTATTAATATTTTTTGTTAGATTGTATTTTAGCCAAGTGTAATCCCAAGATTGTTAGAACTGTTTTGTTTTAGTTTGACCTAGTCTACTGGAATTTCTACAGAGCAATAAATTACCATTTACCTATGGTTTGTTCTGCATGCAAATTGCAGTCACTATAATTTATAGAAGTTACTCGTATCATTTCATCTTTGCATTTAAGGCCATATTAAATATCTTTTCCTTTGAAAGAAAATAATTTTCTTTTTTTTAAAGAAAATAATTTTCTTAATGATATTTCCTTAGGCACTCTATGGGATACAAAGTTGAGTAGTAATATAAATAACACTTTTTTAATGAGATAAAATTCACATAACAAAATTTAAAAATGTACACAAAATGAATCATTTTAACCATTTAAAAATGTACAATTCAATGAGCTTTAGTATATTTACAATACTGGGCAAACAAACCCTCACCACTATCTGATTGTAGACCATTTTCATCATTCCAAAAAGCAGCCCCATACCCGCTAGCCGTTATTCCCTATTTCCCCTTTCCTCACCCCTGGCAACCACTAATCTACTTCTGTCTTCATAGATTTGCCTCTTCTGGACATTTAATATAAATGGAACCATACAGTATATGGTCTTTTTAAAAAAATTTATTGGAGAGAGAGGGAGAGAGTGCATACGCGCGTGAGCTGGAGGCAGGGCAGAGGTAGTGGGAGAGGGAGAGAGAATCTCAAGCAGACTCCATGCTGAGTGCGAAGCCTGACTTGGGGCTCCATCTAATGACCCTGAGATCACAAACCTGAGCTGAAACCAACAGTCAGACGCCCCAATATGTGGTCTTTCATGACTGACTTTTCACTTAACATTATGTTTTCATGTATCAGCACTTTTTATGGCTGAGTAATATCCCATTATGCAGATATACCACATTTTGTTTATTCATCAGTTGATGGAAATTTGAGTCATTTCCATTTTTTGACTATTGTGAATAATGCTGCTATGAACATTCATGTACGTGTGTTCATGTGTCAACACATGTTTCCAATTCTCTTGGGTCTGCATCTAGGAGTAGAATTGCTAAGTCATTTGGTTTAACTTTTTGAGAAGTATGTAACATTTCTGAAAGCTTAATATGGTGGGCCACTTAACTAAGCACATGACTTACACTATCTCCTTGAATTCTCACAGCTTTCTTCAGTAGGTCCAAATATTATGTCCATTTTACAGATGAGGGCACTGCAACTTGAAGATGTTAAACAACTTGCTCAAGTGTTCAAGCTGGTTGGGACAGATCCAGGATTTGAACTCAGACAGTCTGGCTCTAGAACCTGAACTCTTTACGTATTGTCTTAAGACACAGATGGTTCAAAATGGGTAGAAAATAGCACACGAGTAACAAACCAAGGTGGAATGAAGTAAGACATACAAGAGCCATGTAATGTGCCTAGAGAATTGGAGGTGGAGAGTGGAATCAAGAAAGGCTTTGCAGGAGAGGAAACATTTGAAGTGAACTTTAATATATGGCAACCAATTCAAGAAGAACTGGGGTGAAGGCCAACTAGGTGAAAGGACCATTAGAGGGATGGCGAGTTAGCTGTACCTCACGTGCCAATTCCGGTTCAAGGTAGTGGTTGTCTGCAGCACTGTATTGAGACATTGCGTCCCAGCTCAGTGGGAAAGAGTATGATGATTAATTAGCAGGATCTGCTAAAGGCAGGGGAGGGGAGATTTGAAGCACTCATGGTAAGAGTTTTCATCACTGGACTATTATGACATGGAGATGAGAAATTATGGGTCATGTTCTGGAGAACAATGACTACTATATGATTTTAACTGGATTGTAGGGTATGTGCAGGAGAGTGGAGGATAGAATAAGATTGGAAATATGTGACGAGGCCATATTGCAATGTGTCTTAAATGACAGACTGAAGAGTTTGTGTTTACTTCAGTAGATAGTGAGGAGTCACTGAAGATTTTTGAACAGGGAATAGTGTCATAGGAACCCTAGTATAAGAATAATCTAGCAGTGACATAGAGAATGAACTGATGTGGAAAAAAATTAGAAACAAGGAGACCACTTAGGGTCATATTAAAAAATTTAATGGGTCAGGATGGTGCCATATTAAAACAAGGAGCTACCACTTTTTCTGATTAATTTGAGAGAGATTAGGTGAGAGGAAATGAACACTCTAATATTATGTTGGTGATACATTAGTTCAACTTCTCTGGAGGATAGTCTGGCAACGTATACAAAAAAGCCTTAAAAAAAAAGCCTTAGGGGCGCCTGGGTGGCTCAGTCGTTAAGCGTCTGCCTTCGGCTCTGGTGATGATCCCAGGATCCTGGGATCGAGCCCCGCATCGGGCTCCCTGCTCAGTGGGAAGCCTGCTTGTCCCTCTCCCTCTCCCACTCCCCCTGCTTGTGTTCCCTCTCTCGCTGTCTCTCTCTCTCTGTCAAATAAATAAATAAAATCTTAAAAAAAAAAAGCCTTAAAAAATGGTCCATTCTTTTTAATCCAGTATCTAGAATTATGCCAAAAAAATAATCCTGAGCATATGCAAAGATGTAGTTCTAAAAGTGTTCATTGCATTGCCATTTAAAAAACAAAAACAAACGTAACCCAGATACTGGCTGTACCGTTTCTCCTCTTGAAACCATCCCCCCTGAGGCAGGACTCAGCATTTAATTCACTGTAGAGAACTCAGTGCATTTAGTTAGCTATGTTGAAGTTTACTGAAGATTATGTAGGCAAGATGGAAGAGTGTTTTTGTTTGTTTTTGCTAATTGATAAATGCCCAGCAAACTTGGTAGATTACTCTTAGACATTTCTACCTCCTCTGCAGTGCTGGGCAAGAATTCTCATCTCTCCAACTCTTGTCCACACAGCACTTAGCCTTGACACCCCCCCTTCCCTTCTTCCTTCTTTTACTGTTCAGACTTATTTCTTCTGCTTTGACTTTGGGTCTCAAAACCTATTCCGAGTTAGGCTTTTTTTTGAAAAGCTGGTTTCTATTAGAAAAAAATTGTTGTAAATATTTGTGGAGGATATAAAAATTACTCATGAGTTACACAAAACATTAGGAACACATATGTCAAAAAAAAAAAAAAAAGAAAGGGGATTTGTTAAATAAATTATGGTACAACCTGTTCCTAACTAATACTTATTGAGCATTCTTCGGATATAGTTCCTCCCTAGGTGATTGTGTTCATTTCCATGGTTTTAAATATTGTTTATGTGCCGACAACCCCCAGATTTATACCTCCTGGCACAAATCTTTCCTTTGTGCTCCAGATACATATTATCTCACTCCAGACTACTATCTATACTTGTTATCTCCACTTGATGTCTCATAGCTCCAGTTTACCATGTTAACCTTGGTCTTCCCCCACCCTGGTCTTTCCAAACTTGAAAAACAGCAGTGTCATCTGTTAAGTTATTGAAGTCAGACAGTAGGCATCCTTGATTCTTTTCTTCTTTGCTACTCCATATCGAATTCATTAACAAGTCTGTTTGGAACTGCCTTCAAGATATAGTCATCAATCCCTTTTCATATCCATTGCCACCCCCACTCCAGAAGGAGTTTCCACGCAGAGAGCACATGTTGTGTAAAAGTAGAGACCTAAGAGGGCTGGATTGTCCAAGGAAACTACAGATGTATCCAGGGGATGGGGGGCGTGTAGGTCCATGTGTTTTTAAGAAGATGAGGTGGTGGAGAGGTGGGAGATGATGGGTTTCAGAGCAAAGGCAGTAAGTTCTGTAGGGAGCCCAACCAGGAACTGGAGGGAAACACACAGGCCATTTATTTATTTATTTATTTATTTATTTATAAGATTTTATTTATTTATTTGAGAGAGAGAGAGAACACAAGCAGGGGGAGCAGTAGAGGGAGAGGGAGAAGCAGGTTCCCCACTGAGCAGGGAGCCCCATGTGGGACTCGATCCCAAGACCCCGGGACCATGACCTGAGCTGAAGGCGGATGCTTCACCAACTGAGCCACCCAGGCACCCCGGGTCATCTCCTTTTACAAATACTAGTAAAGTGGGACGCCTGGGTGTCTCGGTCATTAAGCGTCTGCCTTCAGGTCAGGTCATGATCCCAGAGTCCTGGGATCGAGTCCCATATTGGGCTCCCTGCTCAGCGGGGAGCCTGTTTCTCTCTCTGCCTGCCGCTCCCCCTGCTTGTGCTCTCTCTCTCTGACAAATAAATAAAATCTAAAAAAAAAAAAAAAAAAAGAAATACTAGTAAAGAAAAAATAATCATACCAACACAGGGTAATAGCACAAGTCACAGTCTTTTAATAAACAAGGAGATGTTAGAAAACTTTTTCCATCCCATCTGGAAGAATAGGTCTTGCTAAAGGTACAATATCAAAGGTGTGACTATTAAGAGCAGTGGTTAGAAAAGGGAAAATAATAGAAACACAAATGTTCATGTTTAGCTATGGGTGAATTTATTTAATCTCAAAGTCAGAACTAGCTTTATGTTGGCAGATTATAACTTTGGAGGAAAGCCCAATATATACTTCCTTTCCTTTCTCTCTCTGTCTCTCTTTTTTAATTAGGCTCTATCTGCATGTGGAGCTTAACACAGGGCTTACAGTCCTGACCCCGAGGCAAGACCTGAGCTGAGATCAAGGGTTGGACGCTTAACCAACTGAGCCACCCAGGCTCCCCCCTTTACTTTCTTTCTTTCTTTTTTTTTTTTTTTTGTGTTAAAACATTTGAAATTAAGATATCATTTATAAACCACAAAATTCACCCTTTTAACATGTGCAGTTCAATGTTTTTAGTATTTTCACAAGGTTAAAAAACCATCCCAACTATTTCATTCTGGAACATTTTTTACCACCCCCCAAATAAACCCCATACCATTAACAGTTACTCCCCAATTTCCCTCTCTCCAGCCCCTGAAAATTACTAATCTACTTTCTGTCCCTATGAGTTTACCTATTCTGGATATTTCATATAAATACAATCATACAGTAGGTAGCCCTCTGTGACTGGCTTCTTTCACTTAGAATAATGTTGTCAAGATTCGTCCATGTTGTAGCACATATCAGTACATACTTCATCTCTTTATATGGCCAAATAATATTCCCCTGTGTAGATATGCCATATTTTATCTATCCATTCATCATTTGATGGACATTTGGGTTGTTTCCACTTTTTAAACTTTTGTGACCAATGTTGCAATAAACATTTGTTTATAAGTTTTTATGTGGACTGTGTTTCCACTTTTTCAGGACATAATATCTAGAAGTGGACTTGCTGGGTGATATGGTAACTCTGTGTTTAACTTTTTTCCGCTAGCTTTCTTTTTTTTATTGAATTATGTTTGACATAACATTATGTAAATTTAAGGTGTACAACATTTTGATTTGGTGCATTTATATATTGTAATATGATTCCCATTGGAGCAATAGTTAGAACCTCTACCACATCACATAATTATCACTTCTTTTTTGAGGTAGGAATAACCAAGATCTGGTGTCTTATCAAGTTTGAAAATTACAACGCAGTATTATTGTTCATAGTTTATGTTTAACTTTTTGTGGAACTACCAAAGTGTATTCCAAAGTGGCTACACCACTTTACATTCCTACTAGCAATGGATTCCAATTTTTCTACATTTTTGCTAACACTCGTTATTGCCTTTTTTAATTATAGCCACTATCGTGGCTTGCTTTCCTTTCTGCTCTCACTTGCTGACTGAAACCTGTTATTTCACTCATCGTTCTTTATTTTAAGTCATCTGAAGATGATTGAAACTGGTAGCCCACGCAATGTTTTAAAAATCAGGAAATTTCTAGCAAGCCTGGAATATTTGGAAGTTCTGGTAATATTGGGCAACAATTAGTCATAGTGGAGTAAGGACCCTATAATTTTCATCATCTTCTAAAGTCTTATACTTTGGTCTGGTTTCCACATTGATTTTTTTTTTTTTTAACCTGGCTCCATAGATAATTGAATTTGCAGTTCCTGGTTAAAGCCATTTGGCATAACTTAATTTTGTATGTTGACTTTCAGAGCAAAATATAATGTATTCCATATAGAAGTAGATTCAGAAGTAAATCTAAGGAGGTACATAAACTTTATGGGGAAAATTATAAAATGTTATTGAGAGAAATCAGAGAAGGCCTAAATAAATGAAGAGAAATAATATATTCAAGGTTAGAAAGATTCAGTTCTCCCTAATAGAATCTAATTCAGTACAATACAATAAGAATTCCAACATGATTATTTATGGATACTTGACAAAATAATTCTAAAATTGATTTGGAAAAGCAGAGGCCCAAGGATAACCAAGATACATCTCAAGGAGAATATGGTAGAAGGACAGTTGCTCTACCAGATTATCACATGACTTATAAAGCTATAGTGATTAAGATCTATTAAACTAGGGGCGCCTGGGTGGCTCAGTCATTAGGCGTCTGCCTTCGGCTCAGGTCATGATCCCAGGGTGCTGGGATCGAGCCCCGCATCGGGCTCCCCGCTCCGCGGGAGGCCTGCTTCTCCCTCTCCCGCTCCCCTTGCTTGTGTTCCCTCTCTGGCTGTCTTTCTCTCTGTCAAATAAATAAAACCTTAAAAAAAAAAAGATCTATTAAACTAATAGATCAATGGAACAGAATCTAGAGGCCAGCAACAGAAACATGGGAAATTTATTTTTTTATTTTTTTAAAGATTTTATTTATTTATTTGAAAGCGAGAGAGATAGCGAGAGAGCAAACACAAGCAGGGGGAGTGGGAGAGGGAGAAGCAGGCTTTCCGCCGAGCAGGGAGCCCGACGCGGGGCTCGATCCCAGGACCCTGGGATCATGACCTGAGCCAAAGGCAGACGCTTAACGACTGAGCCACCCAGTCGCCCCAGAAACATGGGAAATTTATGACTTAATATATGAATAGATACATCATTGCAAATCATAAGGATAAAAAGGACTCTTCAATAAATGGTACTGGGACAATTTGTTATCCATATGAAGAAAAAATTCAGTCTCGTATGATACGTGAAAATAAACGTTAAGCTGTATGAAGATTTACACATAAAAACCAAAGTTTAAAACATTGAGAAATACATGTAGAAGAATATCAAGGAACATATCATCATCATCACATCAAGGAAGGGAAGGATTTCTTAAGCAAGACACAAAAAAACACATCCTCAGAGAAGAATATTGATAAATGAAATAAAATGTTTTCAGCCAAAGACATAATGAAAAATTTTGAAAAGACAACTCACAAGAAGTATTTTCAAAATAGATAATTGACCAGCAATTGGTATTTTAATAATTTTTTCAAATCAGTAAGACAAGGACAAACAACCCAATAAAAATGTTCAGAGGAGGTCAGAATGGCCAATAAACCTATGACAACATGCTCAATATTATTAATCAGAGAAATGTAAAATAAAACTACTATCTGATTGGAAGCCATGAAAAAAAATCTTACACTTCCAAGTTCCAAGCAAGATCTATGGGAACTCATGATCACTGTAAGGAAGAGTAAAATCAGTAAAAATAAATCCAGAAGACAATTTGGCAATATCTCAAATTTGAAGATGCTTAGGCTTTCCCACTCAGTGGTTCCACTACTGGAGTACCTTTGTCTCCATGCAACAGGATAGAGGTACAAGAATATTCTTGGCGGCTTTGTTTGTAATAGTAAAAAAATTGAGTTGGTCATCAACAGAAGAATGGATAAATACATTTTGGTATGTTCATCTAATGCCGTACAATACAGCACTGAAAAGAGATACAGTTGACCCTTGAACAACACAGAGTTGGGGTGACACCCCCCTCTCCCCTGTAGTAAAAAATCTACATATAACTTTGGACTCTCCAAAAATTTAACTCCTAATAGCCTACTGTTGACCAGAAGCCTGAATAATATGTAAACAGTCAATTAATACATATTTTGTATGTTCTATGTATTACATACCTAAAGTAAGCTAGAGAAAGGAAAAATGTTATTTAGAAAATCATAAGAGAAAATACATTTACAGTACTGTACTGTATTTATAAAAAAAAAGTCTGCATATAAGAGGACCTACACAGTTCAAACTCATGTTGTTTAAAGGTCAACTGTACATTAAGGTAACATAAAACAATTTTTAACAAATGAATGTTGAATGAAAAAAAGTTATAAGAACATTATGTTTATGTAAATTACATAAAGTTTAAAAGCATGTACAAACTAGACAATGTACTGAATAAGGGTATAGTCACATGTAGGAAAACTGTAAAGAAAACCAAAGAAATGATAGAAAAGGAAGAAATGGCGGGAGACTGGTAGGTTACTTCTGTGCATGGGTAAGAAGATGAATCAAAGGAAGGATAAAGAAGAGGTGATACACCAATGGTATGCTTTATTTCCTAAAATAAGTAGTGGGTGCACCCAGGTGGGTGCATGGGTGTGTATCAAACACACTGTTTATGTATGAAATAGTGTAGTAAAATTTCGGAGAGGTTTTCGTGAAGAAAGACAGTGGGGACGGGAAAGAGTTAATTGGGAACCCGGTTTGTGGAGGAGTATCAAATGGAGAAGAGAGGGATCAAAGAAAGACCGGACTTCAGAGTTTTGCCCAAGGTTGGCCTTTTCAAGACAGGGGTTGTATTTCTTTCCATGTGAACCTCACAAAAAGAAAATTGGGAAAAGGTACATATTTTCTTTGGATATTTTGCACAGGAGATTACTACTCCTTGGGGCATAAGGAACTGAAAACATTACATACACTAACAATGTGAAAAGGCATAGTAAAGGAATTTTCTTTTCTTCTCCTTTAAGTGGCTTGGTGAATTTGGAAGAGCACTGGATTAAGAGTCAGAGACCCAAGTGTCTAGTTTTGCTCTGTCCTTAATTAGTTGTGTGACCTTCGGTTACTAATTTAGTCTCACTGGATCTCAGTTTCCTTAACGAGATGATTTCTAAGGTTCAGCTTTAAGTTCAGTCATTCTATGAGTTAGAGAGCCTCTCAACCAAAAAGTAAGTGGGCATGTACATTCATCATTTTAATAAAGATATATTCTATTAATTTGGAAAAGCCGAAGTGAGTATTAATTTTCCTCCCACAGTCTTAATGAAGAAATAAAGAAACTAATTTTCCATTACCATTCAAGGGACAATCCACTCCTTCACAGATTGTGAAATTAATGTAACAGATCCAACCAACTGAACAGTCTATGCATCTTTCTTCCCCTCTCCAATCCCAAGCCCTAGAACTGTATTTTATATAAACAAAGTTTAAAAAGTTAACTAAAAATTAGTGCAGTTTTAAAACTTAGTTTATATATAGTAATGTAGTTAGAGCAAAATGCCTGCGACACCTTCCAGTATCTTTGACTTTGTACCATTTATTGAGTGTTATCAATGTCTGAAACACAGCAGATATTATGAACTCTACTAATTATAGTTTTGCTAATTAAAATCACTTGTATCTATAATGCATTCTTTTCCTAAGGTGTTCAGGGTAGTTAGCAGATATTAAATCATTTATCTTTACAACATATTAATGAAGCTAGTAGGAACAAATATTACTCTCATAATTTAGAGGAGAATATTAAAAGTCAAAGAGTAGGTCATGATCATATAGCCATTTTTTGTCATGAATTTTAAGACTAGATCTCTCTCTCTCTGTATATATATATATATATATATATACACACACGCAATATTTCATATATTATGTATATATATTATATTCTCTTCCTCTCATATATTCCTCCCCCATCCACTTCTTATTGAGAGGCAGTTCCCTATTGTGTGTAACCCTAGTGGGATGCAAAGGCTTGCCTTCCAAAAGAGGGATGATCTTCCCTTTCCCAAGCTTGGGGCAGCCAGGGTAAGGACACTTTATCTAAGATCCAGAATTTGGCACTTCAGCTCAGGGGTTTGAATCCTGAGGGAGTAACACACAGATGCAGAAATAATTTAGGAGGGGCGCCTGGGTGGCTCAGTCGTTAAGCATCTGCCTTCGGCTCAGGTCATGATCCCAGGGTCCTGGGATCGAGCCCCGCATTGGGCTCCCTGCTCAGTGGGAAGCCTGCTTCTCCCTCTCCCACTCCCCCTGCTTGTGTTCCCTCTCTTGCTGTGTCTCTCTCTGTCAAATAAATAAATAAAAATCTTAAAAAAAAAAAAAAGAAACAATTTAGGAATTACTTGTAATAGCAAAGACAACAAGAGTCTACAATGGTATTAAGTGTCTGATGTCAGTTGCGTCTGTGGTGTGACTCTTCTCGGCGTCCTAAGTAACCTGCTCCTCTGGTTTTGTCTGGGTTCTGGCTCCTGCTGTTCAGGCTCCCTTGGTGTCTGTCCCTTTTTTGAATCTCCTCCAGGCTTCTCATCACTTTTGTGAGCTGCTCAATTCCCTTCCAACAAATTCTTTTTCTGCTTATGTTAGCCAGAGTTGATTTCAATCGCTTGCACACAAGAGCATAGATTTCCTTAATCTTCCTTCTGTTCAAGACACCTTATTTTAATCATTGAGTTGTCCTATACACTTAAGATGTTTAAGTTTTGTATTAAATTAAAATTTTTTTCTACCATATTAGTTGAAGCCTTGTTGTGAAATCCTAAGAATTCTGTGTGTATGGCCTTTAGAATAATGCCAAACACATATTTTCTACTGGACCTTTATTTAATCAATAAAATTAAAATGGAATCATAGATTGAAAATATTTCCATTATAGCAAGCAAGGAAAGGCAAGATATAAAGCAGTATGTATAAAATGATCTTAATTTTGTAAACATATATCTGGGTAGAAAAAAGCACTAAAAGGATAGACAATGAAAATACTAATGGGGTAACATCTGGATCATGGGATTATAGGTTAGATTTCTTCTTTGTGCTTTATTTTGACAATTAAAAAATCAACATGTATTTATCATAATTATTAAAAACTCACAGTAACTTAAAATTCTGTTTCTTATGGAAATTTCCAAAATTTACAAAAACGGAAAAAAATAGTTCTTATCCTACAAACATAGAAAGAACACTATTCGGGGTGCCTGGGTGGCTCAGTCGGT
This sequence comes from Halichoerus grypus, assembly GCF_964656455.1. Lineage (NCBI taxonomy): Eukaryota > Metazoa > Chordata > Mammalia > Carnivora > Phocidae > Halichoerus > Halichoerus grypus. The sequence goes on from NC_135722.1 coordinate 26,519,267, forward strand.
TGGGCATCTGCCTTGGCTGGGGTTATGATCTCAGGGTCCTAGGACCCTTACCATCAGCAGGGAGCCTGCTTCTCCCTCTCCCCTGACCTCCCTCTAAAATCTTTAAAAAAAGAAAAAGAAAAAGAAGGAAAAGTAGTCATTACTCAGCTTCAACAATTTATTGGCACATATCTGATTTCACCTGATATGTGCCCTACTCCCCACTAATGTTATATTATCAACTTAGAAAGATGTTTTTCATTTCATTGATTATTCCTTCTCTCCCATATGTTACCTTTCCTTTTAGGAATTTTTATTCAATATCTCTTTCTTCCATGCGTGTATTCCTTATTCTCATATTTTTCTTTCCTTTATCCTTTGTCTCTTTATTTTGGTTAAATTTCTAAGTTTGCTTCCTACTTTACGAATTCCGCTTCCAACTTTTGTTGTGTCCTGCTTTCAGTGCAGTTTTAAATTTGGTGATCATGTTTTAAAATTTTTTTTTTTTTTTTTTTTTTTTTTTTTTTTTTTTAAAGATTTTGTTTATTTATTTGACAGAGAGAGAGACACAGCGAGAGAGGAAACACAAGCAGGGGGAGTGGGAGAGGGAGAAGCAGGCTTCCCGCGGAGCAGGGAGCCCGATGTGGGGCTCGATCCCAGGACCCTGGGATCATGACCTGAGCCGAAGGCAGACGTTCAACGACTGAGCCACCCAGGCGCCTTGGTGATCATGTTTTAAATCCCATCTTTTCTATTCTCAAATTGTTTCATTTTTAAGAATGCCTATTTTGATCTCATAAATGCAATGTAGTCTTGGACCTTATTGGGAATAAGAATCAGAAAATTTTCTAAACTTTTCTCTTGTTTTTGAGGCGAATTTAGAGTGAGCCATCTCTCTGACGATTCTAGGTCAAGGGTGGGCAAACTACAGCTCTCAGGGGCCAGTTTTTGTAAATAAAATGTTATTGGAACACAGTCACTTTGATTTCCGTAGCATCTCTGGCTGCTTTTGCAGTATAGAGGTTATAATAGCTGCTTTCCTACTACATACAATGCAGCACTCTCTTGTTGCCACAGACTATATGGCTTGGAAAACCTGAGATTTTTATGATTTGGCCCTTTATGGAAAAAGTTGACCCCCTTTTCTATGGTGGTTTCTTACTTTTGAATTTCAGAATATTTTCATAGGTCCAGAGATTTTTCTTTATTTGCATATCCAGAAGTACTGAGAACAAAGGGTTAGTTCCAGAATCAAATGGGTGGGGGGAGGGGCTTTTCAAATTTTACCAGCTTTCAGCCCCACATTAGACCTACCAAATCAGAGCTCTCTGTTGTACCTTCTTTCTTCCTCATGCTGCTCTGGCTCTACCATTCATACTGTCCTGAAGATGTCCCAGCCATTCTGCCTCGATGTCCAGCTCTGTGATTCAAACTTGAGGAGTGGGGGTGGGTGAGGGCTCCTGCCTGGAAAAAGTCTACTCGAAGACTAGCTTTTTTTCCTCCATGCTTTTGCTGATTTCTCCTCTATGTTAATACAAACCAATAAGAATTAAAATGTTATCTTAAGCTCTTTTGGCTTGACATAAATAGCTACCATCGGTAAGTGAAATAAACTTGAATTTTTAACCTGTAACTGGTTTTCGGTTCACAGCATAAATTATATACATATTAGGAAGTTCACATAGGGCAATGTGAATTAAACATTATCATTATCTTGGGTCAAAGTAGTTTACTATTTCATAACAAGAGAAGAAGATTTTCCAAAAATGAGTCAGACCCTGAGTAGGCCACAGAATGAACCACAGATTTGGAATTAATATTAGCTTATGTGACTTTGGGAAAATTATTTGAATTTTCTGGCCTTACCATCAGAATTATAGTTGAAATTGAGGATTTTCTTTCCTTCTGGCCCTAAAATTCTTTAATGGTACTCTTGAGCAGTCTTAGAGCCTGTGTAATAGTGGTCAGCTCCAGTGGGTCTCCACAGAGCAGCCTGCAGTGGCTCAGGCCGGGCTGGGGGGAAGGTGAGGGGTAGAGGGGTAAAGGCCTAAAGATGTAGAAATTAACTGAAAAATAGTACAATTTTTTTTCCCCCCCAGGACTGGTTCATGTCTCTCTTGCTAGGTCTTGTGAAATTGTTCCTACCTGACTTAACAAGGATGTTTCAAGCCACATTTGGCCAGAACACAAATTTCTATGTTAGATAAATTTTATGTGAAGAATTTTTTTCAGAAAATTACTTCAAGTTGGCCTTGTGCTTTATTTTGTTATTTAACTCAGATCCATGTTTTGGATGCAGTTTAATACACTTGATTTGACTTACTGAACTCTATGACTAAAGGGGCCCAACAAGCATTTTAGTGTATTTTATAGCAGTATATGTTTAAGAGCTCTTTCATCCTTTTCCTACTTCCGTGGAATTCCTATAAATGTCATGAAGTTTTACTGCGATTGAAATGAAGGAAGTCTATGTCCTTGAAAAGTCTGTAAGCAGTCTATAGGTATGTAAATGGTATTACCTATTTATGAACATCATATAAAAGTTTAAATAGCATTAACATGAATGGAATAAAATAAGATGTTGAAAATACGTCTACATTAGCAACTGAAGCGAATTGGAGGGAAAATTGAATTAATTATCTGGGTAACTGCCTCACTGTTTCACTTTAAGCTTGGGACAGAGTATTGGGAGAAGCCTGCTGTTCAGGTTGGGTGATGGAAATGCCTTCTTTCAGAAAAAAGTTTCTTTAAGTTTGAGTTGGTATATCCAGGGTTGCAAGAACAGAACTACTTTTTCCTGATTAAAATTTTTTTCTGTCCTTTTTTTTTTTTTTTTTTTTTAAAGATTTGATTTATTTGATAGAGAGAGACACAGAGAGAGCAGGAACACAAGCAGGGGGAGTGGGAGAGGGAGAAGCAGGCTTCCCGCTGAGCAGGGAGCCCGATGTGGGGCTCGATCCCAGGACCCTGGGATCATGACCTGAGCCGAAGGCAGACGCTTAACGACTGAGCCACCCAGGTGCCCCTTTTTCTGTCCTCTTAAGATGGTTTGTTTCTGCATCTACTGCCTTATCTCACAGTTTGAGTGAGGGAAAAACAGGTAGATGTCTTATCTATAGTCTACAATTAGCTCTGGAGGAAGAAGGGGGGTGGGCAGAGATTAACATTCCACAGCATTATTTAGCAAAAATGGGGATCTTTTTTTTTTTTTTTTTAATCTCAATGTAAAAACTCAGTGAAGAATATCCCTACTTCATGCATCAAAGGTATTCAACACAGATAGGGCTTAAGTAAACCTTTGTTTTGAAGTTATGGATTAAATCTTCAACCACAGTATGAAAGAAGAGGGAAGAAAGTGTGGAAGGCTCAGAGAAACTCATATACACCATTTCTGGGAAAATACTTGGCTTAGAGAAGAGAGGAATAGTTTTAGTATTTGAAGCCCTAGGCAAAAGGTAACTCCATTCTGGGTCAATTGACTGTCAATGTGAACATGAAGCTGATTCAAATCCCCTGCTCCTTTTTGGTGTTATAAGCAGCCCTAGTTAGTGAATTTATGACCATGAAGAGAAGAGATACCAGAAATGATATCTTCAATTTGACAAGAATACTGTATCTAGTGAATTACCCATAAAATGGTCACATAATGGACTTTTAGGTCATACTTGAATTAAAGACGGTCAGTCATAACTAGAAGCTAATCCACAAATATAAAGATAAATCTATAGCATTATGTCACATTATAATATCTAGTAGAATCAATTAATGGATACTATTTGGGTCATGGCAACACAGGATAGCCATAATCTAATGGCAAATTACAAAATTCAATGTCTAGTTCTTAAATGTGTAAAAATTCAGCTTTATCTGTTTTCTCATGAAACTGATTTGACTAAAGAATCATATGAACCTAATTAATAAGTGATCATTAATATTCAATAAGAGGTTCATGTGGTTTAGTGTATTAGTCTACTGGTGAAGACAAAGTAGGATCAGAAGTTGTTATGGTAAATAAAGTTTCAGAAAAAAGGGATGATCTGAAGCTGTGATAGGCACAAGAGTAGTTATTACAGCAGTAATCATTATAGAGTGGCTCACAAACTTTAGCATACTAATCACTAGGAATTGTTTGTTAAAAAACTTTATAAAGTAGAGTGAATTTTTGTTAGGAAGAATTCTGTATATATGTAGGCCTATTAAATATTATTGATGTTTGTCACTTGTTTTTATATTTTGGTATAAAACATTCTCCTTGATCTTCTATAACTTCTTCATAGTGATAACAATGTCATGTCACACTAACCAATATCATCACAGTTACACCAATAATATCACAGGTGATATTAATGAAGACTCTGAGAGATATCAAGACGATGACAAACATTTTGACTCATTTTTTTTTTAAGATTTTATTTATTTATTTGACAGAGAGAGACACAGCGAGAGAGGGAACACAAGCAGGGGGAGCAGGAGAGGGAGAAGCAGGCTTCCCATGGAGCAGGGAGCCCGATGCGGGGCTCGATCCCAGGACCCTGGGATCACGACCTGAGCCGAAGGCAGATGCTTAACGACTAAGCTACTCAGGCGCCCTCATTTTGACTCATTAAACAAGATTAAATTATGGTTGATGTGTCCTGTTATTAAGCACATTTTACTGTGCTTGAAAACTCATTGTGCATTTATGATATTAGTAACTCTTTATAAACAGAATATTGGAATAGGTAGATATTCCATATAGCAATCATACCAGAGGAAGAGAGAACAATAAATGTTAGTATAGTAGGCAATTATCCATGAACTGTGATATTTGGGAGGCCTCCCTAATGGAAAATATCTTTCTATTGTGGTGTTACTGTGGTTCAAATGTGGTCATCAGAGATATTGGTTAACATATGTGATTAAAGATACTGGGTATTTGCTATGCATCCAGAGCTTTATGCTTATTATCTCAACTGACTCTCAGAATCATCCAAAAAAGTAGGTAATATTATTATTTTTTGTTTGTTTGTTTTTTGTTTTTTTTTATTTTATTATGTTAATCACCATACATTACATCATTAGTTTTTGATGTAGTGTTCCATGATTCATTGTTTGCGTATAACACCCAGTGCTCCATTCAATATGTGCCCTCTTTATTTTTTTATTTTTTCTTTTTTTTTAAAGATTTCATTTATTTATTTGACAGACAGAGACACAGTGAGAGAAGGAATACAAGCAGGGGGGGTTGGGAGAGGGAGAAGAAGGCTTCCCACTGAGCAGGAAGCCTGATGCGGGGCTTGATCCCAGGATCCTGGGACCATGACCTGAGCCAAAGGCAGACGCTTAATGACTGAGCCACCCAGGCACCCCAATACGTGCCCTCTTTAATACCCATCACCAGGCTAACTCATCCCCCCACTCCCCTCCCCTCTAGACCCTCAGTTTTTTTCTCAGAGTCCACAATCTCTCATGGTTCGTGTCCCCCTCCAATATCCCCCCCCTCGGTTTTCCCTTCCTACTATCTTCTTTTTTTTTTTAAACATATAATATATTATTTGTTTTAGGGGTACAGGTCTGTGATTCATCAGTCTTACACAATTCACAGAGCTCACCATAACACATACCCTCCCCAATGTCTATCACCCAGCCACCCCATCCCTCCTACCCCCCACCATTCCAGTAACCCTCAGTTTGTTTCCTGAGATTAAGAATTCTTCGTATCAGTGAGATCATATGTTACATGTCTTTCTCTGATTGACTTATTTCGCTTAGCATAATGCCCTCTAGTTCCATCCATATCGTTGCAAATGGAAAGATTTCATTCCTTTTGATGGCTGCATAATATTCCATTACACATATATACCACATCTTCTTTATCCATGGACATCTAGGCTCTTTCCACAGTTTGGCTATTGTGGGCATTGCTGCTATAAACATTGGGATGCATGTACCCATTCGGATCACTACGTTTGTATCTGGGGTAAATACCCAGTAGTGCAATTGCTGGGTTGTACGGTAGCTCCATTTTCAACTTTTTGAGGAACCGCCATACTGTTTTCCAGAGTGGCTGCACCAGCTTGCATTCCTACCAACAGTGTAGGAGGGTTCCCCTTTTGCCACATCTCCGCCAACATCTGTCGTTTCCTGACTTGTTAATTTTAGCCATTCTGACTGGTGTGAGGTGGTTATCTCAGTGAGGTTTTGATTTGGATTTCCCTGATGCCGAGTGATGTTCAGCACTTTTTCATGTGTCTGTTGGCCATTTGGATGTCTTCTTTGGAAAAATGTCTGTTCATGATTTCTGCCCATTTCTTGATTGGATTATTTGTTCTTTGGGTGTTGAGTTTGGTAAGTTCTTTATAGATTTTGGATACTAGTCCTTTATTTGATATGTCATTTGCAAATATCTTCTCCCATTCTGTCAGTTGTCTTTTGGTTTTGTTGACTGTTTCCTCTGGTGTGCAAAAGCTTTTTATCTTTTTTTTTTAAGATTTTATTTATTTATTTGACAGAGAGAGAGACACAGCGAGAGAGGGAACACAAGCAGGGAGAGTGGGAAAGGGAGAAGCAGCCTTCCTGCATAGCAGGGAACCCGATGCAGAACTCGATCCCAGGACCCTGGGATCATGACCTGAGCTGAAGGCAGACGCTTAACAACTGAGCCACCCAGGCACCCCGCAAACGCTTTTTATCTTGATGAAGTACCAATAGTTCATTTTGCCCTTGCTTCCCTTGCCTTTGGCGATGTTTCTAGGAAGAAGTTGCTGTGGCTGAGGTTGAAGAGTTTGCTGCCTGTGTTCTCCTCTAGGATTTTGATGGACTCCTGTCTCACATCTAGGTCTTTCATCCATTTTGAGTTTATTTCTGTGTGTGGTGTAAGAAAATGGTCCAGTTTCATTCTTCTGCATGTGGCTGTCCAATTTTCCCAACACCATTTGTTGAACAGACTGTCTTTTTTCCATTGGACATTCTTTCCTGCTTTGTCGAAGATTAGTTGACCATAGAGTTGCGGATCCATTCTGGGCTCTCTATTCTCTTCCATTGATCTATGTGTCTGTTTTGTGCCAGTACCATATTGTCTTGATGATGACAGCTTTGTAATAGAGCTTGAAGTCCGGAATTGTGATGCCACCAGCTTTGCTTTTCTTTTTCAACATTCCTATGGCTATTCGGGGTCTTTTCTGGTTCCATACAAATTTTAGGATTATTTGTTCCATTTCTTTGAAAAAAGTGGATGGTATTTTGATAGGGATTGCATTAAATGTGTAGATTGCTCTAGGTAGCATTGACATCTTCACAATATTTGTTCTTCCAATCCAAGAGCATGGAATGTTTTTCCATTTCTTTATGTCTCCCTCAATTTCTTTCATGAGTATTTTATAGTTTTCTGAGTACAGATTCTTTGCCTCTTTGGTTAGATTTATTCCTAGGTATCTTATGGTTTTGGGTGCAGTTGTAAATGGGGTCAACTCCTTAATTTCTCTTTCTTCTGTCTTGTTGTTGGTGTATAGAAATGCCACTGATTTCTGTGCATTGATTTTATATCCTGCTAGTTTACTGAATTCCTGTATGAGTTCTAGCAGTTTTGGGGTGAAGTCTTTTGGGTTTTCCACATAAAGTATCATATCATCTGCAAAGAGTGAGAGTTTGACTTCTTCTTTGCTGATTCGGATGCCTTTTATTTCTTTTTGTTGTCTAATTGCTGTGGCTAGGACTTCTAATACTATGTTGAATAGCAGTGGTGATAGTGGACATCCCTGCCGTGTTCCTGACCTTAGGCGGAAAGCTCTCGGTTTTTCCCCATTGAGAATGATATTTGCTGTGGGTTTTTCATAGATGGCTTTTATGATATTGAGGTATGTACCCTCTATCCCTACACTGTGAAGAGTTTTAATCAAGAAAGGATACTGCACTTTGTCAAATGCTTTTTCTGCAGCTACTGAGAGGATCATATAGTTCTTGTTCTTTCTTTTATTAATGTATTGTATCACCCTGATTGATTTGCGGATGTTGAACCAAACTTGCAGTCCAGGGATGAATTGCACTTGGTCGTGGTGAATAATCCTTTTAATGTCCTGTTGGATCCTATTGGTTAGTATTTTGGTGAGAATTTTTGCATCCATGTTCATCAGGGATATTGGTCAGTAATTCTCCTTTTTGATGGGGTCTTTGTCTGATTTTGGGATCAAGGTAATGGTGGCCTCATAAAATGAGTTTGGAAGTTTTCCTTCCATTTCTATTTTTTGGAACAGTTTCAGAAGAATGGGTATTAATTCTTCTTTAAATGTTTGGTAGAATTCCCCCGGGAAACTATCTGGCCCTGGGCTCTTGGTTGGGAGATTTTTGATGACTGCTTCAATTTCCTTAGTGGTTATGGGTCTGTTCAGGTTTTCTATTTCTTCCTGGTTCAGTTTTGGTAGTTTATACATTTCTAGGAATGCATCCATTTCTTCCAGATTATCTCATTTGCTGGCATATAGTTGCGCATAATATGTTCTTATAATTGTTTGTATTTCTTTGGTGTTGGTTGTGATCTCTCCTCTTTCATTCATGATTTTATTTATTTGGGTCATTTCTCTTTTTGATAAGTCTGGCCAGGGGTTTATCAATCTTATTAATTCTTTCAAAGAACCAGCTCCTAGTTTCATTGATCTGTTCTACTGTTCTTTTGGTTTCTATTTCATTGATTTCTGCTCTGATCTTTATTATTTCTCTTCTCCTGCTGGGTTTAGGCTTTATTTGCTGTTCTTTCTCCAGCTCCTTTAGGTGTAGGGTTAGGTTGTGTATTTGAGACCTTTCTCGTTTCTTGAGAAAGGCTTGCATTGCTATATACTTTCCTATTAGGACCGCCTTTGCTGCATCCCAAAGATTTTGAACAGTTGTGTTTTCATTTTCATTTGTTTCCATGAATTTTTTTAATTCTTCTTTAATTTCCTGGTTGACGCACTCATTCTTTAGTAGGATGCTCTTTAGCTTCCATGTATTTGAGTTCTTTCCGACTTTTCTCTTGTGATTGAGTTCTAGTTTCAAAGCATTGTGGTCTGAAAATATGCAGGGAATAATCCCAATCTTTTGGTACCTGTTGAGACCTGATTTGTGACCTAGGATGTGAGCTATTCTGGAGAATGTTCCATGGGCACTAGAGAAGAATGTGTATTCTGTTGCTTTGGGATGGAATGTTCTGAATATACCTGTGAAGTCCATTTGGTCCAGTGTGTCATTTAAAGTCTTTATTTCCTTGTTGATCTTTTGCTTAGATGATCTGTCCATTTCAGGGAGGGGCGTGTTAAAGTCCCCTACTATTATTGTATTGTTGTTGATGTGTTTCTTTGCTTTTGTTATTAATTGGCTTATATAATTGGCTGCTCCCATGTTAGGGCATAGATATTTACAATTGTTAGATCTTATTGGATAGACCCTTTAAGTATGATATAGTGTCCTTCCTCATCTCTTATTATAGTCTTTGGGTTAAAATCTAATTTGTCTGATATAAGGATTGCCACCCAGCTTTCTTTTGATGTCCATTAGCATGGTAAATTGTTTTCCACCCCCTTGCTTTCAATCTGGGGGTGTCTTTGGGTCTAAAATGAGTCTCTTGCAGACAGCATATCGATGGATCTTGTTTTTTTATCTGATACCCTGTGTCTTTTGATTGGGGCATTTCGCCCATTTACATTCAGGGTAACTATTGAAAGATATTAATTTAGGGCCATTGTATTGCCTGTAAGGTGACTGTTACTGTATATTGTCTCTGTTCCTTTCTGGTCTATGTTACTTTTAGGCTCTCTCTTTGCTTAGAGGACCCTTTTTAATATTTCTTGTAGGGCTGGTTTCGTGTTTGCAAATTCTTTTAGTTTTTGTTTGTCCTGGAAGCTTTCTGTCTCTCCTTCTATTTTCAACAACAGCCTAGCTGGATATAGTATTCTTGGCTGCATATTTTTCTCGTTTAGTGCTCTGAATATATCATGCCAGTCCTTTCTGGCCTGCCAGGTCTCTGTGGATAGGTCTGTTGTCAATCTAATGTTTCTACCATTGTAGGTTACAGACCTCTTGTCTCGAGGTGCTTTCATGATTTTCTCTTTGTCTCTGAGACTTGTAAGTTTTATTATTAGATGTCGGGGTGTTGACCTATTTTTATTGATTTTGAGGGGGGTTCTCTGTGCCTCCTGGATTTTGATGCCTGTTTCCTTCCCCAAATTAGGAAGTTCTCTGCTATAATTTGCTCCAAAATACTTTCTGCCCCTCTCTCTCTTTCTTCTTCTTCTGGGATCCCAATTGTTCTAATATTGTTTCATCTTATGGTATCACTTATCTCTCGAATTCTGCCCTCGTGATCCAGTAGTTGTTTATTTCTCTTTTTCTCAGCTTCTTTATTCTCTATCATTTGGTCTTTTATATCACTAATTCTTTCTTCTGCCTCATTTACCCTAGCAGTTAGAGCCTCCATTTTTGATTGCACCTCATTAATAGCCTTTTTGATTTCAACTTGGTTAGATTTTAGTTCTTTTATTTCTCCAGAAAGGGTTTTGCTAGTATCTTCCATGCTTTTTTCAAGCCCAGCTAGTATCTTTATAATCGTCATTCTGAACTCTAGTTCTGACATCTTACTAATGTCCGTATTGATTAGGTCCCTGGCAGTCGGTACTGCCTCTTGTTCTTTTTTTTTTGAGGTGAGTTTTTCTGTCTTGTCAATTTTGTCCAGAGGAGAATAGATGAATGAGAGAACAAAATGGTAACAGGGTAACAATGACCCTAGAAAATATACGATAAACAAATCAGAAGAGACCTGAAACTGGGGGAAAAGAAAGGGAAAGAAAGAAAAGAGAAAAAAAAAAAAAAGAAAGAAAAAGTAAAAGAAAAAAAAAGAACAAAAAAGATATGATCAAATATGATCAGGCTGGTGAATAGATCAGTGCCACACACTAGATTTTGGGCATAGTTTGGTCTGTTAAAAGAAACTGCCTCCCAAAATTTTAAAGAAAGAAAAACTTATATATGTACAAAAATAAAGGTAAATACGATGAAGGGATGGAATATGACTATAAAAATGAAAATTATAAAAGATTTTATAAAAGGAATTGATAAGTTGGTTGAAAAAAGAAAGAAGAGAAATTAACAAAAAAAGGGAGAGAATGTGATCAGGCAGGAGACTAGAACAAAGCCATACACTAGAGATTTGGGGTATATTTTCGTCTGTTAGAAGAAACTGTATCCCAAAATTTTAAAGAGAGAACAACTATATATACATACCAAAAATAAGGTTAACTACAATGAAGGGATAGAATATGACTCTAAAAAAGAAAAATAAAAAAGATTTTTTAAAAAAGGGATTGATAAGATGTTGGTTGAAAAAGGGAAAAAGAAAAATTAAAAAAAATAGAAAAAGAAAAAAAAGAAAATTAAAAAAATTAACTTTGAAAGACTAAAGAATCATGGGAAAAAAGCCATGAATTCTATGTGCAGTATTCCCCTAGCACTGGAGTTCTGCCTTTCTCATTGATCAGTAAACTTGGTCTTGGCTGGCTGTTCTTGCTGATCTTCTGGGGGAGGGGCCTGTTGCTGTGGTTCTCAAATGTCTTTGCCGGAGGCGGAATTGCCCCACCCTTGCTTGTCTGGGCTAAGAAATCTGCTCAGGTTTGCTCTCGGGAGCTTTTGTTCCCTGCAAGCTTTCCGTACAGGTTTGGAGCACGAGAGTGAAAATGGCAGCCTCCCAATCTCCGCCCTGGAGGAGCCAAGAACTTGGGGCCCCACTCCTCAGTGCACCCCTAGAGAAAAGCAGTCAATCATACCCATCTCCCCGGTCTCCGGCCGCACTCCGTGCTCACCCGGCCTGTGACCGAGTGTTTCTATCTCTGGCACCGGACCCCGTGTGGAGTCTCCAAACCCAGCAGATCCCTGCAGTGCACTTCCACGCCGCTCTTCCCGGGGGAGGAAGGGGAGTCTCCCCAGATCTCCCACTTGTTGCATCCCTGCTGGAAGAGCAGTGGCCCGACTGTGCCTTGGATCACGGTTTATGGCAACCCCAAGCTGAGAGCCCATTCCTTGGCTCCGTCTCTGCAGCCGGCTTCCCCGCTCCGATACCTGGGAGCTCTGCCGCACTCAGGCACCCCCGGTCTTTCTGTGACCCCGAGGGTCCTGAGACCACACTGTCCCAGTGAGGGTTCCACCCCATGCTTAGCCACTGGAGCGACGTCCCTCAGTGGAGCAGACTTCTAAAAGTTCTGATTTTGTGCTCCGCAGCTCTATCACTTGCCAGAGGCGGCGGACGGAGGCCCCCTCCCTCCCCCGCCGTCTTTCCTCCCGAATATTACCTCGGATTCACTTCTCCGCACGTCCTACCTTCCAGAAAGTGGTTGCTTTTCTGTTCAGAGAGGTGCTGCTATTCTTTTCTTTGATCTCCTGTTGAGTTTGTAGGTGTTCAGAATGGTTTGATAACTATCTAGCTGAATTCCTGGGACCAGACGAAATTTAGGTCTCCTACCAAGTATAATCAGTTTTTATAAATTTTCTGTTATCTTGATGTGGTTTTGGAATATAGATGACATTTGGTGGGGTGAAGGCTGGAGCCGATGATCAAGAAAGAATTCTTGAGAAGTCTTTGGTGCAAAATGGTGGTTTTATTAAAGCACAGGGGGACAGGACCCATGGGCAGAAAGAGCTGCTGCCGGTAGGTAATATTATTATCTTTGTTTTAGAGATGACCAAACTGAGGCCCTCTTCTCTATACTCTGGGTGATCTAATCTATTCCCTAGGATTAAATACTTTATACTGTTGACTCCCAGATTTAAATCTCCAACTAAGATCCTTATCTGAGCATCTGACTCATTTTCAGTTGCCTTCTTGATTTTTTCATGTGGATGTCTCACAGATATCTTAAACTTAATTTTTACAAAAACAGAATCATTGGTTGTAGCTGATGCTATCCTTTTTTCTTATTGTTAGAGTGTTGATTTTGTTGGGTCTTCTATACCCCTCCTCACCATGTGGCTCAGGGGAAGATGACCCTGTTCCCAGTTCTAGTAGATCTTAATTGATCTAAGCTAATCATGATTATTTCATTTCTCACATCAATGATAGGTTTAAGATAAGCATGTGAGTTTGAGCCAATGAGAGATGTCTGCTGGCAGGATTTTTCTCCCTTCCAAGTAGTTCCTAGACAATATGTCCTTTTTCTTCCTCCTTATATTGTTGTCCCTGGATATGATGCTCAGAACTGAAAGCTATCTTGCTACCACTGTGAGAATGGAGCCAACACCAGAGGAAGCCAAAACAGAGAGAACCACTGGAAAGTAGAGCAGAAGACTTAACGAATCAAATCTGGAGTCCTCCTTCTCTTGACTTTCTATTATCTGAGATTAACTTCCTGATATCTGTTGATTGGCTCAATTGGAGTTGAAGTTGTTTTTTTTTTTAATTATTATTTTTAAAAGATTTTATTTACTATACACACAGAGAGAGCACAAGCAGGGGAAGTGGCAGAGGGAGAGGGAGAATCAGGCTCCCAGCTGAGCAGGGAGCTGATGCGGGACTCAATCCCAGGACCCTGAGATCATGACTGGAGCTGAAGGCAGATGCTTAACCGACTGAGCCACCCAGGTGCCCCAAAGTACTTTATTATTTATAGCCAGAGCTATCCTGATAACAATTTTCACCCCTAAAGTGTTGACCTCCTTTCTTCTCCATTTCACTAAATGGCCACAAGATCTACCTAGTAGCTCAAGTGGAAATTCTGGGATTCATTATTTTACTTCCCTTCACCTACTTCATCCAAAATCCATCAGTAAGTACTGCAACTTGGAGAAGAGGAGTAAGAGAGAGGGAAAGAGTAGAATACTATTACTCTGAAATTTATATCCTGTTTAACTGGGAGAATGGTGAAATGATAACAGTATGACATAAGTAAAGGGGTCAGGAAGAGGATCTGAAGATAAATTTCATAAACTTGTTGAGTTTGTCTCATTGCTTTTCATTATGATTTGAATTAGAAGTTAAAAGAGGGGGCGCCTGGGTGGCTCAGTCGTTAAGCATCTGCCTTCGGCTCAGGTCATGATCCCAGGGTCCTGGGATTGAGCCCCACATTGGGCTCCCTGCTCGCTGGGAAGCCTGCTTCTCCCTCTCCCACCCCCCCCAACTTATGTTCCTTCTCTCGCTGTGTCTCTCTTTGTCAAATAAATAAATAAAATCTTAAAAAAAAAAAGAAGTTAAAAGAAAAACCCAGTATATTAGGGGGGGAAAAGTTAGTCTTGGGGAGAATATGTTTAACTAGAAAATGCAAATTTTCTAATATAAATAACTTGTAATTTTTTTCTCCTATGTAGTGTATATATAAAATAAAGTTAAATAAAATCAACAAATCGTAAGCTCATAATAAACTTCTCCCACAGTGTATGTAATACATGTACTACATCTTGTGGTTGATTAATCCATCATCCTGATATTGACAACTAAAATTCAACAACTAATGGACATGTTACATTCTTATATATTGTCAAGCGAAAAGCCAGAGTGAAAACCCATATATCCAGCAAATTTTAGAGAGGTTTCTTTTTTTTGAGAGAGATTTCTATCACAATTTATGGCACTACCAACTATTATATGAAATTCTTTGAGCTATATGCAACTTTGACTTTAAATTTTAGTATGTATCCACAAACATTTATTACATGTGTATCATGGACCAAGCACTGTGCTGAGGTTGCAGATACAAAGATGAATAAGATACAGTCCCTTCCTACAAGCATGGAAACAAATAACTATAATGAAATGTGATAAGTGCTGTAGCTGTAACAAGTTATAAGTACTTGTTTTCACTATAGCGTTTACTACCATAGGCTGTAGAAACCTGTTCATTTACTCTGTGCATATAACATTATTCTCTGATAGAGATATTACCTCCTGTTATTCTCCCAGGGAGTCATTGTGCTTATTCATGACAAATTCTAAGTAGCTCCAGGCCTATTAATATAAGATATGAAAACTCTGATTATAGAGAACCTAGTTTGGGAGACATGTAAATATGTTCACTCCCTTTGCTATATCAAGTAAAAATGACATATGTTCACTCTCTGACAATTACAGTTAGGGTTGGATTAGAGGCCTTAATCTATGTCAAATGTAAAGATTATTCTACATTATAATAAAGATTCACATTCTATTCATAAAAAAGAACACAGATTTTGTAGTGAGGAAAGCTTTTACTTTTCATAATATGTAAAGTTACATCAGATTGAATGAGAGGAGGAAATGAGGACCAAGAGCTAAAAGGCAAAAATGGGGGGTGCCTGGGTGGCTCAGTCGGTTAAGTGGCTGACTTGAGTTTGGCTCAGGTCATGATCTCAGGGTTTTGAGATGGAGCCCTGTGCTGGGTTCTGCACTGGGCTCTGTGCTGGCTGTGGAGTCTGCTTAGGATTCTCTCTCTCCCTCTCCTTCTTCCCCTCTCCCCCATCCTCCCTCCTTGCTCACACTCTTTCTCAAAAAAAAAAAATAAAATAAAATAAAAGGCAAAAAGGGAAGAGTACAGAAGAAAGAGGAAGATCTTACCACCAACTGGGCTTGGATTTAGATGCTCGATAGCCACCCAAAATACAGCTCACTTGTTCATTAGTTCATTCAATCAATATTTACTGAGTTCTTAGAAACAGTAGTCATGATAATAATAGTAGTAATAATAATAAAAAAATAATAATGATAACAGTCAACACTTACTGAACGCTTACTACTTGCCAGAAATTGCATGATGCTCTTTATGCACCTTATCTATCATATTTACACCTCAGGGGTAGGTATTATCCTTTTTTTTTTTAAAAAAGATTTATTTATTTATTTTAGAGAGAGAGAGAGAGCACATGAGGAGGGGCAGAGGGAGAGGGAGAGAGAATCTTAAGCAGACTCCACGCTGAGCGTAGAGCACGACGTGGGCCTTAATCTCATGACCCCGAGATCACAACCTGAGCTGAAACCGGGAGCCGGACACTTAACCGATTGTGCCACTGAGGTGCCCCAGGAGGTATTATCCTTATCCCCATTTTACTGATGTGGATTTTGAGGCACAGAGAGATCGAGGGCTTTGCCCAAGGTCATGAGTAGTAAATGGCAGAGTCACAATTTATATCAAGCCATTTGCTCTTTTTTTTTTTTTTTTTAAAGATTTTATTTATTTATTTGACAGAGACAGAGACAGAGACAGCGAGAGCTGGAACACAAGCAGGGGGAGTGCGAGAGGGAGAAGCAGGCTTCCCGCTGAGCAGGGAGCCCCATGTGGGGCTCGATGCCAGGACCCTGGGATCATGACCTGAGCCAAAGGCAGCCGCTTAACGACTGAGCCACCCAGGCGCCCCAAGCCATTTGCTCTTAACCACTATGTATGTGCCATTCACTGTGCTAGCCTTTAAGAGATTTAAAAGTAAATATGATCAGAGTCCCTGTTCTCAAGGAGTTCACAGTCTGTTAGGAGAAAGAAAGTGCAAATAATTGCAGTGCAGTGTGATAAATACTACAATAAAGATATGTAGAATGCAGTGATTGTACCAAGGAGGGGATGATTAATTCTGCTTAGATGGGAGTGGAGGGTTGATGAAATTTCAAAGAGGAGACTTGTGAGCTAGGATTTAAAGAATAAGGTGTTTTTAGGCAGGCAGAGTGATTAAAAAGGTAGAGGGAGCAGCATGTGCAAACACTAAGAGAACTTCAGGGTGGGGTGAGGTAGTGGGGGGGGGTGGTGAGAGCCAGGAGGAGGACTACAAGGATATGCCAGGCAAGTGGCAGAAGTATGTGGAATTCTTTGAGGAACCACAGGGTGGTCATTTCATGGCTTCTCTTACTGTGTGTAAAAGAAAATTTCTTTTACAGCTTAAAGCAAGTCTACATAGTTGTAACTTGAAATAATAAGCCTTTAGAATTTATCAAGTTTTGTTAAGTACTTTAACAATTGAAAAAATAATTCCATGAATTTAAATGATGAGTTACATTGTGCTAAAGTTTTCTCTGATCCTTCTCAGAATTCACAGATATATTTACAGCTTTAATCCTTGTACCTATTGCTCGGTTCTGTCTTTTACACTTGAGTTCTCTTATATTTTTGTACATTGAAATCTAGTTTTTATAGGTTATGAAGGATTTGAATGTACTGATATACCATGTAGTTTTTAAAAAATATCCAGCAATTTCAGAATTATTATTTCAAAATTTTCACTACTATAAATAGCTCGGCTATAAACACCTTTGTAAAAATTGTTATTCTTCCTTCTCCTGTCTCTAGTTGATTATTCCCCTTGGAATGGGGGATTACTGGGTCAAAAGATACACTTAGTACTATTGTTCTTGTTAACATAATGATGAGGTTATTTTTAAGTGATTAACTAAACTCTTATTTTAAAATAGGCACTTCAGTTGAAACCACGGTATTTTCCATTGAACTAGACATATATATAATGAATATTTTAGTAAAAGAGATATAACAAAAAAATTCTAAAACTTATTTTAAATCTCTCTTCTAGGAACAAGTTATATTTTATACTTACCAGTCATTGGAAAATTTGCATTGAATTAGAAGGGGATCAGAGGTCATTAAGTTAAACTCCTTAACCTCTCTACACCTTTGTTGCCTAATGCACAAAAAGTACAATAATATAATAATATTATATATAATATGATAATAGGGTTGTTGTGGATACTAAAAGAAGATAATATATGTAAAACACTTAGCTCATTATCTGACACATAGTAAATTATCAGTAAATATTAGTCATTGTTGGAGTATAGCTGTTATAGTTAGCATACACGAAATTGAAAGGTTATATTTACTGGCATTTATATGCCAGGCACTGTGCTAAAATTTTGTATGCAAAGTTGAACAAAAGTAGTTTCTGTTTTCACGGAGCTTATGTTCTAGAATATAGGCAATAAACAGATATACTATGTTAGATGGTGATTGTGCTAAAGAGAACAAAGCGGGGGCGGGGTTCGAGTATGTTGTATGGGTGTTACTTCTTTATATAGAGTGTTTGAGGAAGTCCTCCTAATATGGTGACATCTGGATGAAGATCTGAAGGAAGGGAGTCAGGAAAAACAGTTCCAGACAGATTTGTATTTGGATATATGGTTAAATTTTTGAGGACAGGGATCATTTCTTTCAGATTTTGATAGCACAGCAAAAACTATGCAGGAGGCCTGAAATATACTCCATTCTGTATTAGGTGCTGGAGTAGGTGTAATCATCAGTATGATTGTTCATTTATTTTGATCATCAGTTTTTCTCTTATTTCACTTAAAAAAATCAACATTCAATTTTTTGCACGCTAACACTTTCACATGATTCAACATAAAAAAGTAGAGGTCTTCCAGTCTTCCCTGTGCCCATCCACACAGTTCCCATTGCTCCCAAAAGGTAACACATTAGATTTTTCATTATTCTTACAAAGATTTTTTTTAAAAAATACGGATAAGCCAATACATATTTTACTTAAAGTAAACAAAGAAACACCTTGAACAATCAGAGAAACTTTCCAGAAGCTTTTTTTTTTTTTTTAATCAATCACACTTTGCCCCAGGCGCATGTGCGGCCAGCTTCTGGCCTGGAAACAGGAAGTTCCCCAGGGTGGGAAAGGTGAACCGGAAGCTGCGTGAGTGAGAGGCCGCGGGGAGTGAGAGGCGGATGGCTGAGGTAACACAGAGTGGCTTCTAGGTTGCAGGTGGGCTTTTCAGAAGCAGTTCTAATCTTTTCAACCAGCGCCCATTTAAGGGTTTAAACTGCATTTCTGGCCGCCTCACCTATCCTTCTTCTCTCTGGCCGCCCAGGGGTTGACTTCCTCGGAAGTCTCCTGACTTGGGTTGGTGGTGTCTAGAATCTTCCACCCACTCGACCAGGGAGAGGCCTTCACCCTTGGACCTCGCTGTTCTGCTTGGGCTTCTCAGGACTTTTCCCGAAGCGGTATCACGGCTGCCGGTTAGTAACGTGAGTCTTGTCTGTTCGTGATAGGGACGCGCGGGAGCATCCTGTACGTGTGTTTTAGGTTTTGTTTGTTTTCTTTTTAAACCTCATGTTTGCATTATGAATAAATGTAATAATGTTGATCATTCTTGTGAAAATTTTTCAAACAAGTCTGGTGCTTAAAGTTTGCAACATTTTGAACTGTTGGAAGTGAATCTCGATTTTGTTTGGTGGATGTCACTTTGCAGAATGTTTGAAGCATGGTGCAAAATTCTGCCGCAGTAAGCAGTTGCCGAAGTGTGTAAATCCCCAAGGAAAATTTCGCCAGTTTTCTTTATTCTTACAGTAATGTTATTCCTTCTGAAGTGCCTTGCACAAGCAAACTGAAATGGAATTTCCCTGGGAATAAAATGACTGGCCTGCCAATCCCCATAATGCTGAATTATAGATTTACATTATACATGTTATTGTTTTATCTTCCATTTACCTTTGCTTTTGAAAATAATTAGTGATAACTCTCAAGGCATTTATGGGAACCTTTATAATCAGTACACTCATTTAGAAAGAAAACGTGAAGGTCCCATTAAGACTATTCCACTTAGGGGCGCCTGAGTGGCTCAGTCGTTAAGCGTCTGCCTTCGGCTCAGGTCATGATCCCAGAGTCCTGGGATCGAGCCCCGCATCGGGCTCCCTGCTCAGCCGGAAGCCTGCTTCTCCCTCTCCCACTCCCCCTGCTTGTGTTCCCGCTCTCGCTCTCTCTCTCTCTCTCTCTCTGTCAAATAAATAAATAAAATCTTAAAAAAAAAAGACTCTTCCACTTAGAATAATGAGATCCTTTTACTTTTGGTTATTTGCTATTTTGCCTTGGTTGTGATAAATGCCTATGGCTGTCTTTGTTTTGTACCTTGAAGGAAAAACCCTTATGAGATATTCCAACCTGAAAATCAGCAAACATACAGTCCTTCACAATTATCTTTTCCAGCCATTTCTTAAACCAATTTTTGTGTTCAAACCCTCCTTGGTTTCAGGGTTGACTTGAAGTAGTTCTTGAATTCCTTTTTTTTTTTTAAGGATTTATTTATTTATTTATTTGAGAGAGAGAGAGAGTGCGAGAGGGGGGAGGGGCAGGGGACAGAATCTCAAGCCGACTCCACACTGAGGCAGAGCCCTACCAGGGCTTGATCCCGGGACCCTGAGATCATGACCTGAGCCAAAATCAAGAGTTGGGTGCTCAACCGACTGAGCCACCCAGGCGCCCCAGTAGTTCTTGAATTCTTTTTTTTTTTTTAATTTATTTATTTGTCAGAGAGAGAGCGTGCGTGAGCACAAGCAGGGGCAGCGGCAGGCAGAGGGAGAAGCAGGCTCCCCGCCGAGCAGGGAGCCTGATGCAGGACTCGATCCCAGGACTCTGGTATCATGACCTGAGCCGAAGGCAGACGCTTAACCAACTGAGCCACCCAGGCATCCCAGTTCTTGAATTCTTAAGAATTATATTCCCCACTCGATGATTTATCAAGTGTGCTAATGTAAGTTGAGAGAGTATTTTTTTATACTGCTTCATACCATAGTATCAGGAAGGAACCTGGTTATCAGTTTTTATATTACAGTGCCCACTGGGTGGCAGCATAGCGTTTTTAGTTACCTTAGCTTTGACTATGGATTTCATAACTACTGGTGCTGTAATAGGGGTTTTCTGATAGTAATAGACATCTTTCATATGTTGAAAGTTTATTACATGCCAGGCACTGGACTAAATGCTTTATGAGCATTATCTGATTTAAAAACTAAAAAAACCCCAATTCCACACTCAGTGACCTAAGTGTTTTCATTAGTCACCTCATACCATATGAGGAAGCTGTGGGAAAGAGATTAAATAATAATACAAGCCTGATAACTACACGGTCAGTAAGTGACACACAGGTGCTTCACTACTACTTCATGTAAATCAAATTAAGGTTATTGTTATGTTTGACCAAATAGTGTAGAACTTGGAGTTAAGATGAGAAATCTGTGGATATTATGAAAGAGGTAAGAACTGAATATCAGTTTTATATAATGTGCCTCAAGACAGCTGGGGGTGCATGGTTTCCAACAAGAAGTTTTCCTAAATTGTGTTCTGAGGAACACTAGTCCTGTGAGATGCTTCAGTAAAAAGTTTTCTGTAGCCAGAAATACTCTTAGAGATTTATTAAAGGCTCTCAAAAGTCCTGCAATAAAGCAGTCTGTTTAACCCAACTCACAGCATTTTTGGAACTCATAGCATTCTTTTTTTTTTTTTTTTTTAAAGATTTATTTATTTATTTGAGAGAGCGAGAATGAGAGAGAGAGAGAGTACATGAGAGGGGGGAGGGTTAGAGGGAGAAGCAGGCTCCTTGCTGAGCAGGGAGCCCGATGCGGGACTCGATCCAGGGACTCCAGGATCATGACCTGAGCCGAAGGCAGTCGCTTAACCAACTGAACCACCCAGGCACCCCTGGAACTCATAGCATTCTTAAACTTTCTGATTATAGCCTATATTAAGAAATACATTTTACATGCAGGCTAGTATTAATGTGTATATACACCTGAAACACTGCATAAGACAGACGAAACAATTACTTACCTTTAGTATGAGCAACTTACTTTTTTTCTGTTTTATTTTTTTTCCAGTCTATTTTTAAATGATAAATATCTTTGTTGAAGATAATATTCTTTTATTTATTTATTTATTTATTAAAAAGATTTTATTTATTTGACAGAGACACAGCGAGAGAGGGAACACAAGCAGGGGGAGCGGGAGAGGGAGAAGCAGGCTTCCCGCTGAACAGGGAGCCCGATGCTGGGCTCGATCCCAGGACCCTGGGATCATGACCTGAGCCGAAGGCAGACGCTCAACAACTGAGCCACCCAGGCGCCCCAGCCCTGCACTTTTTTTTTTAAATACTACATTTTGAATATAGAAGGGGCTGAATAATGTTGAATGAATGAATTTCTTCCTTTTATTTGTTTACATTAGTATTTTCAGGCTTCAGGATTCTCTGTAGGTTCTGGCATTTTGAAATTCATTTAATAACATCAGGTTTATGCCTGATTTTATAATGTCCTGTTCCTTTCTGGAACCTCAGTAATTTTTGTATCTTGGCCCTTTCACTTTATTCTTCACTTTGCTTTATAAGAAAGAAAGAAATGTTGTCCTTCACCCACCCAACCAAGGCTAATCATTCATCAGTGTATTTCACCTCTACTCAATACTTAACTCCTAGACGTCACTTCTTCAATTATCCCCGCTCTTCTCATTTAATTCCTCGATCTTTACTGACTTCTTTCTGTAAAATGTAAAATGTTCCAATTTCTCTCCTTTCCCTACCTTTCCTTGATTACTTATGACCTTAAACTCTCTTTTTTCTCACTTCCCACCTTAGTTTGTGAAAACTGTTCAATGACTTCTACTTTCTAAATCAGTTTGTGTCAGTAAGAACTACCCTCCTATCCTTCAGCCATATTTGATTTTCCTTTGCTCAGGGTCTGTATAAAAATCCTTTTTTGAGAACTATTTCTTGAATTCCTCAATAGCCTAAAATCTCTTCTCCGTAGATTAATTAAATCAGATTTTTACTGCTAGAAGTGTTGCTAGACATCATGTACTCTAATTTGCTATTGTACTTATAACTATTTTGGTAATGAGACATATTTATAAATTAACAAATAAAAATTCAACTTAGTTTAGCATCTTTATTTTATAGGTGAAGTAATTGAGGCTTGGGCACTATGTGCTTTGAATTCTTTCAAGACTTAGAGCACCCTTTTTTTCCTGTCATGTTTTATATCATGCCTAGTATTACCATGTCTGGGCTTACCCTTATTTGAATGAATGCTTTATCTACCTTTCTAGACTTTGAAGGTAAAGACCATTCACTCAAATTTGTACCATTTGCATTTTCTTAAACAGATGTGTTAAATTATATCAGTCTTGGTTCTTTATTGTCTCTATATAATAAGTCTAATTTTAAAAAATCCAACTGTGGACACTTTTCCATCTTCCTCCATTACACAATTATTCTTCCGTAGGGTTTTCTAGGATTCTGATATATTTCTTTTAAAGTTTATCGGGGTTACAGGGCACACGGATTGTACATCCTACCTTGTTTGACTCATGGTTTCCAAATATTATCCTCCTCACCTTTTCCAAAGGGTAGGAGGTATCTAGTCAATTCATTGCAACATGCAATGCAACAAATATTGAGTGCCTGACTTTTGTAAATTATTGTATTTGTCAATGTGAGGACACAGAAATGAGAGAGACTTGGCCACTAGTCAAGGAACTTACAATATAAGGGCTAACATAACTATCACTAGTACAAGATAGAATATGAGTGCAAATGTACTCAGTTCCTATTTGGCACTGTCTTATACATAAAAGACTCTTTGGTCCTTCACTTCTAGAGGGGATACACTTTAGGAAATGTAATATTTATAATAGTATTATATAATAAAGCATCTTGATGGAGTTAAGGTGGTTTCCCATTGAGTGTTCCCAATCCAAGATCAGATAATTAAATAATGTTTATATATTTTTAGATCATGTTATGGCATTTTTTTCTGAATCTTTTCCAATCTACACACACACCAGCATGTGTATAATTAACGAATACAGTTTTTCATGCAGACATTCACTTTTTGTGACAAATGTCATCCAAAATTTACATTTAAATATTAATAATTACTTATGAAGGAGATAGGCTTATGAGACTGATTTAGCATTCAGTTCAAGTCATAGGAGTGTTCCTAAGAATAAAAGGCAATATGATGAAACCAATTTAAGTGCTATTTAAGGAAGAAAAGGAAATTTGGAAGTTCTAGCTCTTTAACAAAGAATTTGGTGGGGGGGGATTCTTTCCATTTAGTTACTGAGAAATCAAATTGTTTTTTATATTTGTAAAGCTGTTGTTGATGATTTTGCTTATATTCTTTGAGTGTTTTAGCTAATGTCAAATCCTACCAATTGTTATTATGTGAAATGATAGTGTGAAATTGATGCTGTTATAGTATAACAATAAGGACGTGACTCATGTATTTTATGTACACATGCATTCAACTGTAGTGACAAATGGCTTCATGCTGTGTGATTAAATGCATATTAGCGTTTGCCCTAGGCATTTGATTATTACCATCTTTACTTCATTACATTACCACACTGTATGGCCATATAATTTATAAGATAATACACACATCACTTTGTTGCTGATAGGAATTATTCTGTTTTATGGATGGTGTCCTTTAATTTTGCCTTTCATGGATTATAAAATTGGTTAATATCTGCTGAAGTGAATCACTGGAGAAGCAAATAAAGATGTTGGCCTCAGGTCACAGTGTCATTTGTGATACTGGCAAAATCTTACAGGCTCATTTATCCCTGTACATGATTGATAACAGCATGGGTTAAATGGAGAAAGCTTTGCTTCTATTAAAGGATCATCATGAATAAAGACCTCCCACTTAAAAGTCAGGCATGATGAGAAGACAAGAGACTATCTACAGGTCAAATTAAATAACTTAAATAATTTAAGTAGAATGACAGTGTAATTTGTCCATTTTGTGTTATTACCCTGACCCCTATCAGGATTATAGGCTAACTTCCTTTCCCCTGTAGAGTATTTAAGATGTAATTTTTAATAAATACTTTCAAAGATATAAAAGCCTTTAGAACTCCTAAGTTGTGGTAAAATATAGATTTTTATTACGTAGTTTTGAAAAAACTCCTTTTAAAAAAATGGCAATACTTCCAAAATATAAAATCAGTGATGTGGCGAATGCTGAGGTAACGTTTCAAACATTTTATAATACTGGCTTTATTTTTTAAGACTTTTAAATAATGAAATTATAAATATATTTATTATGCTATAAGCATATTTATTATAAATATTTACAAATATGATAATAAACTTATATAAAGTACTATAAATAAATGAACTATTTGTAAGAGTTTGTTATTAACACTTTGGAGCCAAATGTTAAAAATAAAGATATAGTCAGCATCCTTTAATGATTTCTTTCCTATATAGAATCATTATTTGAGTTTATTCAAATTGTGTTTCAAAATAGGGAAAAGCATATGCATTTTTGGAGATTGCTGTAATAAAATCAGTATTGAAATGTGAGAGTATTTTGATCTATAGAGTGAAAAGTAAATGAGATCTCAAATTAAATATTTCATATCTCCTTTAAATGACCAAATAGGCATGTTTTGTCCATACTAGCATCCTCATTTCTTGTTCACTAGCTGTTGAACCGCTATATGCCAGGACTTTAATACATTACCTCCTTTAATCCTCATACCCTGTAAAGTATCATTATCACTGTTGTATAAATAAGGAAACTGAAATGCAACGAGGTCACACAGCTAGTAAGAGAAGGCAGAATTTGAATCCACATCTGTTGTGGATTCTTATAGGAATCGACAAAAATGCATATGTCTTTTTCAAAAGCACACAATAAAAATCTATATTTTTGTACAAAATTTCAAAACTCTTGTTTCTCACTTTATCAAGCTGTCTATAATAGTATTGTAAAAACTATTTTGGGGGGTACCTGGGTGGCACAGTTGGTTAAGCATCCAACACTTGGTTTTGGCTCAGGTCATGATCTCTGGGTTGTGAGATCGAGCCCTGTGTCAGGTTCCACGTTCAACGGAGAGTCTGCTTGGGATTCTCTCTCTTCCTCTGCCCTCCCACTCATGGTCTCTCTCTCTCTCTAAAATAAATAAATCATTAGAAAACAAAATAAAACTATTTTTGGATTCTGGTCCCCAGTAAGAAATATATTTCACATTGTGATCTAGTACACATGCATGTATTTACATTTATATATAATTAATATGAAAGTTTAATGAAACTTACTACATGTGAAGATTGCAGATAAAGTCTAATCTAGGGGCACCTGGGTGGCTCAGTTAGTCTTGGTTTCGGCTCAGATCATGATCTCAGGGGTCGTGGGACTGAGCCCACGTTGTCGGACTC
Source organism: Halichoerus grypus (assembly GCF_964656455.1). NCBI lineage: Eukaryota > Metazoa > Chordata > Mammalia > Carnivora > Phocidae > Halichoerus > Halichoerus grypus. The sequence goes on from NC_135722.1 coordinate 26,545,149, forward strand.
TGCTCAGCGGGGAGTCTGCTTGAGGAATGTCTCCCTCTGCCCCCCCCCACTCTGTCTTGTGCACTCTCTCTCTAAAATAAATAAATATTAAAAAAGTCTAATCTATTCTGTTCTTTTTTCTTCTCTTTCATAAAAATGCTGCTTGCAACTAAACTGATTTCATATATCTCTCTGAGGGTTCTCAACTGAAGTAATTCTGTAACAACTTAAAACATAATAAATTTTTTTTCTCCATTATATATACTCTTTATAGAAAGCAGAATGGGGAAAATATCACTTGTGCTTTGATCACTGAGAGATAACTACAGTTATCATATTTATGTATTCCCTTTCAATATTTTTTGATGACATTTATATGGGTATGGTTTTAATCATGATGCTTATGTAATTTTGAATCCCATTTTTTTTTTTTTTTAAGTAGACTCCATGCTGGGCATGGAACTGGGGCTTGGAACTCCCAACCCTGAGATCAAAGGTCAGACCCTTAACTGACAGAGCTACCCAGGCACGCCTTGAATCTTAAAAAATTTAGTATGTACTTCATCAGTTACATGTGTACATAATGTAAATAATTAAAATTTTTTACAAGGTTTGTTCAGAAAAAACAGTAATTTACCCTGGCATTTTCTTTTCCCCAGAGCAACTACTTTAAACTCTTTTAGCTTATTCTTTAGCCATTTACTTCCACATGTCTAAATATGTGGGATGTGGGACTCCATCCCAGGAGCCTGGGAGCATGACCTGAGCCAAAGGCAGACGCTTAACCGACTGAGCCACCCAGGTGCCCAACAGTTTGTCATGATTTATTCTCTAATTTCTCTATATGCTTTTTAGGAACTTCCAGGGTATAGTTATTGGACCTTCTGAATTAATCCTCTAATTTTTCTTCAATTCTGTATTTCTTTGGCTTTTTGCTCTTCTTTTTGTAAGATTTCTTCAATTTTGTCTTTGTTTCTACTAAATTAAAAAAAACTTTATTTCTGAGAATCTTCCTTTTATCATAGCATCTTCCTTTTTTCATAAATGCAATATATGGTCTTATCTTTTAATGAGAATATTAAAGATATTTCTTTTGAAAATGTTCCCTCTGCTTCATCTTCGCTTCCTCTAAATTGCACTTAAATTTTTTCATTTGTTTTGGTCTCTGTGTTTGAAATTAGACACTTACCCTCAAAAGTCCATTGGTCTTTAGCTCTCTGCTGTAGTTTAAGGATGAGGCACCAGAAAAGTGGGTTGGAAGCTCTAAACGTATGGGTACAGCTCATGGACTGTGGTCTTTAAGGTAATCCAACTAAAATATTTTGTGCGAAAGCTCCCAGAGTCGTATTATTTATGTCTTTTCTCTTGGCCCAAATTCCCTTGAAAACACACTTGCAGTCTCCTGCTTAGAGAGCTGTCTAGCTGTCAGCGCTGTGGGAGCCCCGCAGAGGAAGAAGGCTGGTCAGGCAGGGCTGTTTCAACATTTGGTATGTACACTTTTCCGTATAGTGGTCCCCCAGCCCCTGAGCTGTTACCCCTTATTGTAGAGACTCTCTGCTTTTCTCACCTTTAGAACAACTTCTGATCTGTCCAGATGAGGGAAGGGTAGTCATCTGGCTAACCAGAAAGAGAAAGGGAATCTGGGGTCTAACCTCTTCTTAAATAGACTTCCAAGAAATTGTCCTGTTTTTGGACACATTTGCCTTCACCTTTAGAGGTTCTGGTATCACTAGACCTTTGCAGGGGTGAGGAGGGAGGGACCAGGGAAGGGGGGTGAGTGATGTAAGTCAGATTGCTTCCCAGTTTTCCGTATTACTGGCTTTGCTTTCTCAGGTCTTGTAAATACTACTACTCCTCTATCTGCCTGCCAAAAAACAGTATTTTTTGTTTTTGTCGCATTTCTCATTTGCTTTACCCAAGGTTTATGCCTTAAATTGCCTGCTATTATTTTAGTGGGGCTGAACTAAGTACTTGTGTCAACCTACTATATTATTTAAAAAGATTTTTTATTGATTTATTTGAGAGAGAGTATGCACGAGCAGGGGGGAGAGTCAGAGGGAGAGGGAGATGTAGACTCCCTGCTGAGCAGGGAGCCCGATGCGGGGCTTGATCGAAGGACCCTGGGATCATGACCTGAGCCGAAGGCAGATGCTTAACCGACTGAGCCACTGAGGCGTCCCCCCAACCTACAGTCGTGAACTGGGTTCTGTTTTTGTTGTTGTTGATTGTTTGCTTTTTATAAAACATAAACATTTTGTTGTTATAAACTACACAAACACAATATTGAGAGGCAATATAATGTAGTGGTTAAGAATACAAGCCTGGGGGGCGCCTGGGTGGCTCAGTCGTTAAGCGTCTGCCTTCGGCTCAGGTCATGATCTCAGGGTCCTGGGATCGAGCCCCGCATCTGGCTCCCTGCTCAGCGGGAAGCCTGCTTCTCCCTCTCCCACTCTCTCTGCTTGTGTTCCTGCTCTCGCTGTGTCTCTCTCTGTCAAATAAATAAATAAAAATCTTTAAAAAAAAAAAAAAAAAAAAAAAAAAAGAATACAAGCCTGGAAGCAGATTATTGGGTTTAGATCTTGGTTCCATCCCTTATGTGTAACCTTGGGCAAATAATCTCTTTATGCCTCAGTTTTTTCATTTCTGAAATGGAAATAGTAACAGTAAATATCTCATAAAGTTGTTTGGAGAAGTAAATATAGTGTTAAGAGTGTCTTGCATAGGGGCACAGTGGCTCAGTCGGTTAAGTGGCTGCCTTCGGCTCAGGTCATGATCCCGGGGTCCTGGGATCGAACCCCGCGTCGGGCTCCCTGCTCAGCAGGGGGGCCTGCTTCTCCCTCTCCCTCTGCCTGCCTCTCCCTCTGCTTGTGCTCTCTCTCTTGCTCTCTGATAAATAAATAAAATCTAAAAAAAAAAAGAGTGTCTTGCATATATTAAGTGTTCAACAGATATTAGCTATTTTCGTTTTAAGTGGCTGCATATATTGCACCAGGTAGTGATAATGTAATTGATTATTTTCTTTTCTTATTTAGGTTGTTTCCAATTATTTCTTGTTTTTATTAATAAGTAGTAGTAAATATCTGTTAGTGTGGAAATTTTTCTATATTTAGAATTTTTTCTTTTGGATAGATTCTCAAAAGTAAAGTGAGTATACATCTGTATAGTTTATGACTCTTGAGACGTTGTTTTTCAAAGGATTGTTTCTACTTCTGTTTCTACCAGAATTGATTGAATGCCGGTTTCACCATCCCTTTACTAGTACTAGATAGTATTTTTTAAAGATTTATTTATTTATTTTTAGGGAGAGGGAAGGAGAGAGCATGTGCGTGAGAGGGTGGAGCAGGGGCAGAGGGAGAGGGAAAGGGAGAGAATCTCAAGCAGACTCCCTGCTGAACATGGAGCCCGCTGTGGGGCTTGATCCCAGGACCCCGAGATCATGACCTGAGCTGAAATCAAGAGTCAGATGCTTAATCGACTGAGCCACCCAGGTGCCCTTAGATAGTAATTAAAAAAAAAAAAAAAATCTGTGCTAATTTGATAAATAAAAATGTTATTTTAATATAGGTTTTTTTTTTTTTGATTACTAATATGGCATTGCCTTTAACCCAAAGAAAAAAAGAAGTGGGTTTACTCTTGTATTTTAACCCATGTAGAGATGTGTGGTAAGCTATTATGGAAAGCTGTTTTTATTGACCCCCATACATTCTTCCTTTTTCCTGCTAACAGTACCTGACATTTCCCTAAATAGTCCTTACTTTCTCAGGCACAGTGATGTTGGTGAGATTAACCTGATTGACTTCACCTGCAGCTCCAGAGGTTGAGCTTGTTAAGCTGTGCTTCCATCAGTCCTGAGTTCAGTAATTGGTTCAGGGTTGGAGAGGTAACCTGTGCAGCCCCAACTAGGTAACCTTAGGACTTTTATCAGGTTGCAGACTCTCTTACTTGTGGGAAGAAGGAGCAAGGAAGTATTTAGCTCTGGTAACTGCCTGCAGCCATTTTGTCATTATAAAAATGATAGCCTATTGAGAATGTAGCCAGTGTCAAGGTCACATAGGCAAAAATTAAAAGATTAACAGTCCAGGTGCTGGTTGCATTGCTTGCCTGAAGTCAAGCTTGATTCAAGACTTGACGTCAGACAAGCCATATATTTCCTTTTCTGTTTAAAGCCAGTTTGAGTTGTGTTTTCTGTAACTGCAACTCTTATTCTGCTCACTGAGTTAGCAGAAATGGTTGGAAGAGGGCTCCCTACTTTTTTCAGCTCACGTCATGGCACAGTTGGAACATGATAACACAGTATTTGTAGAATGCAGAGGGGCATGCGGACAAAGTTAATCCTGGCCAATTGCAACCAGTTCTGGGTGGAAACCAGAGTTGGATGTTTAACCGACGGTGCCACTTAGGTGCCCCAAAGTGCTTCCCAGGCTGTGCCCAGCCTTTTGTACAACTGAGAGGAATAATAATTACTCTCTAAACTGGTAACTTATTCATAGCACACTGTCCTACCACACCAGTTGGAAATCTCTGGGTTAGGACAGAATATTTATAAACTTAAGACCCTGGGATTGATTCTCATATGCTTTGCTTATTTTGCTTCTTCTACAACACTCCTGACTCTGATCATAAATTTTAAGAGTGTACTGAATGGGGAAACAAATCCTCTTAATCATATGCCCTGGTTTAGATTTTGGGAATACTTGCAAATTTGGGGTATTTAGCATTAATTTTCTCCGATTCTTTATACAAAAGATTAGAGTTGTCACCAAGTTTCTCATTTTCATTTTTGAGGCCTGATTAGAGCACTTATCATTTTATATAGTCCTTTAAATCAGCATTTGGTAAATTAAAACAAGGAAGCAAAAAAATCTTTTCCTGGACAGGACTGAAATTTCCTATATATTTAGAAAATATTTAGTGACATGGGGCGCCTGGGTGGCTCAGTCGTTAAGCGTCTGCCTTCGGCTCAGGTCATGATCCCGGGGTCCTGGGATCAAGTCCCACATCGGGCTCCCTGCTCTCGGGCTCCCTGCTCTGCGGGAAGCCTGCTTCTGTCTCTCCCACCCCCTCTGCTTGTGTTTCCTCTCTCGCTGTGTCTCTCTCTGTCAAATAAATAAATGAAATCTTTAAAAAAAAAAAAAATTTAGTGACCAAGTAATTATGGCATGCTCAGGTTAATTTGTATCAGTGGTTTTCACACTTCAGTGAACTTGTTGAAGCAGAATTGTTGGGCCCCATCTGCAGTTCTTGATTCAGTAGACCTGAGGCCCTGGAATTTGTATTTCTTTTCTTTTCTTTTCTTTTTTTTAAGATTTCATTTATTTATTTGACAGAGAGACACAGCGAGAGAGGGAACACAAGCAGGGGGAGTGGGAGAGGGAGAAGCAGGCGTCCCGCAGAGCAGGGAGCCCGATGCGGGGCTCGATCCCAGGACCCTGGGATCATGACCTGAGCCGAAGGCAGACGCTTAATGACTGAGCCACCCAGGCGCCCCTGGAATTTGTATTTTTAAAAGTCCTTTAGGTGTTACTGATATTGTTGATCCAGGAACCACACTGAGAACCACTGATTTATTTCATTGGTCTTGTGGTTTGTTTAACACTGTTGATTATTAAACAGGTAATATAATTTTCTGCTTTTAACATAGAGATATTATTCCCAAATTTGTAAATATTTGCATAATGATTTTGAACTTTTGAGTATTTAAGATAAGTAACATTATGGGGTGCCTAGGTGGCTCAGTTGGTTAAGCATCCGACCCTTGATCTCAGCTCAGGTCATGATCTCAGGGTCATGGGATTGAGCCCCACATGGGGCTCCGCACTGGTCGTGGAACCTGCTTGGGATTCTCTCTCTCTCCCTCTGCCCTTCCCCCAACCTGCCCCCCCTCCTGCATGTGCACTTGTGCGCTCTCTCTCTCTCGCTCTAAAAAAAAAAAGTAATGTTACATGTAGCAAGAAACAAATACTGAGTCACTAAATAAATGTACTTAAAGTGTATTTTTTATTTTTTTAAAAGATTTATTTATTTATTTGAGAGAGAGAGTGTGTGTGCATGAGCGGGAGGGGCAGAAAGAGAGGGAGAGAGAATCTTAGGCAGACTCAGCCCTGAGCATGGAGCCCCACGGGGAGCTTGATCTCATGACCCTGAGATCGTGACTTGAGCCAAAATCAAGAGTTGGATGCTATCCGACTGCGCCACTCAGGTGCCCCAAAGTGTATTTCTGATAATGAATAACATTTTGACATTGACTCCCCATATAAAATAGAAAGAGCATTCTGATGGAAATAAGTTAATAAAAATGAAAATGTAGCAAGCATCTTAAATCAGTACCTTAAATCTCTTTTGAGATATGTTTGGATGTAAGTAATAGGTAAGATCTATTTAAAGAAGTACAGCTTTCTGGTAAAATAGTAATACTTAAAACATTCGTATTATTGTGTATAATATTTTTTAGTTTCAATAGTGTAGAAATTGAATTCAGACATAGCTATAGATTTTTCCTATATTCTCTTCACATTTATTAATTTTACTGATTGGGGTTGTTAATCCACCTAAAAATATGTTTCAAGCTTTCAACAGTGCTGATCTCTTAAGATATGAGCCTCTTTTTGGGTTAAACTTGAAATTTATTATCAGATTAGGAAACTGGGTCTCAGAAAAATTAGTCTTTTACCCCAAGGTTTCACAGTTGTCAGAGTAGTCAAGTTTTTTTTTTTTTTTTAAGATTTTATTTATTTATTTATTTATTTATTTTTAAAGATTTTATTTATTTATTTGACAGAGAGAGACACAGCGAGAGAGGGAACACAAGCAGGGGGGAGTGGGAGAGGGAGAAGAAGGCTTCCCGCAGAGCAGGGAGCCCGATGCGGGGCTTGATCCCAGGACCCTGGGATCATGACCTGAGCCAAAGGCAGACGCTTAATGACTGAACCACCCAGGCACCCCTAAGATTTTATTTATTTATTTGAGAGAGAGAGAGATAGAAAGCATGAGGTGGGAGGAGGGGCAGAGGGACAAGCTGACTCCCTGCTGAGTGGGGAACTGACTTGTGGCTCAATCCCAGGACCCCAAGATCATGACCTGAGCTGAAGTCAGACACTTAACTGTCTGAGTCACCCTGGCACCCCAGAGCAGTCCAGTTTTTACGAAAGTGTGGGCCTGAACACGTCAGAGAAGCAACTTAAGGATCAAGTGGAAAATATAGTTGAAATTGTTTGTAATATGTAAGAAGTTGCATAAAAATAAACTCTTCTAGGGCACCTGGCTGGCTCAGTTGATGGAGTGTCCGACTTTTAATCCTGGGTCATGAGTTTGAGCCCCATGTTGGGTGTGGAGCCTACTTAAAAAACAAATAAACAAAAAAACCTCTTTTAATTGCCATTTAATTCACTGAGTTCTTACTTTGTGCCTAGAACTGTATTATATGCTGCAGGATTGTAAATGAAATAAGTGTAGAATACTTCTTGCACTTAAAAAACATCCCATTCAAAGAGGCAGATTGAACACAAATAGAAAAACTGAGAAATTATTATTAAATCTTGTGTTGAATTTAAACATACAACACAAATTTAGAGAATGGAAGGGTCAGAATGGGATAAGGTGGTCAGGGAAGCATTCTTGGAGGAAAGGGGCCTTGAATTGGGCATGAAACATGGATAGAATTTAGATAAGGGGGGTTGAAAATTTATTCTAGGTATAGAGATGGGAATGAGCATGGATTAGGTAGGAGACAGGAAATTATAGTAGAGGACATCTTGGTCCTTTGTTGGGATCTCTACTGTGTACAGAAGATGAAAATTGAAAAGGAGGATGAAACTAGAAAGTGGGGAACCCTTAAAAGTCAGGCAGATGCATTTGGGCTTGGTTTGTAGATAAGAGGAGCCCTCTTGAATTTGGAGATTGATGAGATTTAAGTGGTATTTTGAAAAATAATTTTGGAGAAATATGCAGATTAGATTGAAGTTGGGGAGAAGACTATAAAGGGATAACAGGAAAAGGTGATTATAACTCATGTCTGAGGTAATGAGGATCTGACTCGATTGATAGCAGTAGGAGTAGTGATGCAGAATGAATCTAAGGGCCGATTAGAAGGAAGAACAAACAGGTCTATTTAGATATTAGATTTAGGGGATGAAGGGGAGTAAAAGAGGGAGGGAGAGAAAGACAAAGATCAAAGATTTTGTGAGTGTTCATCTTGGAGATTTAAATAAAATATGTGATACTACTGACAGAATTGGAGTTTAAAAGATTTGAGGGTGAAGAAGTGCAAATTTTGATTTGTTAAATTGGAGGTTAAGGGGCGCCTGGGTGGCTCAGTCAGTTAAGCGTGTGCCTTTGGCTCAGGTCATGATCCCAGGGTCCTGGGTTCCAGTCCCGCATCGGGCTCCAGGCTCAGCGGAGAGCCTGCTTCTCCCTCTCCCTCTGCCTGCTGCTCTGCCTACTTGTGCTCACTCTGTCAAATAAATAAATAAAATCTTTAAAAAAAGTAAATTGGAGGTTAAAAAAATGTGAGTACTTTTGAGGGGTGCCTGGGTGGTTCAGTCATTAAGCGTCTGCCTTCGGCTCAGGTCATGATCCCAGGGTCCTGGGATCCTGGGATCCAGCCCTTCATGGGGCTCCCTGCTCAGCGGGAAGCCTGCTTCTCCCTCTCCCACTCCCCTTGCTGGTGTTCCCTCTCTCGCTGTGTCTCTCTGTCAAATAAATAAAATCTTTAAAAAAAAAAGTGAGTACTTTTGAGATAGTCATCTGAAAATGCATTGGGAATTGTTCACATGGTAGTCAATAGATAGAACTTTTAGCTGGAAGTAAATTTAGAGATAAAGTAAGAAAGTAGATCCAGAAAAGTCAAGCAATTTGTCTGCAATCATGTGACTACCTATTAATAGATTTGTTAATATCAACTGATTCTCAGTCTTCTGTTGCTCTTTGAATGATTATGTGCCTATACCAAGACTTAATAACTAAATACCTTCGAGGACTAGGGAAATGAAGTAAATTCATTCAGTATTCAACAAATATTTATGTAATCTTGGATATTATTCTATGATCAGGCCCTGTCCTAGGTGCTGAAGACATAGCATGGCCAATATAGATGAGATTGTACACTCACAAAGATTATTTTTAAAAGATTTTATTTATTTGAGAGAGAGGGAGGGAGAGAGAGGGAGACAGCGCATGTGTGTGTGTGTGTGTGTGTGTATGTGTATGTGTGTGCGTGGGGGGAGGGGCAGAGGGAGAGGAAGAGGTAGAGAATCTCAAGCAGATTCTGCAGAGAGCATGGAGTCCACTGCAGGGCTCAATCCTATGACCTTGAGATCATGACAGCCAAAACCAAAAGTGGGATGCCCAACCAACTGAGCCACCCAGGCATCCCCTCAAAGCTTACTTTTTAAAGGAGGAGATATAATGAAGTTAATAGATAATTAACAGATAATTACTGAAGAGTAATGGGGTTTGGTGCATATTGAAGAGCTAACATTTTTTAAAAGATTTATTTATTTATTAGAGAGAGAGAGTGTGCAAGTGGGATGAGGGGCAGAGGGAGAGAGAGGATCTCAAGCGGACTCTGCACTGAATGTGGAGCCCGATGCAGGACTTGATCTCACAACCCTGAGATCATTAAAGGCATTAAAACTGGAATAAATTTGCTATGTTTTGAACTGATGGAAGATTTATTTAGTACCATGATGTGCCAGACGTAATGCTAGGTTCTGGGGAACAAGAATGAATAAAATAGCAATACTGGCTCTCACAACTGAGTGGCACATCATCTAGATTTGCAGTATCTGGTACACATTTCTATTGGTAAATTGATAAACAGTGTAAACATATAGTTATCATCTTGCTTGTTATTTTCCCCCTACCGTCTTTGCCAGACTAATATTTAAGGTCTAGCACAGATGCTATCTTTTCTGTAACATTCCTTGTAAGTCCTGTTGACAGAATCAATTGCTTTCTTATCTGTATTTTCATAGGTATTTTGTATATGCTTCTATTTTCACACTGTTAGTTTCTGTGTCTGTCTTTCCAGCCAGGTTGTGAGTTCATATCCTGAGAAACTTGCATAGTGCTCTACAGTATGCTAGGAACCTAACTATAAAGTTTCTTTAATCATCTACTCTGTGTAATTCATCATGTATTTTTTTTTAGGACTAACGTTGTTCAATGTGTCGTTTTATGCACAGCAGAATGTATATAGTTATATTGGAGGTCAGCTTTGAAGTCCTGTTTGAGACTTCTAAACATGATGGATTAACCACATACATTTGTTTTTCTCACTGTCATTAAAATGCATAAAAAGAGACAAGGAGAGACAAGGGATTGTGGGTGTCTGTCAGAAAGCAAATAGAGGAGTGGTGATTGACTTAAAAGTTTGGAAGTATGCTTAGCACTTGGAAATACCAAATAACCTGAAAGGCAGGAATAAGGTTTGGGCATAAAAAGGAAGATTTGTTGAAAATCTGTGTGTAGAATACTTGAACCTCCCCAGGTCTCCTTCCCCACAGAAGATGGGAAATTTAAAAATTTCTGAAAAACATTGAACCATTGCAGTTCCAGTTAGGAGTATACAAGACATAGTGGACAAAAAAATACTGAGTAAAAATCTACCCACTGAACTGTGGAATCCTTACCTTTTATCTGTCATACTTCTATCAGAATGGATGTGCCAGATAAAATCCTCTGTCCTCTTCTCTTGCACTCCAAGATAGGAGAATGGAGAGTTTTTCTCTGGAGAAAATCAAAGATCTGAGAGAAAAGATATCTACATATTGATGTTGGGGAGGCAGTCCCCTAATGAAAAGATTGTCTTGCCATTTGATCACCCAGTAGTGAAGGGTATTAGTCAGTAAGCCCTCCCCCAGAGCCTGCATTCAGCTTTCTAGCATATTATTCCATTTTGAAAAGTAACAGCTTTATGAAGATGTAGTTCACATACCATACAATTCTTTCATTCAAAATGTATAATCCAGTGGTTTTTAGTGTATTCAGAATTGTGCAACCATCACCCCAATCAATTTTAGAATATTTTCATCACCTGAAAAAAGAACCCCACATTTATTAGCAGTCACTCCCCATTCCTCTCCAATTTTCCTAACCCACAGCCCTAAGCAACCACCAATCTGTTTTCTGTTTCTACAGATTTGCCTGTTCTGGGCATTTCATATAAATGGAATAATACAATATGTGACCTTTTGTGACTGGCTTCTTTCACTTAATATAATGTTTTCAAGGTTCATCCATACTGTAGCATGTATCAATACTTCATTCTTTTTTATTGCTGACTGACATACATTTTATGGATATACCACATTTTGTTTATCCATTCATCAGTTAATGGACATTTTGATTATTTCTCCTTTTTGAGTATTATGAATAATGCTCCTATGAACATTAATGTATCGAGTATCTAGGAGTGGAGTTGCTGGGTCATATGGTAACTGCTGGGGGTTATGTGGTAACTTTTAAGGAACTGCCTGACTGTTTTCCAAAATGGCTGTACTGTTTTGTATTCTCACCAGGAGAGTTTATGAGAATTCCAGTTTCTCACATTCTTGCCAACACTTGTTATTATCTGTCTTTTTGATTAAAGAATCATTCTGTTTTCCCTAATATTTTATCCTGACAAATTTCAAACTTTAGAAGAGTTCAAATAATAGAACACTCAACACTTTTATACCTTTTACCTAGATTCACCAGTTATTGAAAATTTGCTACAAAAGCTGTATCTTCATCTCTACATACTTCTCTTTTCTGAAGCAGTTGAAAGTAATTTTCAAGCATCATGATACTTTGAAATGCTTAGCATATATCTCCTTAAAAACAAGAACAAGGATACTCTCTTTCACAGCTATCCAAGAAATCTGTTATTGACCTAGGGATGTTATCTGTTACACTCAACATTCCAATTTCCCCAGTTGTCCCCCAGATGTCCTTTTTACAGCTATTCTGTTTTTCACTTTAGGAACCAAAGTTCACACACTGCATTTGGCAGTGTTTTTGTTGTCCTTTAATCTAGAGCAGTCTCCCTGTGTTTTTCTTTTATGATTCTGACTAATGTAATACTTTTATTTTTATTAAAAATTTGCATTACTTTAAACATTTTATTTATTTATTTATTTTTAAGTTGGCTCCACACCCAGCATGGAGCCCAACGTGGAGCTTGAACTCATGATCCTGAGATTAAGACCTGAGCTGAAATTAAGAGTTGGATGCTTAACCCACTGAGCCACCAGGTGCCCTAGAAATTTGCATTACTTTTAGATACAAACAGATAGCCGGGGATCAGCAGACGTTTGAGAACAACATGGAAGAGATGAAAACCAAATAGAAAAAAGGAACTTGCAGAAAGAGACAATGCAGAATTAAAATGTTAAAACAAGAAATTTTGAATATATGGCTGCATAGCAAACTTAATGGCTTAAAACCGATTATTTCTCATAATTTTGCAGGTTTGATGGGATTTTTATTTTATGATTAATTAATTAATTAATTAATTTTTTGCTGGTCTTGCCTAGGCTTACTCTTACAGCTGCATTCAGCTTGTAGATTGGTGGAGGGCTGGGCCTCTCCCTCTCCATTTAGTTTTGTGCTTCTTCATGATATGATAAGGCAGGCAAGACAGGTTCAGAGCAGCATTCTGAGAGCAAAGAGTTCAAAGCCTATTGATCAAAGGGAATCCTAAGGCAATCCCTTGTGGGGAAATAGATTCTGCCTCTGGAAGGGAGAAGTGACCATATCACATTTAATGGGCATCATGGGAAGAATTTGTGGCCATTAAGCAATTTAACACAGTTTACCTGTTTTATATTTTACATAAGCAAAATATGCACAACCCCTTCCAAGACCTCCAAAATCTCACTCCAAAACAGTATCAGTCTCAATATCCAGAATCACTTGATCTTTACCAGGTATAAATGTGGTTGAGTCTCCTGGGCTGCAGCTTCTCTTGATCCAGGAACCTGCCAAGTAAAAAACAAATCATCTGCTTCCCAATCCAATATACAGTGATGAGACAGGGACAGGATAACCACAATAGACACTTTCATTTAAAAAGAGGATAAAGGACATTTAGTAGTCATTAGTACGTAGTAACTCTGAAATGCAGGTGGGCACATGTTATCATGGGCATGACATGTTCCCCAATTAGGTCTTTGTGATATTGTGGTTTATAATAAGAATGTATTGATGAAATTTGGTCTTCATATTATTTCTGGCACAGAACTCCTAAAACCTTTCAAATTTTCTAAGCAATAAGAATAGTGGGAACATCTTTTGTTGGTATTTGGTCTTTTGTCTTCTGTTCCTGAAAATAGCTCTAGAGCTATAAAGGTGAAAGAAATGTCATTATTCATAACAAGCCCTTTCACCCACATCTGAGTTTATGTTAATGAAGTGACTTTTGGAAAGCTTCTAAGGATGGGGGCTGCTTGCCAGGGGAACCAACCATGTGATGAGAAGGTTGGAACTTTCAGTTTTCCCCTCCCCACCAGACCTAGTCTAAGAGGGGAGAGGGACTAGAGATAGACTTGGTCACTAATGGCCAATGATATAATCAGTATGTCTATGTAATGAAACCTCTGTAAAAATCCCTGAACTCCAGGGGTTTGCAGAGCTTCTGAGTTGGTGAACAAGAATGCACCTCTGGAGGCGCCTGAGTGGCTCAGTCAGTTAGGCGTCCGGCTGTTGATTTTGGCTCAGGTTCTGATCTCATGGTTGTGAGATTGAGCCCTATGATGGGCTCCAGGCTGGGCATGGAGCCTGCTTAAGATTCTCTCTCTCCCTCTGTAACCGCTCACCAAAAGAATGCATCTCTGAGCCAAGAGGATGGTGTACTCCAGACTGTATAAGAACAGAAGCTCCTGTGCTTAGAACCCTTCTAGGTTTCTCCCTATGTGTCTCTTCATCTGGCTGTTTATTTGTAACTTTTAATATCCTTTGTAATAAACTGGTTATCTAATAAGTAAACTGTTTTTCTGAATTTTGTGAGCTGCTCTAGCCTGAGGAGGATGGGGTCATGGAAACCTCTAATTTGTAGCCAGTCGGTCAGAAGTATAGGTGGCAATCTGGACGTGGAATTGGCATTTGAGATGGTGATAGGGGCAAGTCTTATAGGACTGAACCCTTAACCTCTGGGATCTGATCTGTTGTTATCTCCAGGAAGGTAGGGTCAGAATTGAGTTAAATTGTAGTTTACCCAGCCAATGTCACAGAAATGTTTGGGGTAGATTTACCCCCCATTTATTTGGTGACCAGAAGTATCAGAAATGAAGTATTGTGTATAGTGTAAAGGAAGACAGTAGAAGTGTTCTTTACAGTCTCCATTCTGTTCCCTGTGGGTGTTCCTTCCAGTCCAATAGTAAATCATGAGCAGTTGTGTATTTTCAGATGCTTTTTTCTTTATGATCATGTAATTGTTTTTCTTTTACCATCATAATGTAGAGAATTACAGTAATTGGTTTTTAAATGTTAAACCTTAGATTTCTGTGATAAATCCAGCTTGGTTATGATATATCATTTTTATCTATTGCCAGTTTCAGTATGCTATTATTTCACTTAGAATTAGGATCTACTTTCATGAACTATATTGGCCTGTAATTTTTCATTGCCATATTTTGATTCTTTGTTTTGGTAATATCATATGCTTTAAGTCCTTTGAGATTTAGTTGTGTTCTTTTAAGATTTTTTCATATTTTTCCTGTGATATCTGTAGATATGGATTTTTAAAATCTATTTTGCTTTCACTGCAATTCTTTTTATTTTATTTACTTATTTTAGAGGGAGGTAGAGAGAACACGTGCATGCATGGGAAAGGGACAGAGGGAGAGGGAAACTCAAGCAGACTCCCCGCTGAGTGCAGAGCCTGAGTCAAGGGCTCAATCTCACAACCCTGAGATCATGACTGAGCTGAAACCAAGAATCGGACACTTAACCAACTAAAACACCCAGGCACCCCTGCAATTCTTTTTTTTTTTTTTCTGTATAGCATAATAGAATTTCTGTGAATTGAATGTACACACACACAATACTATGTATGTTAAACTATAGATTCAAGAATGTATATCAAAAGTATTAGGGGTGGTCTGTCACGATTGGAAATGGAACTAGAAAACAAGTACTAAAAAGAATAAAACAGTATTAAAGGGTGGAGAGTGCATGGACCAAAGATATTTGTAAGCCATGAACTAAGTACAATTAATTCAACATGAAATTAAAACAAAAAATTAACTCCTTTCTCTTCAGTTTCTCAATGCAACCCACATGTTCGTTTCTTTTCAGTCAGAATTAAATCAAAGGCAGTATTTTTGGGTTCACTGGACTTCTTGATCTGAATCTTGGTGTTTTCTTCAGTTCTGGAAAATTCTCAGCTTTTATTTCTTCAGAATATAGTTTATGTCTCTTTATTTCTTTCTTCTTCTTTCTGGAACTGGTATAGCCTCTCACTTTATATTCCATCTTTCTTAACCTTTCTTCTGTACTTTCCATTTTTATATTTCCTTGCTACATTCTTGATATTGTACCTAATCTGTTTTCTAGTACACTAAATCTCTCTTCAGCTATGTCTTGTTTTTGCCAAACATATTGAGTTATCAGTTGATTATATATACTCTCCATATCTAGAAATTATACTGGGATCTTTTAAAAATCTCCTTTGCAGATTGTTTCCATTATCTATTTTTTTTTCTGCTTGTTCTCATAAGGTACTGTTGTGTTCCATGCCTGATTATCTTTATGCTTTACTCATTGTCCTTGAAAAATAATTTGTGAAGATTTTTTGAGTACCTACAATACAGTTACATTTCTCTGGAAAGAATTTTTATTTGTTTCTGCCAGGTTCTTATGGGCACTACCAGTCTAGAAACATTTGAAATCCTATTCATAAGTTGAGGTTTCTTTCACCATCCTGTGAAACAATCTTTGTTAACAAAGTCATCTGAAATTAAGTCGTTTACAGCTTTCTGGGATGTGACATTTTTTATTTTCTCCGTCCTTGTCTCTGTTTCCTTTCTTCTTCTTTATGTTTCATCTGCTTGGCACCTAGGCAGTTATCATATAGAAGGTAGGTTATTTTTGCTTCAACCTTTCCTGAGTTTAACTCTTCTGAATTCTACTTAATAGGTCTCTTATTGGACTTCCTACTTTGGCAGGCCCTAGGTTTGCAGTACCTATTTCTCAAACCAGAGGTCGTCAGTGCTGTTATTTAATTTTATTCAGTTTGGCAAGTGCCCACAGGGTAAAGATGGCTTTCTGTGTTCAGTTTGTTTCTTGGCTCATGGTCTTTTTGGAATTTAGAATTTGGCTTCATGATTTTTTTTTCTTAGTATCTTGCTAGGTCTTTGATACTTTTAAGAAAGTTTAAAAATATTTTATTCAAAATTATTAGTTGTTTTTAGTTGGAGGGTTCATCCAGATAACATAGCCCATCATTTTCAGGAATGGAAGTTTCCCTTTTAGAAAGTTTCTTGTATACACATCTGTGATGGTTAATTTTATGGGTCAAGTTGGCCAGGCTATGAAGGGTAAACTCATTTTAAAAAAGATAAAAAAAATATACCGACCAAATGTATTTGGCCAAATACCTGTCTAGATACTGCTGTGAAGGTAATTTTTAAATGAGAATAACATTTAAATCAGTAGATTTTGAATAAAGCAGATTACCCTCCATAATGTGGGTGGTCCTTATCCAAACAGTTGAAGGCCTTAAGAGGAAAAGACTCAAGTTCCCCAAGGAAGAAGGAATTCTGCTTCTGGATTGCTTTGGTCAACCCTTCATTGAGTGTCCATCCTGCTGGCCTGCCCTGAACATTTCAGGTTTGCCAGACTCCCAATCATATGAGCCAATTCCTTAAAATAAATTTATATCTCTCTGTACATATACATCCTATTGGCTCTGTTTCTCTGGGTAATGCTTACTAAAATAATACTATCAGAATGGCTAGAATAAAAAGTAGTGATAACATTGAATATTGGTGGGGATTTGGAGAAGCTGGATCACTCATACATTGCCAGTGAGAATGGAAAGTGGTATTTCCATTCTGGAAAATAGTTTGGCAGTTTTTTTCACAACTGAAAGTGGACTTTATTTATTCAGCCCAGCAATTGTACTCTTGGACATTTATCTTTAAGAAATGAAAACTTACATCATGTAGAAACTTGTATATGAATGTTCATTCATGGCAGCTTTATTCATAAAAGCCAAAACTGAAAACAACTCAGATGTCCTTCAGTGAGTGAGTGCATGGTAAACGAACCATAATATGTCCATACCATGGACATATCTCAGCAATAGAAAGGAATGAACTGTTGGTACAACAGCTTAGATGAACTTCAAGGTGATTATTATGTGTGAAAAAAATCCAATCTTTTTTTATTAGGGGAGATTAATTAATTAAGTGATCTCAATACCCAGCATGGGGCTCGAACTCACAACCCTGAGATCAAGAGTCACATGCCCTACCGACTGAGCCAGCCAGGCACCCCTGAAAAAAATCCAGTTAATAGGTTACATGATGTAGGATTCCATTTATAGAACACTGTTGAAATAACAATTATAGAAATAGAGAATGGATTAGTGTAGTAGTGGGTATGGAAACAAAGAAGCTGGGAACCATGGTTGATGCTACAATTCTGTATTTTGATTGTAGTGGTAGTTACATGAAGCTATAGATATAATCTTGCAAAGAATTATACACATACCCACACACAAATGAGTGAATGTATAACTGGTAGAATTATTATAAATTCTGTGGATTGTACCAATGTCAGACATACAGTTTTTATATTATACTATTATTCTGCAAGATATTAACATTGGGAGAGGCTGAGTGAATGGTGTATAGGACTCCCTGTACATTTCTTTCCAACTGTCTATGAATTGATAATTATTATTATGAAAAGTTGAAAAGAGAAGTTTCTTGCAGCCCGAATCATACATTATCTGGGTTGAGAAAGATATATAAGTGCCTTGAGTTTTAATAAAAGGCAGTTACTCCACTTCTCCTCTTTCAACTTTGTAGGGTTTAAAGATTGCATTACTGTTAGTATTCATACCATCCTTACAGAATGCTGTATATCAAAGCAAAGTGTCTGGCAGCCTCGGTACGAAGCAATTACTGAAGGGTCAAGCCTTGCCTGCAACTTTAGGAATCTAGCTTTTAGGACATGGCGTTTAGGGGCATGTCAAAAATTTAGTCCCTGCAGATACTAAAGTAACAGAAAAAGCCTCAGCCACAGAGAAACTGTAGATGGATCATCATTGCTCAGTGTTTTGTGTATCAAGATCAGAATAGGAGTGATGACAAAACTGTTATTCAGTGTTAAACCTAGAGGATTATGGGATACAGGTTGTTACATTTCTATGGTAACTGCACTTGTACTTTAAAAACTTAGATAAATGATTTTTTTCAGTTAAAACCTTTTTATATTACAGGAAATAAATGTTAATATGGAGAATGATTTTAAGACTGATTCGTCATCCTCTACCTTTGCTCTTCAAAGTTCTTCGGAGACAATGTTTTCTATTCAGCTATTAGATTTCAAAACAAGTTTACTGGAAGCATTAGAAGAGTTACGTATGAGAAGGGTAAGCTCATTTTTAAAATGCTTTTTTTAATCAAGGAACTTGATTTTATTCAGCCATTTGGTTTAAGGGGAAAAAAAAAAAAGGCCTAACAAAATAACTTCTTATTTTGAAAGAAGAAATATGGTCCAGATAATGAAGTAAAAGAGAAAAAAACAGATATAGTCGATATCACAGAAGGAAAAAGAAGAATTTATAAAGCATAAAGTAAAATGGATTTTCAGATTGTTAAATACTTGGTAAGTCAGTTAGTATTTACCTCCAAGTGCTTGGGAGTGCATAGGTAGCACGTAGTTAGACACTATGGCTGATAAAAAGGAGCTGCTCTTCAAGAAATTACATTTTTGTTAAAGGCTATGAGATAGGTGCCTATGAATGATTAAGTAATGAAAGAGCAATACATTTTTGAGTGACAAAATAAATGTATGTAGTAAGTATTCTGATTCAAAGAATAAATATGTCCTTATTTTTTAAAGTGATAACTCTTGAGGTATTTATTTAGAAAGGAAATATCTACTTAAAATTGGTTTTCTTAAAGTTTTTTTTTTATTTATTTGAGAGAGAGAGAAGAGGGAGAGAGAGCAAATGAGCAGGGGAGGAGCAGAGGGGGAGAGAGAGGGACAAGCAGGGAGACCGACATGGGGCTTCATCCCACGATTCTGACATCATGACGTGAGCTGAAATCAAGAGTCAGATGCTTAACCAACTAAGCCACCCAGGCGCCCCTATATAAAATGGTAAAAGTTGTTTGGTTTCAGATCTGTATTGTTCAAAACCCCTTAAAAGCCTTTCATTTCTGAGACTCTGTGGGTCTAAATTTGAAGCGTGTGTTGTCAGTTTCTTCTTTCTTTCTTTCTTTCCTTTCTTTCTTTCTTTCTTTCTTTCTTTCTTTCTTTCTTTCTTTCTTTTTCTTTCTTTCCTCTTTCTCTTTCTTTCTTTCTTTCTTTCTTTCTTTCTTTCTTTCTTTCTTTTTCTTTCTTTCTTTCTTTCTTTCTTTCTTTCTTTCTTTCTTTCTTTCTTTCTTTTCTTTCTTTCTTTCTTTCTTTCTTTCTTTCTAGATTTTATTTATTTATTTGACAGAGACATAGCGAGAGAGGGAACACAAGCAGAAGGACTGGTAGAGGGAGAAGCAGGCTTCCTGTGGAGCAGGGAGCCCGATTTGGGGATTGACCCCAGGACCCTGGGATCATGACCTGAGCTGAAGGCAGATGCTTAACGACTGAGCCACCCAGGCACCTCTGTTGTCAGTTTTCTGTAAGATAGATAGGAGTTGGTACGATTTTGGAGAGAAGAAAATAGACTATAAAACTACTGTAATAATGAACTAGGAATTGGGGTCATTAGGATTTATATATAACTGTGAAAATAGAACAGAAGAGACAGGAAGGAGGGCACCTGGGTGGCTCAGTCGTTAAGCATCTGCCTTTGGCTCAGGTCATGATTCCAGGGTCCTGGAGATCAAGGCGTACTTCAGGCTCTCTGCTCAGCGGGGAGCCTGCTTCTCCCTCTCCCTCTGCTGCTCCCCGTGCTTGTGTTCTCTCTGTCAAATAAATGAATAAAATCTTAAAAAAAAAGGATAGGAAGGAGAATCAATAGAATTTGGTGATTTCCTGAAAATGAGCTGTGAGAAAAAAGATCTGAAACAACATTTTTATTATGTGATTCTTGTTCTAGGATTTAAAAATATTGAAACTTGTTATAATAAGAAAATTTAATTACCACAATGTTCATCCTATATAAAGGTACTTATTATCTGTATAATTAAAGCCTATTTTAATAAAGAAGAAATCCTGCTAAAAAAGGAAAGGATAATTTTTTACTGCTTACTGTTGGGTAAGCAGTAAAAAATTATTTTTGTAAGAATAGCTTAAAGTGGTGTTTTTTCTAAGTTAAAACAACTTTAGGTAATTGTTTAGAACTTCATATTCTGTTTTACTGTGTTTCAAGCATTATATTTGGTCTGTTTATATTTCCAACTTAAAAAATAAGCTTCCTTTAAAAATCTTTTGAATTTCAGAGTAGCAACAGGAACCGTGTTTTCAATAACTAAATGCAGGAGTATATGCTACTTTTAATAATATTCTTCATTGAAAGAAGAGCTTTATTCTTAAGAAGGGGAAAAATTCCTCCCTTTTATTGGAAAAAGAGACGTATTGATTTTCACATTTACCATGATGGTAACACTTTATCCCTATTGTGGAATTTTAATTTTCCTCCCATATTTTATTAGGAAAATTAAAAAAATACACAATAGTTGAAAGAATTTCACAGTAAACACCCATATACCCACCGGGGTAGGTAGAGTAAGGGCATCCCAATGATGTCCACATCCTAATCCTCAGAAACTTTGAATATGTTACCTTACATGGCAAAAGGAATTTTGCAGGGGTGCCTGAGGACTCAGTTGGTTGAGCCTCCAACTCTTGGTTTCAGCTCAGGTCATGATCTCAGGGTTGTGGGATCAAGCTCCACATCAGGCTCTACACTGGCCATGGAGCCTACTTGGGATTCTCTCTCTGTCCCTCTGTCTTTCCCCCATTCTCTTTCTCTCTCTCTCTCTCAAATAAATAAAACTTTAAAAAAAGGATTTTGCAGATGTGATAAAGTTATGAATTTTGAGATGGAGGGATTTTGCTGGATTATTCGGGTGGGCCCAATGTCACAAGGGTTTAGAATCAGAAGGAAGCAGGATAATATCAGAAAAAAAGATGTGATGACAGAAGTAGGGGGCATGGTCAGAGAGATTTGAAGATGTTGTGCTGCTGCCTTTGAAGATGGTGGAAGCAAATCATGAGTCAAGGAATGCAGGTGGAAGCTGGAAGAGGCAAGGAATTTTTCTGTGGAGACTTCAGACGGTATGTGGACAACATTTTGATTTTAGTTAAGAACATTTCAGGTTTCTGACCTCCCAAACTGTAATAGAATAAATATGAGTTCTTTTAAGCCAACAAATTTGTTGTAATTTGTTAGAGCAGCACTGGGAATCTAATACACCTACCACCCAGATTCTATGCCTGATCTCATATATATATCCATCTGTCATTGGTCTTATTTTTTTGATGCACTTCCATGGAAGTTTGAAATTAGTATACTTCAGTATGGATATCATTAACTAAAGTTCAATATTTATGTATTTTTCTTTTAATATAAAATGTATATACAGTTGACCCTTGAGCAACATGGGCTTGAACTGCACAAGTACACTTATATGCAGATTTTTTCGATAAATATACTACTATACTGTAAAGATATTTTCTTTTTTCTTTTTTTAAAGATTTTATTTATTTATTTGACAGAGAGAGACACAACAAGAGTAGGAACACAAGCAGGGGGAGTGGGAGAGGGAGAAGCAGGCTTCCCTCCGAGCAGGGAGCCTGATGCGGGGCTTGATCCCAGGACCCTGGGACCATGACCTGAGCCGAAGGCAGACGCTTAACAACTGAGCCACCCAGGCGCCCCAAAGATATTTTCTCTTACGATTTTC
The DNA here is from genome assembly GCF_964656455.1 of Halichoerus grypus. Classification (NCBI taxonomy): domain Eukaryota; kingdom Metazoa; phylum Chordata; class Mammalia; order Carnivora; family Phocidae; genus Halichoerus; species Halichoerus grypus. The sequence goes on from NC_135722.1 coordinate 26,567,186, forward strand.
TTAACATTTTCTTTTCTCTAGCTAATTTTATTGTAAGAATATAGTATATAATACATATAACATACAAAATATGTGTTAATCAACTGTTTATGTTACTGGTAAGGCTTCTGGTCAAGAGTAGGCTATTAGTACTTAAGTTTTTGAGAATCAAAAGTTATATATACAGACTTTTGACTGTGCTGGGAGTTGGTGCCCATAACCTCCAAGTTGTTCACAGGTCAACTGTACAATGAAATGTATAGTTCTTAAGTGAACCATTTCATGAGTTTTAACAAATGCGTATAACTGTCTCATCCAAATCCTTGTCAAGATACAGATCATTACTAACTCCCCCAGAGAGTTCCTTCATGTCTTTTTTCACTTACTCCTCATCCTTATCCATCAGACGCAACCATTGTTCCATTATTTTCCACCAGGGATTAGTTTATTGCTGTTCTAGAAATTCATATAAATGGAATCATTACAGCATATATTCTTTTATATAAATTTTCTTTTACTCAGCATGATATTTTTGAGATTAATTTGTTATTGTAAATATCAGTTTTTTTCCTTTTTATAGTTGAGTACTATTCTACTATATAAATATAATACAGTTTGTTCATCTGTTGATGGACATCTGGGTGGTTTTCAGTTGGTGGCTCTTATGAATAAGGCTACATGAATATTTTTGTACAAAATGTTGGGCAGGCATGTATGACACAGCTAAGCAAGAAAAGACCTTATTTGGGAACTATTTATGAGATGTTGATTACCTCACATGCCCTCCCTGCTCTCCTGAATCTTCATTGAAAAATTTTAATATTTCCCCTTGGTAGTCTGTGAAGAGATATTTTTATTTAGCATTTTAAAAAAAAAGCAAAAAAGAATGAGATCTGATCAAAAGTGATAATTATATTTAATTTGTAAAGCTAAAAAATGTAAAACTAAAATACTGAACTACAATTATTGACATGCTTGGGTGGAATTGATTCTTAGGTCCTTGTATTGTTCAGGAGGTAAGATATTGACCAACTATAGACTTTGTTTAGTTATGAAGGCATATTAAAAATTTCAGGTTAATCAAGTGAATAGGGTTTGTATCATCCCAAATAGTAGAGAGAAAATATGCAATCATGACTAAGTATCTTTGATTAGATGTTGGAAATAGCCATAATTTTAGGTTTTAGCTGTCTCCGAAGCTTCATCCTGGTTAAAAATACTGATGCTGTTTTCTATATATTCCAGAAACTGGCCCAGCTAATCTACATTTTTTTTCTAATTAGTTTTAATACTGTAAGGTCTGTTAGTGGTAAACTAAAGGCTTTCTCTTCTCTTTTCTTTCTCCCCTCCCTTTGCCTTGCCAGAAAATGTCTTTATTTTGCCGTAGATTTGTAGATTGCCATTTATGTTCTGTCAGTATTTTGAAGAGATTTTGTTGAATTCTTTTGTTGCATTTGAGAAGTTTGATGTTCATTTAATTGTCCTTCTATAGGTAATCCATCATTTCTTTCTATTTGTTCATTGGAGCTTCTTTTTATCTTTAATGGTCTGTAGTTTTAATGAGTCTGTGTGAGAATTTCTTTACATTTCTTGGGACTCATTTTGGTTCCTGAATCTTAGGAAAATTTTCAGCCATGATCTTTTTGAGTATTGCCTCTCCCTTATTTTTTCTGTTATCTTCTTCTGGAACTCCCATTAGATAACATATTGGACCATGTCATTTTATCTTCTATGATTCTTAACTCTTTTATATTTTTCATGTATTTGCCTCTCTACTGCATTCTGGGTGTTTCATTTTGTTGTTTCCTAATTATCTCTTCAGATGTTTTTACTTGCTAGCTAACTTACTTAGAGTTTTACATTTCAGTGATTATGTTTTTCATTTCTGTGTTCCTTCAAAGAATCTGCTATGGTCTGAATATTTGTGTCCCTCCAAAATTTAAATGTTGAAACCTAATGTCCAGTGTGATGGTATTAAGAGGTAGGGTCTTTGGGAGGTGATTAAGGTATGAGGGATAGAGCCCTCATAGATGGGATTAGTATTCTAACAGAGCTCCCTAGCCGCATATACAATGTGAGGTTATGAACTGGAAAGCATCTGTCACCAGAAATAGAATCTGATCTTAGACTTCCAGTCTCCAGAACTGTGAGAAATTAGTTTCTGTTGCTTATAAGCACCCAGTCTCTGGTATTTTGTTATAGAAGACTGAACAAATTAAGACAGCATCTAAAAATTTAATGTAATGTCAATCAAAACCCAGGGGGATGTTTTTCAGAATTTGGCAGGATGATTCTAAAGTTATATCTATAAGAAAATATATGGATATATACATATATCAAATCATTATGTTGTACCTTAAGCTAATACATTATTATATATGTCAATTTTATCTCAACAAAACTGGAAAAAAATTATGAGCATAGACAAGTAAGAATGAAGTGCTACATGCTTTATCAGATATTAAAACATGCTCTAATCCTATAATAATTAAAAATGTGATACTGTTGTAGGAATAAGCAAATCAGTAAAAGAATAAATCAATCCTGTGGGGAAAATAAGGACAGTCAGTCAATAAATGGCTTTGGATGATTCATAATACTTCATACACAAAAATAATTTTTAGGAGAAAAAAATAAAATGCAAAGGAAAAATGTATATGTATGTTAGAAAATATGAGACTTAATTTTTATAGTCTCAGGAATAGAGATTACCCCACCTAAGAAAAAAGATGGCTAGGGGCGCCTGGGTGGCTCAGTTGTGAAGCATCTCCCTTTGGCTCAGGTCATGATCCCGAGGGTCCTGGGATTGAGTCCCACATCAGACTCCCTGCTTGGCAGGAAGCATGCTTCTCCCTCTCCCCTGCTTGTATTCCCTTTCTCGCTCTGTCTCTCTCTGTCAAATAAATAAATAAAATCTTAAAAAAAAGAAAAAAGAAAGAAAAGGTGGCTAGATATGATGACATACAAATTATTAGCTTATATGGGGTAAAAGCTGCCATAAACAAAGTCTAAAAACCAGTGGCTGAGAGAAAATATTTGCCTCATGAAAAATGGAAGAAAGGATCAATATCTTATTTACAAAACATTTATACAAATCAAAAGACAACACAATAGAAAAAAGAAAAACTATTAATAATCATAAAATATACAAAAATATGCTTTACTACTAATTAAATAAATGCAAATTATTGAAAAAATAAATGCAAATTACTGAAAAAATATCAATAACCAGTGTTGGCAAGGTTTTTCAGGAATGAGTATTGTTATATCCTTTCCTTATTGGTGTGAATTAGTACATATGATAAATAGAAATTGACTTCTATGTCTCTAAATGTAAAATGTAGAATTTCCTGATCACTAAGTATGAATAATTTACGCTTTAAGATAATTTCTTGTGTGGGCTTAATTGAGTAAATAATTTTTACAGTGATATATCCTATAATGTTATAATGGGAAAAATTATAAACAATATAAGTGTCTATCAACAGAGGGTAAACAAGTGATACTGTTACATTAGTAGCTTTAAATAAACCATACCTCTTGGTATTCATACCCTTGAGTAGATTACTTCCTTATTAGCTTAGCCCTGGTTGTGTGACTTGCTTTGGCAAGGACACTGAAAGCATGATACAAAGCAGGGGCTTGGAAGTCAGCTGCCATGCCATAAGCTTAGAATAGATTATTTAATTATTTAATGATGAGAAGCTACATGAGGAGAGACACTGGAGTGAGAGAACATTATGGTAATTGCAGCCTCAGCCAAGCTAGCAAGTGAATGCATCTGCATGAGTAACCTTATCCATAGCCTGTGAAGCAGAAGAACTGCCCAACTGAGCTTTGTCAATGTATAGAATTGTGAGGCTTAATAAATTGTATTTTAAATCGCTAAGTTTTAGGGTAGTTTCATATGCAGAATTAGTGACTGCATCAGATACGTAGAATATTTAATGTAGCTCTTAAAAAGAATAAGGTAGGTACATATGTGCTAACATGGGAGATGTAGATGGTATATGGTGGTGGGACCATAAAAATGACCCTGCAAGCTGAAAACAAGCAAAAGGATCTTAATAATAAATTATAAAAGTTGTGATTGTTCTGCAACTTAAAAATATTTGTGAAAACATTACATACTCTCTCACTTCCATTATAAATGTAAAGGAAAATGAAAAAATATTTAGTATGCTATAATTTAAGCATTTTATTTACTTATTTATTTAGAGAGAGCACACGGGGGGAGGGGCAGAGAGAGAGACAGGGAGAGAGAGAATCTTTAGCAGGCTCCACACCCAGAGTGGAGCCCGACACAGGGCTTGATCGCATGATGCTGAGATCATGACCTGAGCCGAAATCAAGATTTGGACATTTAACTGATTGAGCCACCCAGGTGCCCCTTACTATATACTATAATTTAAAACGTTAGATACATTTCTTTGTGAAACACTTACTCAGATAATTTGACCAGTGCTTGCCTTATTCTTGTGTAACCATATGGAGTTAACATTATTTCTCTGCCTTTGCAAATTATAATACTCCTGTTTAAGTTTGGATTAGCTTCCCACCTTTTATCCTTTGCATTTTCAATGTTGTCAGATACCTTTGAGAACTTCTTCAGTGTGCTATTTTTGCTGGCATTACTAATTCTGGGACATCTTCATCCTTTTCATCACAATCACTTTCCTTCCACAGTCACTTTTTGTTTATGTTGGTATGTTTATCTTCTCTCTGTTCTTCTGGCCGCATTTCTAGGGTCTCTCAAATGGCAGTAGTGTTAACATTCCTATGGTCAGCTATTCTTCTTCTTCCTTTTTCTTTATAACAATCTGATTTTTATTCCAATATTTAGAAAATTGCTATATACTTTGAAAGGATGTATAATGATGTGTGAAATAATTATAAAAAAAAGCTCTCTAGAGAAACACATTTAAGCTGAAGAAAAATTCCACAAATGGTTGACACATTTTCTACATTTAAATTTGGAAATTTTTTCACATGAAATAAGTATAATTAATCATACAATGAAATATAAAAGCACAAAAATGGAAATCAGCTCAGGTACCAGGTAGTCTTTATCAATAAGACTCAAGTCAAAATAAAAAATAGGTATATGATCATATTGAATTTTGTGTCTGCTAAAATTAAAGGAGCATGAAAATATCTATTGCAAACTGGCCAATTGACCAGAGGAATTTTCTAAAGAAATCTCTCCATGGTGAACTAAAAGATAAATAAAATGTTAATTTTTGAAAGGTTTAAAACTGTTTTCTTTTGGAGAATAAATACGACATTAATTTAAATTTGTATTTTATGAACTGGATTGACAGATCTAATTTTATTTTGAAAAATCATTGAGAAACAAACATCCACAGCCCAAATGAAAAGTAATAAGAATAAACTATATGAAAAATAAGTAGTCCTACATAACCAAAGGCTAATACTTAATATATATCACGGCAGTCAGAATTGACTTACATATATTTTCTCACTTCTGCTTCATCATTTTCTCTCAAAGTATTCTCTTTCTATTGGAAGTATTAAATGTATATTTTACAATATCTTTTAAAAATCCAAAGCACAGAGACAGTATTATTATATGTGTATTCAAACTATAAAAAAACTTAGAGGGTCATATAAATCACATTCATTTATTAAACATATAACTATATTGTAATTATTTCAGATTTCATTATCCCATTAATGGATTAACAGTATAGCTGTTTCTTCTATAACTCCATTTATATTTTATTTGAATTTCACTTCCAATGTTATTCTCTCTCTTTTTTCTTTTTCTGCACTTTCTTTTTTTTTAGATTTTTTAAAAATTTATTTATTTGACAGAGAGAGACACAGTGAGAGAGAGAGCACAAGCACGGGGAGTGGGAGAGGGAGAAGCAGGCTTCCTGCTGAGCAGGGAGCCTGATGCGGGGCTCGATCGCAGGACCCTGGGATCATGACCTGAGCCGAAGGCAGATGCTTAACGACTGAGCCACCCAGGCGCCCCTGCACTTTCATCTTTGTTGGCCAATTCCCTTTTTGGATTATCTGTTTTTGTAAAATGTTACATGGATTTATCACTAGGAGACAAGAAAGGAAAACACCTTGCACGCTTTACTGTCTTGGAATAAACTGAATAACAGATACACATGACCTGTCATTGACAGACTGTGAAATAAGTGACATGATTGATACTGATCATGATCTGTTATTTAGAAATGATTTGTGGCTTGAAGAGTTAGTAGTGAAGTTTGTGCAATTACTCAGGATATTGTACCATGGTAACTGAAATTTGAACCATGTTGTTACGGAACTGAGGGTGTTTAACTAAAACAAGATAACTGAAGTTCATGTTTATTGAAATTGTGAGGGCTGCTTGTATATTGTTAAATGAAAAATGCAGGTTGTTATTTAAAGAATTAAAATAAATGTCTAGCCAAAAAAAAAAAAAAGTTCTGGAAGGATATATATTAAACCATTAACTATGGTTATTTCAGAAGAGTAAAGTTCTTTGTAGTGTTCTTGTACCTGTTCTGTAAATTTGAGGCTGTTTTACAATAAAAGATTTAACAACATAAAGTGTTTGGCCTGCCAAGAAGTATTTACTATATGATCAACACCAATATAAAAACCAGAAAATATCAAAAAGGGGAATTTTAAATAGAAAAGGAAATTTAATATTGTAATTAATACATTGAAGAAATTAGAAAATTGAGAAAATAGGGGAAGAGATGGAAAATTTTATCTGAGACTTGAAATCTTTTTTTTTTTTTTAAAGATTTTATTTATTTATTTGAGAGAGAGAATGAGAGAGAGAGAGAGAGCACATGAGAGGGGGGAGGGTCAGAGGGAGAAGCAGACTCCCTGCTGAGCAGGGAGCCCGATGTGGGACTCGATCCCGGGACTCCAGGATCATGACCTGAGCCGAAGGCAGTCGCTCAACCAACTGAGCCACCCAGGCGCCCTCTGAGACTTGAAATCTTAAAAAAAAATAATCAAATGGAAATTCTGGAAGTAAAATATACAGTACCCCAAATTAAGAACTCCCTAGATTAACAGCTGCTTGGATAGCAGAAGATAGGATTAGAGATTCGAATAACAGAAGAAAATATCCAAATGATAAAGTGCCACCTACAGATTTAGGAAACTCTGCAAAACCCAAGTGTGATGAATACTAAGAAAATCACACTCAGATGCATCATAGAAGGACTGTAACCAAATGGAAAAAAATTTTTTTAAAGATTTTATTTATTTATTAGAGAGAGAGAGATCACAAGCAGGGGGGAAGGGCAGAGGGAGAAGCAGGCTTCCCGCCGAGCAGGGAGCCTGACGCGGGGCTTGATCCCAGGACCCCGGGATCACTACCCGAGCTGAAGGCAGACACCCAACCGACTGAGCCACCCAGGCGCCCCCCCAAATGGAAAATCTTAAGAGCAGCCAGAAGTAGAAAAGACCCCTTATTTTCAAAGGCACAGTAATACAATTGGTAGTGGACTTCTCAGTAATAATTATTCAGCTCCAAAGACAATGTAGTGACAGTTTAAAGTACTGAAAGAATAACTACCAACCTAGAATTCTGTTCTCCTAAAATATCCTCAAAAATGAAGGCGTGAACCTTAAGTTAATTAAATTTTATTTAATTAATTAATTTATTTTAAAGCTTTTATTCATTTATTTGACAGAGACACAGCGAGAGAGGGAACACAAGCAGGGGGAGTGGGAGAGGGAGAAGCAGGCTTCCCGCCGAGCAGGGAGCCCAATGTGGGGCTCGATCCCAGGACCCTGGGATCATGACCTGAGCCGAAGGCAGACACTTAACTGACTGAGCCACCCAGGCGCCCCAAGTTAATTAAATTTTAAATGAATTTTTCTAAGCGAAAGAAGCCAGATCCAAGAGGCTGTGCAATATCCAGTGCATTTATATGACATTCTGGAGGAGACAAACCTACAGGGATGGAAAACAAATCAGTGATTGCCAGGTGTTGATAGGCATTGACTATAAATGGAATGCCTAGGAGAATTTTGGGGAGTGATAGATCATTCTGAATGGTAAAGTAGTAGTGGAAGCATTACTCCACATGTCTGTCAAAACCCATAAAAGTACGCCACAAGCTGAACTATACAGTATGTGAAAATTCAGTCAGGATTCAGGAGAATTCCAAGATGGAATGCAGACTGTGAAAATATATGTAACTGTTTCACTAACCAAATGAGGTTACTTTAGTGAAAGAAATGGGTGGGAAGAGAAGCCGACTTAAGTAACTTTGGAAGAGAGTATTTGACTAGATGCTGTAAGGATAACACCAAAAAGGTGCATAAACACTCTCTCTAGTTGGTAAATTTGTTTCTCATGGGAGTAAGACTGAAACTACAGGTATGCCAGGGTTGAACAAATAAGCAAAAATTGTAGATAATGAGAGCTAGGTAGAATGTGTTTCTCTGTTGAAGGAAGAAGTTACAAACAAGCTAGACTGAGCTCTGTGGTGCTAGGTTAGAGTTGGAGATACCAGTATGAGCTCATGACTTCATTATATGCAGAAAAAAAGATACAGATATGTATGTACATGAATTAGTATATTCTAGCTCTGCTGAAAAGGCCTAGAAATAGTGACACCCTAGTATCAGCAGCCATATATAGGGCCCAGATCTTGGTTCTAAATATCATTATCTAATAAAAGAAACCAGGACTTCTTGGAGAAATGGCTTATTCCAGGGATGGACATCTTGTAATGCTGGAAGAAAGAAACAACATGTCGAAAGGATACAGAAGCCAACCAGAAAGAGCTCCTCATGGACAAAGCTGGAACAATTTGAGCAACAAAATAAGTAATGATAGTATTGAATCCAAAGAATAAAGTAAATATCCATTATTTCCTACAGATAGAAAGAAATGATTGAATAAAAAAATGGGGGAGACAGAACAAATCTTCTTTACAGGAGATTCCAGTTAATAAATGTAGAAGGAAGGAGAGAAATAGAAAATTTCCCTTAGAACATTATAGTAATAATTGCTATAGGCAAGATCCATTGATGAATGCTAAAATTAGTGGATGAAACTTGTAGGTGAAGCAGAATAGTTGCATAGCAGTATCTTCTCCAAATTATTGGTAAGTTACTGTGATTTTTTTAATTGAAGTATAATTAACATACAGTGTTATGTTTCAAGTATACAACATATTGATTCAACAATCTTAGTATATTACTCAGTGCTCACCACAATCAATGTAGTCCCCATTTGTCACCATACTATGTTATAATATTATTGACTATCTTCCTCATGCTGTAATTTTCATGTGATGACTTATTTTATAATTTGAAGTTTTTTTTTTTTTTTTTTTTAAGATTTTATTTATTTATTTGACAGAGAGAGAGAGACAGTGAGAGAGGGAACACAAGCAGGGGGAGTGGGAGAGGGAGAAGCAGGCTTCCTGCTGAGCAGGGAGCCCGATGCGGGGCTCGATCCTAGGACCCTGGGATCATGACCTGAGCCGAAGGCAGCCGCTTAACCGACTGAGCCACCCAGGCGCCCTTAATTCCCTTCATCTATTTCACTCATCGCTCCACCCACTTCCCCTCTGGCAAACACCAGTTTGTTCTGTGTATTTAAGAGTCTGTTCATTTGTTTCTTTGTTCATTTGTTTTCAGATCCCACATGTAAGTGAAATTCTATGGTGTTTGTCTTTTTGTATCTGAATTATTTAACTTAGCATAATACCCTCAAGTCCATCCACATTGTCCCAAATCTCATTTTCTTTAAAGATTTTGTTTACCAGAGAGAGAGAGAAAGGGAGAGAGAGAGAGAGAGAGCACAAGAGTACAAGCAGGGGAGGCGGCAGGCAGAGGGAGAAGCAGGCTCCTTGCTGAGCAGGGAGCCCAATGTGGGACTCCATCCCAGGATCCTGGGATCATGAACCGAGCTGAAGGCAGACACTTAATCGACTGAGCCACCCAGGCGCCCCAAGATCTCATTCTTTTTTATGGCTGAGTAATATTCCATTGTAAACACATACCACATCTTCATTATCCACCTATTAGTGGGGACTTGGGTTGCTTCTATATCTTGGCTATTGTGAATAATGCTGCAATAAACATAGTGGTGCATCTATGTTTTTGAATTAGTGTTTTTGTTTTCTTTGGGTAAATACCCAGTAATGGAATTACTAGATCTTATAGTACCACAATTTTTAATTTTTTGAGGAATCTCCTTACTGTTTCCTGTAGTGTCTGCACCAGTTTACATTCCCACCAACAGTGCACAAGAGTTCCTTTTTCTCCACATCCTCACCAACACTTGTTATTTCTTGTCTTTTTGATTCTAGGCATTCTGAAAAGTGTAAGGTGATATCTCATTGTGGTTTTGGTTTGCATTTCTCTGATGATTAATGATGTTGAGCATCTTTTCCTGTGTCTGTTGGTCATATCCATATCTTCTTCGGAAAAATGTCTGTTCGCGTCTTCTGCCCATCTTCAATTTAATTATTTTTTTGGCATTGAGTTGTATACATTCTTCTTCTTCTTTTTTTTAAATTTAAGCATAGTTGACACACAATGTTTCATTAGTTTCAGGTGTACCACATAGTGATTTGACAAGTTTACCTTATGCTGTGCTCACCACAAGTGTAGCTCCCATCTGTCACCATATAACACTGTTTAAGTTCTTTATATATTTTGGATATTAACCCTTTTTCAGATATATCATTTGCAGATATCTTCTCTCATTCAGTAGGTTGCCTTTTAGTATTGTTGATGGTTTCATTCACTATACAAAAGCTTTTTATTTTATTGTAGTCCCAATAGTTTATTTTACTTTTTTCCCTTGCCTGAGGAGACATATCTAGAAAATGTTGCTAAGGCCAAAATCAAAGGCCAATTACTGCCTGTGTTTTCTTCTAGGACTTTTATGGTTTCAAGTCTCGGGTTTAGGTCTTTAATCCATTTTAAGTTTATTTTTGTGTGTGGTGTTAGAAAGTGGTCCAGTTTCATTCTTTTGCATATAGCTGTCCAGTTTTCCCAACACCGTTTGTTGAAGAGACTGTCTTTTCCCCATTGTATATTCTTGCCTCCCTTGTTGTAGATTAATTGACCATATATCCATGGGTTTATTTCTAGGCTCCCTTTTTTTCCTTTCTTTTCTTTCTTTCTTTCTTTCTTTCTTTCTTTCTTTCTTTCTTTCAGAGAGAGAGAAATCATGAGCAGGGGGAAAGGGTAGAGGGAGAAGCAGACTCCCTGCTGAGCAGGGAGCCTGATATGGGACTCGATCTCAGGACCCTGGGATCATGACCTGAGCCGAAGGCAGACGCTTAACTGACTGAGCCATCCAGGTGCCCTAGGCTTTCTATTCTATTCTGTTGGACTATGTATCTGTTTTTGTGCCAGTACCAAACTATTTTGATATTTGATTTGATATTTTGATTTTGATATTTGACTATTTGATTCTTACAGCTTTGTAGTATATCTTGAAATCTGGGATTGTGATACCTCCAGCTTTGTTCTTTCTCAAGATTGCTTTGGCTATTCAGGGTCTTTTGTGGTTCCATAATAATTTTAGCATTATTTGTTCTAGTTCTGTGAAAAATGCTGTTGGTATTTTGATAGGGATTGCATTGGATCTGTAGATTCCTTTGAGTAGTATGGACATTTTAACAATTTTAATTCTTCCAATCCATGAGCACTGAGTATCTTTCCATTTGTTTTTGTTGTCTTCAATTTTTTCATTAATGTTTTGTAGTTTTCTGGTTAAATTTATTTTAAGGTATTTTATGATTTTTGGTGCAATTGTAAATGGGATTGTTTTCTTAATTTCTCTTTCTGCTGTTTCATTATTAGTATACAGAAATGCAGTGGATTTCTGTAGATTGATTTTGTATCTTTCAGCTTTACTGAATTCATGTAACAGTTCTAGTAGTTTTTTTGGTGGAGTCTTTCAGGTTTTCTGTATATAGTATCATGTTATCTGCAAATAATGAGCGTTTTGCTTCTTCTTTACCAATTTGGATGCCTTTTATTCCTTTTTCTTCTCTGATTGCTGTGGCTAGGACTTCCAGTACTATGTAGAATAAAAGTGGTGAGAGTGGACATCTTTGTCTTATTCCCGATCTTAGAGGAAAAGCTCTCAGTTTTTCACATGATGTTAGCTGTGGGTTTTTCATATATGGCCTTTATTATGTTGAGGTATGTTCTTTCTAAATTCACTTTGTTGAGAATTTTTATTATGAATGGTTGTTGTATGTTGTCACATGCTTTGTTTGCATTTGTTGAGATGATTGTGTGGTTTTTATCCTTTCTCTTGTTAATATGATGTATCATATTGACTGATTTGGAATATTGAACCACCTTTGCATCTCTGGAATAAATCCCACTTGATCATGGTGAATGATTTTTTTAATGTCTTGTTGGATTTGGTTTGTTAATATCTTGTTGAGGATTTTTTGCATCTATATTCATCAGAGATATTAGCCTCTAGTTTTCTTTTCGTGTAGTGTCTTTGTCTGGCTTTGGTATCAGGGTAATGCTGACCTCGTAGCATGAATTTAGAAGTTTTCCCTCCTCTTCTATTTCTTGGAATAGTTAGAGAAAAATAGATATTAACTATTTTTTTTAAAGATTTATTTCTTGATTTTAGAGAGAGAGCACGAGTATGAGGGACCGAGAGAGAGGGAGAGAGAATCCCAAGCAGACTCCATGCTGATCATGGAGCCCGACTCAGGGCTCGATCTCACAACCCTGAGATTAAGACTTGAGCCGAAACCAAGAGCTGGACGCTCACCTGACTGCACCACCCAGGTGCCCTGGTATTAACTTTTTTTCATACAATTGGTAGAATTCATTTTTCCTGTCCATGTGGTCCTGGACTTTTATTTGTTTGAAGTTTTTGATTACTGATTCAATTTTATTAGTAGTAATCAGTCTGTTCAAATTTTCTATTTCTTCTTGATTCAGTTTTGGACGATTATATGTTTCTGGGGATTTATCCATTTCTTCTAGGTTGTCCAATTTGTTGGCATATAATTTTTCAAAATATTCTCCTATAATCTTTTGTATTTCTGTGTTGTTATTTCTCCTCCTTCATTTCTGATTTTATTTGAATCCTGTTTTTTTCTTGATGTGTCTGGCTAAATGTTTGTCAGTTTTATCTTTTCAAATCAACTCCTGGTTTCATTAATCTTTTCAATTTTTTTTCGTCTCTATTTCATTGTTTTCTGCTCTAATCTCTATTATTTACTTCCTTCCTTTTACTAGCTTTGGATTTTGTTCTTTTTCTAGCTCCTTTGATAGTAAGGTTAGGTTGTTTATTTGAGATTTTTCTTGTTTCTTGAGGTAGGCCTGTATTGCTATAAACTTTCCTCTTAGAACTGTTTGCTGCATCCCAAAGATATTGGACCATTGTGTTTTCAATTTTCATTGTCTCCATGTATTTTTTGAATTTTTCTTTGGTTTCTTGGTGGACCCATTCATTATTTAGTAGCATGTTGTTTAGCTTCCATGTATTTGTGTTCTTTCAAGATCTTTTCTTATAATTGATTTCTAGTTTCATAGTACTGTACTCAGAAAAGATACTTGATAAGATTTCGGTCTTCTTAAAATTACTGAGACTTGTTTTGTGGCATAACATGTGACCTACTTTGGAGAATGTTCTTGTGCAATTGAAAAGAATGTGTATTCTGTTGTTTTCAGATGGAATGTTCTGTATATACCTGTTAGTTGCATCTGGTCTAACGTGTCATTCAAAGCTACTGTTTCCTTGTTGATTTTCTGTCTGGATGATCTATCCATTGATGTAAGTGAGATGTTAATGTCCCCTACTATTATTGTATTACTGTCAATTTCTTCCTTTATGTCTGTTAATAATTGCTTTATATGGTTAAGTGCTCCTATGTTGGGTGAATAGATATTTACAATTGTTATATTTTTTTGTTGGATTGTTCCCTTCATCATTACATAGTGCCTTTCTTTGTCTCTTGCTACAGTCTTTGTTTTAAAGTCTATTTTCGGCGCACCTGGGTGGTTCAGTTGGTTAAGTGTCTGACTCTTGACTTCAGCTCAGGTCATGATCTCAAGGTTGTGAGATCAAGCCCTGTGTTGGGCTCCACCCTGGGCATGGACCCTGCTTGGGATTCTCTCCTTCCCTCTCTCCTTCTCTCAAAAACAAACAAACAAACAAAACACCAAAAAAAGAAAGAAAGAAAAAAGAAAAAAATACTGAGAAACTATCATTGACAAGAGAAGCCTAAGGAGACATGATGACTAAATGTAACATGGTGTCCCAGATTGGATCCTGGAACTAATATTGGTGGAAAACCTAGTGAAATCTGAATAAACTCTGTAGTCTAATTAATGGTATTGTAACAATGTTATTTTCTTAACTTTTGTAAATGTGCTTATGTAAGATTTTAATGTTAGGGAAGCTGGGTAAAGGGTATACATGAACTCTACTATATTTGCAAGTCTTCTGCAAACCTAAAATTATTTCAAAATAAAAAGTTTGTAAAAAAAAATTAGGACTTTGAAATAGTGAAAACTCAAGGAATAGTATAATACAAATTGATTTTTTTTTAATTTTTAGAGATATTAGGCATGCAAGACTGTATTTGGTCATTAACATTTAATGTGCATTTACTATGCCATGTTTTAGAGATTATAATACTTTATAACAAAGGAGTGTACAATATACTATGAAAGATGGATAAGGATATGGCTAGCTTTACTAGGGGGTTGGTGAGGGAGGCTTCATGGAAGGAATAACTCATGCAGAGACATTATGAATGAGTAGGAATTTTGGGTCAGTCTTTCTAAGGGTTTATCAATTGTCTTAGTCTTTTTAAGGAATTAAATTTTAGCATTGTTGATTCTTTCTATTGCATATTTGTTTTATATTAATACCTGCTCTTTATTTCCTTTTTAAATTTGCTGTTCTTTTTGTTTTGAACTTTTGGAGATGGATATTTAGTTTATTAATTTAAACTTTTTTTCTAATATAAAACATTTAAGGGTATAAACTTTCTCTTGGCATGGCTTTAGCTAGATCCCACAATTTTTTATATATTTTATCTTCATTATCATTCAATTCAAATTATTTTCTAATTATCACTGTAATTTCTTCTTTGATTCATGAGTTATTTAGAAGTATATTACTTCTTTTAAAAATATTTTACTTTTTGTTAACTTTAAACAATTGATTTTAAGTGTAATTTTATTATATCGATAATATGTTCTTTATATAATTTCAATAATTTAATACTTGTGGAGTTTTTCTTTGTAGTCAAACATATAATCAATTTTGGTAAATATGCCAACATAAATGAACTTGAAATAATACATATTCTTTATTTCTTGCATGCAGTATTCTATGAATTTGAATTTGGGCAACTTTGTCAATCTTGTTCAAGTCTCCTATATCATTATTGAGCTTTTTGTCTATATTTTCCTTTTTCCTTTTCTGCCCATGTTTCAATCTGGTTATTTTCTTCTGTCAGTTTACTGATCTCTTTAATTTATTTAATCTGCTGATAAAGTCCATCTATTGAGTTCTTAATTTCACATCTTGTGTTTTTCAGTTCTGAAATTTCCATTTGGTTTTTCTTTTATAATTTTCAGTCCTCTGCTGAAATTAATTTTGTCATATAATTTATTGAGCATATCAGTTTTATATATTTTGAAGTCTATGTATACTCCAATATCTGGACCTCTTATGGATCCATTTCTATTGTCTTTTTTTCCCTCTTGGTTTTGGTCATTTAACTTACCTCCCAGGATATAGGGTAAGTTTTGATTGATTGCGTTTGTGCATGAAAAGTTGCAAAGCAAATTTGAGGCTTTAGATGATGTCATCTTCATCTAGAGAGTTTCATTTTTGCTTTTGGAAGTTAGGATGGGGCAGATCATCTTACCCATCAAAGATTGAGCTTATTGGAGGCTGAATTTCCTTGTGAGGGCTAGTTTATTTCCATCCTCCACTCTAAGAGTGTAGCTTCTTGGCCTTTCATCTAAAATCCTAAGGTGTTTTCCAGAATCCCTCCTTCTTTTTTTTTTTTTTTAAAGATTTTATTTATTTATTTGACAGAGAAAGAGACCGCGAGAGAGGGAACACAAGCAGGGGGAGTGGAAGAGGGAGAAGCAGGCTTCCTGCTGAGCAGGGAGCCCGATGCGGGGCTCGATCCCAGGACCCTGGGATCATGACCTGAGCTGAAGGCAGACGCTTAACGACTGAGCCACCCAGGCGCCCCTGGAATCCCTCCTTCTTGGTGTATCCTGAACACTAAGTCAATCCCCATGACTGCTGGTGGATCTGCCTCAATTTCTCAGCCCCTAGTGATCTGACAAATGGTGATTGGCAGGATCATCTTTCTGTACTTCCTTCTCTCTATGATCTTGGAGATGTATTTTTTAAAAAGATTTTTATTTAAGAGAGAGAGAGAGAGAGAGAGAGAGAGAGAGCCTGAGTGGGGGGAGGGGCAGAGGGACAAGCAGACTCCCCATTGAGTGCAGACCCTGATGCAGGGCTTGATCCCAGGACCCTCAGATCATGACATGAGCCGAAGTGAGACACTTAAGAGACCGAGCTACCCAGGCACCCCAGAGATGTATTCTTAATGATTAGTCTTTTTTTCAGGATCATGAAACTGTAGAATTTTAGAGGTGAAAGTAACTTGAGATAACTTGTAGTCCAACCTAAAGCCCAGAGCTTTTAAGAGACTAGTGCTCTGATCTCTCTACTCCTTGTCTAAAGCTCTTCCATTAATATATATAATAAATTAACTGGACTGACTAATGCAGTCAACATAAAATTGGGCCATACTATAAAGGGTTAGATAGTAAAGTTTCTTTAAAGAAGCAAAACACAATAGACAATAAAAATTAAAGAAAGAGACTTTCTTACTCCACTAAACTGTATTTAAGTACCTAACTATGCTGTAATTAACAAAGTTACTAATTTTTTTTCATATTGACCTAAATTGGTGATGATATTTTAAAAAATTTGAATGTTTTAAATTAATGATCTTTAAATAAACAATCTGAGTCAACAGATAAGTTTACATTGAATCCATAATGTATGTTTTTTAGAAGTTAGACAACATTTCTGGTGATTCCCTTATCAGATTACATAATAACTGATGAGTGGGGATGAACCAATGGCAGAGGGGTCACGAATTCAGTTTTCTTCAGGATTCAGATAGTTGGTTGGCATGTGATATGAATAGGGTAGGAATTGTGTTGAAATGGAGAGCCTTTGTCTTCAGTTCAACTTATATTTGCCATTCAGCTCCAAAAACTTGTTGCCATATAGAATAATGGGCTTTGTATTATCAGTTCTTCCAATTACCGAAGAGAAACTAGAAATCCAGACTTTAATATGAAATCTTTTAGACTGTAAAAATAGGAAGTGGGTTGAAAGTTTTTACACAAACTATTTCTCAGCCAAATCATCTATACAGTGGAGATAAAAGAGCTCTACCATATAACTTTCACTTTTAAAATATGCATTCATTTGATAACCTTTGAAAAACCATTACTCAATCTTGCCCTAAGAGAATTTGAAATTTAATCATCACCTAATACCATGCAAATTAATTACTGTATTCTCACATAGTATATATTATGTCTGATAATAGAATTATGAAGAAAGTAGTATGGGAATTTAGAGAAAGGACACATTAAATTTATTAAATATGTGAACAGAAGGAAATCTTAGAATTTCAAATTAGCAATAAATAAAAGCCAAAGGAAATTTGGGTATTCTAAAATAGCAATGATTTGCTAAGGAAATTGTGAAGGAAAATTGGGTATAATTAATGGTATAATATGTGGTAAATAACCTTAAGCAGCATTTCAGTGCACCATAAAATTAGTTATGCTCTGAGTAGAATCATACCCTTTTATAATTACAATGATTTATAGAATGTATATCTCTGTACCACATGGAAAACTGATAAAATGGGTGTTATCTACAATGCTGAAAGGTAACATTATGATACACTTTTGCTATATTAGGATTTTAATTTAGCTATATGCTTTATATTAAACATTATTTTCTTTTTATTGGAACTTTTCATTTTTATATTTCATTAGTTCTTCAAGCAGCTTTCAAAAGTTATTAATAAAAATCCTTACTGTCAATGAGAAAAATCTATGAAATTTGGTAAGAAAATCGCATCTGTAACTTCAATAAAGTATCCAAGAATATAGAACCTTAGAAGTGTTTATTTTTTATTAGCTGCCTTAGGACTACAAGGATTTAAGTGTTTTTATAAAAACAATAAAAGAAGAGTAATTTGATGGCTTATTTACTCTTTATAACCTTTAGAAAGTGTCATGCTTTTTTTAAAATGCTTGCTTCAGGCTGTAGTTTTACAAGATGTGCTGTGTATTGGTCAGGCCTCTTCAATTCTTGACCCTGAACAGATTTAGGGACATAGTACATACAGCAGGCACATGTCCAAGCAGCCAAAACTGTGACTGGGTACTTTTATTCTCCTTTCAAACTCATAATCCACCTCCTACGAAATTGCCCAATTCAGTTTCTCATGTTGTCTAATAAAATACTAATCATTCTTTCAGATAGTTTCTTAGTTTGATTAGCTACAAAGTATTCAAGATAAATATCACTAATATGCATGGAATAGCCTAAAAGTTCATATTTTAAAGAACCTCTTTCCTAATTAGTATTTAAGCTACTGTTTTCATATTATTCAACTTAGTCTATTACAAAGATTTCTGAAATAGAAAAATATTCTAAGAACATTTGTAGGAATTCTTAATGCTTTTGTTTTTCTATTCAACAAATATTTCTAATTGTTATTTTGAAATGTTCTACCGAATATCAGAATGTACTTGTATATTTAAAATAAGTAGTATGATTTTGAATGTCTTTCTATCTTCTGTGGGATATGAAGATTAGATTCTGAGGTTTTTGAAGGAAAGGAGTGTATCATAACAATCCATATTGTCCCACAGCACTCACAATTTCTTACAGGTAATAAAATGGCATGTTTAAGAGGCTCTGGAGACAGATCATCTAGGTTCAAATACTAGCTCTGCTGTTTTGCTGCTATGTGCATTTAGGGGAGTTACTTATTCTCTTGCTAACCTAGTTTCCTCATCTATAAAATGGTGATAATAAGAGTACTTACCTCGAAAAATTATACCTATGATTAAATTAATACATAAAAAGTGCTTAGAACAATATCTAAATCACAGTAAGATCTCAGAACCCATTTAAAAGAGAAGTGTATAACCAGGCCCACATGAAGAAAGCAGTATCTTGTACATTTTCAGTCCAACTTCTTTGGGATTTGATAAGATGCATACATCTTATCAAGATATAAAATGTTTCTGTCTACCCAGGCCAGTTCTACCCCTACTCCCTCCCCAAGAGGCAACCACTCTTTTGATTATTTTCCACTGTCAATTGGTTTTATTTTTTCTGACACTTCATATAAATGGAATCATACATATGTACTCTTTTAGGTAAGGCTTCTTTCACTCAGCATGATGTTCTAAATTCATCCATATTGTTGTGTCTATCAGCATACAGATCCATGTTTGTTAAGTGTACACTTACGTATTTCATTTTCTCTGGAGTGATTATAAATTATGTTGTATTTTTAATTTTGTTTTCAATAGTGTATAGAAACATGATATTTTGAGTGTTGATCTTTATCCTGAGACCCTGTTGAACTCAGTTATTAATTCTGGGAGATTTTTTTTTATAGATTCCTTGGGGTTTTCCATGTATACAATCATGTCATGTACAAATAGAGACAGTTTACTTCTCTCTGATTTGTTTCCTTTTTTTCTCTCCTCTTTCTCTCTTTCCTTTTTTCCCTTTCCTTGTCTGTCTATCCATCCATCCAGTCTTTTATCATTAAATATGATGTTAAGTATAGTGTTTATGAATGCTGTTTATGAAATTGAGATAATTCTCTCTATTCCAAACTGGCTGAGAGTTTTTATTATAAATGAGTGTTGGGTTTGTCAGTTGTCTTTTCTGTCAATTGTTATGGTCATGTGACTTTTCTTCTTTAGCATGTTGATATGGTGAGATATATCAACTTAATATTGTTGTTGAATCAGCCTAATATATCTGGAATAAATTCTACTTGGTGATGGTGTATACATTGTTGGATTCCATTAGCTAATATGTTGTTGAGGATTTTTCCATCAAAATTTGTGAGAGGTATTGGTTTTAGTTTTCTTTTTTTGTACTGTCTTTGTCTAGTTTTGGTGTCACAGTACATAGGCCTTATAAAATGAGTTGGGATGTGTTCCTTCCTCTTTTATTTTTCTGGAAGAAACTGTAAAAATGGTGTTAATTCTTTATATGTTTGGTAAAATTCTCTAAAGATGAATGTGGGCCTGGACATTTATTTTCTTGGGAGCTTTTTAACTAGTGGTTATAGGGCTATTTAGATTGTCTATATCACCTTGGATCAGGTTTGGTAGTTTGGGATTTTGAAGAATTGGTCCATTTCTGTAAGTTGTCAAATTTATGAGCATAAACTTGTTTGTAGCTTTCCCTTACTAACTTTTTAATGGTTGCAGAATCTGTACATGGTTTCTTTTAACTCTTAGAGCATATTTAAATTGTTGATGTAAAGTCTTTGTCTAGTAAGTCCATTGTCTGTACTTGCTCGGAGACAGTTCTTTTTAACTTTTTTTTTTTTTTTTTTTTTTTGCCTGTGTATGGATCACACTTTCTTGTTTCTTTGTATGTTTTGTATTTTTTGTTGAGAACTGGACATGGACATTTTGAATATGTGGCAACTCTGGAAATCAGATAATTTTCCTTACCAGGGTTGCTGTTTGTTGTCATTGTTTGTTTAGTGGCTTTTCTGAAAAAATTTTGTGAAGTCTGCTGTTTCTGTCATGTGTGGCCACTGAAGTCATTGTTCTCTTAATTTAATGATCAGCTAGTGCTTTGTTTGGCAGAGATTTCCTTAAACACCTGGAGCCAAAACAACAACAACAACAACAACAAAAAACTCCCAGGTTTTGTAGCAGGGCTCTCTCTATGCGTGTTGGGGCATACCTTCAACACTGTATACAGGCACTTTTCATGTCTACCTGTTGAATTTTTCAACAGAAGAATCAGATTTCTTTAGTGATACCTTATGTTTATGGTGTAGGCTAATTCAGGAGTGTTACATGATTTTAAACATAATCAGGATTTTTCTAAGTAACTGCTTCTTGCTTGGCTTTGGGCCTTCTTCCTTGACATTGGGACTTTTGTGCTGCCTCCCAGAGAGAGTCTGTCTTTGCAGCCCTCCCAGCTGATCTCCCTGTTCTTTTTATTTGATGCTTCTTTGTCAGGTCGTGGCTGCAGGTGGGGGAATATGGGCATTCTCTGACTTTATTAAGCTTCAGTTCTTAGGTGAAACTGGGTCTCAGGGTGAGGTCTTCACAAGAGTTCTGATCCTTCTTTTGTTTTTAATGCTGGGCCTACTGTATTCCTATATTCTTGCTGTTTTTCTGCTCCTCCTGCCATGATAGAGCTGTTATTTTATTATCCTAGCCTGCTTCTAGCTGCAGTGGCTTTTCACTGGAGCTCTCATGCTGTCATTTTGATTGCCCCTCCCCCTGTAGATTAGGCTCTTGTTCCTTAGGGGAGATGAGGAAGACTGGTCTGTCTAGGTGGAGTTTTCAGTGGTGGACCTTGGTCCCCTTTTCCAGCTGTAGAGGGTTTCCACTAGTGTTCTTAAGTATAGTTTTTGTTGCCCTTTCCCTTACAGATTAAGATTCTTGGTCTGTAGGAGAAATAGGGAAGATGGGTTGTGACTGCTCTTCTCTTCCCCAGCCAGTACCACAGGGGAGAGCTTCTCAGATTGTTGGATTCTTCCCATCTTTCCCTGGAAGCACTTGGGGGGCTTCCTGGAGGAATAACCTTGTAAAATATATAAAACCTCCTTATTTCTGGGGCCCCTGGGAATTCACATTCTTACACTAGTCCATGTTCTGCCTTTACCAATTTATTAAGAACTTTCAGCTGAGTTTTCTTATTAGCACTCAGTGGTTTATGTCCCAGGTAAGCAAATGCTGTGGTTCTCTTCTCCCTGCTGGAGAGAGTTATCTAGAGTTTGGGTTAATCGAATCATCTGGGACCTCAGTTCTCTGATGGGTTTGTCTATCTAATTTGCAATTTGTCCAGATTTTTTTCTTGTTGTAAGCATGAGAGGATGCTCTTTTTATCTTTCTACAAAGAGCTGAAATGTAAAATTTTAAAGTCCTAATTTTCCTAGCATTTTTCTTTTTTATTTAGGAAGCAGAAACTCAATATGAAGAGCAGATTGGTAAAATTATTGTGGAGACAGAAGAACTTAAATGGCAAAAGGTGAGTTTTTGTTGTTGTTGTTGTTGTTTTGTTTTTTTAAGATTTACCCCAGAGAGAGTGAGCATGCACATGAGTGGTGGGGGAGGGGTAGAGGGGAGAGAAACTCAAGCAGACTCCTCTGAGCACGGAGCTGATGTGGGGCTCAGTCTCACCATCCTGAGATCATGACCTAAGCCGAAATCAAGAGTTGGATGCTTAATGAACTGAGCTACCCAGGTACCCCAAAAGTGAGTATTTTAAATTTTTATTTCAGATTAGTCTTTTTAGCCTCTACAGAAAGAGGTATTCTAATCCTTAATTGCAGTTGGAATTTTTAAATTTCCTAAACATATTTGGAGACTGTGCATCATTTTAAACAAAGTCTCAAGAGAATTCTGACTAAAATTGTTTTTAATAACATCTGGGCCTCCAGAACACTGAGAATGAAATTTTTTTCCAGGCTTTCTGTTAATAATGCTGAGAACTACTATGATCTATTTAATGTCTGAGAAACACATTGTGTATTATAAGAGAGTCAAAATATTTTTTAAGAAGTGAAACCTCTTCATTTTCCCAGGCTGTTATTACATACTGTAAGCAAATATTAAAAAAACCCCGATATCAGAGGGACACCTGGTTGGTTTTGTTGGTAGAGCATGTGACTCTTGATCCCAGAGTCATGGTTCAAGCCCCATGTTGTGTGTGGACCCTGCTTAAAACAAAAACAAAAACAAAAAACAACCGCCAGTATCATCAGATCTGATTCTCTCTCTAGACTTACTTATACGGAAGCACTTTTGATAGTGCTTCTCATGCCTCTCCACCAAAGTAATCTTAATAGCTAAAAATTGAAATCTTAATTATGATGGCCCCCTTCTTTTCACTCTTTGGCAATATTGAAATAGGAAGTTGGAGGTAACATATCAGAATCAGAATTCAAGTGACAGAGGATAGCTCAAACTAGAAATGATGGGAATTTTGAGACCAGACAGGCCCACAAGGTTGTGTAGAATACGGGAGTAAAACTAGAGTTGGGTTTTATGAGGTCCAAGGTATCGAACCTCTCTGCAGAAAGAAAAAACAGATAAACACTAAGTATAAACTGAAACGCCACGCAGATTTCAAAATGTAAAGTCCTATCTTATTTTTGGATAGAGAGAGTCAACAGTATAAAGTTATCCAAATCCTTAAGTTAATCAGTATGTTTAATACAATCCAATACCAAGAGTGTGTTTGCTGTTCTTAAGCTGTTCTAAGGTTTATGTGGAAATAAACGTACAAGAGTGTCTGGGAAATTTTTGAAAAAGCACAGGACGAAATAATCACACTAGATTCTTAAATATATTATTATAAACTGTAGTAATTAAGGTAGCTTGATGTAGCATACATGGATAGGTATTCCTCAGAACATAATAGAGTCTAGAAGTAGATTCAAATCATAAGATAAATTAGTGAATGATAAAGGTGGCATTTTTTATTCTGACAAAATTCTAAACTTTCTTTGGAATTTTCATGTCCTTTTTGAGCTAAAGCAGTAAGCAGTTAAATGGAGTCAGTGTTAGAGCTCTCCTCATCTTTAGAACAACAAAAACTTGCCCATGTATTGTAGAAGAGTGGAGTTACAGAGAAATTTAAGTTCCTTAAGGTTCCTCAGTAAACCCCTGAGGCATAGCTATCCAGGTAAATTGTTGACTTTCCCAGGACAAAACAAACAGGTCACACCATCTTGATCTAAAGGAACACTATAGAAAGCAGAACGTATATTTACAGTGGTAAAATATGTAGAGTCAGATAGCACTGAAGGTAAAATAGTATTTGGGCTCAGTACTACAAAGAATTGGGGCCACAGTTATTTTATTTCTTTTTCTTGAACAGATCTTTATCTTCACCCATTGGGTTTCTTGACTGGGAAACAACAATGTTCAAAGACTGGTATAAAATGTGATTGATCCTTTCTCTATTAGGCTTTTAGACTATTGGCTTTAATTCTTAACTTCTGGTTTTAGAGATTATGTAAAGTTAAGTAGAGGTTTGCTGCTAATATCAGTACGACATTTTGCCCACAAAGAGTGCCACTTCAAAGAAATCTTAATTTGGTTTGATCATACATAGAGGTATCAGGAAGTCAGTATCTGATTGATTAGCTGTGATCTGATTACAATAGAAAAATCCTCAGGGATCTAAAAAAAAAAATCAGGGAAGAATTTAATTTTGCAGTTCTGTTTACATAGTAGATTCCTTTCTCTTATGCTAATGGGTGTGGTGTCAAAAAGGCGAAAATAATATGTCTCACTTGAGGATCCAGGGATAACAGTTGGAAACTGAAACAGTGGGGAGTATCTCTGGATTATTAGAGATATTCACTATCTGAGTAGCTCATGGACTCTGAGGAAGAGGTTATGTGATGATGGCAGGATTAATGGTATGACTAAAACATTTGCAAAGTTTCTTTTAATATTTAGAGAAATTTCTTTTTGCAAGTTTGAGGATAAAATGGGAAGTTGGGTGCATGATTTGCCTTCAGAGCAGTATCATTGATTTGCCCACTTGATGTTTTTCCCCTTCATTTTCTTAGCTAGTTCAGGAAGGTTTTTCCCCAGTACCCTTTCTGTTTATAATAAGTATCTACAAGTGTCTTTACCAAGAGGCTCACTCCTTCAGTGCTTGATGACTGGAGTGGGAACATTAAGTTGTTTTATCTGTAAGGCCTCCAGTTTATTCTGCTTTTGTCAAAGGCTTTTTGAACATCTGGACTTGAGATCTAGTAATGGGGCCATTTCCCATTCCAGTTTTTGTTGCATATTAAATCTCCTATTTCCAGGTTTAAGGCTGGTCACAAAAAGTAAGGAGGAGCTAGAGGTCACATTTACTTGAGAATGTACTCCTCAGAGAACCTATCCCTGAGGTCCTCAATAAATTCTTTCCTTCTTTGCAGGAGTGGATTAGAATCTAATTTATTTTCATGGAAAACTGAATAATAGCCTCTGAAAGATTTTGTCCAACATCTACACCTTTTCTAAATCTGTCTGGTTTCTTGTGCATTTTGTGATTCCCTGTCATTCTTGGGGTCTTCTCACTTTGCTTTTTCCATTCTTCTTCTTCTTCTTCTTTTTTTT
The DNA here is from genome assembly GCF_964656455.1 of Halichoerus grypus. NCBI lineage: Eukaryota > Metazoa > Chordata > Mammalia > Carnivora > Phocidae > Halichoerus > Halichoerus grypus. Next base: position 26,592,575 of record NC_135722.1, read on the forward strand.
TCATTTGAGAGTATGAACCATTGGTACAGATCTGGGAACTGGTAGTACTATTTTTTAAAATTAGCTATAAGAATTGAAATATTTTTTAAAGTTTATTTATTTTTTTTTAGTAATCTCTGTGCCCAGAACAGGGCTCAAACTCATGCCCCAGAGACCAAGAATCATATGCTCTTCAGACTGAGCCAGCCAGGCGCCCCAAGAAGTAAAATATTTTAAAGTAATTGCTAACTTCAGAAAAAACAAAAAGCTCTGTTAGATAGAATTGTAATTACGGTATATTATATGGCTGAGCATTGAGTAAAAATTGCGTAGTCATGATAGTACAAATACTGAAGATTGATTTAAGTCACAGTTTTTATGTAACTCTGTTGGAAGAATAGAGGGAGCAGATGTTAGGTAATGGTTGTACGAGAAAGCCAAACTCCCAACTATCGTAACAGAAGTCAGATAAAATTTTTAAGTTGGTAAATCAACATATATTTAGAAACATGGAGTCAAATAACAAACACTCGAAGATCTAATTTTTTTTTTAAGTGTGAGAATTATTCACTAAACATAGAAAAAAAGTTGGAAGTCGTCTTGAATCTGAAGAACAGAACACACAACTTCTATCAAAAGTGGGGGGAGAGAAGAAAAAAAAGAAATGGAATCATATATGTGGATTTAAAAAAAATGCCCTATGGTGGTTTTGATTTTATAAAAAAAATTACTTTGGTGAATTTAGAGAATTGTGTCCTCATGTGAACATTTGTGCTTAGATAATAAAATGGGTTTCTTTGGGAACTCTAAAAGACTATAGGTGTCTTGTGTACTAAGACTACTAATTTTAATAACTTTTGATGAAATATTTTCTTCAAGAAAGCTTTGGAGTGAGCCATGTTTAGAGTGTATGTGTGTGTGTTTTAAAGATTTATTTATTTGAGAGAGAGAGAGCATGTGCGTGCATGCGAGCAGGGTGGGGGGAGAGGCAGAGAGAGAATCTCAGGTCAACTCAGCATGACCCTGAGATCATGACCTGAGCCTGTTATCAAGAGTTGGACGCTCAACTGACTGAGCCACCCAGGCACCCTGAGTCGTGTTTAGAGTTTAAAATTTTATTTATTTATTTATTTATTTAAGATTTTATTTATTTATTTGAGAGAGAGAGAGAGCATGGGAAGGGGGAGTGTCAGAGGGAGAGGGAGAAGCAGACTCCCCAGTGAATCAGGGAGCCCAATGCGGGACTTGATCCGGGACTCCAGGATCGTGACCTGAGCCGAAGGCAGTCGCTTAACCAACTGAGCCACCCAGGCATCCTAGAGTTTAAAATTTTAAAGAAATGCATTTTATCATGAAGAAACAACTGAAAGAATAATTATTGTATGCTGATCCATGACAGGTAAAAAAATCATAGAATTGGTTTAAAGTGCATTTCAAGAGCATACAATAATATGTGCAATAAGTGTTTAACTTTTATTTAAATTATGAACCTAATTAAAAGTTAAAGCTGAAAGTTGCTCAAATTTATGTTTTAACTTTTCATAATTTTTAAAATAGGAAGCGCTTCAGAATCAAAAGGAAACATTAGCAAAGCAACACAGAGAAGCAATGGCAGCTTTTAAAAAGCAGGTAATTTCATAAGGATAGGCAAAAACAGTTTCAAATATTTCACCTCCCTCCTGTCCCCATATGAGTATTATGGCATACTCACTGAAGACAAAAAGAGTATTAATGGAAGCAGGAGATAAAGTTATTTTGAATCACAACTGACACGTAGTAGAATGAGTTAGTTAAGGGGAGAAATTGGGAAAACTTTTCTTGGAGATGTATTTTCATCTGTCCTAAATAAATTAGGTTAGTGATGTGTGTGCTCTTGTTCTTTCTCTCCCTTTCCCCTTTATCCCTTGGATTAGAGTATCCTAGGGTCTTACCTTTTCTGCTGTCTTCCTTTACGCAAGCCAGAAGTAGAATGCTGATGAAAAGCTGAGGTGGAAGGAGGGAGATGTGAAGGATGAGATGTGATTATCATGCACTGAGCCCTTCATAAATACTATCAGCAACTAAGAGCAGAGAAAAACATATATATATATGATTTAAAAAATGAATAGCAACTCCTTCAGTTAAATTTTGAGTTCTATAGCTCTTCTTTACTACCTCAAATTGCTCTTCAGTCCCTCATTAGAAAATGTAAGTGTAAGAAATGTGGTCATGAAAAATATTCTCAAGAAATTTTTTTCTTATAGTCATTCCAGCATCGCCATTGTTTTCTTCCTTTTTCCTTCCCTCTTTTGTCTTTTTCTCCATACAAGTGTGTATGTTTAGAAAGAGAAATGCATGAAAAGAAATACACCTATATAAGGTAAATCACTAGTTGGTTGAGGTTATTTGTAGTTCACACTGTAGTGTGGATTTGTTTAAGCAGATGATAAACTTTCTTCCTTTTAGACTGAGATTAGCCTCACCAAAGTTATGGGAGTTTTAATTGAAGACTAAGGAAGCAGAAGCCAAATATACCACATAGTATTCTCTAGGAGAGGGCAAGTCTAGGTCTCTTGTCACAAGGGACTTTCGGCAAAATAAGAATATCTGGGTATCTGAAGGGTAATGGAGAAAGTGCTCTTGGGCTCTTTTTTTTTTTCTTGTTTTTGTTTGTTTCTTTTCCTCCCTTCCCCTCCCCTCCCCACTCCTCTCCTCTTCCTGATTCTTGAATGTAAATGAGGGATGTGGAAAATGAGATGGAGAAGTTCCGAAGAAAAATTTTATTTCTTGACAATTTTACCTAGTATCCTTGTGTTGCTTAGAATATTCTATTAGTTTTCTTTGGCATGTTGACCCTAGTTACTCTGTTTTAAAATATCACTATTTATTTATGAGACAGCTACATGCATCTTTTTAAAAACGTTTCAGAAAATACTGTCAATGCTAATACAAATGATACTGATTTCATAAAAGTGTGCCTTCAGAAAACATTACATATTATTTAAGAGTAGATGGCAAAATATTGAAACATTGAAGAAAAAAAACCCGTGGAAGGAAAAACTAAATTTTCAGGGACCATTGGTATCCCTAATCATGTGATTAAATTGTTCATTTCTTTTGGTGTCTGGCTTTTTGCCACCTTCTATGCCTTTTATTATTTTATTTTCTCAGTGTAAAGGCGGCACATTCACATTGTATTACATGTAAAATATTTTTATAGTCTCACTGACCAGTGTAAATCACTGCTAACAGTTTACTTACCTGTATTTTAACTCTTAAAATTATTTATCAGTTGCAAATGAAGATGTGTGCCTTGGAAGAAGAAAAGGTATTTATTAATTTTTTAATAATTTAAAGCCTAGTTAAGTGCATTTGATTATCAGTTGTTCACCACAATGAAAAGGAGTATTAGCAATAGATTAATGGAGACTGTTAATTGCTTAAAATCTTAGAAATTGAAAAGAGCCAAGGAAATCATGTTACCTCTGTCATTTTACAGTTGGTAGTACTGAAGCCTAGCAAGATTAAATGACTTGCTGAAGCTGAAGCTCTCATTCTGAAGTGGCGAAGTTGGGACTAGAACTCAGCTCTCTTCAGCCCCCAAATTAATGTTTTTTCTGTTCTACTGTAATGTTTTTATTAAGTATATTTTTAGTGCTTTTTCAATGTAATTACCTGTTTAAATAAACATTAAAATGATTTGCATCTGGATGTACACCAATTGGGAAAGAAGATACAACTCTGAACTAGAAATTCACCTAGCATTAAATATTTTCTCTAATTATTTGTTAATACATGTTTTTATTATGAATGAACATACTATTTACAAAGGCCTTTTAAAAAATTCTCCCATATCTTTATAAGACAAATATACTTGTAACTTATTAATTAGAATATATTTATTCTAGCTGTGTGAATTAAATAATTATATAGTGTCCATAAATTCTCAGGAAGGCTCTCCTGATAAAATGATTATCATGCACTGAAGCCTCCATAAATATTTGTTATAATATTACACTGATAAAATGATTTGTTATAATTTTCATTTCATGATATTTATAATCTTATAAAGGCCTTATTGTAAGTTCATGATATTTTAAAGTCATTAGGAATGTAAGTTGTGGTGCAGATCCAAGTTTAAAGATGTGAAGTGTTAGTTTTAAAGTAGAGGTTTTGGTTCTTGAGCTTTTGTATTTTCCCCATTAATAATATCATTTACATTGGAAAGTACTGAATTATAGTTTTTTCCTTAAAGGGAAAATATCAGCTTGCTACAGAAATAAAAGAAAAAGAAATAGAAGGATTGAAGGAAACATTAAAAGCATTACAGGTAAAGTAACTTAGTATTGCTTAAAAAAATAATTTGGTATTTTAGCATTGTATTACTAAAGTGTCCACTAAACATGTAAGTTAGCAAAACAAAGCTGACAAAAATTCATATATCATATAACTTAGTAATTTTTTCCTGAAAGCCTCAAATTTCAAATTAGTAGGATTTTCCTCATCTTTTATTTTAAAAAGAAATATTAAAATAGCTTCATTATTTCTTACTGTAATATAATTAAATAAATATGTTATTTTTAACACTTTGTAAATAAAAAAACCAAGTCAGGCCTGTGTATTATAACTGATTACCTGTGGTCGTTAAAAGTGAAAATAGAATAGCATTAAGCAAGTCATGATTATTTGTTAAGTACTGTGCTTATTTTCTGCAAATACAGAGATGACAAAAACATCACATTTGCCTTTAGGTTGTTCGCAGTCTCATATAGAATAGAGAGGCATACAGCTAATGATGATTCGTTAAGTATATTTATTGAGGTCTACAATGTGCCAAGCACTGTTCTAACCACTGGAGATATAGCAATGAATAAAAAGAACAAAAATCTTTACTTTTATGGAGCTTCCATTCAAGGTGGGGGAAAACAAGCAATAAAATGAGATACAAAGTAAAATAAAGATTGTTAGGAGAGAAATACATGATTTTGAAGTTATCACCCTATAGATAACATTAATTACAAAGACCAAAATATATTTTTACAATGGAAGGATCCTGACGGTCACTACCTTAATCAGGTAATTCACATCATAGTATGGATTTGTTTAAGCATCTGATAAACTTTCTTTAGTTGATTAAGGTAGTAAGAAGATTCCCTTTTCTTCATATCCTCACCAATCTTGTTATCTCTTGTCTTTTTGGTCATAGCCATTCTAAAAGGTGTAGGGTGATACCTCTTTGGGTTTGATTTGCATTTCCCTGATGATTAGTGATGTTGAACGCCTTTTCATATACCTGTTGGCCATTTGTATGTCTTTCTAGAAAAGTCTATTCTGGTCCTCAGCCCATTTTTTATATTGGTTTTGTTTTGTTGCTATGGAGTGTACGAGCTTCTGATATATTTTGTATATTAACCCCAATCAGATACATGGTTTGCAAATGTTTCTCCCATTATAGGTTGCCTTTTCACTCCATTGATTATTTCCTTTGTTTGCAGAAGCTTTTTAGTTTTATGTAGTTCTAGTAGACTATTTTTGCTTTTATTGCCTGTGCTTTTAGTGTCCTATCCAAAAAATCACTGCTTGTGCTAATGTGAAGGAGCTTTTCCCCTGTGTTTTTTCTTTTGGTAGTTTTATGGTTTCAGGTCTTATGTTTAAGTCTTTAATTCATTTTGAGTTGATTTTTGTATATAAGAGATTTTGTATATGGTGTGAGATAAGGGTCTGATTTGTCTTCTGCATGAGGGTATCCAATTTTTCTAACACCCATTATTGAAGATTATCTTTTCCCCATTGTGTATTCTTGGTACCCTTGTTAAAGATCAGTTAGCTGTAGTTGCATGGATTTCTGGTCTCTCTATCCTGATCCATTTAACCAGTATGTCTGTTTATACCAGTAACATACTGTTTTGATCACTGTAACTTTGAAATATATTTTGAAATCTGGAGGCATGATGCCTCTAGCTTTGTTCATCTTGCTCAAGTTTGCTTTAGCTATTATTTTCTGATTATAGGGGCTTTCGTGGTTCTGTATGAATTTTAGGATTTTTTTTGTTTCTGTAGAGATTAACATTGTGATTTTGATAGATTGCATTGAATTGGTAGATCACTTTGGATAATATGGACATTTTCACAATATCCTTCTATCCATGAACACAGGATGTCTTTCCACTTAATCTGTCTTTTAAAATTTCCTTCATCAATGTTTTATAATATTCAGTGTACAAATATTTTACCTCTTTGGTTAAATTTATTCCTAAATATTTTTTTAGTTGTTGTGAATGGGATTGTTTTCTTAATTTCTTTTTGGATAGTTTGTTGTTTGTGTATAGAAATATGGCTGGTTTCTGTATGTCGGTTTTGTATCTGCAACATTACTGTATTTATTTATTAGTTCTAACATGCTTTTGTTGAGTCTTTAGGGTTTTCTACATAACTGATCATGTCATATCCAAACAGAAAATTTTACTTCTTTTGGATTTGGATGCCTTTTATTTCTTTTTCTTGTCTAATTGCTCTGGCTAGGACTTTCAGCACTGTGTTGAAGAAAGTGGTAAGAATGAGTATCCGTGCCTTCTACTGAATTGATGGTGATGTTTACTGTGGGCTTTTTATATATGGCCTTTATTGTGTTGAGGTAAGTTACCTGTGTACCTATTTTTTTTAGAGTTTTTATCATGGATGGATGTTAAATTTTGTCAGATGCATTCTCTACATCTATTGAGATAAACCTGTGGATTTTTAAAATTCTGTTAATGTGATGTATGACATTTATTAATTTGCATATGCCAGACCATCTTGCAGCCCAGGGATAAATCCCATTTGGTCACATGTATGAACCTTTAACATGCTGTTGAATTTGGATTGCTAGACTTTTATTGAAGACTTTTGCATCTATGTTCATCAGGGATATTGGTCTGTAGTTTTCTTGTATTATCTTTTTCTGACTTTGTTATCAGAGTGATGCTGGCCTCATAAAATGAGTTTGGAGGTGTTTCTTCCTCTTCTGTATTTTGGAAGAATTTAAGGATTGGGATATTAATTCTTCAAATGTTTAGTAGAATTAATCCACGAAACTGTCTGGTTTGGGGTTTTTCTTTCTTGGGAGGTTTTTGATTACTCATTCAATTTCGTTATTTGTGATGGGTATGTTCAGGCTTTCCATTTCATCTTTTCTTCAGTTTTGAAAGGTTGTGTGTTTCTAAGAATTTATCCATTTCTTCCAGGTTATCCAATTTGTTGGTGTATAGTTGTTTCTTTTTATTTCTGAGGCATCCACTGTAATGTCTCCTTCCATTTCTGACTTTATTGATTTGAGTCTTCTCTCCTTTTGGTAGTCTAGCTAAGGGTTAGTAGATAGATTTCACTTACCCTTCCAAAAAAATAACTCTTAGTTTTGTTGATTTTTTTCCTATTGTTTTTCTGTTTATTAGTTAATTTATTTCTGTTCTAATCTTTATTATTTCCTTTTGCTGATTTTGGGGTTAGTTTGTTCTCTTTTTTCCTAGTTCTTTGAGATGTAAGATTAGATTGTTTATTTGAAATATTTCTTTTTTTTTAATGTAAGCATTTATCATTATAAAATTACCCATTAGTACTGCTTTTGCCACATCCCATAAGTTTTGTTATGTTGTGCTATTGTTTTTATGTGTCTCAAGATACTTTTTAGGGGTGCCTGGGTGGCTCAGTTGGTTAAGCGACTGCCTTCAGCTCAGGTCATGATCTCAGGGTCCTGGGATCGAGCCCTGCATCAGCCTCCCTGCTTGGCGGGAAGCCTGCTTCTTCCTTTCCCACTCCCCCTGCTTGTGTTCCCTCTCTTGCTGTCTCTCTCTGTGTCAAATAAGTAAATAAAATCTTCAAAAAAAAAAAAAAGATACTTTTAAAATTCCCCCTTTTTGGACACAGCGATTGTCCAAGAGTGTTGTTTAGTTTCCACATACTTGTGAATTTTCCTGTTTTCTTACTGTTATTGATTCTTGTTTCATTCCACTGTAGGCGGAAAAGATACTTGGAATGATTTTGATCTTCTTAAATTTGTTAAGACTTGTTTTGTGACCTAACATGGTCTATCCTGGAGAATGTTTCATGTGTACTTGAGAAGAATGTGTATTCTTCTGCTGTAGGGTGAAAAGTTTTGTGTATATCTGTTAGGTCCATTTGATCCATAGTGAGGTTTAAGTCAGCTATTGCTTAATAGATTTTCTTTCTGGATGTTTTGTACATTATTGTAAGTGAGGTATCAAAGTCTCCTACTATTACTGTATTTCTGTCAATTTCTCCCTTCAATCTGTTGATATTTGCTTTATATACTTTGGTGCTCAGATGTTGGATGCAGGTACAATTGTTACAGCTTCCTGTTGAACTGACTCCTTTGCATTATATAATGACCTTTTTTTTTGTCTCCACAGACAGATTTTGACCTGAAGTCTATTTTGTCTGATATAAATATAGGCACCCCTGCTTTATTTTTGGTTACTATCTGGTATATCTCTTTCATCTCTGTACTTTCAGACTATTTGTGTCCTTAAATCTAAAGTGAGTCTCTTGTAGATAGTACAGTAGTCCCCTTTTATCAGTGGGGAGTATGTTTCAAGACCCCCAGTGGATGCCTGAAACCATGGATAGTACTGAACCCTAAATATACTGTTTTTTTCCTATACATAAATGCCTATGATAAAGTAAATTAAGCACAGTAAGAGATTAACAATAACTAATAATAAAATAAAACAATTATAAACAATATATTGTAATAAATGTTATGTGAATGTGATCTCTCTTTTTCTCTTTCTTTTTTCCCCCTCTCTTTCTTAAAATATCTTATTATACTAAACTCACCCTTCATGGCACCTGGGTGGCTCAGTCGGTTAAGCATCTGACTCTTGATTTCAGCTCAGGTCATGATCTCAGGGTTGTGAGATCGAGCCCCACATTAGGCTCCACACTCAGCAGGGAGTCTGCTTGAAGATTCTCTCTCTCCCTCTCCCACTCTCCCCACTCTCTTTCTCTCTCAAATAAATAAATCTTTAAAAAAAATATGCTCACCCTTATTCTCTTCTTTTGATGGTGTGAAATGATAAAATGCCTATGTGATGAGATGAAGTGAGGTGAATGATGTAGTGTTAGGCTTCTATTAACCTTCTGATGATACATCAGGAGAATCATCTGCTTCCGAATTGCAGTTGACCACGGGTAATTGAAACCATGGAAAGTGAAACCACAGATAAGTGGGAACAGCTATATATCACTTGGTCTTGTTTTTTTTTCTTTTTTTACCCTGTCACTCTATGCCTTTTGGTTGGAAAGTTTAATACATTTACATTTAAAGTAATTATTGATAGGTGTGGAATTACTGCTATCATTTTGTAAATTGTTTTCTGTTTTGTGGTAGTTTTGTGCATCTCTTGTCTTCCTTTGTTATTTGATATTTTTGTAGTGCTTTTCTCTGATTTTTTTTTTTTATCTTTTGTGTATGTATTATAGGTTTTTATCTTTATGGTTATCTGAAGTCTACACTTTGCCCCCTCAGCTTTGTGTTCTTATAGCCAAGGTTTGCATCTTTTTATATTGTGTATTCATTAATTTTTATTTCTTAACTTTTATATAAGGGTTAAAAGTAATTTATGTACTACCGATTCAGTCTTGAATTACTCTGTATTTGTCTATATACTTACCTTTACAAATGAGAATTATACTTTCATGTGCTTTTGCATTGCTGTTTGGCATGTTTTTGTTTCAATTTGAAGAACTTCTTTATGTATGTTTTATAAGGCAAGTCAAGTGGTAACTGATTCCCTTAGTTTTTGTTTGGGAAAGACTTTCTCCTTCATTTTTTAAATGGTAGTTTTGCTAGGTATAGTATTTTTGGTTGGCAGATTTTTCTTTTGATACTTAGACTATATCATCCCACTCTCTTCTGGCCTGCAAGGTTTCTGCTGAGAAGTCTACAGATAATCTTATTGGAGTTCCCTTATACTTGACAAATTGCATTTCTCTTGCTACTGTCAGAATTCTCTTTTTCCTTGACTTGACAACTTGATTATAACTTGTCTCTGTGTATTCTTCTTTTGGTTCATTCTGTTTGTAGTGCTCTGAGTCTCATGAATCTGGATGTCCATTTCCCTCCCAAGATTTGGGAAATTTTCAGCCATTATTTCTTTGAATAAGCTTTATTCTGCCCCTTTCTCTTTTCTTCTGGGACTCCCATAGTGCTTATATTGATTCCTTTGATGCTGTTTTATAAATCTTTTAGGCTTTCTTCACCCTCTTTCATTCATTTTTCTTCTCTGATTGAATAATTTCAAATGGTCTGTCTTTGAGTTCACTAGTTCTTCAATTCACTGTGGCCTTAAAGCTCTCTCTTGCATTTTTTCATTTCATTCATTGCATTCTTCAGCTCTACATTTTTTTTTTGTTCTTTTAAAAATGATTTCTATTTTTGTATTGAATTTATTTTTATACATGTATTTTCCTGATTTTGTTGCATTTTCTATCTATAGGTTTTAAGTAAACTGTTTTTTCCTATTAATGACTTATTACATGATCCTGTGGTAAGACACTTTGTCTTCCTGAGCCTCAATTTTCCTTCAGGTGAAAGGAAGAAATTAAAAACATCAGAATTTCCCAAACAAACAAACAAAAAAAGAATTTCCTAAACAAGATCATTTCATGAACCAGTAATGTATCTACATTACTCTGGATGTCAGGAGTAAGGAATTTAGGGAGAGGTCTTCATTCACCCACCCAGAAGCGGCATGAATAAGAGAGCATAGATGGAAGGTGGTAAAAGTTGGATTATGAGTAATGACCTGTCACATTTTAAGCTCTGTAGTTCTATGATGTCATGTTATTTCACTAAATTTTAAACTTACTGAATTTATAAATTAAGATAGTAATTACTCCTACAGAACTGAGGGTGTATTTAATACATAATGTATTGTTTGTACCATTGAAACACAATTTTATTAGGCCTTACTTAACCACAGTGACAAAGGGAATTAAATTGCTGTAGTGTGTACATTTATCCATGAGGAATTGTTAGACATTTGAATACTTCTATAGTTTGGAGAATCATAAACTTACAGAGATGTTGGAAATACAATATAAAGAACTTACTTTTTCCTGAGTGATTTAAGAGTAGTATGCCAGTCTGATACTCTACTACCCCCAAAACTATAGTTTATCTTTCCTACAATCAAGGACATTCTCCTACCATCAAAATCAGTAAGTTAACATTGACACATAATTATAATCTAATTCTCATGCCCCAATAAGGTTTTACTAGTTATCTTAATAAGGTGTTTTATAGCCAAAAGATCCAGTTTGAAACCTTGTGTTGCATTTATTTGTCTTCTTTAATTTCTTTTATCTAGACTAGTTCCTCAATCTTTGAGTAATTTTTGTGACTTTGACACTCTTAAAGATTACATACAGTTATTTTGTAGAATATCTCTCAATGTCTGTTTATAATGATGTTTCCTCATGATTAGAATTCGTTGTATATCTTTGGCAGTAATATTACAGAAGAAAGGTCTTGTTCTTATAATCAAATCCTATCAGATAGTTCTTGATTTCATTTTCACTATTGGTGATGTTCAGTTTGATCATTTGTAAGGTAGTATCAGACAGATTTCTCCATTGTAAAGGTACTCTTTTCCCCTTTGTAATCAGAGTATTTTTTAAGGAGATACTTTGAAATTATGTAAATATTTCTCACCAAACTTCTACTATATTCGTTTATTTTTTTATATCAGTGTAGACTTACAGATTTTTTCAGTGGATTAAAATCTATGACTATCATTTATTTTGTTGCTCAGATTATCCTTGATTTGGCTAGTGGAAGTCCATAAAACTGATTACTGAGTCCTTTAGATATATCTTCATTCTTTCAGCATTTTCCTGCTTTTAGATAAAAGCAAAATGTGCCAGGATCATTTTGTAATTTACTTGACCTTGCACTGGAATGAATGCCATGTTGCCCTGGTTCCTTTTAGTGGAAAATGGTATGTAGAAGCAAAGATCTGGGCACTATTGTACTTATTACTATTGATACATCACTGCTCTCAGACTTTCTTGGTGGACAGAGATCTACGTATGTATTTATATACACACAAATATAATTTATGTTTATTTATAATTTATAGTGTTTATTTCCCTAACAACCTATGTATATCAAAAATCATGAATTCACATTACCTCCAATTTTAATACAAAACCACGAGGTTAATTTTAGTTTATTTCCTTTCTGTATTTATACATTTCTTTCCTCTTACAGTGAGAAATGCGCCATTCTTTATCCTTAATATATTTACTTCTTTGATAAACTACCCAGTATTCAACCAGTTTACCATTTTGCCATGCCTTCCTTCCTAATATGGATGCCCTCTTTTCCCTGCTCGGACTCTGACACCATGAACTGGGTTGCACTTTTTCAGGGTTGCCCTCCTCACCTTACTCAGCTTCTTTTTAAATTTTATTTTAATTCCAGTATAGTTAACATACAGTGTTATATTAGTTTCAGGTGTACAACATGGTGATTCAGCAATTCCATACATCACTCAGTGCTCTTGATGACAGATGCACCCCTTAATCACCATCACCTATTTCACTCATCCCCCCACCCACCTTCCCTCTGGTAACCATCAGTTTATTCTCTATAGTTAAGAGTCTTTTTCTTGGTTTGCCTCTCTCTCTCTTTCTCTTTAAACTTTGCTTGTTTGTTTTGTTTCTTAAATTTCACATGCAAGTGAGATGATATGGTATTTGTCTTTCCCTGACTGACTTATTCTGCGTAGCATTGTATACTCCAGCTCCAACTATGTCATTGCAAATGACAAGATTTCATTCTTTTTTATAGCTGAATAATATTCCATTTTATATATATATACCACATCTTCTTTACCCATTCATCAGTCAATGGACACTTGGGCTGCTTCCATAGTTTGGCTATTGTAACATAGCTATAAACATAGGGGTGCATATATCCCTTTGAGCTAGTGTTTTTGTATTTTTGGGGTAAATACCCAATAATGTGATTGCTAAATCATAGGGTAGTTCTCTTTTAAATTTTTGAGGAACCTCCATACTGTTTTCCATAGTGGCTGCACCAGTTTGTGTTTCCACCAACAGTGCATGAGTGTTCTCTTTTCTCCACATCCTCCCCAACACTTGTTGTTACTTGTGTTTTTGATTTTAGCTGTTCTCACAGGTGTGAGGTGATATCTCATTGTAGTTTTGATTGGCCTTTCCTTGATAATAGTGATGTTGAGCATCTTTTCATGTGTCTGTTGGCCATCTGTATGACTTCTTTGGAGAAATGTCTTTCATGTCTTCTGCCCATTTTTTAATTGGATTATTTGTTTTGGGGGTGTTGAGTTTTATAAGTTCTTTTTTTTTTTAAGATTTTATTTATTTATTTGAAAGAGACACAGTGAGAGAAGGAACACAAGCAGGGGGAGTGGGAGAGGGAGAAGCAGGCTTCCTGCAGAGCAGGGAGCCCGATGCAGGGCTCCATCCCAGGACCCTGGGATCATGACCTGAGCTGAAGGCAGACGCTTAACAACTGAGCCACCCAGGTGCCCTAAAATTAAAAATTTTAATGGCCGTTCACTAAAAACATGTAAACAATAACAAGGTCTACAAAAGGGAAACTGATAGTTCCTTACTACAGTCCCAAATAATATAAAGCCAGTTAATAGAAAATTAATGGGAAAATAAGGTTTGCTGTAAAGAAATGTATTTTATAGTCAGCTTTTTATAAAATTTTTCATAAAGTGAGGGATAACTATAATAGGAAGACATTTGTACTTTATCTTTGAAATTGTCTTCTATACTTAATAAATTAATTAGTGTCAGTATAGTTTTGTTTCTGTATTGGAAAGATGCTTGTATCTTATACTATAATCCACTTCTATGTAATTTTAGAATGAAAAAAGTCATTATATATAATAGCCTCCATAAAAAGATTTCATGTGAATCTAGTTATATTACTTTCAAATTCTATTTATGTTTCATAGGAATGTAACTATGTTGTAGCTTTTTAAGGTGGGAAATGCTCTAGAGATGTTGATAAAATGTAGCTGTGAATCATGATTCAGAAAGAATTAAATGCAGAGGTGTTAATGTGTGAAGAACAAACAGTGACTTGAAAGAATTTTATAAATTTGCTCTAGATGTATGAGTTTTACCTTTGGCAAATGGTAGCTATGTTAGTGAAGGTTCTTCAGTGAAACAGAATCAATAGTATATACATATAGGAAGAGATTTATTATGAGGGATTGGGTTACCCAACTATGGAAGCAGAGAAGTGCCACAATCTACTTTACTGATTCCACTGCCTCAGATGCTGATGTCACCCAGAAACACCCTCACAGACACACCCAGAAATGTTTAATCTGGGCACCTTTTGTTCCAGTCAAGTAGCCACATAAAATTAAATATTACAGTAGCAAATAATAAATTCAGGATTAGAGTGAAAGTGTTCTGAAGTTTGTTTTCCTCTTTTTTTTTTTCTAGATGACTTCTACCCTTTTACTTTTCTTTTGTCTGTATGCTTCAAAAAATACTCTGATCTAGGGACGCCTGGGTGGCTCAGTCGTTTAAGTGTCTGCCTTCGGCTCAGGTCATGATCCCAGGGTCCTGGGTTGAGCCCCACGTCAGGCTCCCTGCTCGGCGGGAAGCCTGCTTCTCCCTCTCCCCCTCCCCCTCCCCCTGCTTGTGTTCCTGCTCTTGCTATCTCTCTCTGTCAAATAAATAATAAATAAATAAAAAAACTTAAAAAGATACTCTGATCTCATACCATCTCATGTCTTTCAGATGGGATCTATGTGCAAAGGACTTTCAAATATATATCTCCAGCCCCAAATCCCACCTGGATTGACATGAAATTTGATATATTCAAAACCATGAACATGATTTTTTTGTTTTAGAAAATATCCCCCTCCTGAAAACTTCTCTGTCTTTTCTTTCCTCATTAATTATGCTTCCCTTTTTTTCCTGTTGCAAATTTTTCCAGCATTCCCCTCAGAGTATATCCAGAATCTGACCACTTCTCACTATATTTATTATTAAAACTCTAGTCCTCTTTCATTATCCTCTTTCATCCGGATTATGACAATAGCTTATTAAGTGGTTTTCCTGCTTCCACCTGTGTCCCCTGTTAGTGTCAACAGAGTGACCCTTTAAAAAAGCAAGTCAGGGTATGTTATACTTGTGCTTGGAACTTTTCAATGTCTTCCTGTCACAGTCAGTGTAAAAACCTAAATCTATATCATGCATTGCAAGACCGACAATGAATTGCCCCCCTTGCCTCCTACTTTTCTCTGAACTCCTCTATTGCTGTTCTTCCCCTTGCTTGTTCCCTTCCAGCTACATTGGCTTTCTTGTTTTTCTTTTGTGTGTGTGTACACATTTAATTTTATTGTAACAGAGCAACTTGTACACTTTTAATGTTTAAAACTGAGCATCATCTTTCCTTTCCAGAGAAAGAAAAAGAAATTTAAAAATAAACAGGAACAAAATTATGGTAGAGAATGTCAATTCCAAATAAGATCCTACAGGTTCTGCTCATTCTCCCATTGAGTGGCAGGACTCAAGTCATCATTAGGAGAGAATTTTATTTTAAAAGTGTCAACTTAAACTACAGGGTGTCGTTAAACATCACAATTAAACATGCCAAAGGAGAAGACAGTGTTGTCAAAATCCCCACTTAAGCTACCTAAACATCTCAAACTGACCTTTTGCTGACATTCTATAACCCCATTTTTAAAGTTTTTTTTTTTTTAACAACAGACAGTAGACAGATACACGTTGGTAAGTGCTAACTGTCCATATTTACATAGAGACACAGTGTAATCTCTGAGCCCAATATACAGAGAAAGGAGGAAAAGTTAGAATTCTATGCACTACTACACAGGGCTAAGGGAGCAGAAGATTTTTCTTTTTTCCCACAGAGCACAGGGGTCTTGATTCCATAAAATGTTGTTGTGACAGGAAGGGATAAAAATGAATTTGGACAGAAGAAAGAGAAATTAAAGAGTCGATCCCATTTACAAATGCACCCAAAACCATAAGATACCTAGGAATAAATCTAACCAAAGAGGCAAAGAATCTGTACTCAGAAAACTATAAAATACTCATGAAAGAAATTGAGGAAGACACAAAGAAGTGGAAAAATGTTCCATGCTCATGGATTGGAAGAACAAATATTGTGAACATGTCCATGCTACCTAGAGCAGTCTACACATTCAAAGCAATCCCTATCAAAATACCATCCACTTTTTTCAAAGAAATGGAACAAATAATCCTAAAATTTGTGTGGAACCAGAAAAGACCCCGAATAGCCATAGGAATGTTGAAAAAGAAAAGCAAAGCTGGCGGCATCACAATTCTGGACTTCCAGCTCTATTACAAAGCTGTCATCATCAAGACAGTATGGTACTGGCACAAAACAGACACATAGATCAATGGAACAGAATAGAGAGCCCAGAAATGGATCCGCAACTCTATGGTCAACTAATCTTCGACAAAGCAGGAAAGAATGTCCAATGGAAAAAAGACAGTCTGTTCAACAAATGGTGTTGGGAAAATTGGACAGCCACATGCAGAAGAATGAAACTGGACCATTTCCTTACACCACGCACAAAAAGAGACTCAAAATAGTTGTAAGATTTAAATGTGAGACAGGAGTCCATCAAAATCCTAGAGGAGAACGCAGGCAGCAACCTCTTCGACCTCAGCCGCAGCAACTTCTTCCTAGAAACATCGCTAAAGGCAAGGGAAGCAAGAGCAAAAATGAACTATTGGGACTTCATCAAGATAAAAAGCTTTTGCACACCAGAGGAAACAGTCAACAAAACCAAAAGACAACCTACAGAATGGGAGAAGATATTTGCAAATGACATATCAGATAAAGGGCTAGTATCCAAAATCTATAAAGAACTTATCAAACTCAACACCCAAAGAACAAATAATCCAATCAAGAAATGGGCAGAAGACATGAATAGACATTTTTCCAAAGAAGACATCCAAATGGCCAACAGACACATGAAAAAGTGCTCAACATCGCTCGGCATCAGGGAAATCCAAATCAAAACCTCAATGAGATACCACCTCACACCAGTCAGAATGGATAAAATTAACAAGTCAGGAAACGACCGATGTTGGCGGGGATGTGGAGAAAGGGGAACCCTCCTACACTGTTGGTGGGAATGCAAGCTGGTGCAGCCACTCTGGAAAACAGTATGGAGGTTCCTCAAAAAGTTGAAAATAGAGCTACCATACGACCCAGCAATTGCACTACTGGGTATTTACCCCAAAGATACAAATGTAGTGATCTGAAGGGGTACGTGCACCCCAATGTTTATAGCAGCAATGTCCACAATAGCCTAACTATGGAAAGAGCCAAGATGTCCATCGACAGATGAATGGATAAAGAAGATGTGGTGTGTGTGTGTGTGTGTATATATATATATATATATATATATATATATACACATACATACATACATACAATGGAATATTATGCATCCATCAAAAGGAATGAAATCTTGCCATTTGCAACGACGTGGATGGAACAGGAGGGTATTATGCTAAGTGAAATAAGTCAACCAGAGAAAGACATGTATCATATGACCTCACTGATATGAGGAATTCTTAATCTCAGGAAACAAACTGAGGGTTGCTGGAGTGGTGGGGGGTGGGAGGGATGGGGTGGCTGGGTGATAGACATTGGGGAGGGTATGTGCTATGGTGAGCACTGTGAATTGTGTAAGACTGTTGAATCACAGACCTGTACCTCTGAAACATAATACATTATATGTTAAAAAACAGAAGAAGATAGTAGGAAGGGAAAAATGAAGGGGGGGAAATCAGAGGGGGAGATGAACCATGAGAGACTATGGACTCTGAGAAACAAACTGAGGGTTCTAGAGGGGAGGGGGGTGGGGGGATGGGTTAGCCTGGTGATGGGTATTAAAGAGGGCATGTATTGAATGGAGCACTGGGTGTTACACGCAAACAATGAATCATGGAACACTACATCAAAAGCTAATGATGTAATGTATGGTGATTAACATAACATAATAAAATAAAAAAACAGAATGATAAAAAAATGAATTTGGAATAGAAAGGGGGAGAGATTCTTTTCCCAGTGTATTCTACTCAAGGTATTTCCCTCCAAAATAAGTTGAGAACCATGGTATAGAGAGAGAGAAGAGACTTCAAAAAACAGGGCAAATAAGCACAAGACGAGGGGGGAAAAAGACTGCAGCTTGCTCCCAGGGACTAGAGAAAATTCAAAAAGGAAGGTTGGAATCGATCAGTGTTTCATTAGTCATCTTCTCCTTCATCTTCTTTTTCTTCCCCCTCATCATCATCTTCATCTTCTTCACCTTCATCCTCATCTCCTTCATCAATATCTTCCAATCCTTCATCATCATTGTCTTCTTCTCCTTCCCCTTCGTCATCATCCATATCAGGAACCAAGTAGTACTGTAATGGATTTGGCCAAATATCATCTTCGATGACCTCTCCTAACTCATCTGCACCTTCATCAGAATGGTCAGTAAACCAGATGCACAAGCTCTCTGGTTTCTCAGGCTGTCTCTTCCTGCTGGCTTTATCCTGTGTTTGACTTGAACGTCTCGTCAAATCCTTTCCAGATTTCCATTTGATTTCAGTAGACTTTGAAGATGGATCACCACTCTCATGCAGATGAAATTCTTTGGAGAGAACTTTATTTTCAAAGTAAGGGTTTTCATCAAAATAAAAATCTATTCTGTAACCTGATTTAGTATCTTCAAATTATGTCACTTCAACTCTTGTCAAATAATGCAGTGCCTCTTCATCTTCCTTCCAAACAGTACAGATACTTGTGGATCATTGACAAATGTTGTTACCCCCAAATTTGGGATTTTGGCAATCAATTCCAATCTCTTTGAAAAAATGGTTGGTGGAGTTTGTTATATTTCTGTTCTACTTTCAAAATCTCCTCACTGCCTTGTTCATTAAGTCTGTCTATTTCATCTTGTACTTCATCAATATGTTCAATTGCTTCTTGCTGTTTCTCCCTGCAGCAAGTGATGAGAGATCGATGTCACCTCTGGCTTGGGGGCAGGAGGCAGTCTCAGTTTCTTTGTTTGAGGCAGGATCAAAGACTGGTGTTTGGGGGTCATGCTGTGCAGAAAGCCCGTGAAACAAGGGCAGACACATGTCTGCAAGAAGCTCCAGTTACTCTTTCTTGTTGTTCTACAAACACTCCAAATGTTGTCCTACCTTAGGGCCTTTGCAGTTGCTGAAATTGTCTTCCTCAGTCCTATCAAGTCTTGACTCAAGAGATGCCATCTCAGAAAGGATTTTTTTGGGCATCTTATGTAATCTCCTTCCTTGATTTATTTTTCTTTAGTGCTTATCAATATTTAATAGATCATATATTTAAACTTATTTATATTGGTTATTTTCTACAATTCCCAGAGTTTAATCTGGACAGGATTTTTTTGGGTTCAGTATTGTACCCCCATTGTGTATATTAATGCTTTACTTACAGTATGCATTCAATATTTGTTGAAGAAATAAATCACCTATGACCTATTCCACAAAATGAAATAAAATTATCAGCTTATTCAAGGCAGAAGGCTAGATTGATTTCAGAATAGGAAATGTAAAGTAATTATTTTTGCTTAAAATTTAACAAATATAAACAGTTTAAGAAAATGAGCATTCATCCACAGCTGGTTGGAGTTTAACTTGGTCAGCCATTCTAGAGGACTATGTAAGAATTGTTAAAAGTCTATGAAAAGGAACAAATACTAGGAATTCTGCTTCTTGGAATTTATTCTGCTAAAATGAGTAACTATAGTTCTTGGTATAAGCATGTTTATTTCACAGTAGTGTCATAAAACTGCAAACTGGGTAAACCTACAAAAATGAGAGTGATTTGGTAAACTATGGTATTAAGTTAAACAATGGAATACTATGTAACCATTAAAAAGTTGCATTGTAGATTACTTTGTCATAAAAAGGTGCTTGTCATATATTAAGTAAAAATGGGTCACAAAATAGTACATATATTATTATTCCCTCCCCACTGGATCTCTTTTAAAGTATAAATGCATAGAAAAATAACTGGAAGTATCAAAGTATTAATGATTGTTATTTCTGGGTTGTGAGATGGTTTGTTTAAAACTTTTTACCCTATGCTTTTTCATTTTATCAAATTTTCTTCAATGAAGAGCTGATACTAAGTAGCAAACTCTCCTGGACTGCTCTTGCTATTCTGCTTGCTTTATTTTCCTTCGTAGTAGTTGTCACTCTCTAACCTTTGTACTTTTTACCTATATTTTATTGTCTGTCTACCAGTACCCCCACTAGACAGAAAGCTTCTAAAGGTCAGGGATTTGTTTAGTTCAGTGCTGTATCCCAGAGTCCTAAGGAAAGTGACTGGTATATAGTAGGTGCTCCATAAATATGTGTTGAATAATTAGTGAATATATTGTTTTTGTTATACAGAAGAAAGTTATGGTAAATAACATCTTGAAAAAAATGTCCCAAGGAAAAAATAGTGCATAGGAAATAAACACCACATTTTATAGCATACAATTTTAATATCAGGAGGATAACAGATAAGTGCAGAATTATAATGAATTTTCTCTCTGTTTTTTCAAGGTTTCTAAATATTCTTTACAGAAGAAAGTAAGTGAAATGGTAAGGAGATTACAAAATATACACCCACTCCCCAGATTAGCACATAATGTTGTAGTATCTTTTTTTTTTTTATTTTTTTTAAAGATTTTATTTATTTATTTGAGAGAGAGAATGAGATAGAGAGAGCATGAGAGGGGGGAGGGTCAGAGGGAGAAGCAGACTCCCTGCTGAGCAGGGAGCCCGATGTGGGACTCGATCCCGGGACTCCAGGATCATGACCTGAGCCGAAGGCAGTCGCTTAACCAACTGAGCCACCCAGGCACCCCCAATGTTGTAGTATCTTTGTCAATATAAATGTGGCATTTATATTAAAATAAGTTGAAACTGGGTATTAATATTCCCTTTAAAGGACTGAATTACAGTTTCAAGTATAGCTTAAATGAATTTACTTCACAAATTTATTTCTGGATTACATAGTGTTTACATATTACAAAATAAATTTAACCCAGTTCCCATTATTGGTAGAGGGCTTATTTTAATATCAAAGAACAAGGAAATAAGAACAACAAAACCTATTATTTTATTATCTTTTCTAGGTATTTATGCAAACATGTAGTTATTAATGATTGCCTGAAAATTTAAAATAATACGAAGTTGCATTTGAATATGACACTTGGGATATGGTACTCATTCTTTATCATTCAACAAGTGTTTGTTGTGCCTTCCTCTTCTATAGTATATTAAAAACTAATATTTACATTTTTATAGCATAATATGGAATATTTACTTTGATCTTCTCTCTTCCTATCCCTATTTGATTCAGAAGGATTTTTTTCTGTATTTTTGTTTGAGCAGAATTCTCCCATATCCACTTAAATCTTCTGAGGGCTTTTTGGGTGGACTTATGCTATTTCAGTCTTCCTTCTTTGGAGCAGACTGTAAGACAAGTAAAAGTAATTTTTGAGTGAAGTTTATATATTGTATGTATGAGAAGTAAGAAATGAGAGATCACTTCTTATTAAGTACAGAAAAATAAAGTAACTGTTTTGCTTCGTGAAATTGTTTTTGATGTGTTAGAAAATAAAAGAGGCTTAGAAAGATTGCTAAGCTTGATTAAATAAAAGATGTGAAAATTCTGTCGCTGTTCAACTGGAAAGAATAAAGATAATATTGTCAGACTCTTTTAAACTATGATTTTAATTAAGCTGAAAAACTAGATTCTGGTTTAGCTTTAAGTACCATGACATTTGTACTGAAAGTCATCTTCAACGCTACAGTGGTTTTACACAAAATATAGTGAAATTGAATAATGTGCCCTCTGACCTGGGAGATAAGGCTACAAGTTAAAGATCAAAGGCAACATAAAATGTGTTTTATTTTATTCCACTTTAAAATTTCATCAAACAGATACTTACAGTCTTAGAAAAAATGAAAACAAGTTTTCAGTCACGTCTGAGTATTTTGTTAATGTGAATGACAACCTCTTAAAAACCTTCTAAAATGATATTTTATAGTGACAATGTTTTTTCTGACAATTCAAAGCATTAAATTTGGCATTAAAATAATTGTATATATTGATACGTACAATTGATATTTTATACCCATTCTGACAGAATATTAAATGTATTTTAGATAATTGATTTAAGTTTTAAAAATAATCTTTTTTCTAAACATTCTTACATTATTTCTATGTATTTCAAATGACCTTTATTCAAAGTACTATATTCAGTAATTAAGTTAATCTTATTATATTAAAATCATTTTTCTTTTATGTAACTTAATTCTATGGGCAAGACAGGAGACAAAATGGTCACTGTGTCAAGACAGGATTTTGGGAAGCAACTGATTAAGTTAAGTGTCCAAAAAGAAATAATTTTTAAAACAGTATTGAGAAAATTGTAAAGAAGTTCATGATCTCCTCTAGGTGAGCCCTTAATTACTAGTAAATTTCTGTGTTTTGGGAATTCAATAAGCTGATTTTTGTGTAGAGGTGGTAATATGTCTCTAGATAAATTAACACAATTATGAATTGAAGGATTCACCTAGCTCTAAAAGTACCCTAACCTTCTATTGAACAAATAATTACATTCATCATTACCAATAGAAAGAATGCAAAAAAAAAAATAATAAAAATAAACTATAGAAGGGGCGCCTGGGGGGCTCAGTAGTTAAGCATCTGCCTTCGGCTCAGGTTATGATCTCAGGGTCCTGGGATCGAGCCCCACATCGGGCTCCCTGCTCAGCGGGGAGTCTCCTTCTCCCTCTGCCTGCACTCCCCCTACTTGTGCTTGCGAGCTCTCTCTCTGACAAATAAATAAATAAAATCTTTATTAAAAAAACTATAGAACATCAAATTAACTATTATTGTGATTTGGTGATTGATGAAAATCTTTCTTGTTGTGTTCTCATCATTACTGTATCAGGTGACTATGTTTTTAATGAGTAGCTGATAAGACTTAATAAATGAAGTAAAAACATATCCAACCATTTCTTAGTTATGTTTTATTTTTTTGTATATCACTTTCCTCTAAAGCAAAGACTTACAGAAAGATTTATTTTTCTTTATTAAATTAAAGTTTGAATACTGAAGGTTTCATATGATTTAAAATTACCACATTTTTTCCTTTCATAGTAGAACGTTTTTAGAATGAACACTTGTCTGGAAATAATCTTCATAATTATAAATATAATTTGTATCTGTACACACAAACTGTTAGTGTAACTTTAAGTTAGTTTTTTAAGTATTATATACCTTATCTTTGTGACTAAAAAAGGTAAAAATATCTTAAGAAAGATGCCATAGGTTTTTTAAAAAGTGAGTTTTATAACCCCATTGATTTATTTTGGGGTCATAGTGAAAAAATTGAAAGGTAAGTTGCAAAATAGATTTGAAGAATGTATGAAGTTTCTTGAGTTTTATCTTTTTCTCTAAAATTTACTTTAATGAATTAATTATTTTAAGGGAAATTAATTTTATTCCCAAAGGTTTTCAAATTGGTCTCCATAAGGCAATAAGAAGGAAGTGAGCAGCTATACCTTTTATTAGTAAATGTAATTATAAAAAGTTGTGTGTAAATACTATTTTTAAATTATTCCTGTTTTAAATGCCTCGGAGTTTTAATGTAATCTTTGAGACCACACGCACGCGCACACACATGTACCTGTACACTTCCCTCTTAATCATGCAGATGCTGTCTTCTCTTCCTCTACTCTTGTTTTTCATGGATTAAGTTTGTTAAAATTTAAGTTTGTATTTGGAAAGCAATGAATCCTAACATTTTCTGTGGATAAAGTTTTTGCATTTAGTAATAAAATTGTGTAAAAGAAGAAAATAGCTTGAACCAATTCACAGAGGTAAAAAGAACAAAAACAGTACGTCCTTAACTATTTCTTAGTCATCTTAATAAAGTTATCTTTACTATGATATAGTATGTAATATTAAAGTTTTAATAACAACGCTATCGAGTTATTTATATTATTCTTTAAAATGTTCTTGGCTTTCTCAGGCAAGTGATACCAATCTGTTTTTGTTGTTGCTTCCCAAAGAATTTAAGCTATTCGCTGACATGCGATTAGCAGCAAACTTGACAGCTGGCCTCTTCATCTCATTATCAAAACTGAATCAGAGCAGCCAAGTGGGTTCATATATGAACAGCCCCATATGGGCCTGTATGGGCTAATGAGCTATGTGTGCCCATGTAATTTGCAAGTCTTTATAATATCATGGCCATTGAATTGGTTAATGTATTTGAAAATCAGAATTATGATATGCAAACAAATAAAACTTCATTTTAATTGAATTGACTTTGGCTTTAAGCAAAGGATGTTGGAATAATAGAGTATATAACAAATTATTCTAATGTGTATAAAGCTCTATGTATGTAGAGAAAACCAATTAAATCACTTTAATCTTTACTGCAGTTTTAGTTATCAGGATTATTAATCTTTACAGGCATTAACAGCCTATTTACCATTTTTTTAATGGGAGGTTAAAGAAGCCTATATTAATATGTAGTGGACAATATTCTCATAACACTACATAAAAATTGATCAAAGCTGAAAAATTGAAAAATTCCTTGACCACAATGCTATGAAACTAGAAGTCAACCACAAGAAAAAATCTGGAGACCACAAATATATGGAGGTTAAATACCATGGTACTAAACAATGAATGGGTCAACCAGGAAATACAAAAAGAAATAAAAAAGTACATGGGAACAAATGAAAATGAAAACACAACAGCCCAAAAGCTTTGGGTGCAGCAAAAGCAGTTCTAATAGGGAAGTGTCTAGCAATATAGGACTACTAAGAAAAATCGTAAACAACCTAACCTTACACCTAAAGGAACTAGAAAAAGAACAATGACAAAACCTAAAACCAGCAGAATGAAGGAAAAAATAAAGATTAGAGCAGAAATAAATGATCTAGAAACTAAAAAAACATGGTAGAACAGATGAACGAAACCAGGAGCTGGTTCTGTTGATACACCTCTAGCTAGACTTATCAGGAAAAAAAGAGAAAAGACTCAAATAAAATCACAAATGACAGAGGAGAAATAGCAACCAATACCACAGAAATACAAACAATTAGAATATTATGAAAAACTATATGCCAACAAATTGTACAACCTAGAAGAAATGGATAAATTCCTAGAAACATATAACCTACCAAAACTAAAGCAGGAAGAAATAGAAATTTGAACAGAGTGATCACCAGCAAAGAAATTGAATAAGTAATAAAAAAACTCCCAACAAACTAAAGTCCAGCACCAACTGGCTTCACAGGTGAATTCTACCAAACTTTTAAAGAAGAGTTAATAGCTATTCTTCTCACACTATTCCAAAAAATAGAAAAGGAAGGAGAACTTCCAAATTCATTCTGTGAGGCCAGCATTATCCTGATACCAAAACTGGATAAAGACACCACTAAAAAAGAGAACGACTGGCCAGTATCCCTGATGAACATAGATGCAAAATATCCTCAGTAAGTTACTAGCAAACCAAAGTCAACAATACATTAAAAAAATCATTCACCACGATCAAGTGGGATTTATTCCAGGGATACAAGGGTCGTTCAATATTTGCAAATCAATCAACATGATACATCACATCAATAAGAAAGAATAAGGACCATATGATCATTTCAATAGATGCAGAAAAAGCATTTTACAAAGTACAATATCCATTCATGATAAAAAACGCTCTTAACAAAGTAGGTTTAAAGGAAACATACCTCAACATAATAAAAGTCTTATATGAAAAACCCACAGCTAACATCATCCTCAATGGGGAAAAATTGAGAGCTTTTCCCCTGAGGTCAGGAACTAGACAAGGATGTCCATTCTCACCACTTTTATTCAACATAGTACTGGAAGTACTAGCCACAGCAATTAGACAACAAAACGAAATAAAAGGCATCCAAAACGGTAAGGAAGAAGTAAAACTTTGACTATTTGCAGATGACATGATACTCTATAATGAAAACCTGAAAGACTCAGCCAAGAACTACTAGAACTGATAAACTAATTCAGTAAAATCACAGGATACAAAATCAATGTACAGGAATCTGTTGAATTTCTACGCACCAAAAATGAAATAGCAGAAAGAGAAATTAAGAAAGCAATCCCATTTACAATTGCACAAAAAATAATAAGATGCCTAGGAACAAACCTAACCAAAAAGGTGAAGACCTATACTCTGAAAACTATAGAACACAGAATGGAATTGAAGATGACACAAAGAAATAGAAAGACATGTCCTGTTCATGGATTGGAAGAACAAATATTGTTAAAATATCTGTGCTACCCAAAGCAATCTACACATTTAATACAATCCCTATCAAAATACCAACAGCATTTTTCACAGAGCTAGAACCAACAATTCTAAAATCTGTATGGAACCACAAAAGACCATGAATAGCCAAAGCAATTTTGAAAAAGAAAAGCAAATTGCTGGAGGCATCACAATTCTGAACTTCAAGTTATATTACAAAGCTGTAGTAATGAAAGCAGTGTGGTACTGGCATAAAAATAGACACACAGATCAGTGGAACAGAATAGAAAACCCAGAAATAAACCCATGGCTATGTCAATCTTCAACAAAGCAGGAAAGAATATCCAACTGTTGGCAGTCTCTTCAACAAATGGTGTTGGGAAAACCGGACCACTTTCTTACACCATATACAAAGATAAACTTAAAATGGATTAAAGACCTAAATGTGAGACCTGAAACCATAAAAATCCTAGAAGAGACTACAGGCAGTAATGTCTCTGACATCAGCTGTAGCAATATTTTTCTAGATACGTCCTCCAAGGCAAGGGAAATAAAAGCAAAAATAAACTATTGAGACTACATCAAAATAAAAAACTTCCACACAGCAAAGGAAACAATCAACAAAACTAAAAGACAACCTATGGAATAAGAGAAGATATTTGCAAATGACATATCCAATAAAGGGTTAGTTTCTAAAATATATGAAGAGCTTATAAAACTCAACACCCCCAAAACAAATAATCCAATTAAAAAATGGGCAGAAGACACGAAAGACATTTCTCCAAAGAAGTCATACAGGTGGCCAACAGACACATGAAAAGATGCTCAACATCACTCATCATCAGGAAACGCCAATCAAAACCACAATGAGATAGCGCCTCACACCTGTTAGAATGGCTAAAATCAAAAACACAAGAAACAACAAGGGTTGGGGAGGATGTGGAAAAAAGAGAACACTCATGCACTGTTGATGAGGATGCAAACTGGTACAGCCACTGTGGAAAACAGTGTAGAGTTTCCTCAAAAATTAAAAAGAACTGTATGATCCAGCAATCACACTATTGGGTATTTACCCAAAAAATACAAAAACATTAATTCAAAGGGATACATGCACCCCTGTGTTTATAGCAGCATTATTTACAGTAGTCAAGCTATGGAAGCAGCCCGTGTCCATCGATAGATGAATGGATAAAGAAGATGTGAGATATAAAAATATTCCACATAATATGGAATATTATTCAACTATAAAAAAGAATGAAATCTTGCCATTTGCAATGACCTGGATGGAGCTAGAAGGTATAATGCTAAGCAAAATAAGTCAGTCAGAGAAAGACAAATACTGTGTCATCTCACTCATATGTGGTATTTAAGAAAACAAATGAGTAAAGTTAAAAAAGAGACAAACCAAGAAACAGACTTTTAAATATAGAGAACTGATGGTTACCAGAGGGAAGGTGGGTGGGGGGATGAGTGAAATAGGTGATGAGGATTAAGGAGTGTACTTGTCATGATGAGCATCAGATGATGTGTGGAATTGTTGAATCACTATATTGTACACCTTAAACTAATATTAGACTGTATGTTAGCTAACTGAAATTAAAATAAAAACTTAAAAAAAATTCCTTGGATTGGGATGCCTGCGTGGCTCAGTTGTTAAGTGTCTGCCTTCGGCTCAGGTCATGATCCCAGGGTCCTGCTCAGCGGGGGACCTGCTTCTCCCTCTCCCACTCCCCCTGCTTGTGTTTCCTCTGTCTGTGTCTCTCTCTGTCTAATAAATAAAATCTTTTAAAAAAATTCCTTGGATTGAAGTAATGCCTTTAGACTAATTTTAGTGAAATTGTGTTAGGTTTTTACACATCTGCTGAAAGCAAGTATAATTCTCTAGATTAAAGAATTAAGTAGTATTGTAGAGGAATGGAATATGGTTCATCATTTTTCATTGTTTAGTTATTGAAAATAGTGACTACCCAGGTAGGCATAAGATCTTCAGGGTAAGTACACTTGTCAGCTTGTTTGTGTTTATAACTTACATGATTAATTCAAATGACTAAGTAGTGAATTTGAAAAGCCCATAGAAGTATATGGGAAACTTTCAATTCATCCATCGTGATCATTACTAACGGTATTATCACTTTGCTTAAAATCATTAAAATCTCTCTTTGAAAAAGTTAAGACTATTGGGGCGCCTGCGTGGCTCAGTCATTAAGCATCTGCCTTCGGCTTAGGTCATGATCCCAGGGTCCTGGGATCGCGTGTTGGGCTCCTTGCCCAGTGGGAAGCCTGCTTCTCCCTCTTCTACTCCCCCTGCTTGTGTTCCTCTCTCGCTGTCTCTCTCTGTCAAATAAATAAATAAAATCTTTTAAAAAAAGAAAAAGGAAAAGTTAAGACTATCATCAAATTTGCCAAGAGAATATAGTTAGGTACAATTTAAGTTGTAATGTGTATTCTTTATTAATATTAGGGCTATTCTTACTCTAAATAAAATTAGTTAAAACTACTGAAGGTACTTTTATCACTTAAGGAATAATAATAACAAAACATATTGTGCTTATTCTGTGGCAGGCATCTGTTCTTTGTGTTTTTATATGTATTAATTCATTTTATCCTCAGAGTAACCCTATAAGGGAGATACTTTTAGAATCTTTGTTTTAAAGATAGGGTGGATAATTTTCCCAAGGTCACACCGCAACTAAATTACAAAGGGAGTATGTGAACACAGGCAGATTCGTTTTTGACTACTTTGCAATACTGCCTGTACTTTGGTTTTAAGCAGTAGGAACTGGCTCTGTTTAATTTATGCAAAAGGAAATTTAGTGGAGGCACTCAGAATCAATTTGCGTGAAGAATGGGTTTGAGAATGAACAGAGACCAGGGTAATTCCAGAGTTTGTGAAGCAGGTTGAAGGAACCCAGGACAGAAGTCTCATCAGTCTGGATAGGATCACTATTGAACTTATTTCGTTTCATAGTCATTTTGCTCAAGTTTCAAATTCCAAAAAGGTAGAAGTCAGTTGGTTTACTTTGAGTAATATGCCCTTCACTTGACTAGGGGAGAATAGAGCATGTGAATTTCAATTCTACTAGATTGTAATGAGGAAGAAATACTAAAAGTAAATACTTGAAATTGTGATAATACTGGATAAGGGAAACAGATACAGGCCAGGTAAATCTAACAAATTTACACTGTTGCAACTCCACAGAAAAACAATTCATTCAGAAAACAATTACTGAGTACCAGCCGATAGACTCACACTGTTCTTTATCACTGCTCATCATGGGTGCTGAAGCATGTGGCAAAAATGAATGAAAGTTGTGAAACCAGTCAGTGATTCTACCAATGCCAAGTCAAGGTCAAAACCTTTAAAAAAAAGTTATTGATTTTATTAACATAAGATTTCTTTGTAAAATTGAAAGTCACATTTCTAAGTATGACAAAACAAGTTGTTTTAGCCAAAAGCAGTGAAAGCCCATATTAAAATATACATTGGGTCCAATTTTTACCAATTATGTTTCTCAGCCTAAGTAGACTTCCTACTATACTGTATTGCCTCCCTGTCTCTCAGAGATATTATCCTCATAATTCAATTTTTAATGCAATGAGAAGGGGCTATACTCATTAAAATCAGAAAAATTACTTGAGTTTCAATACTGCACTCATAATTGCACCCCCAAATTTAGAGAAAAGAATTCCTTTCCTAAATTATCAAGAGTATTGCTTTAATAGTCTCGTGATTTTGCTTAGTGCTGGCTTGGACTAATTAACGTTTCTATAAATGAAACTAGTTGATTTTTTTTTAAAGATTTTATTTATTTATTTGCCAGAGAGAGAGAGCGAGCATGAGAGTACAAGCAGGGGGAGCGGCAGGCAGAGGGAGAAGCAGGCTCCCCACTGAGCAAAGAGCCCGATGCGATGAGGACTCTATCCTGACCTGAGCTGAAGGCAGATGCTTAACTGACTGAGCCACCCAGGAGCCTCTGAAACTAGTTGGTTTTTGAAAAAGAAATTCTAAATAAGGGCAGTATAAATTTAAATGACTATTTTGTTACAAGACAAAAAAGGCTTTAATTTTACATAGGTTTAGAAGTATCTCCTTAACATTTCCTCCCTATGGTGTACTCAGCACTTTTTCATGGCCTATTTTGTAATAAGTTATTAAAAACAATTTTTATGTATGTTTAAATATATGTGTGCATATATGTTGTATATGTGTGTTTTATATATTTATAACATTTTAAATAACTTCAAAATAGGAACAAAAAGTCCAGTTACATCTTCTGGCTAAAGAAGATCATCAGAAGCAACTGAATGAAATTGAGAAATATTATGGCACGATAACAGGTCAATTTGGATTGGTAAAAGAGAATCATGAAAAGTTAGAACAAAATGGTAGGTACTATCTTATTTAAACTTATATATTTAATAGGGAGTGATTAAATGAGCTTATTTATAATAAATAAATTGAACTTATCTGCTACTAGTAATATTAAATGGCATTTTAATATTTAAATTCAATAATCGTTACATTGCATTGAGGCTATTTTCCCTGTCCATTTTAGTGATACTTTCCTTAAATTGATGTTGAATATAATATTTTTCTAAATGTTTTTCACGTTGCAGTACAGGAAGCAATACAGCTAAACAAAAGACTTTCAGCTTTAAATAAAAAACAAGAATCTGAAATATGCAGTTTAAAGAAGGTATGATTGATACAGTTTTATAGTATTAGGTAAAATTATAGTCTAATTAGTTTTATGAAATAGTATTGGAAAAAGTTGGGTAGATATTTTTTGGTATAAAGAAAAATACGTTTTAAATACAGATTCACAAACTGTGAGTTATGATTCCAGTAGATGTAATGAATGAATTTGTTCTAACCCATTCAAAATATTCTGTCACCAGTGGCATGCCTTTTTATGGTGACATGAATAGCCGATATTTACTGTATGTCAATCTCAGCACCATTTATTCATTCATTTTTTTTTAAGATTTTATTTATTTGACAGAGAGAGACACAGCGAGAGAGGGAACACAAGCAGGGGGAGTGGGAGAGGGAGAAGCAGGCTTCCCGTCGAACAGGGAGCACGATGCGGGGCTCAATCCCAGGACCCTGGGATCATGACGTGATCCGAAGGCAGACGCTTAACGACTGAGCCACCCAGGCGCCCCTATTCATTGATTCTTCATTCATTCAATACTTGAATGACTGTATGTGTCAGGTACTATGTGGCACTAAGGATACAGGTCTGAAGAAAATAAAACATTTTCCTGCTTTTTTGAAGTTTATAGTCCAATGGAGGAGTTAGACAGAAAATACATAATCACACAGACCAAATAATTTAAAACTGTTGTAAATGATATGAAGAAAAACGTTGTGATGACATTATAATAGGTGAATTTATTACATTGGAGGTAAAGGGATAGGGAGGGAAGAGAATAATGTTTCAGGCAATAGAGATGTCCCCATACTGGACCCCCAAAACAGCCAGAAGATAAGTTACTGGAACCCAGAAAGGGAGCATCACGTAGAGTAGGTAATACTCTGGCAAGGAGAACAGCATGTGCAAAAGGTAGGAAAGAATTTTAGTAATCACTTCTCGGACTTTTGGCTAAGATTAAGTATAGGCGGGAGTTTGGTATATGTGAGGGACTGGAGAAAGTCTGGTATGGCTGGAGCATCATGAGTGAAGGACTACATTGGACATTGAGATCTAGATTGGCAGAAGGCCATAAACATTTTATTCCTCATGTCACAGTCATTGGCTCAGAAGTAGAAAAATGGCCTTAGTGGTTATAAACCAGGAAGAATATAACCCCCACCGTGGTTGTCAGTCATTTACAAAAATTACACCCCAAACCTCAACAAGTCATTTTGGCAATACATATTTCGGATTCAATAAATAAATGAATATGGATGATAGTGTTCATATATAACTTTTGAGGAAAATTTAAATTTGGGATCAATGTTTTCATCTTGGTTTTAAATGAAGCCTGCTTTTAAAAGGGAAGAAAAAACACTCCAAGCATTTACAGCTATATGTATATGTTGAATTTCACTGGTTTTGTTTTATTTAAATTAATAAACTTTATTTTTTAGAGCATTTTTAGCTTTGCAGCAAAATTGGATGGCAAGTATCGAGCGTTCCCATGTACTAGCTAACCCACACATGTGCGGTCTCTCCCACTGCCAACATCCTGCACCACCTTGACACACGAGTGTCCTCCAAATTCCATTGTTTACATTACGGTTCACTCTTGGTTTTGTACTTTATCTGAGTTTGGGCAAATGTTTGGTGACATGTGTCCAGCATTATAGTATCATACAAAATATTTTACTGCTCTGAAAATCCTCTGTGCTCTGCCTTTTCATCTGTCCCTTCCCCCCAACCCTTGGAAACTACTTCTCTTTCTACTATTTCCACAGTTTTGGAACATTTTCCAAAAGGTTACAGAGTTGGAATCATATAGAATGTAGCCTTTTCAGATGGGCTTTTTCAGTAATATGCATTAAGTTTTGTCTAATGTCTTTTCATGGCTTGGTAGCTTTTTTCTTTTTTTTTTAAGTACTGAATAATATTCCATTGCCTGGATGTACCACAAACTATCCATTCTACTGAAGGACATTTTGGTTGCTTGCAAGTTTTGGCAGTTATGAATAAAGCTACTATAAATATCTATGTACAAGTTTTTGTGTGCACATAAGTTTTCAACTTTTTTGGATAAATATCAAGGAGCGTGATTGTTTCGATTGTATGGTAAGAGTATGTTTCATTTTGTAGAAACTGCCAAACTGCTTTCCAAAGTGGCTGTATCATTTTGCATGCCCACCAGCCATGAATGAGAGTTCTTGTTGCTCGATAGCCTCACCAGCATTTGGGGTTGTCAGTGTTTTGGATTTTGCACATTCGTAATAGGTGTGTATGGTATCTCTTGTTGTGATTTGTAATTCCCTAATGACATATGAAGTTGAACACCCTTTCATATGTTTACTTGCGATCTGTGTATCTTCTTTGGTGAAGTGTCTGTTCAGATCTCTTATCCATTTTTTAATTGGGTTATTTGTTTTCTTATTGTTGACTTTTAAGAGTTCTATGTATAATTTGGATAACAGTATCTTTATCAGATAGAGCTTTTAAAAATATTTTCTCCCAGTCTGTGATTTGACTTCTCATTCTCTTGATATTGTCTTTTGCAGAGCAGAAGTTTTTAATTTTAATGAAGTACAAATTATCAAATTTTTGTGTGTGTGGATTATAACTTTGGCATTGTACCTAAAAGGTCATTGCCTTACACAGGGTCAGCTAGATTTTCTCCTGTGTTATCTTCTGGAGTTTTATAGTTTTGTATTTTACATTTAGGTCTGTGATCCATTTGAGTTAATTTTTATGAAGAGTCTAAGGTCTCGGTCTAGATCCCCACCCCCACTTTTTTTTGCATGTAAATGTCCAGTTGTCCCATCACCATTTGTTGAAAAGATTAGTTTTGTTCCTCTGTCAAATATCAGTTGACTGTATTTATGTGGGTCTGTTTCTCGGCTCTCATTTCTGTTCCATTGATCTAATTGTCCATTCTTTCACCAATACCACACTGACTTGATTACTGTAGTTTTATAATAAGTGCTAAAGTTGGGTAGTATCAGTCCTCCAACTTTGTTCTTCTCCTTCAATATTAAGTTAGGTATTCTGGGCTTTTTCCCTCTCCATAGAATTAGTTTGCTAATATCCACAAAATAACTTGCTGAGATTTTGATTGGGATTGTAATGAATCTATAGATCAAGTTGGGAAGAACTGACATCTTGAAAATATTGGGTCTTCCTATTCATGAATACAGAATATCTCTCCATTTGTTTAGTTCTTTGATATCTTTCATTAGAGTTTTATAGTTCTTCTCATGTAGATCTTATATATAGTTTGTTAGATTTTTTACCTAAGCATTTAATTTTTGCTTAAAAATTATAGCAAAAATTAAAAGTATGAGATCATAGAAAATATCTGCCCCCATTTTCTATCACTTGTAATTTCCTAAGTGATAAAAGCACTAAGAATACCTCTTGTTCTAATATCTGGTCTTTCACCCTGACCCTGACACTGGGCTCCTAAAACCCTTATAAATTCCTAAGTGATAAGAGCACTAGGAGCATCTTTTGTTTTAATAATGTGACTCTGGGTGGGGTCCTGGATGGCTCCTGGATGGGGGTTGGTCACCAGAAAGAGCAAGTCATGATTAGAAGCTTAACATTTTTAGCCCTGCTTCTCCCCTACCTCCCTCTACTCCACAGGAAAAGGGCCTGGAAATGGAGTTAATAATTGATCATGCCTACATGAGGAAGTCTCCATAAAATCCCAATAGTATCATTTCAGAGGGAGGGTTGATACACTCCAGCTCCACCAGGACAGAATCCCCTGTGCTCAGGACCCTCCCAGATAATTGCCCTTTGTATATCTTCATCAGGCTGTTCATCTGTATCCTTTACTGTATCTGTTAAAAAACTAATAAACTTGTGTTTCGCAGAGTTCTGTGAGCTGTTCTGGCAAATTAATGGAACCTAAGAGGGGGATCATAGGAACCTCTATTTATAGCCGATCAGTCAGAAACATCTGGACTTGTGATTGGCATCTGAAGTGGGATGGGAGCAGTCTTATGGGACTGAGCCCTTAACCTTTGGGATTTGGTCCTGCCTTCAAGTAGATAGTGTCAGAAGTGAGTTAAATTGTGGGGACATTCAACTGGTGTTGCAGAGAATTGCTTGGTGGGGGAAAACCTCCACATATTTGGTGACCAGAAGTGTCAGAAGTGTTCTGTGTAAAGGAGACACACAGGGAAAAAAACACAGGAGGAAGAACTGGATTTTTCCTTATACAAGAGGGAAGAACTGTAGGTTTTTCTAGTACAGAAAGTGATTGACTTTTGTATATTAATAGTATATTCTACAACCTTGTTATAATCACTTATTAGTTCCGGGAGGTCTTTGTTGATTTTTTTAGATTTTCTACATAGTCAATCATGTCATCTGTGAACAAAGCCAGTTTTATTTCTTCCTTCCCAAACCTGTATATCTTTTTGTTTTGTTTTGTTTTATTTCCTATTCTTGTCTTGTTACATTAGCTGGGGCTTCCAGTATGGTATTGAAAATTTGGTGAGAGGGGACATCCTTGGCTTGTTCCTGATTTTAGAGGGAAATTGTGAAGTTTCTCACCATTAAGTTTGATGTTAGCTGTATGTTTTCTTGCTAGATGCTCTTTATCAAGTTGAGGAAGTTTCTCTCTATTCCTAGTTTGCTAAGAATTTTTATCATAAATAGGTGTTGGATTTTGTCAAATGCTTTTTCTGCATCTTTTGATATAATTGTGTGATTTTTTTTTTTTTTGCCTGTTGATGTAATGGATTACATTAATTTTTGAATGTTGAACCAGCCTTGCATAAGTGGGATTAATCCCACTTGGCCATGGTGTATAATTTTTATACATTGTTAGATTCAATTTGCTGTTATTTTGTTGAGGATTTTTGTATCTACACTCATGAAAAATACTGGTCTGTAGTTTTCTTGTAATGTCTGTCTTGTTTTGCTATTAGGATAATGTTGGCCTTATAGAATGAATTCAAAGTATTCCCTCTGCATCCGTCTTCTGAAAGAGATTATACAGAATTGGTATCATTTCTTCTTTTAATGTTTCATAGAATTCACCAGTAAACCCATTTGGGCATGGTGCTTTCTGTTGTTAGATTATTAGTTATTGATTCAATTTCTTTAATGGATATAGGCCTATTTAGATTGTCTATTTCTTCTAGTGTGTATTTTGGCATATTATGTCAAGGAATTGGTCCATTTCATCTAGGCTATCAAACTTGTGGGCATAGAGTTGTTCATAGCATTTTTAAAATTTTCCATTTAATGTCCATAGGATCTAAGGTTATATCCACTTTTTCATTTCTGGTATTAGTAATTTGTGTCCCTTCTTTTTTTTTTTTTTCCTTAGCCTGGCTAGAGGCTTATCAATTTTATTGATTGTTTCAGAGAATCAGGTTTTTGGTTTCCTTGATTTTCTCTGTTGATTTATTGTTTTCATTTTCATTGATTTATGCTCTAATTTTTATTATTTCTTTTCTTCTGCTTACTTTGAATTTACTTTGGTCTTCTTTTTCTAGTTTCCTAAGTTTGAAGTTTAGATATTTGATTTAAAATTTTTTTCTTTTTAATTTTTTAATTGAAGTGTAGTTGACACAAAATGTTACATTAGTTTCGGGTATACAACATAGTGATTCGGTAAGTCTGTGCATTATGCTAGGGTCACTGTGACTCTAACTACTGTCTGTCACCATACAATGCTACTACGCTACTACTGCCTATATTCCCTATGCTGTATCTTTTATCCCTGTGACTTACTTGTTCCGTAACTGGAAGCCTGTATCTCCTACTCCCCTTCATCTATTTTGCCCATATCCCCACCCCCTGCCCCTCTGGTGACCATTAGTTCTCTGTATTTATGGGTCTGTTTCTTCTTTCTGTTTGTTTTGTGTTTTAGATTCCACATATAAGTGAAATCTTATGTATTTGTCTTTCTCTGACTTATTTCTCTTAGCACAATCCTCTAGGTCCATTGTGTTTTTGCACATGGCAAGATCTTATCCTTTTTTTTATGGCTGACTGATATTCCATTGTGTATATATACCACATCTTTCTTATCCATTCACCTATCATTGGATACTTGGGTTGCTTCTATATTTTGGCCTTTTTTCTTTTCTGACACTTACATTCAATGCTATACATTCCCCTGTAAGCATTGTTTTCACTGCATCCTACAGATTTTGAAAAGTTGTATTTTTGGGGCACCTGGGTGGCTCAGATGGTTGGACGTCTGCCTTCGGCTCAGGTCATGATCCCAGGGTCCTGAGATTGAGCCCCACATTGGGCTCCTGGCTTAGTGGGGAGCCTGCTTCTCCCTCTGCCTCTCTCCCTGCTCATTTTTTTTCTCTCTCTCTCAAATGAATAAATAAAATCTTTAAAACCTTTCCATAGTATTTTTTTAAAAGAAAAGTTATATTTTCATTTAGCTCAAAGTATTTTAAAATTTCTCCTGAGATTTCTTCTTTGACCCATGTGTTATTTAGAAGTGTGCTGTTTAATCTCTGAGTATTTTGGTTTCTTCAAGCTACTTTTTATTGATTTCTAGTTTAATTTTATTGTGGTCTGAGGACAGAAATTCTGTCACTTTTTATTCTTTTAAATTTGTTAAGGTGTGTTTTCTGGTCCAGAATGTGGTCTATCTTGGTGAATGTTCCATGTGAGCTTGAGAAGAATTTGTAATCTGTTTTTGGATGAAGTAGTCTATACACCACTTGATTGATGGTGCTAAGTTCAACTTTGACCCTTCTGATTTTCTGCCTGCTGGATCTGTCGATTTCTGATGGACGTATATTAAAGTCTCCAAATATAATAGTAGATTCTCTATTTCTTTTTGCAGTTGTTAGTTTCTGCCTCCTGTATTTTGGTCCTCTCTATGCATATACACATTAAGACATTGTTATGTCTTCTTAGAGTATTCACTCCTTTATCATTATGTATTCCCCCCTTTTGCCCTTAATAACTTTCCTTGCTCTGAAATCTACTCTGGTTGAAATTAATATATCGATTCCTACTTTATTTTGATTAGTGTTAGCATGGTATATCCTTCTCCATCCCTTTACTCTCAATCAATATGTGTTTTTATATTTAAAGTGGGTTTTTTGTAGACAACATATAATTGGGTCTTGTTTTTGGATCCACTCTGATAATCCATCTTTTAATTGTTGTATTTTAGACTCCTGACATTTGAGGTGATTATTGATAAAATTGGGATTAATATGTACCAAATTTTTTTGCTGTTTTCTATTTGTTGCCCTTGTTTGTTCCTCTTTTTTGTCTTCCACTCTTTTTCTGCTATTTGTGGTTTTAATTGAGCATTGTATGATTCCATTTTCTCTCCTTTCTTAGCATTTCAATCATACTTTTTAAAAAACTTTTTTAGTGCTAGCCTTAGAGTTCACAGTATCTGCAATAAACCAAGTTTGCTTTCAAATAACATACCACTTCATGGGTAGTGCATGTACCTTATAACAATGAACCAGTCCTGATTCTTCTCTCCTGTCACTTGTATCATTGCTGTCATTCATTTTACTAATACCTAAGCATACATAATCAAATACATTGTTGCTATTTTTATTTTAAACAAATGGTTATTTTATCAATTTAGAATAAGAAATAAAATATTTCATTTGCTATCACTTATTCTTTCTCTGATGCTCTTCCTTTTATTAGGTACTTCAGAGTTTCTGACCTATATCACTTTCCTTTTCTCAGAAAAACTTTTTTTAACATTTCTTGCAAGCCACACCTACTGGCAACAAATTTGCTCAATTTTTGTCTTCAAAAGTCTTTATTTCTCCTTCACTCTTTAAAAAACATTTTATTTATTTGTCAGAGAGAGAGAGAGCGTGCAAGCGCACAAGC
Source organism: Halichoerus grypus (assembly GCF_964656455.1). Lineage (NCBI taxonomy): Eukaryota > Metazoa > Chordata > Mammalia > Carnivora > Phocidae > Halichoerus > Halichoerus grypus. The sequence continues at coordinate 26,631,423 of NC_135722.1, forward strand.
AGGGGGAGTGGCAGGCAGAGGGAGAAGCAGGCTCCCCACTGAGCAAGGAGCCTGATGCAGGACTCAATCCCAGGACCCCGGGATCATGACCTGAGCCAAAGGCAGACGCTTAACCAACTGAGCCACCCAGGCATCTCTCTCCTTCACTTTTGAAGGATAATTTCAGAAGGTACAGAATTCTAGGTTAGTAGTTTTTTTCTCTCAACACTTTAAATATTTCATGTCACTCTCGTTGCTTGTATGGTTTTTGAGAAGTCAGATGTAATCCTTTGCTCTTCTGTAGGTAAGGTGTTCTTTTCCTTCTGGCTTCTTTCAGTATTTTTTTTTTTTTTTACTACTGATTTTCTGAATTTTGAATATGATATGCCTAGGTATAAATTTTTTGGTCACTCATCCTTCTTGGTGTTCTCTGAGCTTCCTGGATCTGTGGTTTGGTGCCTGACATTGTTTTAGGGAAATTCTGTCACTACTGCTTCAAATATTGCTTCTCTTCCTTGTTCTCTTTCTTTTCTTTCTGGTATTTCCATTACGCATATGTTACATTTTGTGTAGCTGTCCCACAGTTGGTGGATGTTCTGTTCTGCTTTCCTTAGTTTTTTTTCTCTTTGTTTTCAGTTTTTGAATTTTTGCGATCATATCAAGTTCATTGATATTCCTCAATCTTGTCCATACTACTATTGGGCCCCTCAGAGGCATTCTTCATTTCCATTGCAGTGTTTGTGATCTAAAGCATTTCTTTTTGATTCTTAGAATTTCCATCTCTCTACTTACATTATCTATTTGTTCTCCTATTTTTTGTCTACTTTTTCCATTAAAACATTTAGCATATTAGTTTTTTTAAATTCCAGATTTGATAATTCTGATATTTCTGCCATGTCTGACACGGGTTCTGATGCTTGTTCAGTTTCTTCAAATTGTGTTTCTTGCCTTTTAGTATGCCTTGTAATTTTTTGTTGAAAGATGGACATGATATACATGTGAAAGGATCTGCAGTAAATAGCCTTTAGTAATGTAATGGTAAGGTTCAGGGTGGGGGGTTGCGAAGTGTCCTATGATTAGATCTCAGTCTCTTGGTGAGCCTGTATCACTGGACTGTGAACTTCACAGTACTTCTCAGTTTTTTCCCTCTCTTGGGTGGTATAGTATGGTTGAAGGGGGCTAGATTTGGGTATTACCCTTTCCCCAGGTAGTTTAGGCTCAGGTCCAATAATTTCTCCTGAGGTCAGGCCTTGTTAAGAAGAACAGAATGCCCTGGTATATTTCAAAATGGTTCCTTTTCTTCTCATCCTCCTGGAAGTAGGAGGGATTTTTTTTCTGATACTGTGAGAGGACTTGGAAGTGAAATTCACAAAAGTGTGTGTGGGGGGTTCCCCCCATGACTGTGTCCCCCCCTTTTTTTTTAAACTGTCAAGAGTTTTCTACACTGAGCCTCTGGTAATTAGTCAATCACAGTTCAGGCTTTCCTGGCACTATTTCCTGCAGAGGTTTCTGTTTGTGGGTTTCTGCTCTGGTAATTTATAATTCTCTATATTCACCAGTCTCTCTCTCCAATTATTGAGGTAGCTATTTGCCTTATGACCTCATTTCCCTGACAGATCTAAGGGGAGTTGTTGATTTTCAGTTTGTTCAGCTTTTACTTGTTGTCAGGACAAAGTGCTGTCAGGACAAAGTTTAAGCTCCTTACTTGCTAGACTGGAAATAAGTCCCCCTGTTTTTATATTTAACTATAATTTTACTGAAATTAAAATTTTATTGAAAATCTAGAGTAACAGATTTAAGTTTTGAACAGGAGTGTTTTGTGCTGTGAGATAAATAACATATACTTTTATGCATAACTCAAGAAATCAGGAAATTTTACTACTTTCTGTTTTAGCATCATTTCGAGGAAAGGGGGATTACTTAGGATAAAGATTTAAGTGGCTTCTAAATGCTAAGCCAGAGTCCAAAGGCCATTAATATTTGTAACACTATTCTATTTAATTCTTTTGTCTTATAACTGCCAATAAGTTGGTTTTATTTTCTGAAGGATCAGAAAGGAAGAGCATAGGAATAGCTCAGTATAAAACAGAAGGGGGTAATAAGCATATGTTCCTATCCCTTAAAAGTCTTAAGTCTGTCTAGCAAACTAGACAGTTTTTATATAGAAAGCATTTATTTTCAGTCACATCCTAGAATACTAAAGATGGCTTTTTTTTAATATTAAAAGAAAAGCTGTAATTTAAAATTTTGCCTGTAGTCTCAAATCAGAGGATTGTTAAAAGGACCATTCATTTTTATCAATGTAAACTTCAAATGCAAATATAAATAACTAAATACTGAGACTGTATAGTTGTGAATAAGCACATTTTCAGTGATGTCTCTTTGATTTGTTTATTTTTTAATATTTTTATCCATGACTTAACTGATGAATCATATTAATTTAGTGGTTATATTAAAATTTTCGTATGCTTTTATTCAGTTAGTTTTTGCATGATTTTTTTTAAAGATTTTTATTTATTTATTTGACAGAGAGAGACACAGCGAGAGAGGGAACACAAGCAGGGGGAGTGGGAGAAGGAGAAGCAGGCCCCCTGCGGAGCAGGGAGCCCGATGCGGGGCTCGATCCCAGGACTCTGGGATCATGACCTGAGCCGAAGGCAGACGCTTAACGACTGAGCCACCCAGCTGCCCCTAGTTTTTGCATTATTATAAAAAGATTATACCTCTTAAGTTTCTGTACTAAGTTATGTGGTTTTTTTCATTAAATAAGGACAAATGTTTCATCATAATATTATATTTCTAATGTATCGTTTAAGACTGACCTGTAGATGGAGATGAGGCTCATGTAAATCCATGGACAGACAACATTAGTAAATTAGGGTAAAAAGAAGGTGTCTTTCTTTGCACAAGTGGAATAGTGTTGCTCAGGAACACACTTACCCCTTTTTCCTCAGGTCTTGGAGCCCTGCCAGGGCTAACTAAATGTACTGATATGTCATGCAGTGGTGGCCTGTCTCTCTAGAGAGCATTACAGTCAGTGACTATGCTACCAAACAGTTCTTGGAAGACTGTATGAAAGGGTAAAGCGGGAGAATTTTATTACTTTGAGATTTCCAAGTCCAAGTGGCTAAAAGAGTGAAAATTTTAAAATATATTTTAACAGCCATTTTTAATATTTCAGACATTCTAGGTATAAGTTTTTTGTATTTGGTATGTAGCCTTAATTTTCAACTTTAAGAAAGCTTTATCATTTTTTATTGTCTTTTTTAGAAGCTAATCAAGTCTAGTAACATTGGTTATACCACTCATTTAAAACTTTTAATCATTAATTTTCCCAAAGATAATTTTTATTTTTCTCTTATTCTGTTTTATGATTTTGTTCAGAACAGTTAAGCTATTGGTTTGTGATAAGGTGGATTTTTTTTTTTTTGAGCAAAGTTAAACAGACCAAACTTAGCTGTTAGATTAAACTGGATATTACAGTTCTGAATGCTGGGTTCACCATTATGGCAATCATGAAGAATTCCTGATACTATCTGTGAGCAGCATTCATAACCTCTGCTATTTGTCTGAGTAAACGTCACAGCACTCAAGGAGATAGTGATATTTAACAGACTACCCTGTACCAGAAAAGGAGGGGTAAAGGAAAAAAGAGCACAATATTTATGACTCTAGGAACTATAAGTTGTAATTTAATGAGATCAAAGCATGTGCTGTTTACTTGCTGCACTAACAGCTTTGAATAAAGTGGTTAGAAAACAGACAATGTACTAAAAGTTCAGGATATTTAAAAGCTATAAGGGCTATAAAATCAAAAGCATATTTTCAGTGGAAAATCATTTCGTGGAGGTCTCTGATTTTATTATGCTCTTAAGATTAATTAATATATAAGAGAAAAAGAAAGACATAAGAAATGATTAGTTTTTACTTTTGTCAGCCATATACTGAGTTTTTACTCTTACCCTCCCCTTTCCCACTTCCTTGTTGTTTCATTACAGTTTTTGTAATAGGAATTGATGCATTTTAGAGTATCTCCTAGAAAACTTAGCTGATTACAACAGCTTCATATTTTCAGTTGTTGGAAAGTGTAGAAGGCTGTAGAAGTTTGTTGCACTTTGTTACCTTGACAGAAAAAATAACTTTTAGAAAAATGAATCCTCTTTTATTAATTCAGAGAATTATAAGCCATTTGATATAAATATGTTTTAGCAATATATGCTTCAATTTAATTGTACTTTTATCAGAACATTGCATTTTAGGATTGAACTTAGAATAGTTCACAAGTATAAAACTAGTATAAAAGGCATCTAATAATTTCTAACTAGTTTGAATGTTTATTTCTTACAGGTGTATCTTGCTTTAGGAAAACCCAATATAAAAAAATTAAAAGTTCAAAGTTACAAGTTTTAAAACTACCATTTTAGTACACAAAAAAACAGCTTGAAAGCAAGTTTTTGGAAACACCATTGTGTAAAGAAAGATGTACATTATTTTAAGCCCAGTATTCTTGGTGGCTTTTTAAAAAAGTAGAATCAATTGAGCACAAAAGATTTGTTTTTAATACTCAGATGATATTTGACTAAATACTGAATAACAATATAAAAATTAGCTAAACATCCCATAAATCTGAGTTGAGATTAAAACTTTGAGGTCCTCTAACAGATATTTTTCTTTTGAATTAATCTCCTAAATTTTTAAGAAGTTAAATTAATTGCTGAAATTACTAGGTTTTTTTTTTTTTTTTTAAATATCCTTCAGTATCCATAGTGAATTTGACTACCATCCATGTTTTCAAATGTTTATTCAGGGTGGAAATAATAAGGTCAGTACGTCCTTTTGTTCAATAAATTAAAGTCAAAGACCCTCTAGTTCTAGAGTAATGTTTTATTATACTATCTTATTTCTGTAATTGTTGTTTTCTAGCATATTCTTGGATCTGTACTTATAATGAAGAATTAACCTGTTTTAAATTCACAAATTTTGGGCTGTCGATTACAATAGTCAGGGTTATTTTCTAGCCAAAAAATATGCTGTTCTTTTAAAGTTAACATAATGCTAGTGACTCACTGTCTACTAAGCTTTATTTTTCTATTATTGTACTGGCCTGTTCACATTTAAACCAGGAGCATCTGTCTATATAACATGGTGATCTGTAGGGCTGTGGTTGTTGCATTGAATGGAGTGAAACCAGCTGGTTCAATCAGTGATTAAACCCTCAGCACCATACTTACACCTACCACTTTCTATTCATTCTTGCAAATTGACTGTGAACTATTGTGTCATTAATAATACTCTGTCTGGCTGACATCTACTGCTCTCACCAAATATTTTTATTGCCATTTTTTAAATCCTGAATAAATCAACCTTTGCTTTCATCAGATCTTATTTTAGGTAAAGATAAGTCACATTTTTTTCATAATCATGTTAATTACTTTTCTTCTTATAGTCGATATAATGTTTAGTTCCTTTTAAATTCCTTGAATGTATTAAGCTGCTATGGGATAAGTATAAAACATGGCACCTTTCCTTGAGGAGCTCATGGTCTACAGGAAAATTCTTACTGTTTTTAGCTTTGAAAGAATGAATCTTAATTCTTTAAATAAATAAAAGGATATTTAATTATACCATTATTAAGACTTTAGTCTATTTTTAAAGTAGAAAAAATAATCCTAGAATCCCTTGGATTCACCTTAGTAGTAGTAATAGGTAACAGTGCCTGACACATAGTAGATGCTCAACAAATACTTGTTGCATGGAGTATTACATGCCACACAGTTTGTTTTTAAAAAATTGTATTTCTGATTTACAGATTAGGAACTTGAGACAGAAGGAAGTTAAGTAAGTTACCTAAAGTTAAATAACAAGGAAAATAAAGCCAGGACTGGAACCTAGACAAATTTTGACTCCAGAACCTACAGTCTTAACCATTCTAATAATGATAGCAACATAAGCAATTTATCCACATAAGTTTCTTCTCTTTCTTATTCCCCATTAGAAAGCATATATTTATCAGAAAGGGAAATTGTTAACTATTCACACTCCTGAAATATCAGCTCCTTATATGCCTTGAGTCTAAAGATCTATAGACTCCTTGACTCTGAAGATACAGAGTCAAGACCTAGACTGCTGTGTCCCTCCCTTGAAATTTTATCATTAAACACTGCTGCTTTTGGGCTCTTTCATTCGGCCCTCCTCTTTCTCCAGCCAGAGCATCCTTTTCTATCATCTGTACCATTACACTCTCAAATCTGTTCTTTCTGCCTCTAGTCCTTCAGTCCCCACTACTTCACCCAGTCCTTTAGTCTCTTCCTGCTGACATATAATTCCCTGCATAATATTTCTCATTTATTCTGTTTATCTTAATTCATCACTTTACCTTTTTCTTTAAAACTAAACCTTTCAACTCTAGTCATCTCAAAGAGGTGCTTGACCCAGACCTATATGAGTGTTGCTTTTCTCTTTCCCCCCTTTTGTTTTCTTGTTTTTAATATGAGTAGAATGATCCCTGCCTTTCTTGTTTTATATATGTGTAATAAATATAAAACAATAAATGCATGGAAAAGCACTTCTGAAGTGGGATTATTGTTACTTGCAAGTAAAATTAGGTTAAGATTAGGATTAAGGCAGTTTTGTTAGATTCAGCTTTTCTGCACCACAGACTGTAGGTGGTTTATATGTATAGTCTTTCAAGACAACTGAAACAGACTCATTTGCCTTTAAATTCCTTTATCAGATAGGAAAGTCTGAAACTCCTTCTGACTCATCAACTGCTCTTTCTCCCTTCATGCTTGAACTGTTTTCTATTTCTACATCTGGTTCTCTCCAAACTATCTTCTTCAGATCATCTCTAAATTTCATAGAATCATAGGGATCATCTAATCTTGTTTTTGTCTTTCTTTGAGCTGCAGAACCCTCAGTTCAAGATGTGGAAGCTCAGTATTAAAATGAATAAGGTAGAGCTGCTTTTGCTTGAAGGGAGGCTTGGAGGAACACTAGAGCTATACCTAGGGGCTCTTTCTTCTCTATTAGCAGCTATGAATGGTCTCCATGGAACGTCTAGGACTTTTCAGAGCACAATTTAAAAACCATTAACTGGATCCAACCTCTCCTTTTTTTGTAAGGGGAACCAAAACCTAAAGAGAGTAGGTGAGGGGTGCCTGGGTGGCTCATTTGGTTAAGTGAGTCTTGGTTTCAGCTCAGGTCTGATCTCTCAGTCATGGGATTGAGCCCCCACTTTGGGCTCTGCGCTCAGTGCAGAGTCTGCTTCAGATTCTTTTTCTCCTCTCCCTTTGCCCCTCCTTGCTTGCTCGCCTCTCTCAAATAAATAAATAAATAAATAAATAAATAAATATCTTTAAAAAAAAAAGTAGGTGAATTACTCATTGTCAGTCAGCTTGTAAAAAACATTCTCCATTTATCTTCTATTATACTATATAATATTTGTGGTCAGTAATATCCTAAACAACCTGTGTATTTTATAATGTTAGCTGAAATTTTTCTTATAGTGGACATTGTGATAATTTCCCCAATATTCAGTCCACTTTATATGATCAGTCTGTCTCTAAGATAGTTAATATAATCTCCACTTTTCATGCCAGTGTTTGGTTCAGGAATGAGCCTGTGATCTGGTTCTGGCCAGCAGGAAATGGTTCAAAGAAAAATTTTCTTACTCTTTTAGAAGGAGTTCCAGGGAGAGACAGTTGCTATGCAGTACCTAAATTGGCCTCTTGTTATAGTCCCAACAATGGAAGAAAGAGGACAGTCCCAAGAATGGAAAGTGGAGAAATGAAAATATCCTAGTCTTTGATAATACCTAGTCTTTATTAAATATTCTCATCATTGAGTGCCTGAATCAACCAACACAAGAACCTGTCCAACTTTTTGTTCGTTTTTTAAAATTTTTTTATTAAGTTTTTTTTTTTTTTGATGGTGGAAATCTATTTATTGAACAGATAACTTGGCAACATGTCTCATTGCTGCAAAAAAAGTTCATAGACTTTAACTCTTCCTCTCGGGAATATTATCTTCAAACAATAACAAAACAAGTCCAGGAGTCCAGCACAGCAATGTTTACAAACATTGTTGTAATGTGAAGCTCTACTAATTGAGATTGGTTAAATACATTAGGAGGTGGCATATCATGCAGGTATTAAAATTATGCTCTCCATTGATCTTTGCCGCATAGAAAGCTAACTGTAATATTAAGTGGAAAAAACATTTTCAAAATAGTAATTATTGGGTAATTTCATCTTAGTAGAAGTAAAAATATCTATAGAAAAAAAGCGTGTGTGCCTGCATGCACGTGCACACACCTACCCACACACAATCTTAAATGTGCAATAGTAGTTATTTCCGGGTTGGATGTTTAACAATCTTTTATCTATGTTTATTTTTTTTCACTTTTTTTATTATGTTATGTTAATCACCATACATTACATCATTAGTTTTTGATGTAGTGTTCCATGATTCATTGTTTGCGTATAGCACCCAGGGCTCCATTCAGTATGTGCCCTCTTTAATACCCATCACCAGGCTAACCCATCCCCCCCACCCCCTCCCCTCTAGAACCCTCAGTTTGTTTCTCAGAGTCCATAGTCTCTCATGGTTCGTCTCCCCCCCTGCCCCGATTTCCCCCCCTTCATTTTCCCCTTTCTGCTATCTTCTTCTTCTTCTTTTTTTTTTTTTTTAACATATAATGTATTATTTGTTTCAGAGGTACAGGTCTGTGATTCAACAGTCTTACACAATTCACAGTGCTCACCATAGCACATACCCTCACCAATGTCTATCACCCAACCACCCCATCCCTCCCACCCCCCACCACTCCAGCAACCCTCAGTTTGTTTCCTGAGATTAAGAATTCCTCATATCAGTGAGGTCATATGATACATGTCTTTCTCTGATTGACTTATTTCACTCAGCATAATACCCTCCAGTTCCATCCACGTCGTTGCAAATGGAAAGATTTCATTCCTTTTGATGGCTGCATAATATTTTTTATTAAGTTTTTAATTGCAGTATAGTTAATATACAGTGTTATATTAGTTTCAGGTGTACAATATAGTGATTGAACAATTCTATACATTACTCAGGGCTCATCATGATAAGTGCACTTATAATCCCCTTCACCTATTTCACCCTTCCCCCTCACCCAACTCCCTTGTAATCATCAGTTACCTCGGTTTGTCTCTCTTTCTCTCTCTCTCTCTCTTTTTTTGCCTTAAAGTCCACATATGAGTGAGATCATATGGTATTTGTCTTTCTGTGACTCATTTTGCTTAGCATTATATTCTCTAGCTCCATCCATGTCATTGCAAATGGCAAGATTTCATTCTTTTCTATGGCTGAATAATATCCCATTGTGTATGTATGTACACACACACACACACACACACACACACACACACACACACCACCTCTTCTTTATCCATTCATCTATCAATGGGCACTTGGGCAGCTTCCATATCTTGACTCTTGTAAATAATGCTGCTTATAATGACAGGGGTGCATGTATCCCTTTCCCTTTGAATTGGTGTTTTTGTATTTTTTGGGTAAATACCCAGTAGTGCAATTACTGGATCATAGGGTAGTTCTCTTTTTAACTTTTGAGGAGCCTCCATACTGTTTTCCACAGTAGCTGCACCACTTTGCATTCCTACCAACAGTGCACGAATGTTCCATTTTCTTTACATCCTCGCCAATACTTTGTTGTTTCTTCAGTTTTTTATTTTAGCCATTCTAACAGGTGTGAGGTGACAACAGCTCATTGTAGTTTTGATTGGCATTTCACTGATAATGAGTGATGTTGAGCATCTTGTCATGTGTCTGTTGGCCATCTATATGTTGTCTTTGGAGACATGTCTGTTCATGTCTTTGCCCATTTTTAATTGGATTATTTATTTTTGAGGTGTCGCGTTTTATAAGTTCTTTATATATTTTGGATACCAACCCTTTATTGGATATGTCATTTGCAAATATCTCCCATTCCATAGGTTGCTTTATAGTTTTGTTGATTGTTTCCTTTGCTGTGCAGAAGCTTTTTATTTTGATATAGTTCTAATAGTTTATTTTTGCTTTTATTTCCCTTGCCTTGGGAGACATATCTAGAAAAATGTTGCTATGGCTGATGTCAGAGACATTACTGCCTTTGGTCTCTTCTAGGATTTTTATGTTTTCAGGTCTCACATTTAGGTCTTTAATCCTTTTTGAGTTTATTTTTGCGTATGGTATAAGAAAGTGATCCAGTTTCATTGTTATGCATGTAGTTGTTCAGATTTCCCAACACCATTTGTTGAAGAGACTGTCCTTTTCCCATTGCATATTCTTTCTTGCTTTGTCAAAGAGTAATTGACCATATAATTGTGGGTTTATTTCTGGGTTTTCTATTCTGTTCCATTGATCTGTGTCTATTTTTATACCAGTAGCATACTGTTTTGATTACACAGCATTATAATATAACTTGAAATCTGGAATTGTGACACTTCAGTTTTGTTTTTCTTTTTCAAGATTGCTTTAGCTATTCGAGTCTTTGTGATTCCATATAAATTTTAGAATTGTTCTCGTTCTGTGAAAAATGCTGTTGGTATTTTGATAGGGATTGCATTAAGTGTGTAGATTGCTTTGAGTAGTATAGACAGTTTAACAATATTTGTTCTTCCTACCCATGAGCGTGGGATGTCTTTCCATTTCTTTGTGTCCTCTTCAGTTTCTTTCATCAGTGTTTTATAGTTTTCAGAGTACAGGTCTTTCACCTCTTTGGTTAAGTTTATTCCTAGTAATTTTATTGTTTTCTTAATTTCACTTTCTGCTGCTTCATTATTAGTGTATAAGAATGCAACAGATTTCTGTACACTGATTTTGTATCCTGTGACTTTCTGAATTCATTTATCAGTTCTAGTGGTTTTTTGGTAATGTCTTTCAGGTTTTCTATCTATAGTATCATGTCATCTGCAAATAGTGAAAGTTTTATTTCTTTCTTACTGATTTGGATGCCTTTTATTTCTTTTTGTTGTCTGATTGCTAGAGCTAGGTCTTCTAGTACTGTGTTAAATAAAAGTGGAGAACCTACCCAACTTTGGACTTTCTCTTATGTGGAAGAATAAATGTCCTTATTATTTGTATGGTTTTCTAATACTAGTAACCAAAGCATCCTGATACTGACGCTTTGTGTTTTTAATTACAGAATAATATGTTTTGTACAAAATAATAGATGTTTAAAATATGAAATGTGTTCATTTTATAACCTCTGTATGATAGCTCACTTTTTGAGGGTCTTTTGGTACAAATTCCTTTGGCTCCCTGATTATCCTTTTTCTTCCATTCCTCCAAAGGTCTATCCTAAGGTCTCTTTCAGTGAGCTCTCATGTTCTGTGATTCAGTCATTCACTTCATGCAGATGACTTTATATTTCCAGCCTCACATTTCCCTTAATCTCAGTTCTATTTTTTCAACTGCCTGCAGGTCATCTCCTTTTATGACTTACTGTAATTTCAGGGTCAGCAGGGCACACATAGGATTAATTCTTCATTCTCCATATCCCTCCTTTCTCCCTCCACATCCCCCAAAATTCATGCAACCCTTCTTTCAAAGGAAATCCTCTTGCTGACTGTGAAGATGAACCATTGCTGGGACACTGAAACTTCATTTGAGGGAATTCATCACATATAGCCTTTTATAATTTGAAAAAATATGAATGAAGGACTTTTTTTTTAAATAAAACAACAACCTATGGCTCAGGCATAATGATTTGGGATTTTTTGGCTTTCTTAACAGTCTCAGAACATTGTTCATCTCTTGTTTCTTGTTGTCTTAATACATTTTCATCTGTTTCATCAGTGAAGCAGACTTCCCATTTCCTTTCCATTGTCATGCTTTCTCTTCCACATTTCATGGTTTTTCTTTTCATTTCTTTTAGCTTCACCTAGACACTCTGGAATAATCTTTTTCCTTCATTCCCTTTGTCTACTCAATTATATCTTCCTTTAGAAGATCTCATATTTGCCATTCTTCATTTCTTAATAGTATAGACATTTATCATCTCATGCCTGGATTAATAAAATAGCCCCTTAGCCAGTGTTCTTTTATCTGGTTTTTACTCATTCTTTAAAAAAAAAAGATGTTATTTATTTATTTGAGAGAGTGAGCAAGAGAGAGTGCACACGAGCATGAGCAGGGGGAGAGGGAGAGGAAAGGGAGCAGCAGACTCTCTGCTGAGCAGGGAGCCTGATGTGGGGCTGGATCCCGGGGCCCTGGGATCATGACCTGACCTGAAGGCATACACTTAACTGACTGAAGCAACCAGGCGCCCTTGGTTTTTCTTCATTCTTGTTGCCGAAATGACTTTACTGGGTTACTAGTTTGATGCATTGCTTCTATGTGCCTGACATGCTAGATACTTAGTATATATAGAAGGAATGGGGTAGATTGAATAGTTCTCTTTTGCCTACCAAATCAAGTCCCAAATTTTTTTCCAGCTTTATTGAGATATCATTGACATATAACATTGTGTAAGTTTAGGTGTACAACATATTGATTTAGTCCCATACTTCTTTAATTGGCTTTTCACAGCTTCCCTGGTCTGGCCCCATTCTATATCTTCAACATCATTTCCTACTGCTTCTTAAGCATCTTCTGTTCTATTTCATGCAAAATCTTTGTTGCAATCATCATAATTCTTCATTATTCCTTCCTTTTTGCCTTTGCTCTCCTCCATATCCCCTCCCCACACTTTAATTCAATTTACTTGAATTAAACAGGATTGAGTCAGGAAATAGATGGCACCTTGGAATGGGTAAAAGAAAAGTTTGATGAAGAAGCTGTTTACAAAGTTAAGGGCAGGGTTCAGGGAAACCAGGAGGAGCATTGAAGCACCACAGGGATAGAAGCGGTGGGGGGATGATTATACCACGTAAACCTGAGGGGGCAAGGGAAGGAAGCAGATACTGGGAACCTGGAGAGAGCTGTAGGTGCAGTGACCTTTGGTAAAGGTAGAGAGCTATTGTCATTTTGTGGCCATGTAGGGAGGAAACAGGGAAATACCTCAGTCTGTCTTCCCAGCATACTGATTTGCTGGTGCCTTCCAGAGATTGAACCCAACCAGGAGCCAGAGGGCAAGAAAAATTGTTTGCTATATCCACAGATATCAGCACAGAGGGGACAGAGCAGTATGAAGAAAGGGTGGAGAGTGAGTCAGGACAGATAAATGGAGGATATCTGGTATACTATTCATTCTTCAAGGCATACCTCCTTTGTTCAGACTTCTTTCATTATTCAGTACATGTTGATTGTTCTCTTTGTACCGGCCATTAATTTGTCTGCCTGCTTTTCTAAGAGTTGAGTCCTATCTCTTGACCCATGTGCAGTTACTTTAGCAGTCGTTTTATGCAATGCACATATCTGAAAGGGACATGTGAACTAAAACCATTAATCCTTTTTCCTGGATTTTGAACTAGGTATTGAGTTATAATTGGGTGAGTTTTTATGTGGCATCTGAAGCTAGAACATGTAGAACTCTGGAGGTATTGGCAGCCCTATTTTCTGCTGCTCCTTTTTCAGCTTCCTGAGTATTACACTTTTGATTTGCCACCTACCTCAGTTGACTGTACTTCTCAGCTTTCTATATTAGCTTCTTCTGTAATCTATGAGTGTTGGAGTTCTTTAGGACCCAGTCATTTGCCATCTTCTTTCTTCTAACTAATAACTCTAAGTGATTGCCCCTGTTTCCATAGCTTAATATACTATTATATACTACACTATATATATATAGTATATATTGTATATAGGATATATATATATCCTATACACTGATACTTAAGAAATACGTGTTTACTTTAGAAGAAAGAGAAAATACTAATCAGTACAATGAAGAAAATAACAATTTCCTGTAATCTACCACCCTAATGAATTAACTTTTTTCTACAAAAGAGTTTTTTGTTATTTATTCAGTTCTTACATACAATCTTTGAAAAACTAAAGTATATTAGTACACTGTAGGTTGTACTGTCACTGTTGACTGTAGTGGATGCCGCTCCTACAGCGGTACCATTGTTGTCCATGGAAATGTGTTGTTACTAGCATTGCCCCTAAAGCCTACAACAGAAGGATTTGCAACAGTTCTTGTTCTTTGTGCTACTGCTTCCTGATCCAATATCCGGGACAGGTGCATCTGATTAGCAGAATCTGGCCTCATGCTTATAAAACTAGTATCTGGCATTTCTGGCTCCTCTATGGACAGTGGACTTTTATAATGTAGAATTCCTCCAAAATTCAAAGGGAGTTCAGATACTGTGTAGTTAAGAATGTGAAAATCGGATTCTTGAGTATTTAATATAGTCAGTATACACAGAACAGCAGAAAAATAAATTACACACCAATTTAGAAGTTGGTATTTTAGAATTATAATGTGTTTGGATGATATCTGTTAAGCTAAGTGAATATGTAACTTCACAAATGAAGACTTCTTTTGTATCTTCCTCAATTCTAATAATCTGTAATGATGCTAGAGTTATTTTTCTGAATTACAAATTTTATGTCTTTCTCCTACTCAAAATCCTTCAATGATTAATTCCTCATTGCCTATAGGATAAAATTAAAGCTCTTTTTAGCTTGGCCTACAAATCCCTTTCAATATTTGAATCCTGTCAGATTTCTAGCCACAACCATGAATACTCTGCTCCTCCCCCTCATCCATTACATAGTAGCTCCGGCCACAATCTATTCTGTTTCCCTGAAAAGTGCCATACTCTTTCGTGTTTCTGCACGTTTGTGCACGTACAGTCTTTTTGTCTAGAATGTCTACATTTTTGTCCTCTTTGCAAGTTTATCTTTAAAGACTCAATTCAGAAAACACTTTTCCTAATAATGCCTTCTTGATGCCCTCCACCAATCTCTTTCTTTATTTATGCTTCTATACATTTCTGTAATACAGCACTCATCACATTAGATTATGATTATTTCTCGCACAAATTTTTCTTATTAGATGCTAATGAACTTGGAGATTGATAATCTTTTATTATTTTTTTTATCTCAGAAGATTTTTGTTAAATAAGTTGAAAACACCCTACTTCTGGTTGGTTAGTTCATTTGGTTAGTATCTTTTTAAGGGAAGTTAGCTCTTTTTAAGGGAAAAAAATCATGCATTCTATCCCTGTAGCATTCCCACCTTGGCTAATTATCTTGCAAGGGAACTAGGGGAAATAGACCTTGATGGACCAGTAGTATTATCTTGATATGTGAAATACAGTAAATTATAATGATAGGTTTAAAATGGACTTTAAAACTGTCAGAAAATACCTTGCTTTGATGAAATGTTTATACTGAACTTACTGTTTATATTTCTTATGTTAAGGAACTAAAACAAGTTACGTCAGACTTGATAAAGTCCAAGGTCACATGTCAACATAAGATGGGAGAAGAAAACATCCATTTAACAATTAAAGAACAAAAATTCCAAGAACTTCAAGAAAGACTCAACATGGTATTTAATTAAATGTATTCATGTTTATATAATTGTTTTCGTAAAACGAGAATTTCAGGTTTATAATATAAAAATGTTCCTTCTTTGTAAAGTTAATATACATAGTAAAAAAAGATATTGCGAATTATTTTTTGTTATTAGGTAATTTTTGCCATTATCAGCAAGAATTTAGGACAAAATTTGTCTATAACCATTTTGTTTCCACTTTCATATAATGTCAGGTAATCTATGGTACAGAGGTGTCTCCAGAAAAGCTTTTGGAGATGAGGAATTTTGTAATTTTTTAACGTGAATATTTATAAATTTGCACAGCAGCCGGTGCTGGGTGTCTCGTACCACCTTTATTTCACTAGGAGCCACTGCTTCACCAGCAAACGAATGTTGGTACTCTGGGGTAGGAGAAGGGTTCCTGACTCTCCTAAATGTATTGAGCACTGAATGAAATGTAGAATTTGCTGAATTTTATATCATAACTTTAAAATTACTCAATTTTTTAAAGGAGTTGGAATTAAATAAGAAGATTAATGAAGAGATCACACATATTCAAGAAGAAAAAAAGGCAAGCAATCATAAGATATTTTGAGAGCCAGTAAATATTTTTAAAAGCAGGTATAATGTGGGAAATAAAGAAATTAAGTTAAATAACAAATGGAATCATGTCTAGGTCAGTTCCTGGCACATAGTAAGCACTCAGTTAGGGCCTATTGAATGGATACAAGTGTACCTTTTTAACCGGGTCTCACATATGCTCCATTAAAAAATAAATCCAAGGAATGGGGAGATGTTCATCCAAGGGTACAGACTTCAGGTATAAGATGAGTAAGTTCCGGGAGTTTAATGAACAGCATGATGGTTTTAGTTAACAAAACTGTGTTATATATTTGAAAGTTGTTAAGAGAGTAGATCATAAATAATCTCATCACACACAAAAATGGTAATTATGTGAAGTGATAGAGATGTTAATTAATCTTATTAGGGTAATCATTTAGCACTATATATATGTATCAAATCATGTTGTACAACTTGAGTTTACAGAATGTTATATGTCAATTATATCTTAATAAAGTTGGAAAATATTACATTAAAATATTTAATGAATAAATAGAATAAAAATAAATCAGTTTTTTCCTTGATAGTTCAGACTATTGGTACCCTAGCAGATAATTATTGAAATATATGTATGCTTAGAGCATGCATTTATAGGATGTTATACCCTCATTTGAATTTATTTGGTATTTATAATTCTTCTATTTAAAAAAGGTCTGTGAAAGAAAAGTTCTCCTGTTTCTTTTTTTTTTTCTGCTTTTCGTCCATTTCATTCTGAATACATACTATGACATCCTAGCTCATTAGCAATATGACATTTCAGGAGTGATAGATTTTCTGTTTTTAAGACAAGCCAACAAAAGTTTTGGTTTTAAATTCTTTACACTTTCCAGTAGTGTCTCATAATTTAAAAAAACTGTTAGTTATTTGAAAAACTCTTGGATATAGTACTTTGTAAGAAGTCATATAATGTAATTATTTTGTATATTAAGTTAGTAAAATGTGGTACTAGTTTATTTCACTGTCTTATTATGGTGTTAAAATTAAACTGTAAAGATAAGTTAAGAAATTAGAAAATCTAGTTTAAGAATTAATTTAGAAACATACCTACAATCTTAAAATTCTTCCAACTGATATATCATATTTATACTTTTTTAAAGGATATCGTCATTTCTTTCCAGCATATGCAACAGTTACTTCAGCATCAAACTCAAGTTAGTACTGAACTGGAAGCAAAGTTGAAGGTGTTAAAAGAAAATAATCAGGTTGTATATAGTGATATAGATAGTATATTTCCATTTAATGAGCTTTACCTGTCTAGTTGCATTTATCTGCCCAACTTTATCTGAGATCATTTTGAATTTTAGGGATAAGATATGGCCTTCATCAACTTGGTAATGAATGTATTTTTTTTTAACATTTAAGTTACTATTTAAATGTTCAATTTTATCAAGTATCTGACTTAATTTTGTAAAAGATTGGATGGGATTTTTTTTTTCTTTGTCTTAGAATTGTGACCAAGACCAAAACTGAAAATAGAAGAGAGTAGTTAGTGAATTTCCAGAAATTAAGGGCAGGTCCAAAAAAATGATTGGAGGGGGGAAGAAGTTATCATCACTGATGTCTTGGGAGTGGGAGTTCAATAAGAGAGGCTTTTCTATTACATCCCTAGTTGGGAGTGGGAGTACATTTTCCTTCACAAGCTAAATGAAGGAGTCTATGTGAAAATCATGTAAAGACTGGGGTACAAAAAGGGGAAGTGCCATCTTGTTTTGTAGATGGATGCTTGAGATGCTGTAGAAACTCAAAGGTCCACTCTGGTGTTGCCAGTAGAGTAAAATGTGATAAGTTCATGTGGAAGAACTTGGCATATGTTTCTTGAAGTTTGGAATTATACCAAGAACATATAGACTAGTGCACAGTTATGGTCCAGAGATTTTAAGGACAAAAGTTTTTGGAGTGATATGTACCAATGGGGCTTGAAGTGTATTATCCTTGTTCTGATACTCTATGGCCCAGGAAAGGTGCAGAAGAGAGAACTTTGGTGGTTTCTTGGCTCCACATGAAGGAACATGGAGGTTAGTGGAAGGACAGAAATTGTCCTGTGTGCCACTGGCCAAGTGATGGGATGTCCAATTCAAGAGAAGGAGCTGGGCACGTGTTCCACTGGGGTGACTAGTGGAAGATATTTGTGCTCCTCTGAAGGGATTCTTGGTAATGAAGGTGAAGCTGAACATTTCTCAAGAAAACTACAGTTGCCTCCCATGTAAAGACCACTATCAGTGGAGGCCAAGGCCAACTTCCTGGGTATGTAATCAGTGCAGTTGCATGGGGATCCATACTCAGAAGGGCTTTGTGCTTCAGGCTTAACATTCTGTGTTCATTCTCTTGAAATTTTTATTAATTTTTTTTTAAAGATTTTATTTATTTATTTGGCAAAGAGACACAGCGAGAGAGGGAACACAAGCAGGGGGAGTGGGAGAGGGAGAAGCAGGCCTCCCGTGGAGCAGGGAGCCCGACGCGGGGCTCGATCCCAGGACCCTGGGATCATGACCTGAGCCGAAGGCAGACGCTTAACGACTGAGCCACCCAGGCGCCCTGAAATTTTTATTAATTTTTGTCTCTGAATTTATGTTTTGTAAATTAAGTCTGATGGGAAAATGGAGCATGCATTAGGGGCTTAGAGCCTAAACTTTCTCTGTCTCCTGCTGCCTCGTAGGACCAGTTTTTGACTGCTGGCTTTGTTATCCTGGGCCCTGCCTGGCCTCATCCTCTTTGCATCTGCCCCACCACTGTTGTGGTCACATTGGTGGGGAAAGGTCTGTGTTCTACTGTTGTTCCTTACTTTTGGTGGAGGCCTAAATATAACAGGGAGGGTCTGGGTCCATTGCATGTGCCCTACAGCATCCTGTCTCAGGTTGGCAGTGTGTTGGCACATTAGGTAGATGACTTGGCAGGGAGTCAGTCCTCAATCCAGATACTGAGGTATATCCCTGCCTGGCAGTTGCTGTGGATTGGGGGTTACCCATCTGCCATGGATTGGGGCAGAGGTCCCATGGGAAAGAAAGATTGACTTCCCCACCTCCAGCCAGGGCATAGTACATGGGTCTAGTAACTTGCAGGAGGTAGAACCCCATAGCTGGTGGATCTTGCTTATTCTGAGTTGTGTGATGAGGCCCTTAGGCATCTGTGAAGATCTGCATTTGCCCTGTGAATATCCCCCTGCCCAGGGATCCATGACATTAAATAGAAAATAAAAAACACCATGATAAGTTGACAGGGAGAGAAAGAAGGGGGGGGGGTGCGGTAACCATGGAGGAAGGAAAAGGTTTTGTATTTTAGTACCTTTAATAGTGCGTTTTCCCTGCTTTTTTCATCTTGCATTGGGCCCCACAAATTATACTGACTTCATCATCATTGAATGGAACCACACTTAACCTGAACAATGCAAGATTTGTCTCCTCACCATTGATGTTCTTTGACTAATCATGTAAAGAGAGTTTTGCCCTCTTCATTTCTCTTGCCTGCCCCCAATACTGTAAAACTTAGACCTGGGAGAAGGAAGAAGCATTCTGGCATCAAACTCTTCCTTCCTCTTCCCCTTTTCACCTCCTCCAGTAAGACTAGTGAAAAAATTTCTCTGAAAGTCCAGTTATAAGCAAGTATCCCCCCACGTCCTTTACCCACCCTACAGATAGATGAGTGGGACTTTCTCTAATACTTTGAACCTTCTCCCAAGAAACATAGAATAGAATTTACCCAAATTCTTTATGGAGTAGCAGTTATCAGGATTGTTTTCTTGTCCATTTAAAGGAGTTGAAACAGATTTTTTAGGATGAACAAAATGTTAGTGAACAGCCAATCCCATCATTTCATTTCATGGTGAACTAGAGATCCAAAAAGTGTGAACGATATAGTTCAAGGCTTCCTAATTAGTGGCAAACCCAAAATTAAATTTTTTTTTAGGATTTTATTTATTTATTTGAGAGAGAGAGAGCGAGAGAGGGAACACAAGCAGGAGGAGTGGGAGAGGTAGAAGCAGGCTTCCTGCCGAGCAGGGAGCTCGATGTGGGGCTTGACCCGAGGACTCTGGGATCATGACCTGAGCTGAAGGCAGATGCTTAATGACTGAGCCATCCAGGCGCCCCCCAAAATTAAATTTTTGACCTGATTCTACTCTAACACCGTTTCTACAACACTACAATGTTATTGTATTCTTCCTAGATCGGTGAGACTGCCACCTTTGTTAGATCACTTATTCTAAAACCACGACTTTTAAATTACCCTTCACGAGCTCTAAATGCAACGTTTATGTGTTGTTGAATTCTGTGGAGTGTGCAGTAGTCACAGAGACATACAGTCACGTGTTTCTTTGAGTTAACGAAGACTCTAACTATGGTCCCAGGATCTTTTACCTCTAAGTGCCAATATCTTAGATAATCCAGATGCCTATTTAACTAGCACCATTATTATTTGAGCCTTGATAGTACATAGAGAAACTAGATTTCATATGGAAATTTCATGAAAAGTATTGACAAGAACAAGATAGAATTGTCAGCTTTTTATTTTGATAAGTAAGGACATTAAAAATAAGCAACACCATCTGTCCTCACTTTTATTTTATAAAAAAGAATATTTTAATGCCACATATTAAGGGTATAATCTCTGAATAGATACAGTCCTTTACAAGAAAAGACATTTGGTGACTTGTATAGACTTTGTTTGCCATTAACTAGTGAAATTTTGTCATGGATCAGTACTTGTTTATAGACTGGTGTTGGAGAACCACTGATATATAGTATAACAAAATATTAGTGTTGAACTGTTGCTGAAGATTATGCTGCGTAGATATCTCAAGTGTTTTTCTTGAGGAGCATTCTAATTCTACCTGTGTTAAAAGGGATCATTACTCTTCATAATGGCCTACTTTTTTTCAGTGCTCTGCAATCATGCTGTCATCTGTCTCGTTTTTTTAATAGTACAGTTTGGAGCATAGAGACCTGAATTCCCATGAGAGAGAATATTTTCTACTATGATTTAATTATAGTTTAGTCTAAACGTAGTGTAGTTCTGCTGCTGTAGTCATAGTGTTTAACCAGAATAATTTACTTAGTTTGCTCCTGTAGTAATAGTATTAGCCAGGGTTAAATTACTTCGTTTTTGGTATATTAAAACATTAACAGATGATTTTATTTTGACTTGCTGCAATATTCATTTTTTTCAGAATGGTTTTTGGGTTTGTTAATCCAGATACAAATAATTTTCTGATAAAGTCTAAATTCCACGAGAACAGTAACAGTTTCATGCATGTAGCATTAAGAGCCTAAAAGAGTATCTGGCACACAGTAGGAGCTCATTAAATTTTATTAAATTAATGAATGATTAAAAATGAATAAATTCAGAATCTTTGTAAGTTCAGATATTGCCAGATCTGGGCTTCTGGTTAAACATGTTGAATTGAACCTACACATTAACTTCTATTTCCTTCTGAAACTGTAATAAAATGACATTAATAAATCCACAAGGACAAGTAAATAAAGAGAAGAAACAATAAAAATTAAGTTTTAAGTGGGAACCAAATGGAAAATTAGTAATTTACTTAGCAAATGAAAGAAAGTAGAAACTCCAGTCAAAGGTGCAGGAATGCTCAGGAATTGCAGCATCATGTGTCTCTAGAAGTGGATGTGCAGTGGAAGCCAAGAGCTAGAAGGTCTATATAAAAAGCTAGAAGCTATCTTACCTCCCAATTCTCTTCCCTACCCTGCACAAAAAAGCACTGCCTGTCTTCTACTTGGCAGAAGATTGGAAATTTATGTTGGAGAGTTTGAGGGACAACTGAGGTTGGGAAATCCAGTAGTATTCTTGGGACAGCTTATACCAGGGAGGGCTGGTTGTTAAAGCTGTTGTCATTTTGCGAGCTGGTTGTAAAACTAGTGGTGGCTTGAAATTGCCCTTGGTTGGAATGTTTAAAATTGACAAATGCTGTAAAAAAAATTTTTAGAGCCAATTTACCGATATGTTACTGAGAGAATTATATTGAAAACAGGGTGGAAATCTAAATACTGAAATCTGAGACCTCCCTGCTCTGTTTCCCCATTTAGAGGACAGCTAGCTTTACCACTTCCAGACAGGAGAATGAAATTTCCTCTCTGGGGGAACTAACTTGCTCAGGCTGTTCCAGTGAAGTGCTCCCGGTGAAATTGCTCAACCAGATCAACCTACAGTGAAGCCCATCATTTGACAAAACTTTCAACCAGCTTTTTAATACTTCATTCTGAATATGAACATGCAGTTAAGGATCACTGGGCACTTGAAGAAAGTCTCTGCCATGCAAATCAGACAAAATGAACAGGGTAATGAAAAAAAAAATTTAGAGAAACTAAGAAAATACACACTATTAAGAGAAATATATTTATTAATCCATAAAAACAAGAATTAGGAGTCTTCAGAAAAAGAAACACTCAGAATTAAAGAGAAACTTTAAATATTTTAGCAGACATAAAAAGTACAGTGAAAAGTTTGGAGGGTAATATTGAGATAGTCTTCTAGAAAGTAGAATCAAAAGACAAGAAGATGGAAAACAGAAGGGAAAGAATATTAGGGATTCAGTCCAAGAGGTCTAATGAGTTTCAGAGAGAACAGGGAAAATGGAAGGAGAGGAGATGACCAAAGAAATAATATGAGAATGTAACCTAGAACTGAAGAATTTGAGTTTGTTTTGCTCAAAACCAATGTATATCATTATGAAATTTTATGCTAAAAGAGAAGATTCTAAAACTCTGTGGAAAAAAGAATTAGGTCACATACAAAGGATTAAGAATAAGAACGGCAACATAATGACTTCAGGCTTCTCACTGGTAGTGCTGGAAGATAGAAGATAATAGAACCATGCCTTCAGTGGTTGGAGAGAGATCAATTTTTTTTAACATTTTGTTTATTTATTTGAGAGACAGGGAAGGGGGGGGAGTAGAGGGGGAGGGAGAGGAACAAGGATACTCCTCGCTGAGTGTGGAGCCCTACATGGGGCTCAGTCTCATGACCCTGAGATCATGACCTGAGCCAGAATCAAGATTTGGAAGCTCAACTGACCAAGCCACCCAGACACCACAAGAAATTGATTTCTAAAGCAAAATTGTACTGTATTCAGCCAAATGAATTGTTATGTGTTGGTAGAAAAAAGATATTTTCAGACATGGAGGGCCTCAAAAAATGTGCCATCTGTGCCTCCTTTATCAAGAAGTGATGGAAGGTTTGCTTTACTAAGACAAGGGAATAAACCAGGAAAGAGGAAACAATAGGATCTAGGAACCAAGAGACCAACCCCAGAGGAGGGAAGGAAATCCTCAGAGGTCACCTGATCAGTGTGGCAAACTGAAAGAGCAATAGGTCCAAATTATAATGGAAGGATGGAAAGTCCCCAAATGTGGAAACAGAGAGTATCTGAGGGGTGCCTGGGTGGCTCAGTCGTTAAGCGTCTGCCTTCGGCTTGGGTCATGATCCCGGGGTCCTGGGATCGAGCCCCGCATCGGGCTCCCTGGTCAGTGGGAAGCCTGCTTCTCCCTCTCCCACTACCCCCTGCTTGTGTTCCCTCTCTTGCTGTGTCCCTCTGTCAAATAAATAAATAAAATCTTTTTTTTAAAAAATGAGAGTATCTGATATAGGCAGTTTCTTTTAGATGAGGGTATGGGTCCGGACAGGAAATGATTGACATATCTAGTACACTGTTTTAAGAACATAATACTCTTGGTCATTTATTATTATTAAATAGATACGGTAGTATATTCTCTCACATCTCCTCTAAACTTTGATTTGTATATCTTCCAAAATATGGTGTTATCAGTATAAATAGATACTGAATTAGTTAAAATGTTAAAACAGTAAGCATCTATTAAATAAACACATTGTAAATATTTAGAAACTGCTCTATTATTTGCCTATAAATTAAGAAGAACACATGACTTCTATAAAAATATTTACATTATCTTGAAGTAAAGGCAGGCAAAATAGGTATTCATTGCAGGCTATCAAAGTGCAATAATGTTCTTTATGTGCTAGAGGAGAATTTTAATGTTAAAACTGTAAAATGCTTTTTATTAGGTATTTCCATAATTTTACATAATTACGTCATTACGTATTGGTATTCTAGATATAATTGAGAACTCTTTAAATAGATGGAATACTATGAAGCCTTTAAAATGAGATAGATCTGTACTTCATGGTATGGAAAGTAAGCAAGAACTACTCTTTTTTTTTTTTAAGAAAAAACAGATTGCAGAAGAACATGATATGTACGGTATGGTCTCATCTGTATTTAAAAAGATATATTTTATATACTTGTATGCTTAGAGACAATTTCTGGAAGGCTACACAAGAAACTGTTAGAATGGTTACCTCTGGGGGAGGAGAACTGGAGAGCTGATAGAAGGACATGTTACCTTTCTTTCTGTATCCTTTGTGTGGCTTGAAATGTTTACCCTGAATGTAAATAACTTTAATAATGACAAACAAGTGAACTTAATTCCAGATGTATTAGACATGTAGGTAGAGTTCTTAACTATTTATCTTTTTACAGAAGTTTACTTGGATTATCAGCAGACATTGAAGAAACCTAGTAATATTGGTGACAATAATTTAATAACTTTAAAACCCTTGTCTTAGAAAACAGTATTTTTACTCTTAAAGGTTTTTTTGGGGGGGAGGGTGGTGTAGTAGTGATTATATTATGTTAATTTATGAAGTAATAAGTTAATATGGTAAATATTGAAGCTGTACTAAAAAAGTGTTAATTTGAAATTAAAAATTAAAATTGTATTTAAGGGTTTTCTAGCCAGTTAATTTCTAAAATAAACAGATATGGAAAAATGTTCTGTGGTAGTTAAAATTTTGTAGTAGAGTTAGGCTGGATTATGCTACATTTCATATTTTTCAGTGCTGTACTTTATATTACTTTTTCAGAACATTAAAACTTATGCAGTGAAACTGAATAATGGCAATGTTTTTATACCCTTTTATAGCCATTTCTTTTTCATAACCTCCCCCTATTTCCTGTTAACTAAACTATAAGCACCTTTCTGTTAATTTATGAAAATTATTGTTGAGATAGCACATTATCACTGATCTGTATGGCACTTTCAGCATGTTAGAAGCAAAGGTCCAAGCAACATAAAACACATCAAAATTCATTAATGTGGTATTGATTATTTTTTGGATAATTAATTTTATTGCAGACCCTTGAAAGAGATAATGAGCTGCAAAGGGAGAAGGTAAAAGAAAATGAAGAAAAGTTCCTTAATCTTCAAAATGAGCATGAGAAAGCACTGGGAACTTGGAAAAAGCATGTAGGTTTATTAAATAATAAAATATTAAAATAATTTAAGTAGCTGTAGACATTTAAAATAACTATTAAATGCTAAGAAAATATTGCAAAAATAATATAGGAATAAAGTCAGACACATATTCTTCTTGAACTTGTATTTCCAAGAAGTAAATGCTGTTGAAAAGCTAAATTTAATAAAACTGCCTATAATGCTTTCATGCATGAAAAATCACACATATGCATGTGTGTATATTTATAATAATATAAATATTGATATATATAATTTGAATGACTTCCCATATGTGACAAAAAAATTTATCTTTTCATAAAACAATTACATAGTATTTTAGAAAATGATTAAAATAATTATATAGGTACTATTAGCTGATCTGTTTAGCTTTCCTCAACAGTTTTGTTGAGCTGTATTAAAGCCATGTTTAGAACGTGTATACAGTAGTTGAGTTCTGTAGTATTAACATTTTATCATAAAGAATTGATATGTTATAAACATAGCTGTTTCCTTAATTCCATTTATTTTACACTAAATTTTCATTTTAGTAAAGTAGATAAAAGTATGAAATGGTATAAATTAAAGTTGTAAAATATAAAGGTTCACTTTAAAGATTGGTAGACCCCAAAATTGATTATTCTATTTTAATATGTATTTTCATTTCCTTTCAATTCTTTTAAAAGAATTAACACAGTAGAAAGTCACTATGAGTTTATGAAAACTATATTTTGGGAAAGATGATATTTTGGACTATTATACTAATTATGCTATATTTTTCCTAATACTATAATAATGTAACATATTTTATACTAATATATATCCAAATACCAGTTTGATAAACATTTTCTTGTAGACAATTTTGATATAAATTGTTATATAAGTAACTCTTGAGTTTTCACTTCATTCCCAGCTAACATGTTCCCTTAATTTGTATTTTGGAGAGATCAAGTCTTCACTGATGAATTTAGTAAGATTTGTCCAAATCTCAAAAAGTATTTTGTAGTTACTTGCATCAGAATACTAAAAAATGCTTACTCTTTATAGTTTACTATTAAGCAACAAGCATAGTAATATTCATTTTAGCTTCAGCAAATTCACATTGCATCTTAACACTTCCTTCTCATTCCCGATGTTTAAAAACCATGGAAATGGTACTGTCAGGATAACGAAAACTGTAAAGTGAAAAGAGAATATACGGAAATATGTCAACCATGCCAAAAAGAGATTAGTTGCACTTAGAAAATTAAAATTCATTTTTCCCTGAGACCATAGCCATGCCCCTCCCACAAGGAAAAAATCAATTGAATGAAGAAAAATATGCATTCAGTTTCACTGGTGAGGCCCCAGTCTATAAATTTGTATGAAATTGGTTTTGTCTTAGGATTTTTTAGCTTCTACAGTCATTTCACTTCAATATGCTTTAGCACTAAAGAGAATATAGTTAAGTAAGAAAAAGCTGAGGGTGCCTGGGTGGCTCAGTCGGTTAAGCGTCTGCCTTCAGCTCAGGTCATGATACCAGCGTCCTGGGATTGAGTCCATCAGGCTCCCTGCTCAGTGGGGAGTCTGCTTCTCCCTCTCCCCTTGCTCCTCCCCCCTGCTCATGCTCTCTCTCTTACGCACGCTCTCTCTCTCAAATAAATAAATAATCTTTTTTTTTAAAGAAAAAGCTGCTATGGTTATATGTAAGAGTTTTCTTGAATGGGAGGTCAGATCTACTCTTTAATTGTATTTCTATCTCTATGTAAGTTTTTCACCATTCTTGAGTGAAGAACGGTGAAAGTATTCCTACTGAGTTTGGATCAAGATGGGTTTTTAAAACTTAAAAAGATACAGACAAAAATAAGATGGAATCATACAAACGGCTATTTCCCCAAAAAACAGTGAAAGAGATATTGTACAAATAAAATTTTGTGAATATTTTTAGACAGTATAGTTAAAATTCATTGAAATATTACAAAGAACAGTGTATGTGTATCTGTTTTCATTTGACTAGTTTTATAGTAATGGGTATATATAGACAAAAAGACAATAAATGAGAATGTTCAGAAATTATTTAGAGGAGAGGGCAGGTCACAAAAGGAATTCAATTCACACCATTTATTGAGCATCTACTATGTGTTAGACATTATTCTAGGTACTGGATTTTGAGAGATGCCTAAAATACAAAGATCAATAAAGAGCTCACATTCAAATGGACAGATAACTATGAAATTGACCGCAATAGCATGGAGTGGTTTTAGTAGTAGTAACAAATCACTGTGAAAGAACAAAATAAATCTTATCATTTAGCTAAGTTGGAGAAAGTTTTAGGGAAAAGATGACACTAGTTTGGCCTCAAAAGATAAATAAGGTTTCACCAACAATATGTGCCCATTTCCTATACTTCTCTTTCCATCTTGTTGGCATTCCATTTAGTAAAGAATGGGAAAAATCATGGAGGCATGAAACTGCATTTTCAAGGGTGATGAGCAGTCTGATTTGAATAAAGCATAGGATATGTGGAATGTGACATTGGAAAATAGGTTGAGATCATCTTCCAAAAGGCTCCTTACTAAGGAAGTTGAATTTTATTTTATAAGTAATGGAAAGCCACTGAGAATATTAAAGCAGAGAAGTGACGTAGTCAGATCTGAGTTTTAGAAAAATAACTCTTACAACAGTATGGAGGATGGCTTTATGGAGAGAGACCAGCAAGAATACTGTAAATAATCTAACCTTGAACCCATGAGGGTGTGAATTAGGGTAGTAGTAGTGAGAACAGAGAAGAGGAATAGATGTAAAAAACATTTAAAAGTAGAATTGTCAGGATAGTGATATTTTTTATATAATAAAGATTAGAAGGAGAAAGGAGTCAAACATGACTCTGTGATTAGTATAACTAGTAGAATGATAATGTCATTAATTGACATAAGAAATGTGAAAGGAGAAGCAGATTTGGGAGATGAAAATAATGTGTTTAATTTGGAAGCTGTTGAATGTATAGTGCCTGCAGGACATCTAGCCTGAAATGCATACTATGCATTTGGAAATATGAATCTAATCTTAGGAGAGAAGTTGGGAGATGAGATACAGATTTAAGGTTTATTAGCATAAAGATAAAATTTCAAGGTCTAGTTATAATCATCTATTGAAGGAGTGGAGAACTATAGAAGAAGGCTAAAAAAAGAAAGAGTAGGGTGTGTGTGTGTGTGTTGGGGCAGGGTGGGAGGGGGAGCCTGGTAAGAACAGTGAGAAAGGTAGGAGGATAAAGGAAGAGTAATACCATGAAAACAAAGAAAAGAGGCTGTTCCAAGAACAAGTAGTCAATATAGTCATGCTACAGAGCTGTTAAATGATATGAAACTTGGGAAAAATCCTTTTGCTAATTTGCAGGTTATATCTGTGGGGTGGGGGGGAAATCTGTAGAACAGTGAGGGCACGAGTCAGGTTGTTAAGGAGTGATGGGAAGTTAGAATTTGAAAGTAGTCAAGTGTGGACTTTTATATTAAGGAAGTGGGAGGGGTGCCTGGTGGCTCAGTTCGTTAAGTGTCCAACTCTTGGTATCAGCTCAGTTCATGATCTCAGGGTTGTGAGATTGAGCCCTGCGTCATGCAACACTCTCAGTGGGGATTCTGCTTGAGGATTCTCTCCTTCTGCCCCTCCCCCAACCTATGCACACTCTCTCCTCTCTCTAAAATCTTTAAAAAAAAAAAGGAGAGAGACAGTAATTGGGTCAAGGAGAAAAATGAGTTAAGGCTGTCAGAAGAGCATATTCTTTTTGTAAGGTTTGTTTGTTCTAGTTCTATTTGTAAGGCTGAAGAGAACATGCTGGTATAGTGGGAAGGATTGTGAATAAGCAACAGAGAAAAGATTAGTGCTAGAACTAGGCCTTGAGGGGGATAGGAAAGGATGGGATAAAAAAACTCATGGAGAGTTGAGCCTTGGAAAAGAAGGACCTTGCACAGATAGATCTTTCAAAGGTTAAAAATAGATGAGATGAAGGGAAAGTAATAGGTGAGTTCATGTCTGTTAGCCTCTACAGGGACTCAGTGGCACTTACTTTGTCTTATATTTGAGGTTCCCAAGAAAGAGTACTCCCCCAAGAAAAAGATTATGAGATTTTAAATAGCCAGTGAAAGCCCCATTTATAGATGTAAATATTAGGCTGAAGTGTCAGTTATTTTTGCACTACTTAGTGCTCAATACTCGTCAGTCAGTTGAGTTAAGATCTGTATGTCTGATTTGCAACAAGAAAATAAAACTTCAAGAAAGTAATGAAGGTGTAACTTTTAGAGAATTTTAAAAATAATAATTTTTCATTTGTAACAAGAGGTCGGTTAATGTAGTAGTTAAGAATACAACCCATATATTTAGCTTTGGGTTTGGATCCCGACTATATCCACCTGATCTTGGCAAATTACTTAAACATATGTGAGCCTCACCTTTCTCACCTGTAAATTGGGGATATTTATGAGTATGAAATTATTATTAAGTACTCAGCCCAATTCAATAAATGGTAGCTCTCAATATTAGTAATTAGTTTGGGATCATTTTTATTTTTTTACTATTTCTAAAAGCTTGTGTTAATAAAATATCTCCATACAAAACATTTTTTTAAAAGATAGATTTATTTATTTGAGAGAGAGAGAGCACGAGAGCGGGGGGGGGGGGGGCAGAGGGAGAGGGAGAGAATCTCAAGCTGACTCCCTGCTGAGTGCAGAGGCTAACCCAGGGCTTAATCTCATGACCCTGAGATCATGACCTGAGCTGAAACCAAGAGTCTGATGCTCAACTGACTGAACCACCTAGGCGCCCCCATACAAAACACATTTACATAACTGTTCATTTTGGTTAAATTTTATGTTAGGTTGAAGAACTTAATGGAGAAATTAATGAAATTAAAAATGAGTTATCATCACTTAAAGAAACTCATATTAAGTTACAAGAACATTACAATGAATTATGTGATCAGAAGAAGTTTGAGGAAGACAAGAAGTTCCAGGTAAAGTTCAAGTGTTTGGGGGCTACAAAATTTAAAGAAATTAGGACTATTACTGATGATTTTCTCTCTGCTTTGTATTTTCAGTGTTTCAACTTTTAAAAAATGTAGTCTGTGATACATTTTCAGTTAATTTTTGTGTACAGTATAATATAAAGATTGAGGGTCATTTTTTGGACATGGATTTCCAGTTGTTCCAATACACACATTTTTTTAAAAAGACCTTTTTTCTCTCATTGTACCTTGGTATGTTCTTTGAAAATTAGTTGATCTAATATATGTGTGGATCTATTTCTGAATTCTTTTATTATGTTCCACTGATTATATGTTTATCATTAAGTCAGTATACAACACTGTGTTTATTGCTGTAGCTTTGTAAGAAGGCTTAAATGTGGTAGTGCAAGTCCTTGAATTTTTTTTTTCTTTTTCAAAATTGTTTTGGCTATTCTAAGTCCTTTGCATTTCCAGATAATTTTTAGAATCAGTTTGTCAATTTCTAAAAGACAAGTCTGTGGGATTTTGGGTTGTGTTGAATCTGTAGATTAATTTGTGAAGAATTGACATCTTATATTGAGTCCTCCAATTCATGAACATGGTATATCTTTACATTTATTTAGACATTCTTTAGTATCTTTCTCAGAAATGTTTTGTAATTTTCATTGTGTAAGTCTTTAAAATGTTTTGTGAAATTTATCCCTGAATGTTTCATGTTTTAGAATCCTATTATAAACAGTATTTTATTTTATTTTATTTTTTTTTAAGATTTTATTTATTTATTTGGCAGAGAGAGACACAGCGAGAGAGGGAACACAAGCAGGGGAAGTGGGAGAGGGAGAAGCAGGCTTCCCGCGGAGCGGGGAGCCCGATGCGGGGCTCGATCCCAGGACCCTGGGATCATGACCTGAGCCGAAGGCAGACGCCTAACGACTGAGCCACCCAGGCGCCCCTATAAACAGTATTTTAAAAGTTAATTTTTCTAATTGTTTCTTGCTAGTATATAGAAGTAAAATTTGATTTTTATACATTGACCTTGTATCCTGTTACCTTTTAAAATTTATTGTAATGGTAGGGGTTTTTTTTCCCCTAATTTTTGGGTTTTCTGTGTACATTATCATGTCATCTGTGAATTTAAGGAAGTTTTATTTCCTTCTGCTTTGTATGAATTTAACTTTTTTCTCAATTTATTACAGTAGCTAAGACCCTCTAGTACAATGTTGAATGAAAGTTGTGACAGTGGACTTGCTTGCCTTGTTCCTCCATTTCAGATGGAGAATTTTTAGTCTTTTACCATTTCATATGATGTTAGCTACAGGTTTTTTGTATATGTTTTCAGATTGAGGAAGTTTCCTTCTGTTCCTAGTTTGCTGAGTTTTTATCATGAATGGGTATTAAGTTTTGTGAAATGGTTTTTCTGTATTAATTGAGATAATAATTTTTTTCTTTATTCCTTTTAATATGTGGTTATTAACCAATTAATTACAGTAACTGATTTACAAATTTAAAATAACCTTGCATTCCTGAAATATGTATTTTCTTTTTTATAAATGGCTGGATGTAATTTGCTAATGCTATGTTAAGGATTTTGCATTGATTAGGAATACTGATCTGTAGGTTTTGTTTGTTCTTTCTTTGTATTCTTTTGGTCTGGTTTTCATATCAGAGTAATACTGACTTCATAAGATGAGTTAGAATGTGTTCCCTCCTCCTGAAAGAGTATTGTGTAGAATTGGTATTCTTTACTAAATATTAGATAGAATTTGCCAGTGAAGCTATCTATGCTTTTTCTTTGTGGGAATATTTTTAATAACAAATTCAGTATTATTTATAGGGCAGTTCACTCTATTTCTTCCTGTGTTGGTGTGCAGAAGAAAATAATTAACAGAGAGGCCCGTGAATGCTATCCTTAGAAAGGCCTGCTTATAAAGTTGGCCCTTGACTGACACCTGGAAACTTGGATCTGGAGAAGGTTCCCCACCATTACCTAACTGCCAGGAGTGGCTCACTGTGCCTAAACTGTTAGTCAAACATAGTGGTTTATCTGAACATCTGTTTTCTTACTGGGAGTCTGGAGTTCTAGTGCATGCTAGGCAGATAGTGCCTGCATGACCAGCACCCAAAAAAACCTTGAGCACTGAATCTCTGATGAGCTTACCTGGTGGATGAAAATTCACGCTTTTTGTCACAATTCACTGCTGCAGGGATTAAGCATTTCCTGTGTGACTCCACTGGGATGGGACTCTTGGAAGTTTGCACCTGGGTTGCTGCAGACTCCACCCTGATATGCATTTTCCCTGTGCTGTTTTTGCTTTGTATTCTTTTGCTGTAATAAATCTTAGTCATTAGTACAACTGTATACTGAGTCCTTTGACCTTCCTAGCAAGTCATGGAACCAGGGGGTAGTCTTAGAGACTTACACCACAGTCATTTTTGGTAATTTTTGTCTCTCCGGGAACTTGTCCTTTTCATCTGAGTTGTCAGATTTGTTGGCAGAGAGTTGCTCGTGATATTCCTTTATTATTACATTCCTCTCTAGGATCTGTACTGATTTCTTCTCTTTCATTTGTATTGTCCTGTCTTTCTTCTTCTTCCCACTCTTCCTCCTTTTTCTTCTTCCTCTCTCTCTCTCATTAATTTAGCTAGATTTTCAATTTTATTGGTCTTTTCAAAGAACCAGGTTTTGACTTCATTGATTTCCTTCTCATTTTTGTTAATTTACTATTTCATTGGCTTTTGCTATTAACTTATTTCCTTCATCATACTTTGGATTTGATATGCTTTTTTCTAGCTGCTTAACTTGGAAACTTAGATCATTGATTATTGGTCTTTCTTCTTTTCTAATATAAGCATATAAAGCTATAAATTTTCCTCAAAGCATTGTTATAGCTTCATTCCACAAATTCTGATATGTAGTGTTTCCATCCTTATTCATATTTTAGAATTCCTTTTGTAAGGTTTTCCTTGATCCATCGGTATGGGCATAAACCATATGGGTATGATCTATTACTGTTGTTTAATTTCCAAGTATTTGAGAATTTTCCAAATATCTTTGTTAGTGATTTCCAATATAATTTAGTTGTGGTCAGAGAACATTTTCTATAAGACTTTATTCCTTTTAAATATAAATATATCCTTTTAAATATAAATATCCTTTTAAAAAAGACTTGTTTTTTAGCCAAGCCTATTATCTATCTTGGTGAATATTTTTTTTTTCTTTTTTTAAAAGATTTTATTTATTTATTTAAGAGAGAGAGAATGCACACAAGGGGCGGGAGGGGCAGAGGCAGAGGGAGAAGCAGACTCCCTGCTAAACGGGGAGCCTAAGAGAGACACAGGACTCATCCCAGAGATGCAGGACTCGATCCCTGAGATCATGACCTGAGCTGCAGGCAGACGTTTAGCTGACTGAGCCACCCAGGCGCCCCTATCTTGGTGAATATTTCATGTGCCCTTGAAAAGAATGTGTATTCTGTTATTGGTAGGTTGAATGTTTTATAAATGTCAGATCAGGCTGGTTGATAATATTGTTCAAGTCTTTTCTATCCCTACTGAATTTTTTGTATACTTGTTCTATCAATTAGTGGGAGAAGACTATTGAAATCTTTAATTATAACTGTGAATTTATCTTTCTTTTTTCAGTTCTCTCAGTTTTTGCTTCATGTGTTTTTAAGCTCTGTTATTAGGTGTATATACATTTATGATTGTTATGACTTCCTGATTAATTGATCCTTTTATCATTATGAAATATCCATATTTTTCCTAGAATATTTCTTGTCTTGAGATCTATTTTGTATAATATTAATACAGCTATTCCATCTTTTATGATTAGTGCTTGCATTACATGTCCTTTTCAATCCTGTGACTTTTTCTAATGGGAATATTCATAATTCCTTTATGTTGAGTAATGACATGAAGAAGTCTTTTATTTTCTCTTTGAGAACTGTTTCTTGCATTTTTTTTTTATTCTGGTAAAATATACATAAAATTTACTACTTAAACTATTTTTATGTGTGCAGTTCAGTGGCATTAAGTTCATTCATAAATGGGCATGGTTGTGTACCAATAAAAGTATATTTCCGAAAACAGTAGGCCAGAGTTGGCCCACTGGCCATAGTTTGCCAAGTGCTTTTCTAGAGTAATTGATCATAGTCTGCTTTTAAATAATATTATGTCAAATTCTCTGATTAGTAAGAAGCTTACAATACTATATTCTCATTTTCTGCTTCCTGGTTTTTGTGGTATTTTTAT
Source organism: Halichoerus grypus (assembly GCF_964656455.1). Taxonomy (NCBI): domain Eukaryota; kingdom Metazoa; phylum Chordata; class Mammalia; order Carnivora; family Phocidae; genus Halichoerus; species Halichoerus grypus. The sequence continues at coordinate 26,665,972 of NC_135722.1, forward strand.
AATACACTTTACTTTTACATATGTTATCAACTCCACCATATATTGTTATTTATTTTATTTTAAATTGTTAATTACCTGGTTAAGAAAATGAAGAATTAGAGAAAACGTCTTTTACATTCACTCATATTTGCCATTTCAGGCACTCTTTATTCGCTTGTGTAGATCCAGGTTTCTAGCTGGTATCCTATTACTTCAGCTTGAAGAGTTTTCTTTAATATTTGTGCATGTGTGTGTAAGCGTGCACATGTGTGTGGACATCTGGTGAGGAATTCTTCAGCTTTTGTCTGGAAAAGTGTTTATTTCTCCTTAATTTTTAAAGGGTATTTTCACTGGATATAAAATTCTAGATGGACAGTTTTTTCTTTCATTCATTTGAAGATGCTGTTCCATTGTTGCTTGCATTGCATATTTTGCTTAGGATTTATTGAATGATTTGTGAATCTGTGGAATGATAGTTTTCATCAAATTTGGTGAATTTTTGGTCATTACTTCTTCAAAGATTTTTTTCTGTCTCATTCCTCTCCTTTAATGGGACTTCAACTACACATACATTACACTGCTTGATAGTGTCCCCCAGGTTATCAGGTGCTGCACATTGTTTTCAGTCTTTTTTCTCTGTCTTCTCCTATTGGGATTTTCTATTGTTCTGTGCCCTGAAGTCCAATTATCTTTTGTTTTAATATGTTTAATCTTGCTGTTAAGCCTATACAGTGAGTTTTTATTTCAGATAGTGTATATATCATCTCTAGAATTTGCATTTGATTCTTTTGGGGGGTATATTTTTCTTTTTATTATATTCATGTTGTTCTTTAAATCTTTGAATATTTATAATAGTTGTATTTTTTTTTTTTTTGCTAAATCCATCATCTCTGTCCTTTCTGTTTCTGTTGACATTTAAAATTACAATTCAATTGCATTAATTACAATTAATTGTAAGTACAGTGTTGCACAGTCTTCACCACTATTTCCAAGACTTTGTCATCATTCCCAAACTGAAACTGTGTAACCATTAACCAGTGACTCCCCACCTCCCCTCTCCCCAGCTTCTGGTAACCTCTAATTTACTTTCTGACTCTATGAGTTTGCCTATTCTATATATTTTATGTAAGTGGAATTGTGTAATATTTGTCCTTTATATCTGGCTTATTTCACTTAGCATGAGGTTTTCAGAGTTCACCCATGTTACAGCCTGTATTAGAACTTTATTCCTTTTTACAGCAGAATAATATTCCAGTGTATGGGTATACCACATTTTGTTTATCCATTCATCTGTTAATGACACTTGGGTTTTCACCTTTTGGCTATTGTGAATAATGCTGCTGAACACTGGCATTCAACCATCTGTTTGAGTCTCTGTTTTCAATTTTTGGGAGGTATATACGTAGGAGTGGATTTGCTGAGTCTATATTAAACCTTTCAAGAAACTGCCTTTTTTCTGTTTTAACTTAAATAGTGGATATCTTTCTAAGTCAGTAGAAATTGACATATATCACAGTTCCAATTGTATGAGTGAGATGTGCCATAATTAATTTATCCACTCCTCTATTGTAGGACATCCTTATACAAATATCTTTGTGTACTTTTGTGATTATTTCTTTAGGATAAATTTCCAGAAATAGTATTGCTGGATCAAAGAGCCTGCTCACTTATAATTTTGACACATATTGTGAGATTGCCTTCCAGAAAGATTGTTTATACTCCCACCAACCACATATAAAAATACCTGTATACCCAAACTCTGAATATTTACTTTAATCAGTTTTAATTTTCATTTTTATTTTAAACATACTCTTATGTTTGTCAATTATATTTATTTTGTGAGTTACTAGTTTATATTTTCCCATTTACAATTAAACATGCTCAGGTTTCTCTCATTTTACAAAGTACACATAGACTTATTTGATTCTGTGTCCATCTCTAAATACAAGTCTGTTGTCTCCCTGTAGTGTCAGGTTCAAACTCATACTCTTTAAATCTGAAAAGAGTGGTCTAATACTCTTTACTTCCATACTCTTTACTTCCCTCCTTCCCATTTATCCTTCAAATTAGGGCAATCTGGCTTCAACGCTCCCACTCCATCAAATGGACACTACTTCCAGAGGACATTTTTCAGTCCCTTTGGTAATGTACATTGAAACTCCTTCTTGAATACCTTTTCTCCTGTCATATTTCACTCATCTGTTTTCTTCCTACCTCTCAAACTGCTCTTTAAAGTGGAAATAATGTTATTCTTACCATTAATTAAGCAACCACGAGTTATATGCTTTATATACATAATTGAATTTAATCTTCACATTTTCATGTTATAGATGAGAAAATAGGCTCACAGTGTTTTAAGTATTGTAGGCAGACTCTAAGACAGCCCCAAGTGATTCCTATTCCATTTATTAGTGTTATTTTGTAATCCTCTCCCCGAGTCTGAGCTGAATTTAGTGACTTGTTTCTAATTAATAAAATACAGCAAAAGTGATATGATATCACTTCTGAGATTAGGTTTTAAGATGACTGTTGTTTCTGTCTTAGAGGGACCACTTAGAGACACCACTCAGTCTTTCTGTGCCTCTTTCTCTGAGCCCATGCAAGGTCCAGGCTATTTGCTAGAGATGCCACATTGTGAAGAGAGGCCCTAGGGGAAGAAAGGCCACATAGAAGAGAACTTAGGCACCCCACCCAACAGCCAGCACCAACTGCCAGCCATTGAGTGAGCTTTTTAGAAGCAGACCCTCCAGCCCCAGTTAAGGCTTCCAGTAATGATAACTTGCCTAGAACCTCATGAGGGACCCTGAGTCATCAAGCCAAGTCATTAATGAATTCCTGATTCATTGAAACTATGGCATAATAAATATTTGCTGTTTTATACCACTAAGTTTGGGTAATTTGTTACACAGCAATAGATAACTAATATCTTCTTCTAAGATTTCACACTTAGTAAGTACTGAAACCAGGATTTGAACCCGTATTTATCCAAGACTACAAAGCTCCTGGTAACTACCATACTGTTTTTGTCATTCTCCTTTGCAGATTTTTCCTTTGCAAGTTTCTCTTCTTCTGCCTCATCTGTGGATTTCATTAGCATTTTATCCTTTACCCTCTTTTTTCCCACAAAATATACTCTCACTAGTCTCATCAGCTTGTACATCTTCAGTTGCCATCTGTCTACCAATGATTTTCAAATTTACATTTCCAGGTAAATTTTCTCATAAGCTCCGGATTCATAAATCTGGATGTTCATTAGACATCTCCACCTTATTATCTTACTAACTTTTCACACTAAGCAGGTTCAAACAACCCATGACATTTTCATCCACACCTGCTACTACTCCTGTTTTCTAGTTGAGTAAATAACATCCACCAGTCACCTACATACCTAACCTGAACTCTGTGAATCAATCTTGACTCTCTTTCATATCCTATCATTCATCAAGTCCTGTTTATTGGCTCATAAATAATTTGTGTATCTATTCAGTTCTTCATCTCTAATGGTATCGCCTCGACTATGGCACTATCGACACTCTTGTGATGCATCTCTCTGCCTCATGCTGTCTCCCTTTAATTCAGTATTTTTCAGACTTCTAGGTGCAGCCTATTAGTGGTTCATGGAAATTAGTTTAGTGGTCTGTGACCAGCATTCTTTAAAAAATGAAATAAAGTAGCATAGAAAACAATGTAATCTCATTAAGAGTAGATATTTGGTGTGCTGTGTTGTAGAACATTTATTTCTCATTGCAGGTTTTAATCAATGAAGTTTAGAAAACATTAATCTATTCTTGATGCTGCAGCCAGAATGGTCTTTCCAATCAGATCATGTTTATTACCTTGTCTAAAACCCTTCAGTGACTTCTCATGGTATTCTTGGAACTCCTCCACATGCTGTATTTGGCCCTTAATGACCTGGGTGTAGCTTACCTCAAGCATCATCTCTCTCCATTCTCCCAGCAATATAAGCTCTAGCTGAAATAAATCCTTAGTAGTTCCATGGAAAGACTATAATCTTGCTTGCATCTGTATATGCCATTTGTTTTCCCTGGAGTGCCTCCTTATCCTCATCTAGATTATTCTTTTCCTGTCTTCCTCCTGGATTGTTTTTTGACGCTAGGGTCTGTAGGTTGCTCATCATTGTATCCGAAAGCTTAGTGCAGTGTTTCCATGGAGTATGTGCTGAATATGTACAGGGAATAAAAGGATGTTGAATTGATTCACTATTTTAAAGATACATAAAAATACCAAATACTTAAAACAATTCGCTAGCCACGACTACCTTGCTTTTAATAAAAGAGTGGTATTTTATTACATATAATGTGTGAGATTACATAATAATGTGGAATGCATGTTGAAAACCTCAAAGGGTCTCAATTTTGTTTAAATATGATAAACTATACAAAATGAGGTTAAACTGATCTTGTTACAAAGAGTAGTATATTAAATTTAGCAAGTCATTTGGCTTGCAAATAGAAATTGCTGAATGGTTGACCTGAAACACAGATTCTTTCATCAGCAGAATTTGTTCAGATGTCTTATACTACTTAACAATATGTTTTACATTAAAGGTATTTTTTTCCATTTTACATTAGAATATTCCAGAAGTAAATACTAAAAACAGTGAAATGTCAATGGAAAAATCAGAAAACATCATCATACAGAAATACAATTCTGGGCAAGGAATAAAGAAAGATACTTTGAGTTTTTGTTCAGATACTAACTACAGAGAGGAGGAGAAGAAAGAAGGTCCATTTATAGAAGTCATTATAGAAGGTAACCAGTTTATTGCTATTTTCTAATTTTATATATTGAGCACCCCCCCCCCCCGCCCAAAATAAAGGATCTGTCAAAGTGCTGTGCTAGGCCATCTATGGAATTTAGGGGAATATCAGTTACAGTCTTTGCTTTGAGAATCCTGTACTATATTTGAAGAAACACTTTTTCATTTGTATATGTCTTAAGACAGGCCTCTTTTGAGCTATTCTTTACAGTCAGTATTTTTGGGGAAAATTCTGTTTCTGTCTTATCATTTACTCCATGGCTTTTTGCACTGTTTTCTGCATTCACTGCTTTGTGGAGTGTGTTCTCTGGGATACGAATAACCTTCTGATACCAGACCTAGAGCACTTTTCTTAGTTCAGATGGCCTTTCTGTAACCATTGAAATAATTTACTAATTTGTCCATCTTGAAAAAGAATTGTTTATAAACACCATAAACTTAATTGTATGAAGGTTTTCAAACCTAGGCTGAACAACCACTTGGTGGAGACGTTGTAGAGAGAATGAATGGACTAAAGCCCTTCAAGTCCTGAATTTTGTATTCTAAATTTTAACCGTATGGAAATTTTGAAATCTATGGTTAAAACCCAGATGAATAAAATATGTGTCTTAAGTATTCTATACATTTGCCCAAAAGTATCTCCAAACTTTAAAATACTTAGAAGGTAATGAATAAAAAAGTGATGATTGTCTTGAAGAAACAGCTAGCAATTCTGGATCCTGTAGTTTAAAAAGAAGACCACAGGCCTAAAATGGAGTCTCTCGTGTTAAGAACCTCATGTCAGCAAACCAAAACTTAATACCTAACCAAACTGCAGCTTCAACCCCAGGAATGTAACCTTTAATCAGTCAACCTGGAATTTCCTAGTCGGCAATAAGAAATCCATTGATAGACCTCTTCCTTTCCCCTTAGGAGGGCGACCTTGCCTAAAACAATGTATTCTTTGCTAATAATTTCCTTTTTCCACTCATTCGCTACCTTTAAAAACCTTTCCTTTTCTTCTGTAGCTCACTGGGGCTCTTTTCTCTTTGCTAGATAGGATGCTGATTCAATGAATCATTTAATAAAACCAATTAGATCTTCAGATTTCCTTGGTTAAATATTTGTTTGACAGTAGTAATAGAAATTAGAGTCTAACTTGTTAGGATAAATTCATTTTTATTTACTTGGCTGTGTGTTTACATGGAATTGTACTGTATGCTCAAAAGGAAGTGTAACAGACTAGAAAACTAAAAACCATTTCCTAATACCCTCAACTTACTTCCCTCTTTTTAAACCAAAAATACTTTTGCTGTTATGAAATAAAAATTTAATATGAGTAGAGCCAAATATTTAGCATGCTAAATATATATTATGACCAAGGGAACTCAGTATTTAGTAAAATTGGTATAATGTTTGTGTAATGGCCAATGAAATATTTAAGGCTAAATATGTTTTTACATAAATAGGTAATACATTATATCTTATAAAAGCAGGTTTTAGTGTATAATATAAAAATACTGTGTTCTCATCATGACAGATTTACAGCTCTTTGAAAAAAGCTCAAAGAATGAAACTGATCCTGCTATATCTCAGGATAAAAATCAGAGTGAAATCTCCCTAAGCAAAACCCTTGGCACAGAAAAAGAACTAATTAGTCAAGGACAAACCTTGAATGTTACTGACTTTAGAAAAGCAGTTACTTCCGAAATAAAAGACAAGGTGGGTTCGGGAAAAGACAATGGATGTACAGAATTTAAGTCACCAAACAATTCTTTTTTAGTGGCAGATAGATCAATAGAAACAGAAAAGATACGCCTAGAAAGAACTGAAGGATTCGATCTTCACCATGCAGATGTCCATCTGGAGGTTGAAAATAACAGATCATCTAACAGTATCTTAAGTGAGATGATGGCTCACCATACAAATCAAAAGAAAGATGTTTCTGAAGATGAACCATTCAAACAATTCAGATTGCTTCCAGGGATTCAAGAAAATGCCACAGAGAAGGAACTTACAAATAGTGACCAAACCAAAGCAGATCTGGATTCATCTCTAAATGTAAAAAAGAATGCTGTTCAGTGTCAGAAATACAGTTTACAGGAGTCAAGTAATGTTATGTTAGATGATAAACAATGTAAAATAAACCAGATGCAACTGTTAAATACAAAAAGTGAGTGCAGTGTATTGCCATTTAAACAAACTTCAGTTTTTCAGCAGATCTGTAGTAATACTTCAGAGAAACCTGAACTAACTATTCCCTCTGATACAGCAACTAACCACCCCATTTCATCGGCTGCTTTCAGTGAGAATTTGAACGTACTTAAGAATTCAGATAAAAATGTTAATATTATGCCTATGTTGGTGAAACCCAACTCCAGCCCTAGTGAAAGAACTATATGGAAAAATCTGAATGAGATGCACACTAGTCAACTGAAGAACTGTTTGGGATATTTAGGAAACAGTGCAACCACTTCCCATCTTCAAGTTAAAAATGAGAATATACATACTTCACAAGCAAAAGACATGAAAACTGCTGTTCCTACGCAAACTTCCACAGAAATACAGTTTTCTAATAAAGAGAGTCAGATTGATGAGAATCAGATAACTGACGCCACAAAAAATGACCTCTTCCTTTTTGTGAATGTCAATGAAAGACAGCATTCATTGTTAGATAATACAGAGAAAACAGAGTCATTAAATGACATCGTTTCAGGAAAAATTTACAGTGAAGGACAGCTGGAAGAATCATGTTCATTTCACATAAAGCCATCTGGAGATTTAGTAAACAGAAGTGGAAGGTCAGCCTTTGATCTTTCAACTTCAGATAAAAAAACTGAGAAAATTCCAGTATATGTGAATTTCTTAGACCCTAGTCCTTGGTCAAAAGTAAATCAAACTAAAAGTCAAACACTGAGCACTTCAACTTCTAGCATTCCTTTGTTGAAGGAGAGACCAGTAGGCCCATCAGAAAACAAAAATATGGTTTCAATGACACTTTGTAAAAACGATGATGATGATATCAAGAAGGATATTGGACCAGGTAAGAAAACAATGTTTATGTTTTCTTTTAAAATTTGAATTTCTACTCCTTATTCCTGATAAAGGGGCTGTTTATGTTTAAAATGAAACCATTTAAAATGTATTTTTTTTTTTTTTTTACCTAAACCTAAGATACTCTATACATGTATATATGTAAAAGTAGGAAAGGTTTTATTTAAATGAGGGGATTTCTTTTCACCTAAATCTGAGCCGCTAATAGCAACATGTGCAAATGCATACTGGAAATTAAAAAAAATTTCACCAAGAAACTGGAAATAGCAGAAACAACCACAGGTCCAGGTCATTAATTTTAAATTAGCAACAACTATCTAATTGGAGTCTCGCAGTTGTTAAGGCTTCTGCCGGTGGGCACGTTTATTCCTTTTCATTCTATACTGAAAAACTTCCCTTATTTTCTTCTCCCAATTTTCTCCCTCTTTCCTTGATTTGTCTACTTCTAGCTTCCCTTCACCAGCACTAGAATCCAGCTTTCTTCATTTTATAAGCACTGTTGAGGTGTAACATTAATACATTTCATATCATTGATATTTGTAACTCAAACACTTTAAACGGGATCCCTTAGTTATGTACCAACATTAAAACATTCAGATATCCAACATTTCAGAGAATAGTGTATTCTAACCACCACATGAAATAAGTGTCCAAGTTTTGCTTTATAAAAATAGAGTAAAAAATAGGGGGAGAGGTAAATGGATGAATACATAGGACTTAACATTGATGGGTGTTTAAGCTGGGTGATTCCTAAGTTCATACTCTATTTTTGTGTTTGAAATTTTTCCCACCAAAAATATTTAAAAATAGAAATATACTACATATCACATATAAATGCTGTACAGATGTAACTTGAACAATGAACAACAGTTTAAGATTATCATGAAAAAAGTTTGCTCTACTAAAAGCAATCTCATATGAAAGTTATTGAGGTTGTTAAAGATATTCTTAGATTTTAAGGGAACTTTAACAGTGTGCTTTTAGACCCATTAAAGAAATGCAGATTACAAGAAAGCTTTGAATGGCCCTCAGAGCTACTGGATTCTTTAAAAAAAAGGCAACTGATAGAACTTTGAAGAGAAAAATTGGGAATTAAAAGCAAAATAAGCGTTATCAGGTTTACTAGCATAAATGGAGAGGTAATGCAGGGAAAAATAGAAACCACCAAAATACTGTAAAATCTCATTTTGCACACTATAATTTTCCTAATAAAATAAAATGTATTAACTTCAGAGTGCATTCATCTTGAACCTGTTGAATGCTGCAGTGAGGCAAGTGCTGTTAAGGCACTAGTCTCGTGTTTACCGTTTTCTCACAAGGCCTTTCTTGTAAGTTAAATCTCAATGATATAAATAAGTAAGGATGGAAAGGGAGATCTAAAATTCTGTACAAATTCAACTTGTAAAATATCCACTCATAAAAGATACAAGTATCTTTTAACCTTCAAAGCTGACATGTTTCTCTAAATCATTTTTATCTACTTATTAAATTCCAGTGACCCCTACTAGTCAGCCCGTTTGTTGTGCATCTTACTGTGGCCAGTTTCTTTATATTTTATAAATCTTTTAGTTGGTTCAGACTTTTTCCCATCAATCTTAACTGTTAAGATGGCTCACTTAATATGTTTACATCTGTGGCAATGCAATAACCAGGGGAATTAAGGTAACATTTTATGGAAGTTATTCTGTTTTAGAAGATATTTATACCGTTTCACTCATTTTAGCATGAAACCAGCACGTTCTAGAAAGTAGCAATAAAATTATGTTTTCTGAAATGAAATGCCTAATGTATATTAAGAGCAAAGTGAACGAAAACTACAAAATGTTCAAAGTAAAAACAAAATAGAAATTGTTGCTTTTTAAATAGAAAAGCATAGATAGGATCAGAGAAAAACAAGTTCAGTCACTAAAATGAGTGCCTGGAGAATAAAATTCAGTTGTTGCCATTTCCTCTTTGTCATCCAGATACTACCAGCATTAACAGAGTTGCTGACACTTTGAATAACTCGAGTATCCATCCAGATCCCAAGGGAGAGCCCAGTGAAGAGAGGAATGCAACTGCAAAGACTTTTTACGATTCTTCTTTTCCCACAGAACACGTAAGTCAATTAAAAATATTGCCGAGCAGACCTTAGTGAGCTAATTCTACAGATATGTGTAGAACTGTATGCATCTGGATGCTTTAAGACCTCACTGATCTCCAAAATAATATCAAGAGGGCAACATGGCACCATTTTTCACAATTAAGGTTGATGGAAAACAGCAGGAAAAAGTCACAGTGTATAAATCAAATAGATATAACCCAGCCTGTTTTGGGAAGGACAGCGTGAGGTAGTGTATTATGTATGTACTTTTATTTTTTAGTCACCTAAATTTAGGAGTAGTGGCATTTGGGCATTTAAAATTTTATCTTAATAAAAGATGCCTCAAAATAATGCAATCAATTAAGTTCCATTGTTCTTGATAGTGCTTTTAAGTAATTACATCATTTTGGGAAACTACTGCAAAGAAAGAAATTTAAATTATTTCCATAGTTAGAACACAGTATGCGAAGGGATCAAATATCCTTAATATATGTGATATCAAGTATGGATGTATATATATTTTAAGCAAAGTATTTGTAGAGATTACATGGCTCCACAAGTCCATTTGTCATATGACAAGCAACTAACTACAGCTGACCAGTTTTTTGGCAAAATTTACAAGTTATTTTTATCTCAGAGTGCAAAACTTGAGCATGAAAAAGCCTGTATTGTTCAAAATCTTAAAAACAGGCAATTACAGGTGTTAACTGCTAAAGGGTATAACCTAAAAAGGTTAGGAAAGATTACTTACAGAAAAAAACCAAGTGCACAGTGACAAATTTTAAAGTCACTGTATATTTTTTAAATTTTAGAGGTACACATAAACTTTCCCTTAGGACCTATAAAACAAAAATTACAGCACTAACACAGCCTTAACAAATAACAGCTTTTAACAATGTATTTTATTTTCCTTTTTAAATTAAGTTCATTTAAATTTTAAAATGCACCCCAGGCTGATATAAAGAAGACTGGTAACCTGGCTGGGGGAAATTTTACACCAAAGAGTAGATCTTTTAGGCAGAAAGAGGAGATACAGAGGTAATGAAGTGATTTTTAAAAGGAAGTGATAGGAAAGGAAGGAGCAAAGATATGTAGCAACATGTCTGGAATGAGAATTACTGCTGTAGGCTGCAAAACCTCAGTTAAGCCAAATATGACAAGTTGTTACGTGTAAACTTTGACACTACATCTTGTTTCTCCAGCCAATCCCTGCTCCTGCCCCTCCCACCAAGTAGGTAGTTAAGGGGAAAGAAACTAAAGCAGGTATGTGTAAATGTCTCTTTTCTCTCCATCATCAAGATAAAGTCAAGGATTCTGGAAAATTAGTAATTTGAACCTGTTATCAAATGCACCAAAATGCATCAAGCATTGTGAGAGACCCCATTAAATCATAAGACCATCAGTCAGTTTACCTCAAAATCGGCAACCTAAATTTAGATTTGATACATTTCTCTAGATCTATTCTCTATATTGCATGACTTACTTTCATTTTGGCCCTGTGAGCTAAATGATATATGTTGGGTACTTACATGCCATACATTATCAGAAATACACATTTATGCCCATTTTTATCCATTACCAGTTACTCTACAACAGCATTTTGCAACTAAACAGTGCTGATACTTTCGTTTTCATCTGTTACTTCACAAGAACATAGGCAATCAACTATGAACACAGCATCACCACAAGGATCAGAGGCTAAGAGTTCAAGGGGACTGTGGCTGACTGTAGAATTCTCAGGAGCCAAGCAGACCCATCCAAAAGGAGCAACCCTTAGGGAACTGAGGTTAAATGTAAACATTTAAGCTCACTGAAATATTACTACTATATAATCTCACTTTGAAAACAATGTTATGCATGTGCCACCTTTTCCAGTCTAATGGGGAAATTTTAATGTAAGATAATACTCGAAGATCTTCACAAAGATCTGTAAACAAATTATATTCATTATAGCCTAATTTACAACAGTAAGCATTTCCCAGCAACTTAAATGTTCAACATATTACATTATGGAATATGGAATATAATGGAGCCATGTTCTTAGACTTTTAAGAACAGAGGAAAATGCTATAAATGTTCTAAACACAGAATAGAAAATATAATTATGATCCAGATTTTAAAAGTATACACACACGAAGAGACCAGAATATTTACATCAAAATGTTTAATGGTAGTTGAGATTTTAGGTAATTTTAATGTAATTCTTACTAAAATATATAATAACCTTTTACCAGATTTTATCTGGAATCAGAGAAGACCATTGAAGATTTTTTTTTTTAAGAAATTTTGTGCAGCCACTGACAATGGTTTATGAGAAATTTTAAAGAACTACGAAACAGCCCACAGAGGGAAAAACCAAGACATAAAATTCTATAGAATGATCAAATATGCTAAAAATAGAAAAAAAGACTAGTAGCAAATAATACCAAAATGTTGACCGTTCTCTCTGGATAGATTACTAGTGATTTTAGTTTCTTTATTGGAAGTTTAGATAATAGAGGAAAAAGTATAATTATTATCAGAAAAAAAATCTTAAAATGAAAAACTCACAATACTGTGTTAAAAAATATGACCCAATGCAGTGCCTTGGAAACATGCCAACTTCCAAATACCTCACTGCTCTTTCCTGTCTGTCCAACAGTGGTGCTCTGAAGCAGGAGAGGAAACAAAGTAAAAGGCACTTTCTATATGGCAGTCTACCTCCGTTAGCATTTTGTTTTTTAAAGATTTTTATTTATTTATTTGACAGAGCTAGATAGCACAAGCAGGGGGGACAGTAGAGGGAGAGGGAGAAGCAGGCTCCCCGCCAAGCAGGGAGCCCGATGCGGGGCTCGATCCCAGGCCCCGGGATCATGACCCGAGCCGATGGCAGATGCTTAACCATCTGAGCCACCCAGGCGCCCTCCTCCGTTAACATTTTTAATTTTCCCCTGGCTTTGATAGAAGATACCAAACATAGACATGTTTGGGAGGGGAAGAGGAAGGAGTAGCAGACAAAACAGATTTTGATCTGCAATAGTTTTAAATATCTTTTCTTTCAGTGTAGGCTCAAGACCTTTTAGAAAATGTTCATGGTATCCCTGGACTTTACTAGGGATCTTAAGGATCTACTACATAGGCATGAGCCTCCAGGTGCACATTTTATTGTTTTATGCCAAATTAAGTTGTTGAAAATTAGTCAAGAAAAATGATGGCTTTATCACATACTCATAATTGCAGGATTTTCTTTTAACAACTCTTATTGATGACTTTAAAAAAAAAAACGAGCAATTTCAATGGTAAGGAAAACAAGTTTGGTCTTTTCTAGGTGAAAATAAAGCCTCTGAAATCAGTTCTGCTCCAAAGCCATTTTCAGGCAACCAAGATTAAAGATCCTACCGATGTGGCTGCACCTTCTGAAGATGACTGGCAGAGCCTAGTAACAAATCAAATTAACGAAATCGAAAACTTCCTAAGCTTAGAAAATGACAACCAACCTAAGAAAAGAAAAGCAGAAGAGATGTTGGAAAAAATGACAGATTAAAAGAATGTTGATAAATGCTTTCAGTGGTGAACAGAGATTTAATTGAAATATCAATAAGGTTTTGACTAGAACAAAATGTTGCACCTAAAGCCTTACAGTTATACTCTTCCAATTTCTTTTGATGTGATGAAATTATACTATTATGTTTTTACAAATGTTTCATTTAAGATAGCTAAGATGGCTGTTGTTAGCATCCAATTCCCCTAAATTAAATGTGCTTTCCTCCATATATCCTTTCATCAAAGCTCTTTGCTGCACCCTGAACCCCCTTCCTTGCGAACACAACTTATGAAATATACAAGATAGATAGTGACCCTTTGCAACTGATTACTTTGTATCCTCTGAAACTTGTGACTTTTTACATTTCTTTAAACTTAAGACAATAATGTCCAGACTGTAGTCAAATTTCAGTTTGTTTTACTGTGATTTAGATTTTTTCCAAAAAGAACAAAATTTTATATGTAGCATAAAAATTCATGTATCAGAAAGACTCAAAAGGCTGTTTTTCACTTTGTTCAAGTTTTGTTTCCAGGCATTTAGTGTGTCATACAGCTGTTGCCACTGCTGTTTTCCAAATGTCCGATGTGTACTATGACTAAAAATTGAAAAATTAAAAACAAAGTTATTGTCAACTTTTTATCCTTTTGGCATTCTTTTACAATACTACACACTTATATCTAGTTAAAGACAAGGTTAAATATACATGAAAGACCTAAGCTTCTAATTCTTACCATTCTAAATTATTTTTAAAAAATCTTTATCATACTGATCCTAAACCTTCTATTTTCCTGAACTACATAAACCAGACACAAAAGTCATTAGTATTCTAGCCAATGCTGAGCCATTAAATGAAATGTGCTGGAAAATAGGACTCTTTCATTAAATAAGCTAATCACATTCAGTCTGAACTTTAATAAAATTATGATAAATAGCAACTATTTAACTACAGTCAACTGATAAGAACACTACCTCGGTTCTCTAAACATTTAAGTGAAATAATCGGAACAAACTAAATTGTTCTACAAAATGCTGCAAAGTCTTAAGTGTCTTACCTGACAACTACTTTCCTCTGGGTCTGATCAATTTTGCAGTAGACCATTTTAGTTCTTACTGCTGAAAAAAGACATTTTACAGGGTATGTTATATGGAAAATTCCCAAGAAAAACAGCTAAGATATAAAACTAAACCACAATAAACTTTACAATTTTCAAACATTATTTTATAAACCAGCTCTCTGAATCTAGTAACAAGCACAGCAGTGTGATGGAACCAAGAGGAAGGTCGCACATTTGTCCTATGGTTGCTGGGTGAATCGATACTAAATATCACATACAGTTTTTATTAAGAATTCTAAGTGTTCTACCCTACAATTGCATATGGGGGAAAACACTAATTTCCTAATAAGGTATTACTCCTTGATAGGACAGTTTGAGACTTAGAGCATTAAAAAGAAACCATGTCAATAACTCTGTCCATTTTATTAATCTTGACTGGGCAATTCCCCCAACTTTCAAACTTAAAAAGCCCAGAAAAAAAATCTGAGTAACAATTAAATCATATTATAATGTAATTGTTGGGAAAGGTCCTGTTTCTAGCCAATGATAAAAAAATGATAATGATTAATATTTACAGATCATTTACTATGTGCCAGGCACTGGGCTAAATAAAGTGCTTTACCTGCATTACTTCATTTAATCCTCACAACCATGTATTAACTCCTACATTCCTGTTTGAGAGGAAGACCTGGCCCTCAAATCCAGATCTGATACTAAAATCAAGGTTCTTAACCACTACGGTATACTGCCTAAAGGCCATTATTCTGTATGATTTCGAGGAATAGAACACCAAAAACCACAGAGCAATTTGTATTTCCACTGAATTTTCACTCTACTACAAATATAATCTGCAAGTCAAAACATTCCTATTTGCTACAAGAGAACCTAGCTTTGTCAGAATACGACTCAGTTTCAAGATACAAAATCTTTTTTTATTGTTTTCTTAAGCAGGCTCCATGCTGAACATGGGGCTTGACCTCATGACCCCGAGATCAGGAGCCGCATGCTCTACGGACTGAGCAAGCCAGGCACCCCAAGATATAAAATCTTATATTCCAAAAGATAAAAGAGAAATTCTAGGAAAAAAATGAAAATATTCTAATTGCCTTACCGTCAATAACAAATGCTTCAACATCATCGGCTCCAATCTGAAGTTCTTGCTGCATTGTGTCAAAAGAAATTTCTTTATTTTCCACTGCCATTCCCATAAAAGTAAGCAGTCTCATTTTTGCCATATTCTGTTCATGTAATAGACCTGAATAACACAGTGGTAAAGCTGGATGAACATCCATACTAGTTAAAGATCTGCACAATTACAACTCTTGTGTCAAAAGTCACTGAGCATTTACAGAGCAGTTTTGACAAAGCTGCTTATATTTGCAAACCATAAACTGACCCCATAATTAAATTATGGAATATTACAATTATTCTTCTAGAACTACATCTCTTTACTGCTACAGTGCCACAGGTCATAGGTTCAAAGTAAGAATGGGCTATAAAATGGTATTTTTTAAGCCCTAGAACTTCTGCACATTTTACATTTTTTAAAGATTTTATTTATTTATTTGAGAGAGAGAGAATGAGAGACAGAGAGCATGAGAGGGAGGAGGGTCAGAGGGAGAAGCAGACTCCCTGCCGAGCAGGGAGCCCGATGCGGGACTCGATCCCGGGACTCCAGGATCATGACCTGAGCCGAAGGCAGTCGCTTAACCAACTGAGCCACCCAGGCGTCCCCATTTTACATTTTTTATAGTTACAGATTTTAGGAGATAAAATGTACAAAGTTTATTTCATAAGAACATTTTTATTTAATTACTTAAGCTTATTTTTACTATTTGCTCTCCATTTAAACACAAGATTCCTTATCTTTTTGTTGTGTGTCAGTATTACTAGTAAACATGAAGCCTTAAAATATTTTCATATACATTCTGTTATGAAAACATTCCATTTCCCAGGTCACTTTGGATTTAATAATTAAGTCAAAAGTGTGTTCATCACTTAACAATTACAGGCTACACTGATTAGTACTAGATAAAATTAAATAGTACCATTAACAGTGATACCTGAAGTAGAAAACTGTACAAATAATTCAAATTTTGCCTTATAACTTCTAGTGAAACATGCTGTTACAATTTTTCAGATCACAAACAATTGTTAGAGCCAAAAGGAAACTTAACAAATTACCCAGTCCTGATTCTTTCATTTTAAAAAATAAGAAAACTGAAGAGCAGAGATTAAATGACTTAGTCAAAGTGGTGTAGTAGGCCTAAAAGATATATTTGCTTATAAAATAAATGACTAGTAATACATATAAATATTTACAAATCCTGAATATCTAAATTATTACCAGTTCCTAAATGGAAACAGAATTATAACACAATATCATATATACTTGATTTGATGCTAACTTATTACAAAAACAAGTTTCTAAAATTAATCTAAAATTACACGTTCGTTTTCTCTAAAATTTCAAATTATGTAAACTGAGCAAATGATCGATCATGTACCCTCTAATAATTAAGAGCCTCAAGTTTCCATTGTTAAAAAAGTTCTAAGCACTCCATAAATAAATTTGAAATTTATAACATATATTAGCAGAAGACAAGGGAAGCCCATTAATACAGGACATAATCATCTGTTAATTAGCTGTAATTATGATGCAGGCCTTCTATTTGGCACAGATTCAACAAAAACATGATCATCATAACTCAAATGAATGAGGTATCCAAGTAAGTACTGCTAACCGGGTTTAATGGAAATCTACAAGCATCAAAAAATCAATTAGTGCACATTAACCCTAATTAACAAATGCAAATTAGATGCTGATTAACTTTCTGAAGCAAGAAGGTAGCAACTGTGTAACACCAGATTACATGTAGACATGTTAGGGCAATTCAGTTGACACAGGATAATGCTTACTGTTGGCCCAAGTTGTCACTGTTAATAAAGTGTTTTTGATAAAGTGATGCCACCTGTAGAATCTAGACATTTGTAACCAGACTTTGAGTTGTAATAAACGTTAGCAATACATGTAAAACCAAAAATACGCACATTTATTAAGATATTTTGCCGAAAGCATCTTTTACAAATGTCTAATAAAAGATAGCTTATTTGCATACATGTTCAAGAAACTGAAGGCAAAACAGGGAACTGGACTTCCGGTTGGCACCATAAATTAGAAATGTTATGTTTTTCCTATCACAGAAAACAACTACTAAAGATTTTTCTCAATATTTTCAAATACAAGAAAATTCCTTAACATCCCCAGTTCTCTGGGCATATACACTTCTCTTTCAGTATGATAAAATGATACTCCTAAAGTTTCTAAGATATAATTAAAATACTATTTTACTGCTACTCTTTGTGTAGTTACAAGCTTACCATAAATTTAAGAATTTATCAGAGAAATGAAGATTATTTCTAGAGTGCATTATGTAAAACCATTATCTATCTTACATGTGGAAACCTGTGTGTTAGAACTCATTCTCAAAACCAAAACTATTAAGCCAGTGAAGTATGAGTTAAAGACTTGTAGAAAGCTGTGCTTTGTTTCATGAAACTAGAACATTACCGTCAAAGAGGAAGTCACAGTGTTCTGTGTCATATTTCAATTTTAAAGTTATAAAAAAAATCTAATTTTATGGAAACATTTATTCATTACTAATATGTCAAAACCTTAATGCAGTAATAAAAAAATGTGCATCATTGAGCAATTTCTGCATTGTCACTGACCCCTGTCTTAAAATGCTGCAATATAGAAAACGTAATTTTAATGCATGCAATAGCTTATGAACCAGTGCTCCTTTGAAACAGTCAATTACACATCAATGGGGGAGTGTCAAAGTGTTAATTACTACTCCTTTTTCCTTGGTGCGTAAATAAAGAGGTTGCTGACATTAACATTCCATCACATAGCTTCATGCCACAAAACAAATTAACTGGGACAGAATGTGGTTTTTCTGGGTCTAGTGCACCTGGCAAAGCATTCTACACAAACACACTTGCATCTACTTTATCCTGGTATATTTCAAATGCCTTATTATGTTCAGAATAATTCCATCTTCCCCAATTCCAATGGCTGCACAAAATATACATGTGATAGGAATTAATGATGGCCAAATTGAGGACTAATAATAGTATAATCAAAATAGACTATAAATGAGTTCTTCATCTATATCTCAAACCACGAGACTAACAACTTAATATTAACATGGGAAATATAACCAACCTCTAAGGTGTTTTGATTATTGCCTAGTAGAAAAACAAAGCACCTCAGTTTCACAGTTGACTTCATTCTCAAAAAAACTGGTAGTTTTAGAACAATTTAAATCTGTTCAACTACAGATTTTCTAATTTTTCTCTTTGTAACTTTAGTATGTTCAAAACATGCTCCAGAAGGAAATTAAATACTGAATATATATGGAATTTGCTCAATGAGGATAAGGTTAAATTCAGTTTGGCAAACAGAGCTTTGATGCTCTAGAAAGAAAATTCGAAGCTTAAAATCATGTAAAGCTAAGACTATGCTGTCTTCAACAAATTGTAGTAAAGAAAGTTTCCCCCATCATGTAATTCCATTTCTAATTCCATCTACAGCTTCACTTAGATCTGCTTAACAATACATACACTTCTAGAATTTGTTAATTTTGGGGAGGGGGTGTGCACCAAGAATAAAATATATTACAGGGGGAAAAAACCCCGTTTGTTTCAATTATGTAACTACAGCTTCTTTTTTAAAAATCACCAAAAATATAAGGAGTAAGGGTCTGTTACAAACAAATAATTGTGTTTTAAATAATAAAGTAGCTTTTAGTCATCAAATTTTGTCAGCTGTTAAAATGAGTACTTCTAAAAGTCGCCATTATGATCAAACTAATGGTGATCCTTTAAGTTGCTTTTCTGCTCTATCCTCCATTCCACAATTTAAAAACACATGTAACAATGGAATTATTTCTATCCGAATCTGCTCTAACACCTGCTTCTTGCTAGAACTGTACCTCAAAGAAGCATGGTCTAGTAGACCTGGTAGGAGGGCCTAAAGTCCAACAAACTCTTATAGAGAGAAATAAAGGCTTAGGTTTTCTGACTCCTAGTTTCGTTGCTCTTTCCACCACAAATGCTACCTCCTACATCTTCTTCTGATTCCCAATTCATTCTGAATAATCTTTTAAACTGTCCACCTGTTTGTTGCTGTTCTATCATACACCACTGGTTAGGGTAATCTAAACAAAAGGCCACAGTCATATTTGCTGGATTTTACAGTACATGAGAGTTCTAGAAGAGCATGTTCCCATCTTTCTTTATACCCCAACAAAGAATAAACTCCAAAACTTACCAAGTGAATCAATGAAGTCTTTATTATTCTGATAAAACTTGACATATGATGCCAATTTAGCACTCACAAAAATGGTTAAAAGCTACAGATAGAAAATAAAGATATAATATTCAATACAGAATCAAGATTTATACTCAAGATATTTTTAAGACATTAACTCTCAGCAATAAAACTCTCAATGCTTTAGTGCAGAAGAAATAGCAATTTGTTTGATCAAATTACTATCTAAACCATTTGCTTTCGTTAAGACTCATTTAGATGAACAATCAGTAAATACAGCTCTAAGTGAGCTACTCTGAAAGACGGTGGGAACAGCATAATACAAATGGAAACTAATCCAAAATGTATTTATACTTAGACTTGAAAAGAGTGTTCATGTGTTTTTAAATATCAGATTTATCTTCCTAATTGGGGCTACCTGACACTACATATAAAAAGAAATTCCTATTATTTATGTTCGTAACAGCCAGACAAGTATGGAGATGAAGGAAAGGGAGAAAGAACAGGAACAGGTATGTTCAGTGATTGGAAAAAAAGGCTGGTCTTAAATTTCATTCTGTTCTTGGTATTAAAAAAACAAACAGTTCTGTTTCCCGATCTAATAGTCATGTTCATGAATAAAAAGAAAAAGAGTTCTGCTTCAATATGTTACATTTAGGAAAAGAGAACATTTTCCACATTAAAGATAAATACTTACGTCATGAATAAGCTCGCCTTCCAAAAATTTGACTGGTTTTAAAGTGAGAAGATGGTCAAAAAGAAATGCATTTGGATCTTTCAATGCTCGTACAATACACCTTTATTAAAAAACAAAAATACAAGCTCAGAGTCCTGAGATTCAGGAACTTTCCACCAACATTTACAGATTGCAAAATATATTTAATTCAGTAAAATATCTAAGATTTCAATATACACAGCATAAAAAAAGCTACAGGACTGAGATTAAAACAGGCCAATAAATCTACTTATCAGGTGTATCTGTTTTAAAAACATAACAAAGTAGTTGTAGACAAAAACATGGAGCGAAAGCACGACCGAAATAATCAAAGAAAAATTAAAACAGCAGAAGCATCTTCCCATATGTGAGACACTGAGTTAAGTGCTTTACGTGCATTACAACACCCTGATATACAGTATTATCGTGCCTGTTATCAAAGATGAAACAGGCCCAGAAAGAACTTGCCCAGTAAGTACTAATTAAGTGGTGGAGTATTTGAATGCAGGCAGTCTAACCTCAGAGTTAAAGATCTTTCCCACAAACTACACTTTCTAGCAACACCTAGGTCCCTGTGAAGCCATACCGTATAGAGAAGTTATTATTTCCATTTCATAGATTTAAAAAACTGATTCCATTATTATTGCTACTAAGTAGACCAAGGATTGTTTGAAGCCCTTATTCTCATTAGCAATGGGCTAACTTCTAGCATGCCACCAACTTTTCCTCATCTACATACCTTAACATTAAGATAAAAGCAACCCGATATTAGGCTCTACTTCTCAATTAGGGTTCATCACACCCAAACCAGCAATACCCTAAACAGAAAATATTATGTGACTATTCCACCTACAATCTATGGTTATTCCAATACCAAGCCCTGGACTTTAGTATCTACACCGGATCACCACAGAGCACACAGTATCAAACGGCTCTGGATCACTGGGCTGGGAGATGCAAACATAATTTCTGCTATAGCTCAACCTCCAAGCTGCAGGTAGCCCCCATCAGAAAGACAACGTGTTCAACATTACCTGTGGGCATCAACTCGAGCCTGGGAAGCGTTGTCCTCTGTGTAACTTCCTAGCAATTCCACCATGACTTTTGAAGCGGCATCACTAAAAAGAAATATTGCTTTAGGAATTTCAGAATATCATTACTGCCATTCATTCACTCAAAAATATTTATTAAGTGCCAAGTACTATATTGATGACACATACAATGGCGACCAAGAGACACAGCCCTACTCTATGGGAAGAATCATGGAACTTTCCGGGGCGCCTGGGGGGCTCAGTCGTTAGGCGTCTGCCTTCGGCTCGGGTCATGGTCCCGGGGTACTGGGATCGAGCCCCGCATCGGGCTTCCTGCTCAGCGGGAAGCCTGCTTTTCCCTCTCCCACTTCCCCTGCTTGTGTTCCCTCTCTTGCTGTCTCTCTCTCTGTCAAATGAATAAATAAAAAAATCTTTAAAAAAAAAAAAAAATCATGGAACTTTCCTAGTAGGAAAGACTGACGACTAAGGAAAAATAAGAACTAACAAGGCCATGATGGTAGCCAGAAACGAAAAACCAGTAACAGATATGCAAAGAATAAAGAGAATGGAATCCAAGTATATCACTAAAAGCCAACCAACCATGAAAGGAAGCAAGAGAAGGATCAGAGAAAATCTACAGAAACAACCACAAAATAAGTTAACAAATTGGCAGTAAATACATATCTATCAATAACTACTCTGAATGGTAAATAGACTAAACATTCCTATCAAAAGACAGAGGGTGACTGAGTGTATTAAAAAAAACAAGACCCAACTATATGCTGCCTACAAGAGACTCATTTCAGACCAGAAGATGCCTGCAGACTGAAAGTGAGGGGATGGAGAAACATTTAACATGGAAATGGATGTTAAAAGAAAGCCTAGGTAGCAATACTTATATTGGACAAAACAGACTTAAAAACAAAAACTAACAAAAGACCAAGAGGGACACTATATAATCATAAATGGGACAATCCAACAAGAGGATATAACAGTTGTAAATATTTATGCACCTAACATGGGAGTTCCCAAATACACAAAACAGTCAATAACAAACATAAAAAAAATCAATAGTAATATAATAATAGTAGGGGACGTCAACACCCCACTTACATCTATGGACAGATCATCCAAACAGAAAATCAATAAGGAAAACAGCGGCTTTGAATGACACACTGGAACACATGGATTTAACAGCTATATTCAGAACATTCCATCCTAAAACAGAATACACATTCAAGTGCACAAAAAAAATTCTCCAGAATAGATCACAGAATAGGCCACAAAACAAGTCTCAGCAAATTAAAACAAAACAAAACAAAAAACCCCAAAACCAAAGTCATACCATGCATTTTTTCTGACCACAATGCTATGAAACTAGAAATCAACCATAAGAAAAAATCTGAGAAACACATAAGTACATGGAGGTTAAATAACATGCTCCTAAGCAATGAATCAGTCAACCAAGAAACCAAAGAAGAAATAAAAAATTACATGGAAACAAGTGAAAATGAAAACACAATGGTCCAAAATCTTTGCGATGCAGCAAAAGTGGTAATAAGAGGGAAGTTTATAGCAATACAGACCTATCGCTCAAGAAGCAAGTAAATCGCAAATAAACAACCTAACCTTATACCTAAAGGAGCCGGAAAAAGAAAAAACCCAAACCCAGCAAAAGGAAGGAAATAATACAGATTAGAGCAGAAATAAATGATATAAAAACTAAAAAAACAGAACAATGAAATCAGCTCGTTCTCTGAAAAGATATACAAAACTGATAAACCTTTAGCAAGATACATTTAAAAAAAAAAGGACCCAAATAAAATCACTAAGAGGAAAAATAACAACCAACACCACAGAAATAAACAATTATTTTTTTTTTTTTTTTTTTTAAAGATTTTTTATTTATTTATTTGAGAGAGAGAGAATGAGAGAGAGCAAGCACAGGAGGGGGGGAGGGTCAGAGGGAGAAGCAGACTCCCCGCCGAGCAGGGAGCCCGATGCGGGACTCGATCCAGGGACTCCAGGATCATGACCTGAGCCGAAGGCAGTCGCTTAACCAACTGAGCCACCCAGGCGCCCAGAAATAAACAATTATTAACAGAATATTATGAAAACCTATATGCAAACAAGTTGGACAACTCAGAAGAAATAGGTAAATTCCTAGAAACATATAACCTACCAAAACTAAAGCAGGAAGAAATAGAAAATTTGAACAGACCAATTACCAGCAATGAAATTGAACAAGTAATTTAAAAACTCCCAAAAAACTAAGTCCAGGATCAGATGGCTTTGCAGGCGAATTCTACAGAACATTTAAAGAGTTAATACCTATTTTTCTGAACAGAAAATGAAAACTTCCAAATTCACTCTATAAGGCCTAATACCAAAACCACATAAAGACATCACAAAAAAGGAGAACTACAGGCCAATATCTCTCATGAATATAGATACAAAAATCCTCAACAAAATATTAGCAAACCAAATCCAACAATACAATAAAAAAATCATACTCTGTGATCAAATGGGATTTATTCCAGGGATGCAAGGTTGGTTCAATATTCACCCATCAATCAGTGTGATACAACACACCATTAAGAGAAAGGATTAGGACCATATGATCATTTCAATAGATGCAGAAAAAGCATTTGACAAAGTACAACAGCCATTTGTGATAAAACCCTCTGCAAAGCAGATCTAGAGGGAACATACCTGAACATAAACAAGGCCTTATACGAAAAACCCACAGCCAACAAAACACTCAATGGTGAAAAACTGAGAGCTTTTCCCCTAAGGCCAGGAACAAGAAAGGGATGTCTACTCTCACCATGTTTATTCAACATGGTATTGGAAGTCCTAGACACAGCAATTAGACAATATAAAACAATAAAAGACATCCAAATTGGTAAGGAAGAAGTAAAACTCTCATTGTTTGCAGATGACATGATACTATATACAGAAAACCCGGAAGACTCTACCAAAAAACTACTAGAACTGATAATGAATTCAGTAAATCCACAGGATACAAAATTAATGTACAAAAATGTGCTGCATTCCTATGTGATAATAATGATGTAACAGAAAGAGAAATTAAGAAAACAATCTCATTTGCAATCACACAAAAAACAAAATAACTAGGAATAAATTCAACCAAAGAGGTGAAAAACCTCTACTCTGAAATATAAAACACTGATAAAAGAAATTCAAGAAGACACAAAGAAATGGAAAGACATTATATGCTCATGGGTTGGAAGAACAAACACTGTTAAAATGTCTATGCTACCCAAAGGAACCTACACATTTAATGCAATCCCTATCAAAATACTAACAGCATTTTTCACAGAACTAGAACAAACAATTCTAAAACTTGTATGGAACCACAAAAAAACCTCAAAACAGCCAAAGCAATCTTGAAAAAGAAAAAACTGGAAGTGTCACAATTCCAGATTTCAAGTTATATTATGAAGAGATAGTTAAAACAGTATGGTACTGAATAGACACATCGATCAATGGAACAGAACAGAAAGCCCAGAAATAAACCCACAATTACATGGTGGATTAATCTTTGACAAAGGAGGAAAGAATATCCAATGGGGAAAAACAAATGGTGCTGGAAAAACTGGACAGCTACATGCAAAAGAATGAAACTGGACCATAAACAAAAATAAACTCAAAATGGATTAAAGATCTAAATGTGCGACCTGAAACCATAAAAATCCTAGAAAGGACCACAGGCAGTAATTTCTCTGACATCAGCTATGGCAACATTTTTTTAGATATGTCTCCCAAAGCAAGGGAAACAAAAACAAAAATGAACTATTGGAACTACATCATAAAAAGTTTCTGCACAGCAAAGGAAACAATTAACAAAACTAAAGGCAATCCACAGAATGGGAGAAGATATTTGCAAGTAAAGGACATATCTGATAAAGGGACAGTATCCAAAATATATGAAGAACTGATACAACTTGAACACCCTAAAAACAAATAATCCAAATAATCCAATTAAAAAATGGGTGATGTCCAACAGACACATGAAAAGATGCTCAACATCACTCATCATCACAGAAATGCAAATCAAAATTACAATGAGATGCTACCTCACACCTGTCAGAATGACTAAAATCAAAAACACAAGAAAACCAGTGTTGGCAAGGACGTGGAGAAAAAGGAACCCTTGTGCACTGTTGGTGGGAATGCAAACTGGTGCAGCCACTGTGGAAAACAGCATGGAGGTCCCTCAAAAATTTAAAAAGAACAACTCTATGATCCAGCAATCACAGTACTGGGTATTTACCCAAAGAATACAAAAACACCAATTCAAAGGTATACACGCACTCCTATGTTTACAGGAGCATTATTTACAATAGCCAAACTATGGAAGCAGCCCAAGTGTCCATGAATAGATGAATGGATAAAGATGTGTGTGTGTGTCTACACCTACACACACACACACACACACACACCAGAATATTATTCAGCCATAAAAAAAGAAAAAAAAACACTTGCCATTTGCAACAACATGCACAGAACTAGATAATACTAAAGTAAGTCAGAGAAAGACGTACCGTATGATCTCACTCATATGTGGAATTTAAGAAACAAAACAAGAGGGGAACAAAAGAGAGAGAGGGAGACAAACCAAGAAACAGACTCTTAACCACAGAGAATAAACTGACGGTTACCAGAGGGAGGTGGGTGGTGGGATGGGTGAAATAGGGCATGGGGATTAAAGTACACTTATGATGATGGAAAAAAAATAATAAAGTGATTAAAAAAAAAAACTGCCACAAATAAGTGCCATGAAGGAAAAAAAAATGGTGATGTAAAAGAGTAACAGAAGCAGAGACAGGGAAGTACACAGGGAAAGTCTCTCTTTGAAGGAATGACATATAAGATGAAATCTAAGGATGTAAAGTAACTGGCCATGAAAAGTGTTGGAGGTGAAGGCTGGATAACTTTCCGGACAAAGGGCAGACCAAGTACAGAGGGCCTAGGTAGGAAAAAAGTTTTGTGTTCTAGAAATTATTAGAACAGCATGGCTGAAGTTGAGCCGACACCATATATTTAAATAACTCTACTAAATATATCCTTCCAATTAAATTATCCTTAAAATTATGCAGATGATAGATTTTAGTTGCAGTGAAAAGCACAAAATGTATTCATTCAATTTGAAGTCTTAGAAAATGTTTATTTTCACCCTTTATTTCTTCCTTTAAACTGATGAATCGTTGGACAGTTATAGAAAACTTAGTGAATTATGAAAAATCATTTTTTTCTTTTTTTGTTTTCTAAAAACACTCCCCCCACCCAACATCTTGATTCAACTTGGGTAAAATCAGTAGGCGCTGTATCATTGATTTTAAAAAGTTAAATCGTATTTTAAAACTTCCTAAAAACCTAAGGTTTATTAAAATATACAAATGTAGGGGCATCTTGGTGGCACAGTCAGTTGAGTGTCTGACTCTTGGTTTCGGTTCAGGTCGTGATCTCGGGATCATGGGATCGAGACCCATGACAGGCTCCATGCTCAGTGAGGAGTCAGCCTGGGATTCTCTCTCCCTCTCTGCTCCCCCCACTCTCTCTCTAAAATAAATCAATCTTTAAAAATATATATATACAAATGTAAATATAGGAGTAGTTAAGTGGTGACCAGCATCTTATATATAGTGATAGAACTGTAAGAATTTTTTTTTTTAAGATTTTATTTATTTGACAGAGAGAGACACAGCGAGAGAGGGAACACAGCAGGGGGAGTGGGAGAGGGAGAAGCAGGCTTTCTGTTGAGCAGGGAGCCCGATGCGGGGCTCGATCCCAGGACTCTGGGATCATGACCTGAGCCAAAGGCAGACGCTTAAACAACTGAGCCACCCAGGCGCCCCAAACTCTAAGAATTTGAAGAAAATTTTAATGAAAACCTGTTTCACTCATTGTTAATTATCTTGTGATACTCTACAAGCACATGTGCATTTCATTTTCCAGTTTTAGCAGCCACAATATACTTCAACCTAATATATCTTATCAAGTAAAGAAATCTGAATTCACAAATACCAGATAAAAGAATCCATTTAAAGTGCACAGTATCTGACATACAATCAGCTCAAGAAAATGTTACAGGATTTGTACTCATCAACCACCAATGTAAGTAAAATAATGAAGGAGAGGACCCATAGATATAAGCATTCTTACTAAAAGGGCAAAGTGAACCTCAGAATTCTAATTCAGAAGCAGGAAAGAAAATTACATTTTATGTGTATTGAGCAAAAACCAAATCTTAAAATTTAAATCAGC
Source organism: Halichoerus grypus (assembly GCF_964656455.1). Lineage (NCBI taxonomy): Eukaryota > Metazoa > Chordata > Mammalia > Carnivora > Phocidae > Halichoerus > Halichoerus grypus. The sequence goes on from NC_135722.1 coordinate 26,693,797, forward strand.
AGTGTGACAGAAACTTGTATTTAAATAAAACAGCCATCCTCTTCTACCTTCCTTAGGGAGGGTAGCATTTATCCATCCAGGGCCCATAATGTGCCAAACACCGTGGAAATGCACAATGGTTGACAGATAAGGTTCCTAGCCTTCATGAGCGTACAACCTCACAAACCGCTAAGGCTGTCACACCATGATAAAAGTAGAGGGTGCTGTAGAAGAGGCATTTAACCTAAACATAAGAGTAGTGCTTTAGGCAGAGAAATGAAGTTGAGCATAGGTCATCTAGACCAAGGGTAGGCAAACTTTCTGTGAAAAGCCAGACAGTTAAGTATTTTAGGCTTTGTAGGCCATATGGTCTCTGCTGCAACTACTCTCGTCTTGGCAAAAGCAGCCATAGACAATACATAAATGAGTAAGTATGACTGTGTTCCAATAAAATTTTATTGACACTGAAATTTGAATTTCATATAATGTTCATATGTCATGAAATATTATTCTCACTTTTTCTTAACCATTTAAAATAGTAAAAACCATTTTTAGCTTGTGGACCATACAAAAAGGTGCCAGCCCCTGGTCTAGACTGGGAAAGAGCAGGCTGCTCTTACAGCTGACACAGGTTTAGTATGTCTCGGATGTGATAACCAAGAGGAAAGGCTTGTGTGTTGGGGGAAAATGGAGGGAGGGAATATCCACTAAACACTGTAGTCTGTCAACGCACCATACAAAAATGGCATGATTATCATCACATTCACCAAGCCCAAGCTACCTCAGTAGGTAACCTAGAAGCCCGTGTCATAAAGGCCTTACATGCTATGAGTTTTGTAATATATCCTAAAGAAAAATTTGCGGGAACTTCTATTTCACAAAATCATTATGGTTGCAGACTGGAGAAAACAGATTGCACTTCAAGATGTCTCACTTAGGAACAAAGAGACTAACTGAGTGAGAAAACGACAAATTCATTTTGGTCACACTGAGTTTGAGGCAGCTATGTGCCACATCTGAGTGGAAACATGCAGAAAAGGGTAGAAAGCAGTTGAATACAAAGATCCAAGGCACAGAAGAGAAGCCTGTGTTAAAGACATGAATGTCAGGGCACCTGGGTGGCTCAGTCAGTTAAGTGGCTGCTTTAGTTCAGGTCATGATCCCGGGATCCTGGGATCGAGCCCCACGTCGGGCTCTCTGCTCAGTGGGGAGCCTGTTTCTCCCTCTGCCTGCTGCCCTGCCTGCGTGCGCACGCACGCTGTCAAATAAAAAAAACCTTTAAAAAAAACAAAAACAAAAACATGGATGTCCATTCAGTAGATGACAGAAGCCATGGGAAGAGATGAGATGACCCAGGCAGAGTGAAAAAAGGGTCCTCCGACAAAATCTTGAGTAATAGTAGTATTTAATGGGACAGAGAAAGAATAATTTACAAAGGTGTCTGAGAATGAACTGCCAAAGAGGTTGGACAAAAACAAGGAGAGGTGTCACCTAAGTCAAGAGAAGTTTCTATGAGGGAAGGAATATCACGGTTACATGGTGCTGAGAGGTGGAGGAAAACAGGGACTGTAGAGTGACCACTGGACTGCATCTATTCTTAGAAATGAAGGAACCAACACTCAAATACTGCAAACTAATTACTGTAACATCAGAAATAGGGGAAAAAGCCAGGGATCTTATACTTGCAAGGTGTTTTAACATTTTTTAATCTAAAAGCCTTCAGGAAGGGCATGTACTCTAGTTCCATAAACCACCACTTCATGTGCTTTTGTACATCTCTGCTTTTGCAACGTATTTCATAAACAGCCATTCATTTAACAAATATAGAGCGCCTACCACGTGTCAGACACTGTTTGAGTAATGAATGCCCTCATGAACTTACATTCTAGCGGGGACAGGTAATAAACATTATAATAAGTCTGTTAGTAAGAAGTGCAACGGGGAAATGATGAAATAGGGATGAGAGAAACAAAAACAATGCAAGGGTGTAGGGGAGATCTTGTTATACACAGACAGCTAGAGAAGACCTTTCTGATGAAATAATAAGGGAACAGATCTGAAGAAGGGAGGGAGCCATGTGGCTACCTGGGAAAAAAGTGCTCCAGGCAGAAGGGCCAGTACTAAGAATCTGGAACTGGCTTGGCCTTTTACTCCCAAAGAAGCCACTGGAGGGTTCTGAATAGAGGGGAAACATAATCTGATCCTCCATATTAAACAGAACTTTCTGGAAGCTGTATTAATCTGTATTAAGAACAGGCTGTAGGGGGACAAGACCCAAACAAGGACCATTTAAGAGGCTACTTCAAAAATCTAAATAAGAAATAATGGTAGCTTAGACCACAAGGTAGACTTCAGATTTATCAGAGCTGACAGGATTTGGTATTGGATACGGAGTGGAAGACAAAAAAGGAACCATAAAGGAATCCCAATTTTGGGTTTTGGACAACCAGAAGACAGAAATGGCATTTCCTGAGTTGGAGAAAGTAAAAAAAACAGATTTAGAAGGAAAAAAGGTTCATTTTTGCAGCTGTTGTATGAGATGTCTTTTGAGTATCTAAAGAGAGATGTTAAACAGGAATAGATATTTGGAGTTCAGAAGAGAAATACAGGAGATAAACATGTGAAAATCACTAGCATATAAATAGTATTTAAAGGCATGCGACTGAATGAGAGCACTTAGGCAGCAGTGGCTCTCAACCGGGTGCCCTCCAGAGCATTTGCAAGTGCATGGGAGCTGTTGCAGCTCTTCCAATGCCTGGGAAGCACCAATGGCATTTTAGTAGGTGAGGACAGGGATGTGAAGTATCTTGTACTGAACTTTAACAACTTAGCAATACAAAAAACTGTCCTGCATTTGGTACTCAGCCTCACCCAAAATCACAGCAAAAAAAATACAAACAACATGCACAGGGAATAAATGTAACTGAGCAGAAAAAGTCCCAGGAATAAGTTATCCTAATGTTGAGAGAAGGAACCCATAAACAAGTTGTGAACAAAGAGAAGAATTGATGGGCGCCTGGGTGGCTCAGTTGGTTAAGGGTCTGACTCTTGATTTTGGCTCAGGTCATGATCTCATGGGTCTTGAGATGGAGCCACGCAACAGGCTCTGCACTCAGCAGGGAGTCTGCTTGAAGATTCCCTCCCTCTGCCCACCCCCACTCTCACTCATGTGTACTCTCTCTCTCAAATAAATCTTAAAAAAGAGAGAGAGAGAGAGAGAAGAATCAAGAGAGATGAGCCCCTTGTGGATAAATGTAGAATCATGATGTTGTACACCTGAAATTAATACACTGTAAGTCGACTACACTTCAATAAATGAGGGGGGTGGGAGGAGGCCCCAAAAACCAAGTGAAGAAAGTGTTTCAAGAAGGAAAAAGTGATCATCTGTGCCAAATACTGCAGAGGTTTAACATTAGGACATGTCTGGTAGGGGCACCTGGGTGGCTCAGTCAGTTAAGCATCTGCCTTCACCTCAGGTCATGGTCTCAGGGTCCTGGGATCGAGTCCCACATCAGGCTCCCTGCTCAGTGGGGGGTCTGCTTCTCCCTCTCCTTCTGCCCCTTTCCCTGCTCGTCCTCTCTCTCATAAATAAATAAAATCTTAAAAAAAAAAAAAAAAGGACATGTCTAGTAGAGCATAGATGGGTACTGATGTCCTATTTCAATTTCTCTGAAAATTAGATTTGGAATTCCTTAGAACATTGGTCACTTCCATTCTACATATAACAAACTAAGGACCTACTAAACAGCAATTAGAGAATCATCCAGTGAGTAGTCATCATCTCTGATAAGCACTAGACATTCAGAGGGAAACCATAACACTCATCATTTTAAATTACTCTACCAGAAAAAAGACTAACTTCTTAAAGGTGAGCTTGAAAAATGAAAAGGATAGTAAGAATATCTAACTTTTACGGAGTGCTGTCCCAATAATGAAGCCACTATGTTAAAAAGTATATGAATATTGTTATCTTGTTTTTCAGCAGCCCTATGAGGTATTACTATTTTTTCCACTCTAAAGTGGAAATTCCATTCAGTTGGAAACTGAGTTACAGAGATGGTAATTTATTTAGTCATACAACAAGCAGGAAAGCCAAGACTTGAATCCCAGTAGTCTGGATGCACAGTCTGCCCATCTGAAGTGTGCATGAAAATAAGGATTCTTTCTCTAACAGCTTTTAATGCTCTCTCCATTTGAAATGGTCTTTGTTATAAACTATTTACTCTTAACACTTTACTGACTACTGGCTAGAATGCTGTCATAAGTCTGCCAACATACAATAGGTAGTAGCCACGGATCAGAATGAAACAGGCTATTAGTGCAATATCCCCTGCTTCTCTTCTTTTATGATAAAGCGTTCCAACTTTCGTAACAAAAGTTTCCTTTTATATTGTTAAATTTAAATAGTTGCAAAAAGTTTACATTACTTAACAGAAACACATTAACCTTACTGACCCTCTCTAATACATTAAATACCCAGCACTAAAAGCCAGTATAAAAATTGTGCAATAAAAAAACTAAAGGGAAGACTGGTTTACTTTTTCTAAAAGTATTTAACCATTATGTGAAAAGAAATTGAAAAGCTAGGTCAAAAAGGTAAGATTATCTTTTAACACTAGTTCTGAAAACTGAGCCAAACCTATCATTTGGTAAGCATCCTAAAGCTGGGTATATAGAGTAAGTATTTTGGGCATGAAGTTTGCTAGGCTGAATTACAAACCTTAGAAACCCAAGACCTTGCAGAAGCCCAAGAGGTACTCTTTTAGTAGAGTCTATTGCAAAATTTGATCTTGGGGGCACTTTTTATATAAGAGACTGACTGTCTCTTATATAAACTCTCAAACCGAGTTTGATTGGTAAACCCTATCACTAAACAAAAGTGGTAGCACTGCCCCATACTAAGACATCAAAGCATCATTAAATAACTTAGTCTAAAGTTACATATAGCTTTCGGATTAACAGTTGTACCATTTTTAGAACAAAAGCAAGTTTTGCTTTTAAAAACGTTTAAAGATGGGGAAAACTATTTTAAACTTTGTAGTTATGTTTAACTTAGTAGGTGAAATTTATAGAAATACATTTACAGCAACTCTGTGGAGAACAAAACAGAGCAAAATCACTTACCCTACTTGTTTTTAAAAACAGCCTCAACTGTTTGTTGCCTGTGAGGTTTTAAGTTAAATTGCCTGTGAAGTTTTAAGCTAGTACATTAATTCTGAAATACCTTTTCTTACAATCCACAAGTGCCTCATAGAGGAGCCTTAACAGGGTGTGTTTTTTTTCAGTGGTGAGGTTCCAATCAGAAATCCATTTTCTAACCTACAGGATTGACAAAAGGAGGAAATTTAGTGACACATAGTTTCATCATTTAAAAGGTAACATTTAGAACATACATATTTGCTATTTTAGTTATAATATATTCTACATTTCTTATAAGCAGAACAAGTATTCCACATAGTAACTCACTTGATCCAGCTCAGTTGGAATATACTGGATGGCCCCACAAGATGCTGCCACTTTAATGAGGCTGCAATACACTGTATATCTTACAGGAGTATTCTTATCCATCCCATGGAAAAGGTTGCTCAGCCTGGTTAACAAATAATGAAAGTGTTTGAGATCAGTAACTATGAGGATTAAGTTGAGATTATCTGCTCTCACAACAAACCTGAGACACCATTAATAACTTCACATTACAAGGAGGGAAATGGGGCACAGAAAGGTTAAACGACTTGTCCAAGGTCATAGAACTCGTAAGAGCCACAGCTGACAGTCAAGTTCCATAATTCTTGCTTTTAACCATTAAATGACAGCGACATCAAAAGAACCTCTTGAAAAACCGAGCCTCTTTCAGTTCTTAACTTACAATTGCAGTCTCAGAGATGGGCGTTCGCCTTCCCGAAATTTGACCAGCTTTTCACACAGGCTTTCAATCAGAGCTTCTTGCTTGTCCGGTTCCAAGATCAACAGGAGGGAAACCACGCTGTTCATCACACTTTCAACATCTACACATGCATGGATAACACAATAGCAATACTATCATACTTAATGTGTCTAATTAAGTATGTATTTCCAGTGTTTTAATATATAGAAGACCATTAAACATAAAACACTTTAGGAAGATGTAATCTGGCTACTGTAAAACAGTTCCACCAGAGGACACTTCTCCTCCAAGGGTGTGCATTATGCTAAAAATATATTATACATGAATTCAAATGAAACCAGTTCTGTTGTACAGCTAACAACCAGAAAGCACTATGTACATTTTATTAAAGAAAAAGGAAATTATTATCTAAGATTTGGTTTTCAATCTGTAAAACAGAAGATTGATATATATGTCTATATACATGGTTTCAATTTTTACTGGCAAGATATTCAATCATTTGGAAGTTACTGGTTTGGTCTTAAGTTAGAATGCTTTCCCGTGAAGAAAACTTTTATATATAAATAGGAAATTATTGAGAAATGGAAGCGGTCAACTTCCTGGCTGGGTCATTGCTTTCTGACTGTAAGATATTAACTACAAGCCAAATTTAATCTCAAACCTTAACTAAAGATTACAGGACTCCCAATTTTCAAAATTTCCCATTTTATGTCAATAAATAGGGAATCAGCCAAATAATTAAATATCTTTTAGATTACCTGAAATTATATCCCATTTGATATTAATGGAAACCTATCAAAAGGAAAGAAGAGCTTCACTTTTCCTCAGTTCATTCTGAAATTATCAGTATTGAGTGTATGCACTTAACACTCAAAAAACATGACCTATTAAAAAAGATGTCTTCTCAAAATAGGCTTACTTCACAGGTATAACAGATTAGAATAACCTGAAAGTATGTGTAAAGGTAAAATTAAAAAAACAACAGGGCTTAACAGTTCTAAGACAAATATAATTTACAAGAAAAATTTAAAAAGTAGATCCTTTCTGATTAGTAAGAAATATTACAAAAAAATTAAAAACAAACCTTTATCATCTTCCTTCAGACATACATCACAGGCCTCAATAATTTGAGCTAAATCTACATGAAGTCCACCTTCTGAGTTCTCTTCTGAAATTTCAGCTCCTTTAGATTTCAGATAAGCTCGAAGCTCAGCAGCCTGTTGAATCAAGTTAAGATTGCTATACATCTCTAAAACTGACAATGCCAAAATTCAAGATCTCAAACCATTCTTTTTTGAAAAAAATAAGAAGTAAATACTTAATGACTTTAAATTACTATGCTGAAGTGCCTCTCCCCCACCTCAGTCCCCATCACAACCCCACAGGAGCCACAGGTTTTCCTCTACACAACCAAGTGGCTACACAAACCCACTATGACCCACATGGATCACCTTCAGAATTTCTCTATCGCCTATACGCTGCTGAACTTCCAGTACATAGCCAAAACTTCTAATATACACCAAAGCGTTTATGAGGGGTTGTGTGTGGAGAATTAATCTGACCTGGTAAATTCAACTTGCTTTAAAGAAACGAAATTTTATTGCTCTCAAGTGTATATAATATAGCTACTTTAAAAAGTTACAGACATTTGCCATTACCTTGGCAAGAAGGTAATCATTTGTTAATAAAATGTTTGAGAACCTATATGAGACCAGCATTTTGGGAAACACAAAGGTAAAAAGATGCTTTGAATGTTGTTTTGAATCTATAGTACTTTTCAAATTGGATCTACTTTATTCATTTTTTAGAATGCAAAATACATATCTGTATCAGAAAGCACCCTGGGACCTGTAACTACAGTACCACATCCAGGTATTCAGACATTTTATACTCTAAAGCACATATATAATATTTAGTAAGATGCTCTTTTGAGGACTTGGTATTTATGGCAGCCAAACATGAATGTAGATGGTATTTAAGATAACAAAATGAAAAACTTAAGCAGGAAGATGAAAGGATACCATTAGTAAATGCCCAGGTATCACATTTTCTGAACCCACAAACATGTGTGGCTACCTACAAAAGGTACGTTAAATTTGTAGATCTGATGGTGCTACCCTTTCAGGTAACAACACAGTATCTTCACTTACGAGTTGGTATTATAAACTAGATTTTATAAAACAACTGTCACCATATCAAAGAGCATAAAAACACTAGTGGGGAATGTGTTTTTCTATGAAGGAAACATAATATGGTAAAAAAAAAAAACAAAAAAAGCTGTTTTTCAGCTTCTGCTTTGTAGATACAAAGCAAACTTTTTCTAAGAACCATTCAATCAACAGTTTATTGTTTTTATCTGTCATCCTCACTGGCTACAAGTAGTTGTGGAGTAGGACAAGTAAAGGAAAAGACAAAATTCTGAACTCCATTTCCTACCCTACTCAAACACAGAATTTGTCCAAAGTTGAACTTCTGAAGCAATCACATCTACCTGAAAGGAATGGCTGGTGTCAAACTCATGTACTACAAAAGTGGCATAACCTAACTAGAAATGACTCTTTAAAACTAAAATAAGGCCAACGACAAGAACTTCCTCCATCTACAAATTCTTTCCTATGTTAAAATCAAATACTTTTTTGGGGTAATCTAATAGCCAATTTGTTGATAACATGATTCCATTAATATGCTTCTTTCCTTGTTTTCCACATTTTCCTTTCTAATGTGCTCAACTCCTTCCCTAGCCTTATCTCCTCCCTTAGCGCCCCCCACCCCCGCCTTTCATTTCCCCTTCTTACTCGGTTCTTCAGGGCTGAGGGTCTGCACTTCTACCATGGGGGTAAAAATCAACATCTGTAATTCTAAGAGTTATCTTAGAATAGTAAGGTGTTTTCCTCTATGGAAACCAAATTTCCATGTTAGTGGAGTAGCAAAAAATACAAAACAACACCTACTTCACAGAACATCTTCTGTTTTCAGTTCTATAAAATTAACTTAGAGAAAATAAATTCAGGTTTTACTCCCATCAACTATCAGCCATGCATACAAAAGACCAAGCATGAAATAAAAAATTTAAAAATATTACGATGGTTCACCAGGTGTATGCCTCAAAGCATGAGGGTGAAACTGTTCTATTTTCAGGTTTCAGAACTCTCACTCTTGCACAAGTAAGAATATAAAACATGGCCTCCGTTTAAAATAGGGTCACCTTTACCTCTGTGATCACAAAATAAAACCATTTTCAGCTTTTGTACAAAATAATTTTTCCTAGACTGCTTACGTCGTTTAAAGATTCGCTACCTCCCACTCCGGATGTGGCTGCATTTGGGAGACGGAAGTAGACACCATTCCCAGTCAAAAAGTAGTGTCGTCAGAAGTGACACGGACTGCAAGGGTCCCGACGCCAACCAGGAAGCTGGCTGTAAAGCCTCGGGCCAAGCGCTGGAACTGACAGTCGGCGGGCTAACTCAACTCCAGGCCAAAAATTAGCGCCTCGCCTCACGGCTTCCCTACTCTCGTGTGTGGGGAGTGAGCTGCGGCTCTCAGCCCCGAAGCGGGCTCCGCGGGGCGGTGTCCCGACCGCCTGGTTTCCTGGCTCAGCCCTTCATACCCCCTCCAACCCCATCCTGGAGGCACTCGCGGCCTGGGAGCACACCTGATCTTCCTCACTGATGTCGATGAAGGCCGGGACGCTCATGTTGAAAGACCGGGTACGGCCGTCGCTCCACTCGCGAAAACCACGCCGACCGGAAAGAGAGCTACCGCGCACGGGGGGGGTGGTGGTGGTGTGTGCCACACAACTGCTTCCGGGTTACCCTGTGGGGCGGGGCCAGGGGGGCCAATCCCATCGGGCGCTGGGGGCGGAGCGCACGCGCTTGGGCCGGTCTCGCGGACGCGCTCTACGGGGCCAGGTCCGGGCACCGCCTCTCCCTTCTAACCTTTAGAATGGTGTCGCCGATTATCCTTCGCGTGAACTCACGTCTTGCGCCTTACCTCACCTCCTCTCTGAAATCTTAAGCCAGTTCGGCCAACGAAAATTGTGCTCAAAATAGTTGTTCTTTTGCAGCCACACCCCCTCTGCCAGCCAGTCTCTCAGGCTGCAGTGCACGGCGCCTCTGTTGTTGCTCCCCCCAGCCACCGCGCCTTGGCTCTTGGCAGTACGAAAAGAGCCTTCAGGGCTTACTTTTTTTGCTGATCCCGACAATTTTTTTCGAGTTAAAATTTATCCCACTTTTCAGCATTTATTGAGGGACCTGCTGACAGGCAGTGTTCTCTGCGCCGGGGATAACCGTAGTTTCCAAAAGAAGCTCCCGCTTGCAGCTTACATTCCAGCGGGCGCACAGAACACAAACATTTCAAAGTAGTTAGAAAGGCAGTCCTGAATGGCGTGTTTTACAGCTTGGCCTCCAGAGTAGAATTCCTAGGGATGGAATCCCCGCTGTACCATTTGATGGACGTGTGATTTGGGGCAATTGCTTAATATCCGTGTTATCAGCTTCCTCTTGGAAAAATAAGAATAATGAAGTGCTTACCTCGGTGTTGTTGTGAGAATTAAATTAATATATAAAGCACTTAAAACATGGTGAACACTGAATGTATTAGCTATTAGTAAAGAATTACTGTATGTAACATGTTAACTAGCTCTACCAAAAAGGTGGAAGCAGAAGGGGGGCGGGGGAGAAAAACAGAAAGGGTGGCTGTGTATAAGTTTGTGTGCATGCCTTTTTAGGTAGGGTGATGGAAGAAAATTGCTCAATTCATATTGAGAACTGAAGAAAATAAGGAAAGTATGAATTAAGAAACCTGCAGGAAAGCATTTCATTCATAAGAACAGCAAGATAGGGATGCAAGGTAGGGGCAAGCAGGCCTGTGGGCTGGATCTAAGTAGAGGAAAGAAAAAATGAAAATAGCCATGGCCAGCCAGATCATGGTCTCCTAGGCCATAACAAGAATTTTGGCTTTGACTCTTAATGAATTGGCAAGCCTCTGACATGTTTTGAGCAGAAGAGTGAGGAGATCAAATTTAACTTTTTTTTTTTTTTTTTGCAAAGGATCACTCTGGCAGCTGTATTGCAATTTGAGGTAAGTTGGGCCAGGGTCAAAGTAGTGACACCAGTTAGGAAGTTATTACAGAAGGCGGAGTGAGAAAAGATGGTGGAGTGGTGGTGAGAAACTGAATTCTGGATGTTTTAGTGGTAAAGCTGTTAAGATTTAATGACAGATCAGATGTGGGTGTGAGAAAAAGAGAAAGGCAGGGTGACTCCAAAGTTTTGTCCTGAACTCAAGCCAATGCCTTCTAATATTCTGGGGCAAACTACTTATGGTAATTACTGGCTTGCCTCTTACTTGAAAATGCAAGAAAACACAACAAGAAGGCCATGATACATACCTGAGATGGTTATTTTTTAGGAAACAAGGGAAAATTAAATTTTTTTAAATGGTGGGAGAATCAATAAGAAAAAGAACAACCCAATTTTAATGCAAATTAAAAACATGATGAGGTACCACTACACATTTACTATAATAGCTAATTAAAAGAAAAAACTGACAATACCAAGTGCTGTAAGGATGTAGAACGACTAGAACTCTAATAAATTGCTGATAGGAATGCAGAATGTTAATAGCAATCAAGACAGACAAGTGGATGAAAGGAAAAGAATAGAGAGAATGGAAACAGACTCACACATGGTCAACTGACTTTTGACCAAGATGCAAAGGCAATTTAGTCTTTTAAGCAAACGGTGCTGGAACAGTTGCCCTTGGCAACTGCTACTCTATTTTCTGTCTCTATGAATTTGTCTATTTTGGACATTTCATATAAATAGAATCATACAATATATGGCCTTCTGTGTCTGGCTTCTTTTAGCATAATGCTTTCAAAGTTGTAGTATATATCAGTCATCCATTCCTTTTCATTGCTTAATAGGATTTCATTGTTATGAATATACCACATTTTACTTATCCATTCATCAGGGGATGCATATTTAGGTTGTTTCCATTTTTTTTGGCTATTATGAATAGTGCTTCTATGAACATTCATGCACAAGAATCTGTGTGAACATAGGTTTATATCTCTCTTGGGCAAATACTTAGGAGTGGAATGCTGGGTTATATGGTACTTATGTTTAGCTTTTTGAGGAACCAGTTTCCAAAAAGGCAGTAGCTTTATATGGAATAGCCAAAAATGGGAAACAAACCAAATGTTCCACAACAGCTGAATAGATAAAAAAAAAAATTGTCATATATCCATGGGATAGAATACTACTCTGCAATTAAAAAAGATGAGCCTTTGATATATGCAACATGGATGAATCTCAAAATAATTTTGCTGCATGAAAGAAGCCAGACATACTGTAAGATTCCATTTATATAAAATTCTAGATAATACAAACTAACCTAAAGTAGCGGCACTGCAGATTGTTACTATGTGGGTGCGAGAGACTAGGCAAGGAGAGGGAGCGATGGATTACCAATGGGCATAAAAGGAAGCTTGGGGGGGGGGTATGAATATGTTCATTATCTTGATTGCAGTGATTGTGTCATGGTTGTAGGCATATATAAGATTTATCAAGTTGTACACTTAAAAATGTATAGTTTGTTGATATCATGATTATATCTCAATATAAAAAATGGCAGGCAGGTAAAGGGGGAAAAAAGGAGGACTGGGAAGTACAGAACCATCTGGCTAGACCAAACTTAAAAGGATTGAATCTTGCATGGAATACCCTTGATGATGTAGAAACTAAACCCGAGGGCAGGGAACTTAGGTGTCATGTTTACACTGCATTCCTTGCTCCCACCCTCAGTGCCCCAGCACCCAGCGGGTAGTCCATAGGTATCTGTTGGTCCTAAAGGAATAATCCCTGAGTTCTTCCTCCAAGACACCTTATTATGGCAAAGTCCTAGGAATACCAACTAAGTTCTAAGAATACAAAATATACATGTACCATTGCATCAAACATTTTGAAGTCTTATCCTTTTTACCACTTTTCTTCATTCTATGGTTCTTGGGAAGTAAAAGAACATCCTTTCAAGGGAAGTTCTTGAGAGGGAGATAGTGGAATGATACGGGGAAAATCATTTGAAACTTTAACCTTTCACTCATTCATACATATTTATCTCTATTATGTACTAGGTACTGCTTAGTTATGTGGGATACCAGAAAGAAAAAATTAAAGGATGCATCTTGAATAGGGATAGGAAGCTTATGTGCCTCAGCTTGAAATCAATTTTTCTAAACTTTCCTCCTAATTTTCAAAACAGGGAATTGGGTTCCATTCCTAATAGCTACTGGGTAGGAGAACCACTTTCAAGTGGGTGATAAGGACCAACCTCATGAGAAAAAGTTTATGTTGTATATTCCTATGGCTTATAGTCATTTAAAAATGGGGCACCTGGGTGGCTCAGTTGGTTAGATGGCTGACTCTTGATCTCAGCTCAGGTCTTGATCTCAGGGTCATGAGTTCAAGCCCTGCATTGGGCTCCACGCCCAATGTGGAGCCTACTTAAAAAAAAAAAAAAAAACAGCATCTCAAGTCAAATTGATTTTTAAAGGAATGGAAAGATTTTTAGCTTTATTTTTGCTAAATAAAATAAGTGTTCTGTGGTTTTTTCTTTTTCACTTAAGTCTCCTTAACTTAGACAAGTGATATAAGAAATATTATCTATTTTTCTATATATGGCATGTTCCAAATGTTCCAAATATTTAAGATAAAGAAATTTGGAGCCAGGTGAAGAAATCTGCAGCCAGTTGAAATTGGAGCTGGCTGATTTCAACTTGATCCTATGCCTGAAATAAAATACAGGTCACTAGTGTGTTAAAGGCAATAAAATAAGAGTTGTCATTTATACCACCACAAAAACAACCTGTTATCATATTCTTCAGAGTTTCTTAAAAACATACCTAGAAACTTTCAAAAAATGAATTGCCAAGAAGTTGAACAAGGCTCCAATCTTCTGCAAGACAATATTCTCTTAGCTGATTTTTTACCTGAAAAATACTAACAAATATTTATAGTTTTTTTATTGTTTAATTTATCTGCTTTTCCTCTAGTGCTATTTCTTTGTTTTTTCTGATCAAGCATTCTGGAAAATGTGGATTTAGTTATACTTTTAATTATTCTATTTGCAAGGGCCATATTAATATATTCACTTGAAATTTTATTATTGGACCAAAACTATAATTTTTCTATAAGGAGAATGCTTTGCATATTGATATCTAAAATTTATCTTCAAGTCTATATCAGGCATCTCAACACTATGGAACTATTCATCTGATAAGGGAAGGTATATTTTTATGTTAAAATAGTACATGTAGTTGATTACCTAATAGTAATGCTATATTATCAAGGATAACCCATTCGAAATGGGCATCATTTAAATTAATAATCATTATCCTTTTACTGAATCAATGTCCACTGACCTCTAAGAAGGTGAGATGTGTTCATTCTTGCATCTCTTCACTTATCAAAGTGTCAGACACAAAGAAAATTTAATAAATAGTTATTATATTAGTGATACTTTAAAAGTTAACTAAACTGATTTATAATAAATCTCTGATAATTGCCTCAAATTTTAATTGTGAATGAAAAATAGATGGTTATAATATTTTAGAAAGACATAAAAAAGAGTTAAAAAAAAAAAAGTGTGGCAGAGACTACCACTTGTCAACCTGCTACCCATCTTCTTACTCCTTGGTAGCAAAGCCCTCCCTATAGCATAGGTGTGGCAATGTACCCTTCTGTGCAACTAAGTTTATCAGGCTTATTATGGGGAGGGATAGCCAATGAGATGTAAGTGGGGATTTTAAGAGTACCTTTTCGGAAAGCTCTAATAAAGGAACAGACTTGGCCTGGAAGCTGATTCTTTTGCCCTTGCCCCTTTCTCCTTCTTGCTGCCTAAAACATAAACTTGATGGTGGGAGTTGTAGCAACCGAACTAAAACCAAGATGTGGCCATAATGGTCAAAGCCATGATGATGGAGAGGAAAGATGGAAGGAGTCCATGTCCCCGATAACATCAGGAAGATGCAGTGCCTGCTCGTGACTGCCTACCTCTGGACTTATTTTACTTAAGAGAAAAATAAACCTTCAACTTGTTTAATCCACCATTATGTTGGATTTCTCTTTATGCAGATGAACCTAATCCTGACTGCCACAAAGAGAAAAACCTAAAATCTAAAGTCATAATTTTGTAAATAAAAAGTTTACTTAAGTGTAAATTCATGAATTTTTGTAATGCGTATTTGTGATGGGAATCTTGGAATCTCTTTTAGTGCTGTTGTGGTGTAACACTGCATTTACAAAGCAACTATCATCTTGGGATCTCAGAGATTTACAGCTAATAATTAAATTTTATGCTAGTGATGCAACGTATGATTATAGTGACTTTATAGATGAAACAACCTTTTAAGCCAGTTGATTGGTGACTCACTGGAACATATTGCACCTGAGCTGTAGATTGAGCAGTAAAACTAATACTATGCCTTAAATCTCAAACACACTGACCATTAGAAAACATTAATCTTCCCATTAGTCTTGTAGTAAGAGAATATTCATAAGGTTAACTTCTTCACTTCACATGACATAACCAATCATTGAAACATTAATAAATCTGTTGAATCTAAGGAAGACACATTCATCATTTATGTTTTTTAATGACTGCAGAAAGGCATGTCTATGCCAGAGGGGGAAAATGCACTCACTAGTCAAGAGGCTTATCAGCTGCAAACAATGCAAATGCAAGATGAGCTTTATGAGCTAATAAGTTCTATGTTTTTAGAAAAACCTCATTATTTTGAGCTCCTACATGAGCCACACTAACCACAATCCTGTGAAGTATTATTACTTAATTACATAAAAAAATTGTATTTAAAGATGAAGCAACAGAGGATCAGAAGAGTTAGGGAGCTTTGCCACCAGGAAACACAGAGCATGGATTCCTACCCAAGTCTGCCTCACTTTAAAGCCACTGCTCTTATCTCTTCTTTTTTGTTAGTTGGTAATGATTTCATTTTTAAAATAGAATATAAGAAGTCTTTTCCTGGGCGCCTAGGTGACTCAGATGGTTAAGCATCTGCCTTTGGCTCAGGTCATGATCCTGGGGTCCTGGGATCCTGTCCCACATTGGGCTCCCTGCTCGGCAGAGAGCCTGCTTCTCCCTTTGCCTCTGCCTCTCTTTCTCTGTCTCTCATGAATAAATAAATTTTAAAAAATCTTAAAAAAAAAGTCTTTTCCTGATGTCGAATATATACTTTTAAATAAACTTTTGTACTGAAATATAATATGTTCAGAAAAATGCACCAATCATAAGTGCACACTTTGATGAATTATCATGGTGAACACACACATGTAACCAGCATCCAGGTCAACGAAAGACTGTTCATTAGCCGCCTGGTAAATGCAAATCAAAACCAAACTGAGATACCCTTGTACATCCGCTAGAATGGCTATGATAAAAAAAGATATTAACAAGCGTTGAGGATATAGAGAATGTGGAGCCCTCATACACTGAGGACGAGAATGTAAAGTGGTGCATCCACTTTGGAAAATAGTCTGGCAGTTTCTTTAAAAAGGCTAAACGTACAGTTATGTGACCCACCAATTCCACTCCCAGGTATATATCCAGAGAACTGAAAACGTATGTCCATACAAAAACATGTCCACAAATGTTCATAGCAGCATTATTCATAATAGCCAAATGATCATCAGCTGATGAATGGATAAACCAAACGTGGTATATGTATACAATGGCAGTAAAAAGGAATAGAGGACTGATACATGCTCCAACATGAATGAAAGTGGAAAATCTTATGCTAAGTGAAAGAAGCCAGAAACCAGAAACAGCGCATATTGTACGATTCCATGGTGGGGGGCAAGGGGGGGCAGAATGGGGAGTGATAACTAGAAGGTGAGAGGTTTCTTTGTGGGGTGATGGAAGTGTTCCCCAAATCACTGTGGTACTGGCTACACAACTCTGAGTATATGTACTAAAATCCATTGAAATACAGACTTGAAATGGGTGCATTGTATGGTATGTGAATTATATCAACAGAGTTGTTTAAAAGGAACTAAAGAATGCACAGGAGAGGCAGATGGGGGACAAAATAGCATCCTCATTACTGATAGAGGTAGGTCATATGGCTTTTGACCTCTTAACTAGATACACTGGGTAAACCTCAACTCCAGAATTAGGCAGATTTTTACCTACCTGGCCCCAGGCAAGGCTGGATAGGGAGGCCTCGGACATGGTAAGACTTACACCACGGAGGAGCACTGAACTTATGCTCTCCCTGGCCAGCTTGCCCAAGAGGAAAAAGAGGCAGTAACAGACTGGGTCCCCACTATGCGGGGCTAGTGGAGAAAGACACCTCCAGTTTCCTAGCACAAGGATGCATGCCACTGCTCCGTGGATGTGAAATGAGCCTCACTGTTCTTCCCACACGCACTGATCAGAGAAATCACTCCACTGCCCATTGGGCAAAGGCACAGAAAAATAGGCAGAGACCAGAGGGATACTTTGTAGAGCTCTCTTCACTTGGAAGGAAACATCGAGCATAGGGAGAGACCATATCCCCCAATTCTGAACAGCTTTTCTTTTTTCTTTTTTCGATTTTATTTATTTGTCAGAGACAGAGAGCACAAGCAGAAGGAGAAGCAGGCTTCCTGCCGAGCAAGGAGCCCAATGTGGGACTCGATCCCAGAACCCTGGGATCATGACCTGAGCTGAAGGCAGACGCTTAACCGACTAAGCCACCCAGGCGTCCCCTGAACAGCTTTTCTATCCTTTTTATTTACATTTCTATTCAGACCCTCATTATTTCTTGTCTAGATTATTGCAGGCATCTCCTATCTGATCTCCCTATATCCACTTTCACTGTCTTGCCACTGATTCTCTGAGATTGTACTCAGAGAACTTGCAGAACAGATATAGCTGAAAGATCTATTTTGTCCCATATAGCATTAAAATTTTTTAAAAATCAATTGCTGTGGTGGACACTGCTGGTAACTTATCCAATACATGTTTTCTCTGTTTACTTTTACTAGCAGAACACTGCTTTTGTTCAGGGTGGCATCATGGCCACCTAAAGAATTAAGTTTTCCAGCCCCTATTTGCAGCTGGGGGTGGGATGTGACCTCTTTTGAATGATAAAATGAAAAGAAAGTTACTGGGGCGCCTGGGTGGCTCAGTCGTTAAGCATCTGCCTTCTGCTCAGGTCATGATCCCAGGGTCCTGGGATTGAGCCCCACATCGGGCTCCCTGCTCAGCGGGAAGCCTGCTTCTCCCTCTCACACTGCCCCGCTTGTGTTCCCTCTCTCGCTGTCTCTCTCTGTCAAATAAATAAATAAAATCTTTTTAAAAAAAGAAAAGAAAGTTATTATGTGGGGCTTTCTCAAAAGTCATTTAAATGGAGGCATACCTAACTGGCAGGAGCCCTTACTTATCCTTTTGCCTTTCCCCTTCTTGCTACCTTGGATGTAGACACGCGGCTGAAGTTGGGGCAACCACTTTGCAACCCCACGCTAATAAGCTGAGGATGAACTCCACATGCTAACAGGACTGGATAAGGCAGCTAGAAGGAACCTAGGATCTGGTTCATTATGGAACCACCTTTTCAGCCCTGGGAAAATTACCTCTAGATTTCTAGTTTTGTGAATGAAGTTCACCCCTTATTTGTCTAAGCCACTGTATGGCAGTTTTATTTTATTACTTGGAGCCAATCTAATTGAACAAATTTGGTACCAGAAGTAGAGTGCTTTAATTAAGAGAATCTAAATATGGCAACAGCTTACAGAAAGAAGGCTTTGACAGTGAGGACACAGATTTTGCAGGCTAGAAAAAGCACGGCCCTTGTATGATATCAGAGCATTCCCCATGGAAAACTCTCCTATTTCCTTTTTCATAAGCATTCCCCATGGAAAACTCTCTCCTATTTCTTGGGACATAAGCCCTGGTGTTTTAGGTTGTTGTTAGAGGAAAAGAGTAGATATAATTCATGTTGACATATGCTGGTGACTTCTTGCCACTGTCTGCAAAGATCCAAACGATAGGGGTGAATTCAGACTACGTGGATGGGCCCAGAAGTGTATCTGATGTGCCCGTTACAGGAAAGGAACCCCAAGCTTAGGAAATCCAAATATTTTATAAGGGACTGTAAGCATGATTGACCTTTGTTCTGGAAGGAAACACTATTGTTATCTTCCACGGGGCTGTCTTCTACAGAAACATCCTTGAAAAGATAGTTGGAAACTAAAGGTTCTATCAGTGCTTCAGCGCATAAGACACGTACAGATGCAAGAAGCCCAAGGAAAACTGTCTCACAACAGTATATCGTCAAAGAAACACCAGACCTGTCTGGAAACAGCCACTAATTGTTCTACCCGTAAGGCCACCCCAGGACCCTAAACTCACACCTATGAGATAGGAGTGGGCTATGAAGTTCTGTGAGGCTCCCAGGAAAAGGCATCCTTCCCAAAGCTCTTCTCATAGGATGCCATGGAGGATAATGGACTAGGAGGATTTCTCCAGAAGGCAGAACCAGAAGCTATCAGATGGGCTAACCAAGATCTTATACCACCACCAAGGCAAGAAGTCCTCAATCCTGCTACCAGAACCCCGTGTTTGGTGTTTGCTCTGACTGCCATGTTTCCCATTCTCTTTCCTGAATTGCAGTTGTTACTGAAATCCTGATCTTTCCCTATTGCACATTCAGTGCACTGGAGGTAGCCACCATGTCTTTGTGCTAAGGGCACAGGGCCCTGAGGAGACACATCTGGAACTGCACATCATCCAGGGCTAAGATCCTGAACTGTACACAGTACTTGGATGAACATTTTTTTTCCCTTCAAGATGGTCTCCCTTTTGGACAAGAGAGGTAGCATGTTTAGTTGTCTGAGAGATATTTGCATTATGTTCCTTCGGAGAATTTTAGTGTGATTGCTCATGCATCATTATTAAGTATAGAACAAAGACATATCGATATTAAACAGCTTGCTCATATTTTTTGGCTATTTATCATTTTTTGGACACCCTTGTTATGATTTCCAGCCTTCTGACGGCTCTCTCCCCTGAGGGGGGATTCAGGAAACAAATTCCCCAACATTTGACCTTAGGCTCCATCAGTTAGAGAGACCCACTTGAATCTACTGTTCGTGAACTGGCAATTTGAAGAAGAAAACTCGATGCATGATCTGCTTGGCCAAGGTGGCTTTCAGGGGCTTTCAGGGGCTACAGGGCCGGTGGCTTGTCCTCGTAGGTCCCCTCGGGCAGCAGTGGCTGTAACAGCTTTTGTAGGCCAGATGGGCCATGTCGTTTGGGGTGTTGTTTTAAGACCAGCCTCAAGCCTACTTGTCCAGCTCACCCAACATTTCTGTGAGCCGCCCCAGCTATTCCTTTTCTTTCTTTTTACCTTTTTATTGAAACATAATATGCATACAGAAAAGCACACACATTTGGCAGCATACCAAGGGTGGGGTCGTGGGAGGGGTCCACCCCCAGGTACAAACAGTAAGTAAGTACATTGTCTGTAGATCATTTAAAAACAATAACAAAGCTGATCCTGCTTTTTACTACCGCCCTGCACAACTCCTTCTAAATAATGTGAAGGACAGAATAGTCCTCCCTGAAAAAATCTTTTGAAGGTTATGTTTTAAGTAATCAGTGCAGTTACTATTGAATTAAACATATATATTTTATATAGCTTAAGAATATATAAAATATACTTACATATTATTATATTAACTTGTGGAATCTGATGCTATCTTATATACTTATATTAATTTATATGTAAGTACATTAATATATTATTCTGATGCTATTATATATATATCTTGTATATAAGAATCAAATTAACACACTTTTATTTCTTATTTTTTTGTAAGCATTATATTCTATAAGGAATTTAATTTGGAGGACATCCAGTTATATACCTGGGCCCTGACACATGTGGGCTCAGCTATGTGTGTACATCTCAAGAGTAACTCTTAAAGGTCTAAATCTTTTGAGCTGCCTTTCCACATGGATTGTGTTTCTGACCCCTGTGGTCCTACATATTTCTGTGTTTAAGTAAGGGGTTCAAAATAAACAACTGCTAGTGTGGTGAATGTAAAGACAAAGAAACAGAACTTAAATTACTTCAATTCTGTCAATCTATGACTACTTTAAGTTTTATTTTGTATTCAAAATTTGAACAGTGAAACCGAGGGGACTGCAAGATACTTTCGTAAAAATTTTTACTTTCCAAATTTTACTTCATATGTAGTGTATTTTACTGAATTTGAATAATGTCTTTAACATGAAATTTCTTTTTTTTTTTTTAAGATTTTATTTATTTATTTGACAGAGAGAGAGAGAGATAGCAAGAGTGGGAACACAAGCAGGGGGAGAGGGAGAAGCAGGCCTCCCTCTGAGCAGGAAGCCCGATGTGGGGCTCGATCCCAGGACCCTGGGATCATGACCCAAGCTGAAGGCAGAAGCTTAACCAAGTGAGCCACCTAGCCGCCCCATGATTCTGATATCAATTTCCAGTGTGTGTGTCTGTGTGTGTGTGTGTGTGTGTGTCTGTATGTGTCTGTGTGTGTAGGGGGTGGTTTCCCAGACCAGCAAGCAATTCCTGGACATCAACCACTACCCAGAGACAGCATCAGTTTCCACAGGTTAAGAACTCGGTCCCATAGGACTGCCCCCTACGCCCATCCTCCACGCCAATTCCAGGTCCAGGTGACTTGTCACCTGCGCTTCTGTTGAACCAGCTATAGATTGGAGTTCACAGCGACCAACTCCTCAGCTTTGATTAATTTGCTACAGCGGCCCATAGAACTCAGAGAAACACTTTACTTACCAGATCCCTGGTCTAGTATAAAAGGATATAACTCCGGAGCAGCCAGATGAAGAGATGCGTGGGGCAAGGTACGGGAAAGGGGGCGGAGCTTCCATGCTCGGAGCAGCCCACTCTCCCAGCACCACGTGTTCACCAGCCCGGAAGCTCTCCCGAAACAGTCCTCTTGGATTTTTATGAAGGCTTCATTACAAAGGCATGATTAGCCATTGGTGATTGAACTCAATCTTCAGCCCCTCTCTCCTCCTGGAGAGGAGAGGGGTGGGAGGACTGAAAGTTTCAATCTTCTAATCATTTGGTTGGTTCTCCAAGCAACCAGCCCTAGCCAGTAGGTCACTTCATTAACATAACAAGAGACACCTTTATCCCCGGGATCACAGGAAATTGCAAGGGTTTTAAGAGCTCTGTGCCAGAAAGGGGGATGAAGACCAAAACATATATTTCTTATTATAAATCACAATATCACAATTATTTAAAACCTTATATATAACATGTATGTGTGGATACACCCATATACCCATACACACACACACAAACACACACACGTAAAATTTAACTTAAAAAGATTTCATGGTCTGCATTTCTTTTATAGCTATTATTATTTTAGTTTTATCTCATGACTATTATTGAAAATTATTTTGTCATGTAGAGGAGGAAGGTGTTTAAAAATAAATACACTAGTGGGGGCGCCTGGGTGGCTCAGTTGGTTGAGCTTCCAGATCTTAGTTTCAGCTCAGGTCATGATCTCAGGGTTGTGGGATCAAGTTCTACATCAGACTCTGCGCTTAGCTGTGAAGTCTACTGGAGATTCTCTCTCTCCCTCTGCCTCTGCCCATGTCCCCCATCCCCGTTGGTGCTCCCTAAATAAATAAACAAATAAATAAATTCTTTAAACAAATAAATAAATACACTAGAGACACCCCTGCACATATCATAAATGTATGGCCAAATAAATCTTCACAAACAGAACATACCAATGTATCCAGAACAGATAAAGAGACAATATTTTTAGAACCTCAAAACAACCTGTTGCGTTCCCTCCAATCACAACACTCCTTCCCAAGGGTAACCACTATTCTGATCTCAGCATGGATTAGTTTTGCCTGTTTTTGTGTTAAACATAAATGGAATCACACAGTATGTACTCTTTGGTTTCCGGCTTCTTTTCCTTAACATTATGTTTGTAAGAATTATCCATATCGCTGCATGTAGTTGTAGATCATTCATTCTCATTATACATAGTATTCCAGTGTGTAAACATATTACGCTATATTATCCTTTTAGTGTTGATGGGCATTTGAGTAATTTCCATCTTTCAATAGCTCTGTGAATATCTTAGTATGTGTCTTCTGGGGAACACACCTACACATTTCACTTAAGTATATATCTAGGGAAGAGGTTGTTGGAACACAAGGTATATACATGTTTGCCAAACAATTTTCCAAAGTGGCTTTACTGTATTTCATATCTTTTTCAAAAAATATATTTTCTCAGGGCACCTGGATGGCTCAGGCGGTGAAGCGTCCCATTCTTGATCTCAGCTCAGGTCTTGATCTCAGGGTCATGGGTTCAAGCCCTGTGTTGGGCTCCACGCTGGGCATGGAGCCTACTTAAAAAATATTTTCTGCTTTATCATCTAGAATCACTTTCTACTCCGTATAGCTAGCTCACTACCTTACTGACATAGTTGCCATTTAAACACTAGGGAATTTTATATTAAAATATAGATGATCCAGTTTATTTTGAAAAGTGAACAGTCTGACAGCTCTGGGTTAAAATTCCTGCTTGTCAACAATTGACTGAAATTGCACAATGGCTGTTCCTTTAGCCAAGGCTTATGCTTCTGGGTTTGCCGCCGGGCCTACTACTCCCTGTTGTTACACCTGGCCTGCTTAAGTCATTGACCTCACATGCCTAGCCCATGTAAGCTCCTGTGTTTAGGATCTTTCATGATACTACTTACAAAAAACAAGAACAAAAAACTTTGTAAATCTGATTGGGGTGCCTGGGTGGCTCAGTCGGTTAAGTGTCTGCCTTCAGCTCAGTTCATGATCCCAGGGTCCTGGGATCGAGTCCCGCGTCAGGCTCCCTGTTCAGTGGGGAGCCTGCTTCTCCCTCTCCCTCTGCCACTCCCCCTGCTTGTGCTCTCTTGATCTTTGTCAAATAAATAAATACAATCTTTAAAGAAAAAAAAAGTAAATCTGATTGCCCTCTGTTTATAATATTTGAATGTCTCCCGTTGTAACATATGCAATGAGAATGAATGATGAGAGTGAATGATACATTGCTGCATTGGTATAATAGCAGTCCGCAAACTTTATTTTACGTTGGAATTGCCTAGAGAGCTTTGCAGATTCTTGGTCTTTCCAACTTCACCCATCATTCTTCTTGAGATTCTGAATCCTAAGAGCCCAGGGATCTGCATTTTAATGAGGAAGCACTAGAAAAGTCTGAGACAGGTGTTCCTTGGATCACAGTTTGAGAAACACTGGCCTATCAAATGAAATCCCAACTCCTTACCACGGCATATAAAGAGTCATATGCCCCATTGCCTACACACATTCACAGGCACACAGAGCCCAGGTTCAGACATTTTGAACTATTTGTACTTTCCTGAATTCACCAGCCTGTTTCATATCCTCAAGCCTTTGCTTATGCTTCTCCATTTACCTTGAATGTCCATTGTCCAACGTCCGCTGACAAACACACACTAACTTTCAAGACTCTGATCAAGCCTCATTTCTTTTGGGAAAACTCGTACACCCACTTCCCCCTCGCTCTCTCTCTAGAGAAATAAAGCACTCTTTTCTTTGTCTGCCTTCTGTATCCCATGCAAACTTCCATATTTGATCTCTCCAGCATTATATGTCTGCCTATCCCTACCAGTCTGTGAGCCTCTGAAAAGCCATGACTCTATGTTATTAGTCTTTGTAGCAAAAGGGCTAGCACAGTGCTTGATACTCATTAGATGTTTTAAAACAGAGAGCTACTCAAAGAATAAAAATATTACTCTCTGAAATTAAGCCAAGTACCACAACTCATCTCTAACTAGATATACTCTAGCTACAAAAATTCTTTTCAAACTCTGAAAGGGCAAAAGAAAAGGCTTAATAAGGAAAAACATATGAAACTTCTGCTGATCCAGAAGCTCCATGAATGAGCAGGATTAATATTTCAAATTATGTACTCTAGAATTTTCTTCTAGAGTCTCAAGAGATCAAGGTGAAATGCCCAGACTTCGGACTGTTTTCCTCTCTAAACTATTAACATCAGAATTAATAATGTCTAGCAGTTTTTCATTGCAGAAAAAGGGTGTTCTGAAGCATAGTTGTTTGGGATGTATAAGCAACCTAGATGCATTTGAATCTGAGGCAAAGACGTGGTTCTTTATGTTGGAGAGCTCTGTGTCTCTCCTCCAGTTATTAGTTCTCTGGCCTTATATCTTACCCCCATACACACCCTAAGATCAAGCTATAAAAAGTGACTTGTAGTTTCTCAAATGCAAAGATTCTCCCCCACCTCCTTCTGACCTTGGTGAACTTGCTTGTGGCTGTCAAGGCTCTCTTTCTGTATCACCCACTGGATGGAGCCTAAGCCTTTCCTGTCTGCAGCTTTCGTCTACACCTGCCAGGCTCCTGCCTCACTGGCTGCCCCTTATCTGTGTTCTCATCTCACCCCGCATATACACCATCACTACACTCCCCAACCCTGTGCGCCGGAATGCTGGAGTTCACTTCCCTTTCTCCTCACCCAGGGACTGTGTCTCAACTCTGTAGCCTCAGTGTCAGAACCACGGTCCCTCAATTAATGCTTTCTGAATCTCCCGTGCACTTACCATGTGTCAGATTCTGTCCTGGGTGCTTGGGATACAGAATGGTGAAGAAAATCAGCAAAGGTCCTGCCCTAGAGGACGGGACATTCTAGCAGAGGGAGACAGATAGGAAGCCTTAATAGATAAGCAAATCACATAGTATGTTAGAAGGTAACAAGTTCTATGGGGATAAAAAGAAAAAAATAGAGCAGGGTAAAGGGGAGCAACCAGGTAGGGGCTGGTGGCTTGTAAAGAGTGGTCAATTTACCCAATAGAAAGGAAGCCAGAAGCAAGATTATAAAGGAGGTTTCATGTGGCTTACATGTGGGGGACTGAATAGGGATTTCAGGTGGTAGCGAGAGGTTTAAACCCGAAAGGGCATTCTAGGGAGCAGAAGCTACACATCCAAAGGCATGCAGTCTTGAGTGCTAATGATGTGTATGTGGGGGGGGCAGTTGTGGGTGGCTGGGGGAGTGTGGGGTGCCCGGCCCAAGTAGTGGAAGATGAAGCTGGTGAGGAGCATGGGGCTGGGATGTGAAGGGACTTGCGTGCCCCGCTAAGGAGTTTGCACTTTACCCTGTAGACAGCCAGGGTCCTGTTGATGATTTTATGCAGGGGAATGTCATGTTTATATTTATTTTTAAAAAGATAATTCTGGCAGATGTACTGGAGTGGTGAGAGTCTGGGCAAGTCACTTAACCTCCCTCTTCCTCTGTTTTACCATCTATCAAATGAGATGGGCCATATCTGCTCTACTTACCTCCTAGGATTTGGGTGAGAAATAGATAAGAGACATGGAAGCACTTGGCAAAGTATATGGTATCGTAAAAAGGCAAGCTGGTGCTGTTGTTATTTCAGCTGTGCTGTGTTTGGAAATGTGGTTTTAGAGAAGCCCAAAGAATCCAGGAGCAAAGCAGAGGGATGACCCCACTTCTGTTTCCCTAAAAGAATAAAATCCAAAAAGGCTCTAATTTGTTGACTGCCTATTTCAGCACTCCACCACAAAGAGCTAAGGGGGTTTACAGAATATAAAGAAAACCAACCCTGGAGAGCGTAGAGTCTACCTGGAGAAGCACGATCCTTCTAGGAAATGAAAACAAGTACATGAAATTATAATCCAATCCAAAAGGAAAATGCTGGAAGGGGGCAGAGATTGAAGGAGTTGAGACTCCCTATAAGAAAAGACACTCATGAAATTTGTCCTAATGGAGATGACGATTTGCTAATAACAGCACATCTGTCATTCCACTCCCTATTATGAGGCTGAATGGGTAGAGGAACCAGGAAAATATTTCACCAGGTAGAAAATTTTATTTCATATTTGGTGGCAGCATGCAATCTAGTCTTCTAAAAGTAACACCAATAAACAAACTATGACATTTTGACATTTTAAAAATTATGAATTACTTGGTAGCCAACATGAGAAAGACTCATTACAGAAATATCTTGGGTCAGTCTCCCAAATGCTATTCCCTTTTCAGGTATTTGTTGGGTAAAAACAGATCACAGGCATATTAAATTATTTCTTTAGGTTCCTTCTTGAATGCAAGTTTGAGTTGGTTTCACCCATTTTGAATGGTATCTTTTTATCTCCAGCTAGCCCCCATTGCTCTGTAAATATATAGCATTTAAAATTTCTATGTCCAAAAAAATTAAATTTAACTTAAAAAATAAAATTTTTATGTCCATCTGTACTTTCTTTTGTAGATTACAATGACAATGTGTATATCTTTGTAAGACTGGCAGAACCCTCAGCATTTGGGAAAGACTGAGAAAGGATGATATAATAAATAGTTTAATAAGGGATACATTGGCTTCTTTTTGGCTTCTGTAGAAATATTATTTCATTTATTAAACATTTCCCAGGTTGGTAAATTATCCTTTTACTCAAGGTTTTTAGTTAGGAATTACATAATCTTTGAGATCTTATTTTGATAAAGCAAGCTTTCAACTGAAATGAAATTCTTAGTCTCTGAATTCTTAGTATGTATTTAGTATGTGCTTAGCACATGATCATCATCTTCTGAAACCAGTGATCTGATTAGGGAAACAAGATTTATACATAAGAAACAATTAGCAAAAATACAGTATAAAATGTGCAAAATGATGAGCTAAAAGAGTTGTGGGAGTGAATTAGCTTGGCTAGAAACAATTTTTCAGTTTCAATGCCAATGTGTCAATATTGGTAATTGATAATTGCCAATTGCCAATGTCAATTACCACAACTACTAGTGAACATAAATACGACAAGTTCTCCTTGCCAAGGGCATGGTGTGATGGAAAGAGCATGGCTTTGGCATCCAGCTGACCTGGGTCCTAATCCAGGCTCTCATACCTTTCAGTGTTGTATGACTGTGGGCAAATTATTTAACCCCATCTACGAAATGCAGCTATTAATAGTAACAATTAGGACTCCTGTAAATAAATAACAGCAATTCCTAGAAAGAAGATAAACATGCCAACATCCTTGTATTTAGTTCTTCTTCTTACCACCTACCCAAGAAAGAATTTTTAGCCATTGTTGGGTATTTTCCTGCGAGCCCTCAGAAACAGGGAAAAGGCAGTCACTTTCCTGCTGAAAGGTAGGATTCTATCCTTGGGCGATGAGAGGGTGCAGTGGGGAATATGATGAGGTGGTTAGGGTGGGATGAATTATGAAGAAAGGTGAAAATCTGGCAGAGTTAAGAGGGCTTGAGGAAAAAGTAGGAGGAAGCCACTGTTAGGTCTTGAGCAGGGGAGAGAGTCCAGATAAAAGTGACAGACCATGGAGTTGGTGGGGACAATGGAAATGGAAAGGAAAAACCAGATATGAGACATTTAAAATACCATCTTGTCCTCTTATGCCAAATGTAATACATGCATTGTAGCAAGCTGGGAAGTATACAAATATAAAGGAGAAAATAATTACCAAAAGTCCTTCCCCCTGAGATACTCATTGCTTATGTTTTGCCATATTTCTTCTGAGTCCCTCCACATTCATTACCCTAATAGACATTTGGGGAGAATATTGAAATAAGGATGAATCAAAGCTTACAGGTCACCTCTTCCAGGAAGCCTTCTTGGATTTCCATGCCGGATTCATCCTCTGTGCTTATAATATTTTATACATATGCAGAATTCTTCTTTAAGGGAAGATGGCTTGTGTATCTGTAAGGAAAGCAACTTACAATGTTCCTCTTGAGTAAAAGGAAATCCTGCTTTGGGGTAGAGCAGTTCAGGGTGAGTTGCTGAGTTACTTTGCTGAACAACGTGTAAAAGACAGTCTTGCTGTGAGCAGAGAGCATTTCTATAGAAATTATTATTTAAACAGGGCTATCACTTGCTGGGGCCAAGGGAGAGATGTTGGGGTGCTTGACTTGGGTGGGGGCTGAGGACAGGCTGTAGAGGTTTAAGAGCCAGCTGCCGCAATGCAACGGCGGGCTGAAGGCTGAGCAGAGAGATGTATTGTAAGTGGCTTCTCGGAAAGAGGCGTCATCAATGGACCCTAG
The DNA here is from genome assembly GCF_964656455.1 of Halichoerus grypus. NCBI lineage: Eukaryota > Metazoa > Chordata > Mammalia > Carnivora > Phocidae > Halichoerus > Halichoerus grypus. The sequence goes on from NC_135722.1 coordinate 26,722,791, forward strand.
GTCTGGCAGTGTTCTCATAAACACTAGGCTATTTATTAGCAGCGCTTTGTGGAATTAAGGGAAGCAATTGCGACTGCTGGAAGGGCTATGGATGGGTGGGAAAACAGGAGTCTGAAGCACTGGATAAGACACTTAAACGGATAAGGTCCTTATTACACCAGGTACTATGCTGAGACCTCTATAGGCATGAACTCCTTTAATCCTTGCAACAGCCTTATTACCCCCTGCTTATGAATGAGGAAACAGGGGCACAGAGAAATTTAATACCTCCAAAACATCTAGGAAGTAATGGAGCCATGATTCAAGCCCAGGTAGTTTGGCGAGCCGAGTTTCTGCTCTTAACTATTGAACTCTGATGTCTCTTGGACCGTGCCATCTACAGTCACAGAGGATGCTGGTTCAGACAAGGTCCTTTGGGAATGGAAGGGAAAGCTGGAGAACTTGAAGACTTCCATCAGAGCCCTGACCAGATGTGTTCATTCATGTTCGTTCTCTCCCATCCACCAGATTGATTTCCTCCTGGGCAGGAATGTGTCGTATATCCCGTGTATCCTCCACGCCAAGCATGATGCCCTGCACGTAGCAGCCACTCAAAAATAGTCACCCCAAAGAGCACACGGGACACATCAGTGATGACTCCAAGGTGTTGAGTCTGGTTTACTGAGAATCGTGTAGCTCTGGAGAGATAGCTAACTTTTTAGTTGGACGATCCTTACAGATTAATAACCATGCTATTATTTTTTTTCGATTTTTTTAAAAAGATTTTATTTATTTATTTGACAGAGAGAGACACAGTGAGAGAGGGAACACAAGCAGGGGGAGAGGGAGAGGGAGAAGCAGGCTTCCCGCCTAGCAGGGAGCCCGATGTGGGGCTCGATCCCAGGACCCTGGGATCATGACCTGAGCCGAAGGCAGACGCTTAACGACTGAGCCACCCAGGCACCCCCATGCTATTATTTTTTTAAAATGTGTATATTTCTCAGCCTTTCTTCCCAGAAAAGTCTGCCTTAGGAGATGGGCTGAATTTTGCTTGTAATTTTCTCTCCAGTGGCAAGGTGCACTAGGGCAGAAAGCAATCTGAGATTTACAGCCTTGAATATTATCAAGATATTTGAGAACAGGTAATAAGAGCAATCTATGAACTTGGTAGGATTTATAGCATGTTTAAATCTTGTGTCTAGCCTTGATATATAACAAAACACAGTGGGACATTCAAGAAAAATTCATGTAGGATGCAAGGTGCGTAGAATAGCTAGCTAGGGCCCCGGTGCCTGAACTTGGAACTTATGTTCCCTACTAACAAGTCCATGGGGAGTTTTGGACTACTAAGGAACTGTAGCTAAAGACATTTAACTGTGTTTAATTTAAAATAAAATACCCTAAATAACCTGTGTTTGGTATTATTGCTATTGATATTGTTAGGTTAAAGTCAAAAGCAAAAGCAAGATTTTATTGCAAAACCAAAAGGCTATTGTGAAAATAATTCAAACCCACACAAAAGTGGAGAGAAGAGTATAATGAATTCTTAGGCACCCATCATTCAATTTCAATAGTTATTAATTTGTGGCCAATCTTGTTTCATCCATTGATCCTTACTCTACTCCAGATTATTTCGAAGCAAATCCCGTTTCTCATTTGGCTATAAATATTTCAGTATACAGCTCTAAATGAGAAGAACTTCTTTTTTAAACTGATCACACCTAAAATATTAATCCTAATTCTTTAACATCATCAAATATCTAGTCAGAGTTCAAGCTTCCCTTATTATTGTTTGATTTTTTGTAGTTTGCTTGAATAAAGATGCAACTAGATTCTATACCTTGTGATTGACTGACATGGCAATCTATTTACAGGCTTAATTTACAGGTTTCCCCGCCATCTTTTTTTTTTTTTCTGGCGATTTTGGTTTTATAGAGTACCTCACATGTAGATTTTACAAATTGCATCTAACCTAGTATTGTTTAATATGTTTCTTTCGTCTTTCCATTTCCTGTGAATTGGTTATTAGATCTAGAATTTTTATTAGATTCATTTTGGCAGGATGTTTTATAAGCAGTGGTTTATGAGTATCAGCATTGTGGTATTAGCAACCATGGATCATCGTTACATAGATCCACTAATTCACTGGGGTTGCACGATTCACTAATTCATTAGGGGTTACCTTGATTTTCCTAATTCTAGAGTTCCTTCATTATTTATCAGCTGAAATAATCCTATAAAGAGACACTTTCTCTGTTCAACTATTTGATTACCCTAGGATATAGCCCATATAAGAAAAGCAGGACAAATGCTTGATTCTTTCCTTTTATTTACCAGATTTTAAAATAGTAAGTTGATTCCCTAGCATCCTCCAAAGATGACAAGGGAGATACTTTTTAAATATCAGTTAAAACTCATGGATTTATATATATTTGATATATTTCAATCCATTGTGATTATTGGCCAGTGGGAGCTTTGGCGAATTGTCCCCTGACTCCTTTTAAGAGACTTCAGGAGTCTTTTCTAGCTTTTATCTGAAATGTTTCAGGCTCATCTAGTAGATTTCCTCCCCTACTCCTGGCATCAACTATTTATCCAAGGAGCTCTGAGTCATTTTGGAGCAAAATGGCATTTAGAAACCATAATCTGAGAACTATGGAGAACAGGATTTCTTTGGATTAAAAAAAAAAAAAACTAAAACTAAAAAACTTTGTAGATCCAGATATCAAAAACTTTGGATATATAGAGAACCACTCATTTAAAGCAGCTCACAAGATTCCTAAAGATTTTTCCCCTGAAAGAGTTACTACTTTGATAAAGCACTGTATTCTTTGAACATCTAAATTTAAAAAGAAAACATACTACCTAGAAGCAAATAATAACAATATCGTTAACTCACACTTGAGGCCTATGGTAGGCTGAATGTGTGTGCTCCCTGAAAGATGCCCACATCCTAATCCCTGGAACCTGTGCATATTACCGTCTATGACAAAAGCAACTTTGTTGCTGCGATTAAAGATCTGGAGATGGGAAGATTGTCCTGGATTATCCAGGTAGGCCCTAAATATCATCCCAAGTGTCCTTAGAGAGGGAGACAAAGGGAGATTTGACTACAGAAGAGAAGAAGGTGATCTGACTACCCAAGTGAAATGGGAATGATGTGGCCATAAGCCAAAGAACACCAACAGCCACCAGAAGCTGGAAAAGGCAAGTAACAGATTCTCCTCTGGAGCCTCCAGAAAGAACTGGATCGGCTGATGTTGATTTTTAGCTCCAGAGGACTTATTTTGGATTTTTGTCTTCCAGAATCATAAGAGAAAAAAATTTCTGTGTTTTAAGCCACTACATTTGCAGTAATTTGTTAGAGAGACAAAAGGAAACACAGAGACTCATCCTCAAAGGAGAGAGAGGAAGCAGGGCCATATATCTGGGAGTGTAACAGAAAATCAGAAAAGCTGCAAACCTTAGGAGGCTTCTCAGATCTGGGGAAGGGCTCGTGTTTAGATGAAAGTAAAAGGACTAGTTAACAGGTAGCTGTTAAGCTTCACCTTCCATGGCTGTTTCAGCCGCTCAGACTTCGACTGGAGCAGCTCTGGAGAGAAGGTGTTTGGAGACTCCGGGGCAGGAGGTCTGAATGCAGCTAGCCACAGCCAGGTTTAAGGAACGTGTGCAACTCACAGGAACGAGGTGCCAAGGTGATGGGATCTGGCAAACCCATGGTGTTACTTGGGGCTGGCAGCAGGATGGGAGGCAGGAAGAGCAAAGGCTTTCCGACGCACTGTGCTTGGTAATAACAATGACTGTCAGCAAGTAATAAGAGAGCTTTTCATCACCCATCAGCAGTGGAATAATTCAAAACATATTTTTGTGAGGAAAGAAGAGGTAATAGGATTGTGCACTAGTAGGAACTAAGGAGCTGAAACTATTGCTTTTTTAATAGGGGTTCAGAGTCTGCTGTGTGTGTGGTTTACACGAGAAAGTGGGAATCACCCTGCTGACCAAACGCTTCGTAAACTCTTCCCTCTGACTTATGGTTCCTGGGACGGACACTGGCGGCATTTCGCTTCATGCTTCAAAAGTTTAAATAAATAATCCTTCACTTCAATTCAGCAGCTATCAGGGAAAATGATATTGTTTTTACTCACCCTGGCGAGGGGAGGCACTTGTGAAATGCCCACGCTTTCAAGCAGAAACAGAGCATTTCCGCCAATGAAGCGTGTAGCGAGGTCCCGAGTCACCAGCCTAACTTTTTATCGCAAAGGAAAGATGAATGCCCCCATCTAAACTTCAGCTGCCTGCTATTTTTCCTGTATATGGTCAGTGGTTTCCATAGCATCGAGGATGAGAAAGGCTTTTGATAATGATGTTTTCTTCTCTTGGCTGACGGAAAGTTTTTGCTATTTAGGTGAAAAAGTCAGAACATTTTGTGGGGTGGGTTGTGAAATTCATGAAAAAAGCAGCAGATTCACGCTGGTGTTGAGTAGCCTCAAGGGGCCACGACAAGGTTACTGTACTTAGGAAGAAGGGAAATGGATGTCCTTTTAAAATTCCACAAAGTCTCTTTCATAAAAGTGTATCAATCCCCATTAAAAAACACAACTTGATGTGTTTGACTTGATGACTTTGACTTCTTTGGCAAAATAACCATGAGAGTTTGCCATGAACGGGACATCAAAGAACCAATAAACTTAATGAGTAGTTTCCAACACTCCAGACTCACTAGCTAGTATGTTTCACTGCTACCATGTCCACATTTAAAACAAAACACAAAAGAATCTCAATTCTAATGGACATACCTCTGAAGCTTTAATACAGAGACTGTGCTCAAGACCTATTGTCTGAACAGGTAAAATAGTGATGTAAAGGCTTTGGCCCAGTATCGGCCTCATGGTGCCTAGAATACTGTCATTAAAGACGAACTGCTTTCCATTAAAAAGTCTTCTCTAGATTCTCTTCTCTGCAAATGCAAAGGATGCAATGCTGAGTCATACACGGTCAGATTACTTTTCTCTGGGAAAACAGGAAGCAAGTTGGGAAGCCTTGGGAACTAGGGGTAAAGTGAGGCTGATAGATGGGGAAAGGTCTGGAAAGGGGCAATGAGGTTGGCCAAAAGGACAAGCTCCATCCTGTTCACAGGATTTCAGAGGATTGCCCCAAATCTTTCCATTATCTCAGAAGTTGCAAACTCTGATGTCAGGGTAGCATCTTAAATTACAAGGTAACCTAAGTGAGTGGTGAAGACCATGGCAAATTGGATAACAGGTCTGTGTAAAGAAGCCGGCATCTTCTTAGCTGCAGCCCATTGTCACCACGCACATTGCCAGATGCAAATATGGGCTTAGTCTTGCTAGAGATTCTGATTTTTTTTAAAAAGCCGGAAATCCATATTTTTATATGTAATCTTCGGATTTTGAAATATAAACAACTAATTCCAGTACTCTTAAAACACTGTGCAGACTAAACAAAATGTGTCTGTGGGCGGAATCAGGCCCTGGGGCCACCACTTTACATCTTTTGCATTAGCTTAGAACAAATTTTGCATTTTTGAGAATATGCAGGTTATTTATGAAGAAAGGCCAGGATTCTCTTACATCTTCTATACAGAATGTCCCAGGTAAGAATGAAGATGGAAAATAATCACTTAAAAGGGAATTTGAAGTGATATTTTTTAAAAAGGCCTTTTGGCCTTTAATCTTACAGACTACTAATTTCCAAAGTTACTGGGGTCAGCATGTTTCTCCCCTGCTCCTTCAGGGAGGTTGTCTCATACAATTGTAATGGAGTTGATAATTTTGTCACATTCTCCAGGAGGATCCCCTAGCCCCCTAAATGAATTTTTAAAAATTTGCATACATTAGGGTTCACTCTTTGTACTGTGAAGTTCTATGGGTTTTGGAAAATGTATTGCATCATTTAACACCACTAGTATATCATACAGACTAGTTCACTGCCCTAAAAAAAAAAAAAAAAAAGCCTTGTGCTTCACTGTTCAAATGACTTTGTGGTCTAATCACCATGAGCCAGACATAAGAGATAGTATGGGGCTCAATCTATATGATACTATTTTAAGTAATCATATTTTCTTTTCAAAAAATGTGTAGGAATGTATTGGCCAAACAGGAATGAATTGGCAGGGTTTAGTTGCCTAAGTTGATATTTGAAACAGAAAGTGATTTTATATAAGGTTATAGGTTGGACACCCAGAACTACTCCCAGAACAACCACCAAAGAGCTGACCCACCAGGAGTACTGTTAACCTCTGCCTCAATTAGGAAGGTGGAAATCACCTTCCTTCTCGTTGCCGTCAAGAACACAGGGCTCTAGTTACATGTTAGAGATCAGGAAGCCATTGCACAGGAACTGCCCTTGATCTGCACAAATGTAAAGGCTATTCCCTACTAACTTGTTGCAGTAAATCCCAAGATCTTCCTAACTGTGACTACCAACAGCTTCAGCCAAGGAAGTGAAAGGATGGCCCCCTCCTCATTTGTGCATTCCAGCTTCTACACGATACATCTAATGGACATAACCTAGTTCACCTCCAGAAACTCCAGCGTAATGGAATGGTGGCTCTCCCAAAGATATGTCCACCTAGAACCTGAGGATGTGACATTATTTGGAAAAAGGGTTTTTGCAGAAATAATTATGTTAAGAATCTCGAGATGAGATTATCCTGGATTATCTGGATGGGCTGGAAATCCAATGACGTGTCCTTATAAGAGACAGAGAGGAGAAGACACCAAGAAAAGAGAAGGCCACTTGAAGATGAAAGCAGAGATAAGAGTGAGTGATGGAACCACAAACCGAGGAATGCCCAGAGCCATCGGAAGCTGGAAGAGGGGTTTTGCCCTAAGCATCAAGGGAGCACAGCCCTGCCAACACCTTGATTTTAGACTTCTGGCCTCCAGAACTATGAGAAATACATTTCCTTGTTTTAAGCCATCTAATTTGAGGTAATTTGTTATGGCAACCCTAGGAAATAATACACCTAGCTTCAAGTGACTCTAGGAAGTGTCCTCCTCCTCAGCTTTCCAGCCTCTGCCATATAAGAACATTCGTACAAGGAGGGTGGATGGATGCCTAGTGCTAATCTATACCATGTTTACCACTTGGAAATAGAAATTACATGGATCATGGGAAAACAAAGATTTCTTCTGAGCATGTCTGTTTGGTGATAGCTAAACTCAAACCAGTTTATTTACATTTAAAAGTCTACAGATCCAGCCTTCACGTCATGCCCTTAAATGAATCCACAGCAACTGAACACACCTAACATAGAATGCCAATAGCAATGTCCTTCTTTTTTTAAAGAACAATGTTGCCTGTGTAAATTGGCCAAATTTACCTTAATTTATGAAGCATCAGAAGGTAGCTTATTTTTGTAAAAAAAAAACCAAACTTGGGTATTCTTTATTTCACCTGCTATATGCACAGCGACCTTTGATGGCACATGATAGTGTGCCTCCTGAAGTTAAATGTAAGGCACAGAATACCATGCTGTGGAATATACATTCTATTTAAGATACACAAGAATATGTCCTGTTTCTAGCATCATCTAAGGTTGGTTAAATGAGATTTGTAGTCTTACAAAATAAAAGAATCATTTTCTCATGTTGTCTCAACAAAATTGAATCTAAGTAAGCCATTCTACAACAAATTATTATCTTATATAGCAGTTACTAGTGTTGAGGTATGAATTCTACCACCCCTTTCCTGGGAGACTGAGCTGGTCCCTGTCAGATTCTGTGCAGGTGGAGGTTATCCTCTGAAATTAAGTGGGATACCAAAACTGGGAGAGGGAGCAGAGTCTAGAATCTGGTGGAATCCAAAGTTCAAAAAGCCTGAAGAGAATATAGTGTGTCTTCAAAAAGAAGGGGGAGTGAGGGTGAAGTAAGGGTATGGAGCCAGGGATCTCAGACTGTAGAAAAATAACACAGTGATGAGAGAATCTGGGGAAAGGTCCTCACGGGTTCCAGGAGGCATCTGCTGTTTGTGTGTTCTTTTTAGGAAGAGCTAAGCTGTGGTGCCTGGTGGGATAAGCAATTTAAAGGGTCAGAGTAGAGGGTGCCCCCTGGGACAATTAACCTCCTGTTGTAATGATAAGCTTCTGATAAACATAGAAACTCACTGAAGTGAGTGATCCACATTTTCTGTCATAAAGATTGTGAACATACAATAATAAGCAATTCAGCATTAAAGATGCAAAGTTCAGCCTCTATTCAGAAATTTAGAAGCCTTATATGTTTAATAACATCACAGAGTAGATAGCAGCTGTATGATGTAATGTCTGCATGGATGGATGGATGGATGGATGGATGGATGGATGGATGGATGAGAAACTTCTATCTCCCAAAAAACGTCCCTCCCACTTAACATTCTACCATTTCCTTGGGCCAAAGCATTACCACAAACAGCCTCTGTTAACATGCAAATACATCATACTGAGTTACAATAACAAAGGCCTTTTCTATAGAGTTGTGAAGTTTTCAAAGCATCACCTTGTAAATATTCCATATCATTTTTCTAACATTTATGAGGAGAGATCAGGGAGGAAATAGGAGCTTTGATGGAGAGATATGGGAGGACTAATTTGGGAGCAGAGGGCATGGTCAGAGAGGACAGCTTGAGTGGAGAGACACACATCAGAGGGCTGCAGGCGTCACAGGGACACTCTGGGGCCAACAGGGGCCTGAGAAGCCCAGGAGACGGGGCACAGCCAAGGAGAGTGCGCTCTAGATGACTTCATTGCTTGAGTGTCTTGCACCCCACAGCTCAGAGGGAGGTGTTTGCTGGCAATTTCCAGAGGCAAATCCATCATATAATTGATCTCCAGGGGCAAAAATCTGGGACAATATTTTTATTGCAGTAGAATATGGTGGGGACTATTGAATTATAGCTACAACCCTAGTATTTGGTAACTTCGTGCAAGAACTTTTCTTTACCAATTTATGCCTGAAATTTAAAAGACATTTTGTGTGTAATATCTCACTACTTTAGTACCACTGTCATAACCTTTAAGTACTAGTTATTGGCAAGCATTTTTGTGGCCTTTTCTTGGAAAAAAAGGGTCAACTAAAAACTGTATTTTTAATATAGTATGAGCCTAAATAAGGGATAAAACCAATTAAGTGGAGAAAAGACAAAAAAAGAAGCTGTCCATATTAAACAAACACACACTAATAACCATAAGTAGCAATTTTCAGATTGGTGGGAGTCTTTTGGTGCTTTGGCTTCCACTGAGTTACAAAGCAAACCTTACTTTGAATAGTTGATCAAATGGAATGAGTTTACGTATTGATTTGGTAGCCCTCATAGTCTTGTTAGAGCCAGGCTGAAAAGGTTGGGTCACATTCCTTCCATGACATTTTAACGAGCAGTTTAGGGAGTGTGGCTGGTGTGATAGTAAGTGGGGACAAGTGGCAAAGATTAACTCACTGTTCATCTTGCCTCCTGCAGAATTTAATACCCCACTGTGGCTGTCAACACAATGATAGAAAATATAAATTAGATTAGGCTCTACAACATCTTGTATACAATAACTTCACTTGCTAATTAAAGTAGTTTTTTTAAGGTTTTCAGTTGTTACTAATATTCCTTTCCCTAACTTTTCTATAAGGATCATACATTTATAGCAGTATACATTTTTGTTGAAATACAATGCACATATCATAAAATTCACCATTTTACAATGTACAGCTCAGTGGGGTTTTTTTTTTGCCCAAAAAGTTTGTGAAACCGTCACCAGTACCCATTACCAGCCATTCCCCAAGTGTATTTATATTTAATTGACTTATAAATAAAAAGAGAGTTTGTTTAGGAATACATCATCCATGAGAATCAGGGGCTTAAGACATACTTTTAAGCTGGAATGAGTGTGCCACTTTCTCTGATAAGTCAGCTTGTGCCAGTCCCTTGATTTTTCAGATTCTTGCCAATTTAACTTTTTTTAACTGCATGCAAATTTCAGCTGTGGCCAGAACAGAGAAAAAGCAGTATGTGAGATAATGAGTGGTTTACAAAAGGTTCTACATATCATTTTATATCATTCCCTTTCATAAAAAAAGAAAAATCTTCCCTGGATTTTATTTATTTTACTAGTTACTACTACTGATAAAACTTCAATAACCTACTTACACATTTGTGGGCAGGAGTTTGGAAATCGTAGGTCAATGATCTAAGACAGTATCTGGCACAAAGCTGTGAAACAGCTGTTAACCTTAAAAAATAAAACTGCTAATTATTTTACCAGCAAAAATGGGTTTATTTGGGACTCGCACAGAATTGCAGTCCCAGATAAGCAAGCCACAACAAAATCATAGGTAAAGTCTGCAGAACAACGAAGAGGGCCGCTCTTTTATAGAGGAAAATGGGAGGGGACAAGGAGTCCATTGGAGTAACCTGCGAGTTCAAAGTATAACGGCTTTTCATTGGCTGAGTTGTGACCGCCTCTCAGTGGCTGGGCTGTTGTCGTGGGGGAGGGGAGACTTTCTTCCAGAACAAGGTAAGTGGTCTGCAACTGATGAAGAATGGTGGGGTCTGAGAGCTCCCCTTGTCAGCCTCCCATTCTAAACAAGGTTTCCTTTTATACATTTTCACATTACTAACAAAAATAATTTGTGTCCCCATGTAATATTTAATTCATAGATATCAAAAGATTTTATCATAATGTATTGACTTATCAAATCACTATGTTGTATACCGGAAACTAATGTAACACGGTATGTCAACTATACTTCAATTAAAAAAAAAAAAAAAGACTTTGCAAACCATTCTTCATCTATTTTTCAGGAGAATTGAGTAAAATCCTAACATGAAAAATACCTTATAATACACTGACTGTATGTTATTGGCAAGAGCTACAATTTATTGTCTTGTAGTTGACAATGGATACCAATATCTGAATGTTTTACAAAGTAGATGGTAATAGAATACAATACCAGTAAAGGGTAATGTAAAAACTAGTAGCTGATGGGGCGCCTGGCTGGCTCAGTCGGTAGAGTGTGTGACTCTTGATCTTGGGGTTGTGAGTTGGAGCCCCATGCTGGGTATAGAGATTACTTAAAAATGAAATCTTTTTATTTTTATTTTTATTTTTATTTTTTTTATTTTTTTAATTTTTTAAGATTTTATTTATTTATTTGACAGAGAGAACGAAAGAGCACAAGCAGGGGGAGCAGCAGAGGGAGAGGAAGAAGCAGGCCCCCTTCCGAGCAGGGAGCCTGATGTGGGACTCGATCCCAGGACCCTGGGATCAGGACCTGAGCCGAAGGCAGATGCTTAACCATCTGAGCCACCCAGGCGCCCCTGAAATCTTTTTAAAAAGTAGTAACTGAGTTATTGTCAAAATGAGTAATAAAATTTTAGAAGATTGACTTCAGGGGCACCTGGGTGGCTCAGTCGGTTAAGCATCTGCCTTTGGCTCAGGTCATGATCCCAGGGTTCTGGGATCGAGCCCCACATTGTGCGGAGCCTGCTTCTCCCTCCCCTGCTCCCCCCTGCTTGTGTGTTGTCTCTCTCTCTGTCAAATAATAAAATATTAAAAAAAAAAAGACTGACTTCATACATCTGAATATAATGTGAATAGGAGATGCAGCTTTCATTTCAAATGCATCCTTTTATACATGCACAAGAAAAAGAAGGCACATTTGTTTAAGTTTCCATTCACTACAGTAGCCAGTAGTTAAATACTGATGTCTACCATTTCTAGAAGTATTTCATGGGTTTGAGGGTGTAGCAGTTTTTAAAGAGGGTCACCAAATTTTTAACACTTCTCCCTTCAAGAGTTAGGGTTTATGCTCCCTTCCTTTGGAAGTAGTAGGCAGTCTTATGACTGCTTCAACAAAAAGAGTACAGAGAAGTAATATGTGTGATCTCCAAACCAAGTCATAAAAGGCCATGCAGATTCCACCTTGTTCACTGGCACACTGGCTCTTGTAAGAAGTCTGACCCCTCAGGCTGCCACACTGGAGAAGCCTCATGAAGTCATTCTGTTGACAATCCCAGCTGAGCCTAGCCTTACAGCCATCTCTATTGGTCACCAGACCTGGGGGTGAAGCCATCTTGGATCCTAGAGATGAGACCATCCACTAGACAAATACCCCCAAGTGGTATACCACATGGAACAGTCAAGCCTTTCTCAAAAACCTAACCCACAAAATTACAAGATACAATAAGAAGAGCTATTGTTTTAAGCCACTAAATTTCAGGACATTTGTTACACAGCAATAATTGGAATTGAGGGTCATCTGTCTGCATCATCTGCCCTACTGTTGATCCCTTGGATTGGTTATATCGGCTAAGCTGATACTCCCTTCCTCCCTCCCAGCTCTAAATGTTCTTCAAAAAGAAACCTTCCCAGGGAGAGATAGTCTTTTCAGTTCTGGCCTGCTCTTCTCTTCCTATCCCTTGCCCCATCCTCCATCGTTTTGTTTGCTTTGCCCTTTTGCTGAAAGCCTTTGAATTTATGTCAGACCTCAGTTGTTTTGGTCTCTGAATAGTTCAAGCGATCTGACCTAAGGCCTATCATACACAAATACATTTGGAAATTTTACAAAAAGTAATTTCTTGAGTGATTTAAAAATTCTTTCCACTTAATTTGTCCAGTATAACATGACTGTTCTTGAAGTCTTTTCTTTCATTAAATTGGATATTCATGTACAAAGCGAAGTGGAAAATTGAAGTCATCTCCCTTGATCTATAATTTTTTAAAATACAGAAAAGAGAAACAAAGAGAAAACGGAGATGCCAGTTTTCCACATTTCTAAATGAGTATATCTCTTCCTCTAAAGAGAAAAGAAGAAAAATCCATGAAATCCAGTCCACAACAATAGATTCTAAGTTGGTCAATGACTTTTTAAGTTTGGGGTGAGTTTTGACTTATATCTTGGCTGAAAATTTAAGAATCATCCATCTCTAGCTACATATACAGTGTAAATGATATAGGAATGAACTGGTATTGGAGAAAGAAGTCTCTTGAATTAGCAGCTAAAGCCTCAGGATATCTTAGGAGCATATATGATGAATCCACATTTCCTCCCATCCTTCCCTGAGAATACAACTATGCTTTGAGTAAATTTGTGTACATCTTATCAGAGGTGTATCTTGGTATCTTCTTTTCTTTTAACAGTACAGCTGTGAGTTTCTGGATGATGGTTAATGAATGAAAGCAACATTTATGTAAGTACAGGAGCTACCCAACTGCATGCATGTGTGGGAGAGAGGTCAAGGTTGTTGGAAGGAAAGAGAGAGAGGAAGAGACAAAAGTCACATTAAAAAAAAAAAAGTAGCATGAGAATGAATAAAATAATTTTCTCTTGACCCAAGACAAAGATATGTTCAACATCACGCTTGCTGCTAATCAGCTAGTGTTAGGTTTACTTTTATTCTCCTCGTTGAATTTCTTGAAGAAAGGCAATATATGTGGCTTTCAAATTTTTCAAAATCTTCTGATCAGGATTTTGGGACATTTCATAGACTCTTCAGTGACCCCACAGGAACCCCACTGGACCCCCAGGATATGGCATTAAAGTTGGAAGTAACCATTGACATCATCTAGTCCTTGCTACTCAAAGTGTGGCTCAAGGGCCAGTAGCATTGACATAATCTGGGGGGCTTGTTAGAGATGCCCCACTTCAGACCTACTAGGTCAGAACTACCTTTTTTTTTTTTAAAAAAAGGTAATTAATTAATGTATTTTTATTTATTTTTTTAAATTCCAGTATAATTAACATACAGTATTATATTACCTTTAGGTGTACAATATAGTGATTCAACAATTCTATACATTACTCAGTGCTCATCATGAGAAGTGTACTCTTAATCCCCTTTACCTATTTCACCCATCCCCCTACCCACCTGTCCCAGTTTGCAGAACTAACTTTTGAACAAGATACCAAAGTGATTTGTGTGTACGCTAAAGCATAAGAGACATGAATTTAGTCCCTATCCTACCCCATATAAGAACCGAATGGAGTGAATGTTGGCATATCCTAAGATGATGAAATTACCATTATAATGACAGGTAAAGAGAGTTCAGACTTCCGCTTTTCAGTAGGAAAACAACAAAATTTTGAGCCCAAATCAACCAATCAAACAAAACCAACAAAGTGGTGGAAAATCAAAGAAGATGAATGTAATGTATGACTTTAATGGGAAGAATTAAGAGTAGCATCAAGATAACACCAAACCAAACCAAACAAAACAAAACCAAACACAGCCGGGTGGTGGGGGCCATGATATAGGACAGATTGGAACCATTAGTCCAAGGGAGCAGGGTGACCTAGGGATTACTCTATGCAATTAGTAAACAGGAGACACTTCTCTGATGGTTTTCAAATGACCCTGGCCTTGTGGATTTGCTTGTGGAAATTCCTAACCTGTAATAGACCAGCAAGTCTAAAAAAGAAGTCCTTAGTACTGAAGTATTTGTTTATTTGTTTGTTTTAGCACAATTTTGTTTGAAGCAAGTAACCCGTGTTTTAGGACTGTCTTAGCAGGTGTTTTTCTTAATCTTTTTTTTTTTTAAAGGAGAACTGCTGAGTTCAGAGGAAATGAGCACTCTTTTATTTAAATTTCCTGAGATTAGAAGAAGAACATATTGCCAAACAATGCCTCTTCACTTCAAAACCTCTCCCCATAAATTATTTGAGGATATCTTATTAAAAGTCTGTAAAATTTCCTATTAAGAACGGTTGATTGCAGTCCAGACCATCATAGCTTTGGTGCTTTCCCTGAAATACCACAGCTGTCGGGAAGAAATATATTTTGAGACAAAAGGTTTTGTTTCCCCAGCAATAAATTATTTTAGTGATATCTCGAGATAGATAAAACTTTCACTTATGTTTGAGTGAAGGAAGATTCTACTGATAACTTGTTAAAAATCTATAAAAAGAATATGAGAATGTAGATGTAGATAGCAAATTAAAATCAGACTTCCTTTAAGTTTAGCAAAGCAATTACTTGTAAAGCCGGTGAAGATTATTATTATGGATAATGAAGTGATTTACTGGAAAATGTGGAAATGACATTCAATATGGCCACATCTCTGCACAACCTCAAGATGGTATTTTCAACTTTAACCTTGGAGCCATTAAGGAAAAAAAAAAAAAGCAAGTTACCTCTAGTAATATTTTATGTAAATTGTTAACCCCAAACCCTACTTATAGTGATATGAGTCCTGAATAAGGTAAGAAATGGCTTGTTTGAGACTCTTAACTATAGAGGACAAACTGATGCTTCCCAGAGGGGAGGTGGGTGGGGGGATGGGGGGAAGAGGGGATGGGGATTAAAGGGGGCAGCTCTTGTGATGAGCATTGGGTGTTGTATGGAAGTGTCGAATCACTAAATTCTACGCCTAGAACCAATATTACACTGTATGTTAGCTAATTGGAATTTAAATAAAAACTTAATTAAAAGAAGTGTCTTGTTTGTAGTGCTGATGTAATAATCCATTGATTTCATGGTAGATGATATCTTTAAAACATAGTTGCTCCCCCTAACCCTAATAGGGTAACCCTCTCACCCTCCTTTATCTTTATCTCTAAACAAGGAGGATCTTTCTTACTGTAGTCATAAGAAAATGTATTTTATCAAACACATTCATTTCAGAATTGCACATATCTTGTTACCCACTGGAAGTAATGATGTATACCAAGCAAGCTGCTAAAGACTTCCAATTTTATTTATTTCCTATGAATCTTTTCAGGGAACATTGGGTTCATAAAACACTTTGTAGGCCAGAAGAACTTTTTTTTTTTTTTTGCCTTTGTTTTCAGTTTTGGTGTACAGCCAGTGAGAAAAATTTGTTATGTCTTCACTATTTCCAGAGTGATGTTAATTAAGAAAGATCCAGTCCATTTTTCATCGAGTCCCTGAAAGTGAGTTCTACTGACGTCTGGCAAACGCAGATCTTTGATATTTAAGTGATGGATATTAACAGTGGATAGAGTTGAGGGGTTTGAGACTTCAGATAGCTCGGTAATGATATAACTCACCAACTTTGATGATAACAGCAGAGTGGCACAAAATGCTACTGAATGTTGATAAAACAATAATATTTTTAAATGTGTGATAAAATAATCTTATCTGTCCATTCACTTTCAGTTTGGGGATGACGAATACATTGTGTCAACACTTTTGGGGGTTGGGAATTAAAAAACGGAGAGGACCTTTGTAACTTTTTAAAATAAAAAACATGCATCACAAAAATACAATACTGGCCTTTGGTAGGGCAACGGAAGTAAAAAATGATGCAACTCCCTGCGTACTAGAGTGCACTTTGTGAGCAGGTTTATGTTTGAACAACTCGATTTTGCCTCGAGTAAAGAATCTGTACAGAGTCAGCATAGGCTGCCTCCTGCAGCCTGCAGTTGTTAAAAGAACATTAATCATTTAAACAAGGTCACAAGCAACAAAGGCCAACGAGGGTTCAGAGTTTACAGGTCCCGGCATTTATCAGGTAGAAATGAGGTACATTTCAATATTTCATAAAATATCCTTTTATGAAAAAGCTATCCATCATCGTAGAGCCTGGCAAAACTCTGGTTATTCCAGTGAGCAAAATGAATGATGACACTGAATCGAGAACCCCTGTATGGGTTTATATTTTTGTAAGACCACCATGGCTGGAACATACGTTTTCAATTTCTATAAGGATGTGATTATTATGTGGGAATGTCTTCCTCCCTCTGGCTAAAGCAAAAGATATATCAACATTGTCTCCGCTTCTGATAGACAGATTAGGATCAATTGGTTAAGGAAATCACAGAGCTGGTATCGCTAAATACCATGCAAATCATGGTTTTCCACTGACTTTTGTGATAACTTAAATTATTTTTATGGGAGAGGTATAAAGTTGAATGCTTTTGTTTATATTTAGCTTGCCTAATTGCATCAACTTTGTCATCCACCATTTGATGGTGTCTTAGAAGATAGTCTAGATGTATTGCACTTCTGATCTACGTTTTAGATTGGGTATTTTCCCCATTTGTTGGTGGCTTCAGATACACCTTTTCCCATTTGTTTGAAATCTTCAGGTACCTCAAACCTTTCAATACTCCACTTCCCAATGTGTGTGACCTTTCATCTAATCAGAGAAGAGCGCTTTTGTATCTAAGTTTATTTTTTAACAGCTTTATTGAGCTATAATTCACATACCTTCCAACTCGCCCATTTACAGTGGCCAGTTCAATGGTTTTTGGTATATTCACCGAGTTGCGTAACCAGCACCACAATCCATTTTGAAACACTTTACCACTCCAAAAGGAAACTGTATCCATTAGTGGTCAATCCCCATTTTCTCCCCAAACACCCCTCAGGCTTAGGCAACCATTACTCTACCTTCGGTCTCTATAAATTTGTCTATCCTGGATGTTTCATATAAATGGAATTGTACAATAGGTGGTCTTTTGTGACTGGTTTCTTTCACTTAGCATAATGTTTTCCAGGTCCATCCATGTTGTAGTATGCATCAATATTTTATTCCTTTCTATGGGTGAATAGTATGCCATTCTGTGGATATACTACATTTTATCTAGCCATTCATCAGTTTCCATTCAGATGGAAATTTGGACTGTTCCCTGTTTGGGCTATGATGAGCCTGCTATTAACATTTGTGCACAAGTCTTTGTGTGGACATATGTTTTAATTTCTCGTAGGTGTATATATACCTAGGAGTAGAATTTCTGGATCATATTGTAACGCCACATTTAACATTTTGAGGAACTGCCAAACTGTTTTCCAAAACGGCTGCGCCACTTTACATTCCCACAAGCAATGTTGGAGAGTTCTGATTGCTCCATATACTTTCTAAACCTTGCTATTACCGAGTTTTTGATCAGAGCCTGTCTGCATTTATTTGTACTGTTGTTACAGTGCCAGAATTAGACACTGAAAAAATATTTGGCTAGAAAAGTATGTACTTAGTAGAAAAAGTACTTAATTATTTAATTAGACTAGGAAAAGTATTTAACAGAGATATAACATTGAGATTTATGTAGCACTTTAACTTTTCAAGAGTTTTCCCATCTTTCAGTATACTATAAAGAATTAAAACCCCACTTCTGGAGTTACATAACTATACCCCCATCTTCATGAGTCACATTGGAACTCAAAAGCTTTCTGTGGTGGTCATGGTTAAGAGGCCACACTACAGGATGGAGTAGACAATGCAATAATTGGTAAGTGGAAACATCATAGAGGGACTTATATAAGATTTCACCAGCCTGAGTCAATATTGTGGCAACATGTGTCAAAAATATAAATTAAATCATTTTTAAAATTAGCTGTATAAGATGCCTAGATTCTAAGAAAGCAAAATCTCATTGGCTGCACAATATTCCTTCATACAAATAGACCATAATTTATTTAAACATTTCCTAATTTTTGAGCACGTTTCCAAACTTCACTACGATAAATACTGTTGCAATAGTCAATATAGCAATTTCTCCCATGCCAAATAAAGAGCTGATAGACTGAATTTCCTATTGTTGGCTTTGGCTTCATGAGATCCAGTCTTAGATTATCTTGAGATTGTGTAAAGTTGATGCAAAGCAGACTGAGCTTCACTTAGCAAGGGGCTCATCCAAAAGACCCCTGCAAGCCCACTAAACAGGGGCATTCCAAGAACTCAACTTATCTGTCTTAAAAGGTTAAGCTATCCTGTTGACCCTGCCAAGATTCAAACCTCTGCGCCCAAGACGGCTACGTATTTTCAGGCTGCTGTTGGCCTGAAGTAGCCATTCCCTTCAGCTGTACCAGTGTGATTTCTTTACCCCTACAACTAGAAGGCAAAGACTCCGTGATCCAAAGAAATTTCTCTTCCCCTTTGAGACGATGCAATGTAGATCTCTCTCTTACTTCCACAGACATAGATTTCACTATAGCCGAAAGAATTTGAAAAAACACATAGGCTATAGCAGAAAAAGTATGTTACACTTCAACATGTAAATCAAATGCGAGAAGTTGCGTACTAAGGAAAGCTTGAGTCAAGTTTTCATCCTGTTTCTTACTAGCTGTGTGACCTTGGATGAGTTACTAAGCTTCTCTGAGCATGTTTCTTTTCTTTTCTTTCTTTTTTTTTTGATATTTTATTTATTTATTTGAGAGAGAGAGAATGAAAAAGAGAGAGCATGAGAGGGGGGAGGGTCAGAGGGAGAAGCAGACTCCCTGCTGAGCAGGGAGCCCAATGATGGACTCGGTCCTGGGACTCTAGGATCATGAGATCCTGGGACTCTAAGATGATGACCTGATCCAAAGGCAGTCGCTTACTCAACTGAGCCACCCAGGCGCCCCATCTGGGCACGTTTCTTCTAAACAAAATCAGAGTTTGCAAAGATAATCATTATGGACCTTTCCAGCTCCAAAGTTCTAAGCTCTCCAAAACAAAAATATTACTGGACTAACAAGTGCATAGAATTTTCACGAGTGGAGTTTGTGTACGTGAGCCAGTTCTAATTTGCATGTTTGTTATGGATGTTACATTGTATTATTTGTTTGGTTTTTTACAGTTTATGAGTTACATACATTTTGTTATTTGCTTATTCCACAATTCTTTTTTTCCCCCACAATTCTTACTATTCCCCATTTTATATATTAGAAACTTGTGCCTTGGAGATTCGAAGGACTTCTGTGTCGAGAGTCCATCGTCTCCGCCCCCCCCCCCATCAACTATTTTATAGTTCAGGCACATTGAGAAACTATCATAGATGGAATTAAAGAGCAGATTCTTATGTTCATGGGAGAGAGGGGAAACACTGAATGTGTATAGAAGGTTCCGTTGGTGATACCCTCTCTTAATCCAGTCACTCTGGTTACCACTTCTCTCACTCTGTCCTATCATGGCCAAGTTCTTCAAAGCCACTTTCTCATTTCCCATTCACTCCTTGAGCACTGCAGTCTGACTTCTGTTCCCACGACTTCTCCTGTGGAGGCAATCTGTGGTAGACCCCCGCGGGGGGTGGCTCCCCACTCACAGTGGTTCCTGCTTCTCTAACTCAGCCCCAACACACAGGAATAGCCCCCCATCGGCCATTCTGTGCTGTGTTATCATACGCCATGGCCGTGGCTGATTATGGAAGAGGAGACACCTCCCCTGAGCTGGGCCAATCTCCTAGACGTTTCAATAGAAACCCAGAGACGGGAGTGACTGGGGCGAGCTGGTTCGTGGCTTCCCCTGAGGAGTCCTGCCGGTGCTCCAGGTTAAGTTCCTGCAGCTGCCTTGGTTCCTGCTTGGGCGTTCAACTCTGGCTGACTTTCCACACTACCACGTTTTCTGCTTAAACTACTTTCTCAGCCATGCTCCCCAGAGACCCCTAACTAACATTCACCAGCAAACCCTTTTACCTTTAAATTCAATGGACACTGTTGTCAATTCCCTTTTTTGAAACTTTTCCCCCCAGTTGGCTTTCATGATACCCACTCCCCATTCTCTTCCCACTTTTTGGATCATACCTTTTAGTGTCCTCAGGGGTTCCTCTCGAACTCTTCTGTCCCCGAAGCTCCATCCTTACCCTCCGCTGCTCGGCTTATTCTAACTTTTCAGCTGGGTGATTTGTCTACCCCTGTGGCTTCAGCTACCAGCCCGGTGCCTCACTCCAGCTAAACTAAAACACTTCTCTTCACTATGTCAGTCTTTCTGTCCAGTCTCCCAGCTTTTGCTCCTGCCCTGCAAAAGCTGCCAGTCCCCAGTCCTAGGCTCCTGGAGAGTTCTTCATCCTTTTGGATTCAGTGTGGACATTGTGTTTGCAGACAGGGAGATCCACAGGGATCGTTCAGTGTTTTTGCTTTTATACATACCAACTCTATTTTGAAAAACTATGCATCCTCTTGCACAATTTATGTTGACTATCAAAAGGTGTTATCATGGGGCGCCTGGGTGGCACAGTGGGTTGAGTGTCTAGCTCACGTTGTGATCTCAGAATCGTGAGGTGGAGCCCCGCGCCGGGCTCTGCACTTAGTGCAGAGTCTGCTTAAGGCTTTCTCCTTCTCCCTCTGTCCCTCCCCGCTGCTCTCTCTCTCTTTCTCTCTCTCCCTCTTAACCAATCAATCTTTTAAAAAGGTGTTATCATAAATTTAGAAAGTTGCAAATGAAGTAATTTCTGGTTCATTGTAAACGTTGACATTTTAAAATAAAACCGGACTTTAAAGACGTTAAGTACGTCAGTGATTTGAAGCCCTTACTCGCCCTTTTAAAGATTACACAAATCCACTCTTTTAATAGTTAGTACTTTAGGGATGCCTGGGTGGCTCAGTCGTTAGGCGTCTGCGTTCAGCTCAGGTCATGATCCCAGAATCCTGGGATCGAGCCCCGCGTCGGGGCTTCCCGTGCAGCGGGAAGCCTGCTTCTCCCTCTCCCACTCCCCCTGCTTGTATTCCCTCTCTCGCTATGCCTCTCTCTCTCTGTCAAATAAATAAACAAAATCTTTTTAAAAAAATAGTCAGTATTTTATATCATTTCTCTTTCCTCTTGAATTTATATTTTCATTCTACTTCCACCAAACAATTTCACCCTCATGTAAATTGTTTTAATCTTGACAGACTTTTATTGATGACTCTCTCACAGTTCTCTGCCACTAAAATATGCAAATAAATTGAAATTAAAAAAAATGCTCCATGATCATAAACCTCCAAGAGAGAAGTTGTTTTTCTCTGGGTTGAGTTTTTAATTACAATTATACAGTACATGGCAATTACCCACCTAAGCAAAAGATCATAAAATATGTTACAAATTTTGATAAACAACTATTGACCCCAAAAAGCAAATGATTATTGAGACAGATGGGCCCTTAAAAATGGATTTATATATCTATCATAGATATTACTTATTACTAGAACAAAATAGCATTTTTGCATCAATTCTATTCCAATCTATCTTTTATATGTAAGCATTGAGAAACCTCACTCATAAATAGAAAGTAAGTTTTATTAGGACAGTGTCATTCAATTCTTTGAGCTCCTTTCAAAATGTGCATTAAAAATAACATAATTTTCTAGCATACAAATTATTTTTAATTTTCTGTTGACTACCAACTATATTATACCCTCCTTTAATGTTGTAAAAGGATTTGTGGTTCAGCTATTAGAATAATTTGCTTTCTAAATTGCTGGTACATAAACCCAAAGTTTTTACCAAAACTTACTAAATGACTATTAGTTATATCTATTAGTTTTTCATTTTGATGTATCTTATTTAACCCATTATATTCAAAAAGATTTGGGAGTATCAATTTTTTTTTATTGATGCTTTGTTGGTGCTTTTTTTTGGCTAAAATTATTTTATATTGCCACATGCTTTAAATGTATTTTTTTAATCAAATCCTGGGAGCTTCTGATTATACTTGTTCCATTGGTGGAAAGTATCTAATATATAACTTAATTGGCACATGTAATCCCCACTCTTAAGATAGATGAGTTTGGTCTTTCTATGTGGAAAGGAATCAACTGTTTTATGGTCTATTTGGCTTCTGCTTATGTGAGTGTGTGTTTTATTTAATGACATCATAACTGACCCAGCTGTTCAGTTAATGCTCACATTTCTCTGACTTTACAGCTTCTTGTGTCTTGCTGGCATTTCTGAAGGGCAATTATTGTCTGGAAATTGAATATCAGAATGAATTCATTTAATCTTCAAACTATTTTAAAAGCTATTTTCTTCATAAATTTTTATTATATGGTTTATCTGAGTCCGCTGAGACTGGTTAAAGAATTGGGAGCAACAATAGAATTGTTATGATCATATGTTGGTGTGATTAAATTATATTGATTACATGACAGGCAGCCTCAAATAATGAGAATAGCTACAGTGACCACGTGCTGAACAAATGCTTTGCTGAATCAATGAATAATGAATGGGAAAATCCCAAACAGATATCTCAAAAGTTGCTTGACAATTTTTCAGTAAACTCTGTCTACTTCTGAAATTTCTCCTGTTTCTAATTCTCCCTAAAAGAAAATTAATACCAGCATTGTACATTTATTAAGTCGTTACCAGGTGTCAGGCACTGTTCTAAGTGTTTTGCATGTATTAATTAATTTAGTTATCACAATGCCATGGGTTCCTATAAAGATTTAAGGTGTGTAAAGTTCTTTTTTTCTTTTTTTTTTTTTAAGATTTTATTCATTTGAGAGAGAGAGAGAGTGCAGGGGAGGAGCGGGAGAGGGAAAGGGCATGGGAGGGGGAAAGAATCTCAAGCAGACTCTGCCCAATTTGGGGCTCAATCTCACGACCCTGAGGTCATGACCTGAGCCAAAACCAAGAATTGGAGGCTCAACCGACCTAGCCACCCAGGCGCCCCCCTAAAGTGTATGAAATTCTAACACACGCATAGAAATTTGTATCTTATACTAGGTTAAAAGATTTAGTTGACATCTTTCTAAATTTAATTTAACTGGAAAATGACTTTATTCCCCAATCTTTCAAGAGTAAAAGTTAGGAATTTCTACAGTTGCTGCAGAGGCCTCTGATTTTAAATAACCAACTGGAATCCTTAGTGGAGAGGCTCAGAACCTGTGTTGATAAAACAAACTCTGCTTGATTTTTTGGCCCTTTGAAATATTTACTTTTTTCCTAACATAAATAGAATGCAACCAGGCACATTTAAACTGTTCAGTTAAATCTGCCTTATCTAAAATGGTCGTTTTACAAATCTAACCCTCTGATTCTGCTCACACTGGACATGGATGCCATCATCTTCAACCTGCATTGGAGGAAATTTTCACATGGACAAATCACAGAAACTCTGGAAATTGGCTGTTGACTCTTGGCAGTTTGCTTTTATTGTTATTCATCATTAAGACCTTGGTTATCTTACATCCTGTATGGATAGAGATCTCTACCCACAGAATATTTATCAAGACCATGCTTTTGGGTTATCACTAACTTCTGTGACATCTCCCAAGGGCATATTATAGAATGGAGAATTTTAGTTTTCTTCGAGCTATTTTGGTTCTATTGGTATTGCCGAAGGGCACTCCTGCATCCATTCAAGGTTGTAGGGTGTGAGAGAATGTTCTTGAGCACACAGCCTCATTGTCATTCTGTTACCTATAAATGAGGGCGACCGTGTGTGTTGGTTTACCCCAGACACTGAGTTGGTGCCTGTTTTCCCAACTCCCATCCAGCATTTGTGTTTCATTTTTAATGGGATATTTTTATTAACAGTGGAATGAGAAGCTGGGAGGATTTTGACAGACCTCCACTCTGAACATCCAGATTCTGTCATGATCTCCATTGCACGTGAAATGGTTGTGTAATGGAGGGAATTCTCACTTTAACACATGGTTTGATCTGGAGACTAAGCCTCCTCTCTTTACTGGACCCTTTCAAGGTGCAAAGCAATTGACACCTTCCTTTCAAGGACAGTGTGCAGAGTGCTCATTGATAAAAACCAAAGTGCCATCAGATAGGCTCAGTCATGACAGCTAATTCCTTCTATCTCCAGAGATGGTGGGAGAGACAGTCAATGAGGCTGCTTCTGCTGGTCTCTTGGTACACCTGCCAGACCATTAGTGGGCTGGGTCACAGAGAATTGGGGAAATTATGGGTTAGCTCTACATCAACGTGTGCAGGAAATATAGGCTGAGCAGTCCTACTGAAAAATGAATAGAGGATAGCCTCAACACTCTTAGTACAGAAGTTTTATTGTTTATTGCATGATGAAAATAGCATTTATTTCATTGTTTAGTAATGCTTTTTAAAATGAAACCCTTTCAACAGCTGTCTTAGACTGGATTTTTGAGGAATAGACTCTGAAATAGAGGTTTGCCTCCAGGGGGTTTATTAGGAACAACACCTGTGATGGAACAGAGCGAGGGAAGCAGGATTGGGTGGTAGGAAAATTGATTTGTGGTGCAGGTGCAGCAGAAGCTTCAGCTGATCCCATGGAAGTTCTGGAACTGCATGATCTATCAAGGTTGTCCTGAAGTGAGGCAAGCGGGCCACTTCTTTATATTTCATCACCACCTTCCATCCCCCTGCCATTTATCGATTTTATAGGGGGTGGAGGCTGCCCCTCCCCAGGAGAAAGAACGTGACATAAGGCAGCACATTTCAGCCAAGGGCAATTCCTGAATATGGAATTAATTGTGAGCTGTCAACAGTCAGCATTCCCAGCAGCGGAGAACCTTGCCACAGTCCTGCAGGGGGAATCTGGGCAGCACACCACAGTATTCACTACAGCAGCAATGAAAAGGGTGAGGAGGGAGGAAGGGAGGGAGGGAGGGAGGGAGGGAGGGAGGAAGGAAGGAAGGAAGGAAGGAAGGAAGGAAGGAAGGGAGGAAGGAAAGGAGGAAGGAAGGAGGGAGGGAGGGAGAGAGGAAGGAAGGAAGGAAAGGAGGAAGGAAGGAGGGAAGGAAGGAAGGAAGGAAAGGAGGAAGGAAGGAGGGAGGGAGGGAGAGAGGAAGGAAGGAAGGCAGGAAAGGAGGAAGGAAGGAGGGAAGGAAGGAAGGAAGGCAGGAAAGGAGGAAGGAAGGGATGGATGGAAGGTTTGTTTTATAAAAATTAAATACTGAGTTTCTATGTTTCAAGAAAGTTGATGAACTTGCACATAATATTTGCATACATTTACCATCTGTTACGGGATTCATAATGAATATCATTGACTAATGAAAATTAGAAGACATAAATGTTCTGAAGAAGTATTAGGTTAGTAGTTATTTTAAGAAGACAACACATGCAGCTTCAGAAGTTATATTTAGGTGTCACTTGTTAAAGCATGATTTCTCCTTTTTTTTAAGATTTTATTTATTTATTTATTTGAGAGAGAGAGAGCACAAGCAGGGGGGAGCAGGAGAGGGAGAAGCAGGCTCCCTGCTGAGCAGGGATGTGGGACTCGATCCCAGGACCCCGGGATCATGACCTGAGCTGAAGACAGACACTTAACCGACTGAGCCACCCAGGCGCCTCATAATTTCTCCTTTTTATAAATTAATTTGGTTATTTTATGTCTTTTTAAAAGATTTATTTATTTTAGAGAGAGAGCACACACACTAGCAGGGGGAGGGGCAAAGGGAGAGGGAGAGAGAAGGGGAGAGAAGCAGACTCCCTGCAGAGTGCAGAGCCAGACGCGGAGCTCAATCTCACGACCCTGAGATAATGACCTGAGCCAATATTAAGAGTGGGTCGCTTAACCAACTGAGCTACCAGGTGCCCCTAATTTGGCTATTTTGAGTTATCTTACCCTGGGTTCCCCAGAAAGTAACACCTAAGATAAATCTTTATATTCAAATGTTTTATTGGTGAATGAGATTTGGGTAGCAGGAATGAGGAATAGGAAGAGCAAAGCAGGGAAGGAGGTAGAGTCAGCATAAAGAAGTGTTCTCAGGGTTGGCCACTGCTACATATGACTTACTGTTCAACCCATGAGATTGCCTGAAGAGCCATATTAAATGCATCTCAAGACGGTCCTTCAGATGAAGACAGGGATAGATCGCATTTAACGATTGGCCCCATTGGTCACAAGTTCCTCCCAGGGACCATTACACACTGAAATTAATTTTAATAGTGATTCAATTTTTTAATCCAATTCATGAAATAAGAGTAAATAAACTATTTGGAAGTTTGTTTGGTCAAGGGCGAAACATCTGGCATTTCTTCCATTATTGTGAAAGCTATTGTAAGTTTAGTTTAAAAGTTCATCGCTGAAGATAAAATAATTTATGTTTCTGGTAACAATACAAATCTGAATTTTGGCGGAGCACAGTGTTGAGGTGGAAATAATGCTTGTATTAAATGAAGAAACTTACTTTGGAGCAGAAAAGTATTTGAAATTGGTGGCAGTGTGCACATCATTCACAGCTGTATCTGTGATATTGCTGTTGGTCAGCAGGTTGTTATGAAACCAAATCAAATTGGCTTTCTAGATTTGAAAAAGATGAAAAAGTTGGAGAAATTACTTTACCTGATTGAAAGACTTGCTGTGAAGCGACATAAATTGAACAGTGTAGATTAGGTGTAAGGATGGATACCTAGATGAATGGAATCGAATATGTAGCCCAGAAAGAGACTGATACATAAATTGTCAGGAGAGTTTTGACAAAAGTGTCAAAATAATCCAACAGGGAAAGAGTTTTCTTTCCCCCAGTAAGTGGAAGTGTTTCAACTGGAGATTCATATGGAAAAAATAAACCTTGTCCCTTACCACAAAACTTACATAAAATTTAATCATAATCATAATGAAAATGGATCATATGCTGAAATGTCAAAACTAAACAAACTTTTAGAAGAAAACATATGAGAAACTCTTTGTGACTTTGGGAAAGCAAAGATTTCTTAGATAGGACACAAAAAAATATAAACCATAAATGAAAAAAATTGATAAATTGAATTTCATTAAAATTTAAAGCTTCTTCTCTCCTAAAGTACCATTACAGTAAAGGAAAAAGTAAACCACTGACTAGGAGGCAATATTCATAATACATAAACCTGATAAGGGACTTGTACCTAAAATAAATAATGAGCACCTGCAGCTCAATAATAAAACAAAACACCAACTAAAAATAGGCAGAAGATTTGAACAGAAACTTCACTAAAGCAAATATACGAATGGTTAACAAGCATATGAAAAAAATACTTAACATCTTTAGTCATCAGGGAAAAGCAAATTAAAACCACAGTGAGATTGCACTACACGCCTATTAAAATGGCTAAAATTAGAAAGAATCACAGTACCAAGTGCGAGTGAATGAGGAATAATTGGAACTCTCATATGCTGCTGGTGGGAGTGTAAAATGGTACAGCTACTTTGGAAGACGGTTTGGAAGTTGTTTTTATATGAAAACATTCACTTTTCACATAATCCAGGAATTCTGCTTTTAGGTATTATCCAAGAAAAATTAAATCATACGTCCACACAAAGACTTGTACATGAATATTCATGGCATCTTTATTCATACTCTTTTAAAACTGGTAAACAAGTGAATAGATAAAGAAATTGTGGCATGTCCATACAATAGAATACAGCTCAGCATTTAAAAAGAACAAACTACCGAAATGAACACCTATATGAAAGAATCTCAGAACATGCTGGATGAAAAAGACCAGATCCAGAAGACCGTACACTGTAAAATTCCATTTAATGAAGCTCCAGAGCAGGCAAAACTTACTTCTAGTAAGAGAAAGCAAATCACGGTTTCCAGGGGACGAAGGGGCGTGGGATGGTGAGACTGACTACAGGAGGTATGAAGGAACTTTTTGGTGTGATATAAATATTTTATGGCTTAATTGTGTTGGTGGTGATAATGCCTCATCCTCAACCCCATTCCCATTTCCACATCCTCATTTCCCATCCTTTCTCCTCGGCCCCAGCTACCTCCTCTATGAAGCCCTTTTTCTCAAGCCAGATCTCTGTTCTCCTAGCACTTTAATTCTCTTGGATGATTTATCACATGTTTTATCCATAGTTTTTTAAGGGCATGTTTTATCCCCTCTTTCTTTCCTCTAAGTGCGTTAAGACCAGAGAGGTAGTATCTTATTCATCTTTATGTCACCCATAGTTCCTAGCACAGTGTCCGGCCCATACTATGCACTCAGTAAACATTTGTTAAATAAATGAATATGTGAAGGAAAGAACAAACAATCCAATGAATGAATGAATGAATGAATGAATGAAGCCTCTGTTTAGCACGCGTGCTGAGCATAATAGTATCATGGTATAGTGAAACAGATTTTTAAGTCCTTTTGTTTCATTACATTTGTGATCATTGATAAAATTTACAAGTCCATTTTAGGATAAGATCTGTGCACATGAACTAGTTAAAAATATTTCTTTCTCACATCAGAATTTCTTGTGGTTTATTGGAATGCTTTTGACATCCTGCTACAAAAAGAAAAGGGAAGTTCTGAAGTGTGGAGGTCCTGATTTAAAAGGTCTTGATCCATGGTTTTGCTTCCCACCCAGACAGCACATTCCAATAGAGACAGAGTCCAGCCAGCAGCCCAGATACTGACGTGTGATGCCTATTGTTTGCAGATTCTGCCCCCAATGTTCTTCCGTGAGGAAGAGCTGAGATTTTTATCTGATCCTAATTCAGGCTGAGCAAGGCACCCCAGACATCATGGTTCAGAATTTTTTGGTATGTCCTCCATGATGCTTAGCACGTTGCCTCACACATAGTACATGAGCATGACTCAGAAAATAATAATATTCACTGAATTAACAAATGAGTGAACAATCTAATTATCACATGAAGCAGGAAGGGCTGCCCTTTTGTCCTGAATTGTGCAACTGTGGACCTTCCAGGGACGTGGGAGTGCTCTATTGCTCAGCCTCCCAGGTTCTAACTTTAGCCACCATTTAGAGGTAGCATTTAGCTCCAATGACACAGATCTACCAAGAAGGACTACACATTCCATCACCTTTGCTCCCATGCCTAAAACTCCTAGCTGAATTAAGACAGTGAAAGATCAATCAGCCAGTATTTATTAGGCTCTCACCATATGTAGGCACAACACTATTCAGACTGACAAAATTTACAAATGACATGCAGGACACTGTTCTTGCTTTTCAAGAACTTTACATTTTGTTGGAATGCAATATTAAAATCTTCACAAAACAAAAAATAATGCAAATCTATAACAAAATATCAAGTTGTGTTGTTTGGAAAATAAGGAGGTGCTGAGTTGGGAGAAGAAATTGATTGAGCTACAGAAATTTGTGCCATAGAGGTGGTCAGTATTTGTCGGCAAATACTGTGCAGCTTGTTTCTGAGATGTTGCAGCCCAAATTCCTCATGTGATGCCAGCAGTGCTTCTAAGCCAACAGTGGTTCTTTCAATGTTGCCGTCTGGCTCGTCGTCAGGGTGGGGAAGTGAGCAGCAGGCACAAAGCCTCCATCAAAGCGTGGAGTACTTAGAAGCAGGCTGGACCAGACAGAATATGGATGTAGGGCTGCCAGAGGTGTGAGCTAGAGAGAGAGAAGCAGAAGTGGAAGCAAGACAAAGGGTGAAGACGAACAGCTATCAGGGATAGGAAGAGGCAACAATCAGGAAGCTGACTTGCTAGGTCATCAATCAAGAAGCTCTGACAGGGCAGGAAGACAGGTGTGAACCAGCTCAGGTGATCCTGGATTGTGGACATTGCAGCCATGTTGGAAGCCAAGGGGGTCAAGGGTAGAAAAAGGAAAGCGGGGATTAGAATGCAAAGAAGTTAGATCAGAGGTAGAGAAACTTTATTTAAACAACCACCAGTTAAAGATTAGTCAGTCTAAAAAGTCCAGAAATAGAATTTTGATCTAATCTCTGTCTTGGGGAGCTCCAACCTGAGTGCACAATTTTCAGCTTTGCCAGGGCTGTCATTTGTACCAAACTGTGCAGGAGAGACTTGGGAATGAAGAATAAAACTTATTTAAATTGGTTTGTTCCATGTGACTGCTCAGTTCCCATATATCAGTCTCACCAGTATTTTTCTATTTCTTGTACATGTAAAGCATATTTGCACCTCAGGAACTTTGCACATGCTGTTCCCTCTCCGTAGAACTCCTTTGCCTTGAGTCTTCAAATGTCATCTCCTCAACCATCGTACATTGGTTCCCATCAATTTTCAGCTTGGCTGAGTCTCTATGGAAGACCTCACTGGGGGTGGATTCAATTTGTGATGGGCCACCCTGTTTGAGGAGACTTGTCCATATCCCAAGGAAGTTGCTCAGTGGTGCTTGGTGGCATAGCTTGGGACAGACTTGATGATTTGGAGGAACCAGGGAACACTGGTCACTATCAAGCAAGGACCATTCAAACTTAGCTTTATCTGAGTTAGAATGAATTTAAAAATATAAAACAGAATGTAATCAGCTTCAGAATATTTTAATGCTTCTTAATGTATTGAAAATGTAGAATCAATAAAAGCATGGGCATCCCTAGCCCACAAAAAAACTGGCAGGTTTGGAAGTGCAGAGTAATCAAAGCCAAATATTTACAGTGAGTTTTTAAAGCAGTGAGAACATTAAAAATAAGCTAGGGTTAGGAATATGAAAGCATCTTGCTACATGCTTTATTAATTACTCCATTTATTACACCTGCCATGGAAACTGGTAAGAGTTTTAGTTCATGATTTCAAGAGGTATTGGTAGATCACATGGGCATCCAACACTAGAAACCAGGACAGTGACCTAGAATTTAGAGCAAAGGGATAACTTTTGAAAAGGCCCTGAATAAATGAGCAGACACCTTAGTCAATTCTCACTGACTGCAGAAGGCATTCACTCTACAATTTTTTTTTAAAAGATTTTATTTATTTATTTGACAGAGAGAGACAACAAGAGAGGGAACACAAGCAGGGGAAGCGGGGAGGGAGAAGCAGGCTTCCCACTGAGCAGGGAGCCCAACGTGGGGCTCGATCCTAGGACCCTGGGATCATGACCTGAGCTGAAGGCAGATGCTTAACAACTGAGCCACACAGGTGCCCTCACACTACAATTTTTATCACTTCTGTGGGTCTTGTGATTTTCTGAAGTAACGTGTCTAAGATTTCTGAATCTCAAACTACAACAAAAATGATCTAACAGTCAGATAGACTACTGTAAGTAGGACTATTTTTAAAAAATCCTTATGGGGGGTGCCTGGCTGGTTCAGTCTGAGGAGTATGAGACTGTTGATCTGGGAGTCGTCAGTTTGAGCCCCATGTTGGGTGTAGAAATTACTTTAAAAAAAATAAACTTTAAAAAATAAATAAACAAAATAATTTTAAAACTCTTAAAAAGCCTTATGATTTTCTTGTCTGAAGTCAATTTATCCATCCTTAGAAAGACTCAGACTTTGGGCAGTGGCTCCCATATCAAAAGATGAGCCAGTTTCTTCCATCCCATGTACATGTCTCAAACCCCTGGGACTGTCTAAAATGTCTATTGGGAACCCCAACTTTCACAGCAAACAATTTCCAAGAGCATACATCTTAGTAACCATACTTGATCTGGACTTTTAGGAGTTGTTAAGAAGAAACAGTGAAGTGGCATGGGGGATACAGGCCTCCAGTTCTGGAATGACAGCCATGGGAATAAAAGGTACAGCATAAGGAATGATATTGTCAATGATATTGTGATAGTAATGTAATGGGACAGATGGGAGCTACACTTGTGGAGCATAGCATAGTGTATAAACTTGTCAAATCACTAAGTTGTACACCTGAAACTAATGTAACATTGCGTATCAACTATACTCAAATAAAAAATAAATAAACTGGATAAGAAGAGAGGAAGACATGCTACGAAGGCATGGGTCCACGGAATCCCAAGACTAGACAGGACCTTACTGTTGCTCTGGCCCAATCCCATCGTTGTTTAGTTGGAGAAGCTAAGTCCACTAAAGGTCAAAAGATTTTCCCAAAGTTACTTGGAATCTGTGGCTCTTTATTCCCATTTCAATATCTTCAGAAAGATTGTTAGGATGGTTTAATTCTTTCATTCAATAAGTGATTGTGGAAGGCCTATTTGTGTGCTGAGCATGGTGCCAGGTGTTGGGACTATCTACTGGGTGACACAGATACCACCCCTGCTTGCATGGAGCCTAAAATCCATTAAGGAAAACAATTGTGATGAAGGTGGACTGGGTCATGATAAGGCAAGTGCAGGATAATTCATTCATTTATTTATTCAAAAAATATTGAAATGTCTTCTGTGCACCAGATACCATTCCTGTATCAGTGAGAGCACAGCAGAAAACAAACAAAAGCCTGCCCTTAGGGAGCTTATGTTGTACCAGGGGAGTCATATAATAAACACAATAAATAAGGTAATTAATACTAAGAAGACAATAATGATGAGAAAGAAGAAAAATGGAGTTGGGGAGGGGGATTGGGGGTAGCGGAGGGCTGAGGGAAGGCCTCATTGAGAAGGGGCATTTGAGTGAGGCACTGAAGAAGGACAGGGAGAAAGCCCCACAGATAGCTGAGGGAAGACATTTCCTAAGACTGGGTGTGCCTACCAGGTTTGCAGCCTCCTCCCAAGGACAGTGTGGTGAGGGGATGTGAGTGAATGATTAGGAGACTCCTTTGGGCTGCACATCAGGGCCCCAAGCCAGGGTGGAGGGTGTGTGCGCTGCCGTGCGCAGTGCCCATGAAGTTCAAGGTCAGACCTGGCTCTCCTTTCTAAGCTTGCTCAGATCTCCAGCCAGCTTACCCACTTAGGAAGTCACCCTGCCCTTGTGGAGAACAAACATTTACAAAAGATGGCCGGGAATTTTGGTCCGGTTTCATTTAGAGAAGCCAACTATTCCCAAGGCAAACCCCGCAACTCGAGAAAGGACTAGATGTTGCATTCCCTCAGCAAGAAAGAAAGTGCTGCCCGCCCCTCCACATGGGCCCATAATTATATAGTTACCGGTATAAATGAGGTTGATCTTTTTTCTCCACCTCTCTTCTTTCCTTTCATAGAAAACAAGGTTCACCGTGTTTTCCTTAATTTTACCTTCATTAATCTTATTAGAGTTTGGCAAAGCTTGTTCCATGAGGGGAATGTTTTCTTTACCAAAGTTCATGATTCTCCTATTCAAATCACTAATTTCCATGGTTTCACTTCAGTGCTTTTGTGCTCCTCAGGCCTTTCAGGAATGAGCTCAATTATCAACCCCGAGTGAATCTGAAACCTGATTCAGTCTTCTTATGATCTGATTAAAGAAATGGGGTTTTATAAATGTCACTAAAGAAATCATCAGACCTAGACTGCTAGAGGCTGGCCAGGCCATAATTTCCTCCTGTGAACTTGTGGCTTATTATCTTTCGAATATTTGAAGCAGATCAGTGGTCCGGTGGTCATTGTGTTTCTTAGGGGGTTAAGATTTTACCATGAAAAACATTCTTTATAATACTTGGCATGCACATTCCAAAAAAAAAAAAAAAAATCCTATCAAGAGACTGGCAGTTTTTAAATTAATTATATGAGCTTGAACAATTCAAAAGCATCATCAAATTAAAACAAGGTAATTTGGCACAGAGGTTATTGCCCATCATGTCTTCTAATTACTTTTCTGTATTTTGAAAAAACAAAAACAAAACATTAAATGCTGAGATAATGAACTTTGGGGGCGGCGTTCCGCAGCAATCCCCTTGGTGATGGAAAAACAGCGCTGACTTCCAAACAGACCCATCTGATCTTTCCCAGAAAGATTTGTTTGTAGAAAGTGGCAAGAGTAAGACTCAGTCTCCTCAGAATGCCTTTATAACACACTAGCTGTAAACTGCACACATGGTTATGAGCAAGGAGAATAAAAAGAAAAATAGAAGGGCACTCTCATAGAGTTAAGATTGCTGGGTCAAAGGGTAAATGCATGTGTAATTTTGATAGTTATGGCCAAATTCTCCTCCATAGGAATGTACTCTTATATCCTACCTGTAATGTAGGTTCTCCCACAGTCTCACAGTATTATCAAGTTTTTGGGTTTCCACCAGCTAATAGGTAAGAAATGGTGTCTCAGTGTGGTTTTAATTTACAGTCCTCTTATTATGAAATTAGTTGAGTGTCTTATCATATATTTAAGAGTCATTTGATATCTTTTTTATAAACAGCATGGTCATGTTATTTTTTTTTAATTTATTTATTTGAGAGAGAGCACAAGAGAGAGCAGAGAGCACAAGCAGGGGACGGGGGCGGCAAAGGGAGAGGGAGAAGCAGACTCCCTACTGAGCAGGGAGTCAGTTTGATTGATGCAGGGCTCGATCCCAGGAGCCCCCCTCCAAGATCATGACCTGAGCCAAAGGCAGATGCTTAACTGCCTGAGCCACCCAGGCGCCCCTGCATGGTCATGTTTTATGACCATTTTTCTATCAGGTTTTGCTGTTTTTCTTCTCAATTTTAAAAGTCCTTTATACAGTAGGGAAATTAGCCCTTTACATTGAGAGTTGCAAATAACCTCGCCATTTGTTTTTGTTGTTGTTGTTATTGTTGTTTGCCTATGTTTTTGTTTCTCCATTAAAAAGCTTTAATGCATTCAAATTTACTAGTTTTTTTCTTTTTATTGCTCCTAGGATTTGAGTCATAGTTAGAAAGGCTTTCCCCACTGCAGATTATAAAGGAATTTGTCCACGTTTCCTTTTAGTAATTCTCTGGTTTTATTTTTTACATTTAAATCCTGGATCCATTCAGCATTTATTCTGGTAATAAATGCTGGTGTATGTTTTTAAATAGATTTTATTTTGTCATTTGATTTTTTCTTTATTTCATAGTATTTTTAAGATTAATCAATTGAATGTTTTTGTATTTTATCATTAACATCTTTTCTGATTTTAAAACTAGTGTATGTTAATGGAGAGTAAAGAAATGTACAGAGAAGCAGGGGGGAAATTCTGAAGAGTTTACATATGTGCATATTTACACTTTTTAAAATCATATTGTATATTATTGTGATAATGCTGCCTATACAATTTTGTATCCTCCTCTTTTTCACTTAACATTCTAATACAAACCCATTCCCATGGTACAAAAAGCAATTCATAAACATGGATTTTAGTGCCTGCAAAATAATCCATAATTTGAATATATTGTATGTACTTACTCATTTTCCCATTATTGATTTAGTTTTTTGGTCAACCTGTCATTTCTTAACTATCTCTAATTCATAACTAACTCCGTGATTACTATATCTACACAGTGCAGTTTGGAAGATGAATTCCGGAAAAAGAATTGTTTCGTGAAAACCTAAGCACTTTTTTTTAGGATCCTGATACAAAATGCTTAATTGCTTTCTAGAAAGGTTATAGAAATTAATACTGCCACCAGCACTATGTGACACTGTCACTATATCTAATTTTTTAAAATATTTTATTTATTTATTTGACAGAGAGAGACACAGCGAGAGAGGGAACACAAGCAGAAGGAGTGGGAGAGGGAGAAGCAGGCTTCCCGCTGAGTGGGGAGCCCAATGCGGGGCTCAATCCCAGGACCCTGGGATCATGACCTGAGCCGAAGGCAGATGCTTAACGACTGAACCACCCAGGAGCCCCTGTCACTATATCTTAATACAGCATTTTTGAGAAACATAATTTCCCGCCAACAAACTTATTTTTTGAATCAAAAAGAAAGTAAAATTTTTAGCATGGAGCAGATAAAAGTATTATCCAGAATATCTTTGCATTTACCAATAAATTTAGTTTTTTCCTCCTTTCATGTTGTTTAAGTCAAGATAGTCATAGTTATACAATCAAAACACTACTAAAATCCAGATGTGTAGTTTGCACCCAATTAATAAAAAAACTTACATTAATTCTCCTAGCAAACATTTATTAAGTGTATCAGGCCCTATCTGGGCCACATGAGATACATTAGTGAACAAAACAGACACCCCTTCACATATTCAAGTTACCTGGCCAAGCCCTTGAAGGCATCTGAGTTTGTAGCATCTACTTAATATAGGCTATCTTGCATTTATTCTTTTGCAAATTTTCACCCATTCATTTATCAAA
Source organism: Halichoerus grypus (assembly GCF_964656455.1). Classification (NCBI taxonomy): domain Eukaryota; kingdom Metazoa; phylum Chordata; class Mammalia; order Carnivora; family Phocidae; genus Halichoerus; species Halichoerus grypus. The sequence continues at coordinate 26,759,149 of NC_135722.1, forward strand.
TACACATATATATATTGATTGCTTACGTTGGGCCAGACACTATTCTGGGATCTCAGGGTAAACCAATAAACAAAACAAACTATAGGGGAGCATGCCATACACACTAACTATAATAAGTAAGTAAATTATATAATATGTTAGAAGTTGGTAAGTGCTATGGGAAAACAGTAAGAGAAGTCAGAAGTGGCACTGTACTATGTAGGTGGGGCCTTCAATTTCCTCCACTATTTTTTCCTATTAAATTCTCTTTGAGGGCTAAAATATTTTTAAATCTTTTTTTAACTTTTATTTTGAGCTAATTTTAAACTTATAAAAACAAGTGGCCAAAATAGTGTAGAGGGTTCCTGGATACCTTCACCCCGCTTCCCTGAGTGTTAACATCTTACATAACCATAGCATAATGTTCAAACATTGATACAGTTTGAATATCACCACTTTCTCCACTGATGTTCTTTTTCTTTTCCAGGACCTTATGCAGCTTCCCCCATTGCATCTACCTATTAAATCTCCTATCTCCTTTCATAGGATTTTCATGTCTCTCATAACCTTGACGATTTTGAAGAGTACTCCTTATTTTGTAGAATGTCCCTCAATTTGGATTTTTGATGTTTTTTCACATTTGAAGTAAGATTATAAATTTTTGGCAAGAACACCACAGAAATGATGTTGTGTCCTCAAATCAAGGGGTTTATGATGTCGATATGTTTTATTGTTGGTGATTTTAACTTTGGTCACCTGGTTAAGGTGGTATCTGCAAAGGTTTATCCACTATAAAGTTACCGTCTTTCCCTTTGAAGTTAATAAATATCTTGAGGGAGATACTTTGAGACTTTGCAAATCTTCAATTTTTTGTCCCCTGATTTTTTTTTTTTTAAATAGGCTTCATGCAGGGCTTGAACTCACAACCTTGAGATCAAGACCTGAGCTGAGATCAAGAGTTGGACACTTAACCAACTAAGACACCCAGGTGCCCCTGTCCACAGATTTTTTTTTTTTTTTATCATTCATCCGTAGAGCTTGTCTGCAACAAGAATTACTGTAATATTTACCTAATGGTGATTTTCTACTTCCATCTTTCCTTCTACATCTATTCATTAAAATTCTACTGTAAGAAAAAGCCATCACTTAGCCATTTATTTATTTACCTATTTATTCAATTATATATTTATCACAGTCTAGTCTCATGAATATTCATTTTATTCTATGGGCAAAATCCAATGGTATCAATATTTGTTTTGTTGCTCAAATTGTCCCAACTTGACCATTAGGAATGTTTGTAGACTTTTGTTTTTGTTTTTGTTTTTAAAGATTTTATTTATTTATTTGACAGAGAGAGACACAGCGAGAGAGGGAACACAAGCAGGGGGAGTAGAAGAGGGTGAAGCAGGCTTCCTGCAGAGCAGGGAGCCCGATGCGGGGCTCAATCCCAGGACTCTGGGATCATGACCTGAGCCGAAGGCAGATGCTTAACGACTGAGCCACCCAGGCGCCCCAAGACTTTTGTTTTCTTTTGACATGCTCCCATCTTATTTAGAGCACTTCTCTCCTTTCTGGCTCCACAACACTTTTCAGGCTCATCTTATATTTTCCCTGCCCTTGCCCCTACCCTACTATTTCTCCAAGAAGCCCTGGTTCCTTTTATTGGAGAATGGTGCTTACAAACCAAGATCTGGGCGCTAGTTGTACTCATTGCGACTGGGGACTTTTGCTTCTAGGCCCTCTCAGTAGACAGAGCTAGGAAATTACATATCTATTAAACCATGCATATATACCCATCAGTACCATCTATACCCGTCTATATCTCTGTATGTATCTTTCTATGTGTATGTATCTGTGTGTATGTGTGTATACATATATATAAACATGCATGTATTCGTGTATACATATGTGTACATATATGTGTGTGTACATAATAATATGAATTTATATTGATAACTTGGATTCTAATCCACAGGGCTCATTTTAACCTTTCCCCTTTCCTTACTTGTAACTTCTTTCTCCAACACTGAGAAACCCGGCTGTGATTATCTACAACCTATTCACTTATTATTAAATGTTCTAGTAAACATTTAATGAGATACACATTTCTAAATAGAAGACAGCATTTGAATGGTTCCTTTTGTCTTTAGCCTGACAATTATCTAATCAAGGTAACTGTTTTCCATAGTTACTTGAGTCAATTCTTTTCATCCCCTTTTTTAATGTATTTTTGGTATTCACTTGTCAGTGTTTGTTAATGTTAGTGTTTATAAGCTCCCCCTATATCCTAGTTAGTTTTGCTTGTTTATTTTTTAGGGCATATGAAAAGTATATTGAAATATTACTATGTTTTAATAAGAAGAGCCATATGAAAATATAGACTGAGAGATGTTATTAGCCTTTTGAAACTCAGTTCTTGGTACAGTGTTGGCAATTCAATCACTATTTATTGAATAAAAGATCTTATTTATATGTAAATGCAAAATTGTGATAAACTAAAAGTCTAGTTACAATGGTATTTGAAGCTAAAATGATGGCATTGGGAAAAAAAACATGGCTGGGAAAGAAAAAATTTAGAAAAAAAATTAACAGAATCAAACAAAATCAGGGGAAAAAAATAGCCTCAGATTCTCGCTTTGACTTTTTTGACTAAATCCTATACCTTTTCAATCAGTACTTATAAGGATTTTCACACAAATTTGAGAAATATCAACTTTGTCAAAGATCTCTCAAAAACTGGGTTATGCCCATATCAGAGTTTAAGTTAGCTAGAAAGCCATGTTATCCATAATGTTATTTTCATATTTTAATGTACTTTTTATTTCTATAGAATCTGAGATGTCTTCTTTCCATTTCCTCTGTCTCATAAGGAATTTAAAGAACTTTCAAACAAAAGAACACATTTAATTATTTCACATTATAAATCCGCATCTTTCCTCTGAGTAAATTCCATAATAGGCCACAACTAATTTAAATTTCCAAATAATTTAAATTTACTGTTCAAAATGGGGGTGGGGTTGGAGGGCTAGGGGAAGGTTTCACCTCCTTCTGTTATTAGTTGTTGTGCGATACCTTCCATTGTCATTTTTTTGGGGGGGTCATGTTCAAAAAAAATAGTAAACACAAGGTTCTTCATAAAGCCTGTAAACGTATTTTCTTTTTCAAAATGGGGAGATGAGTGACAAGATACGCGACAGCAATAACAACCTAGACTATAGAAAGCGTTTTCTGAGCAGAATCTGAGTAAGATTCCTATCAGCTCGATTTCTCCAGCATGTTGTGTTCAGCCTGGCTGTTAAGCATCAAGTGGCCTTGATGTTGCAGATATTCCCACACATACTTTTTTGCTCGCAAACTAGAGTGTTCACCAAAACAGCACCTTTCCCCGAGTTCCTCGCTGACACGTCTCCTTGGCCTTCATCCTCCTTTTTCCTGCCAAATTGTGCTTTCAGGAAAGAATCTGCATCAGGTTACTCCAACTTCCATGAATTAAAGCCCACAGGACAGGGAAAATGAGAAGGAAACCAGCATCTGGGGGCATATTCCAGGCCCTGTGTGAGGGGATCTCCATATATTCCTTTTTTAAAAATATTTTAAGCCTTATGTCTAAAATGAGAAACGGTGGGGATTTGACCGCCATGTTCAAAAAATTTTAGTGAGAAAGTTTAAAAAAATTATTTTAACAGATGGAGTCACCCGTCCTGTGAAAGGTGATGCTACTCTCCTCACCCCACTGGGAGGGTTGGGGGCAGCATCTACCTTTAACTTCTGCTCATCTCTTCCTCCTCCCATGGGTAATCTAGCTGCTCACATACTAGATTCTGAATAGTATTAGCTGAAGATTAAGTTGTTTTTACTGACAATCAGAGCAGATTCTGTTCTCTGAGCTCATTTCACAAATATTTATGGAGCTCCTACTTCGTAAGTCTCATTTCCTCTAAAGGACGATTGGGAGAGGATGTACAGGATATAAAGCATCACCCCTATCTTCCAGAAGCTCACAGTCCTTGGATGAACACACACGGAGTGTAATTAGAGAATATGTGTGTGTCCGGAGGGGCGTCTCTATGCTTTCTAATCTCCGTCAGGTTCCAGGAGCCTCACGAATCCCGTGTGGCGTGTTCTGATATCCCTGTAACCTGCGGTAAACACATCTACTTTCTCTGGCTCTCAAACAATAATAAACATGGTGGGCGAGCGATAAATAACTCTATGGGGGCTGTTCTGTGTCCAGCTGGAAGGAGCCTCCTTATCCTTGTTAGTGCTGGGCCGGATTTAGGGGTTTAGGCTTGGTGTCACAGTACCTTTTCTCTCTCAGGATACACGATTTTTTCCCTAGCTCTTAGCTTGATTCACGCAGCAGGGTCTCTTTATTTGCCCTCTGGCCCCAACACAGGGTGAGTGGGAGGGAGTGTTGGTGTCTTGTCTTCCCAGCAGAGTTGAGAGAGATACCTGAGTACCTCATCCCGAGAACATCCCCATATCTCTGGATGTGTTTTCCCTGCGGGTGATGAATACAGAACAAGAGAAGGAGGCAATCAGGCTGACCACGTCGCCTGTGAACTTCCGCTCTCCTTCCCGGTCTCTGGAGTCCTGGGTGTGGGACAGGTTGGTTCCATGTGCATTTTCTCAGGAATTGCCCAGGACTTGATGAGAAAAGTGACTTCGAACTCTACTCTTGGGCTCACCCTGGCCAGTTTAAGTGAAATGCGAGCTGTTCCAGCCGCTAAGAGACTTAGGTGTGTCATGTTTTCTGACGGGCTTTACGCTCCTGGCTGGTGTGGTTGAGGGCCTGGTCTCCTGGCCGGGGTAACCACAGAGTGGGCAGTATTTGTCTGCTCAAGCACACACACCATTTCCTCAGCCTGATGAGGTAGTTGCAGAGAGACCTCTGACGAGGAAGACAGTGTCTGTTGCTGTCAGGTTTCTTTGCACGTGTCTCAAAATCTAGAAAAAGCTGAAGACAAAGAGAATGTCCTAGGAAGAGGAACCAGACCATAAATAGCTAAACTATTCTGGTTTTACAGAGAAATAAAACAGTTATGAGTTCTTTGACATACTTCCTCATCCCAAACCTAACGCTTTGGAACTCCTTGGATGAAATCTAAAAGATAGTGACCAGGAAGACAAAGCCAATATTTCCATTTACTTTGTTGAATGTCCTGCAGAACTTGGGTAAAGATCCCACAGTTTTGTCTAGAGTTTCTAAATAGTAGCTGAGAAAAATGTCCGTAATGCTTTGGACTCTGCGGAGGGGGGGAAAGAAAGTAAGTTGCGGCCTATGTCTGTATGATTGCATGTGTATTTTTAGAGTATGGACATTGTATTTTTTAGGCATTTACAAGTCATGGGAGGATATTTACAAGTCATGTTGGTTACCTCAGGATGGGGGTAGTGGATTGGGGAGTAGAGAGGGTAGAGACAGCAAGGCTATTAATTTTGTTCCTTTATACACTTTATAGGTCTGTTCCAATGGTTACGATAAGCATTTACTTTTATGTTTATAATTAGGAAATATAGCATTTTGTTTTAAAAAGTAGCTAGAAGGTTTGCTTGTGTGCTGGAGGCTGGGAGGAGGATAAGTCGGAGCCTTGCTCCTCAGGCAGGAGCATGCTGGGCCGCACCGAGCCCCTCCGGCCAGGCAGACACTGCCCAGTGGGCTCTTCTGCCACGAGCGGGAGGCTGAGGCTGGCTGTTGGCACCTTGCCTGCAGGAGCCTGCAGTTCTTCAGTCCCATCCCCAAGACGCGTCAGTGTGGTGATCCATCAAGGATCAGGCTAGACTCACGACTGGAGGGAGAATCTCGAAACCCAATCAGCTGATAATCAGGGGCCACTGCCACGGGGCCTAGAATCTCACACTGTGTTCAGTTACAGCCAGAACTGAGCGGTCACCCTGGGGGCCAGAGCGCGTGCTGATGCTTTGCAAACATTTTGTTTCATCCACCCCATGCCTGTGCGGTTGGTACCGTTATTACCCATCTTACGGATGAAAAACGAAAGTTCAGAAAGCCGAGTCATTTCTCCAAGTTTGCTCAGCTTTCAACACAGGGCTACAGTGAAAATATAATTACAGTTGTATAATTGTAGTATATGAGTATGTGTGTATACAGCTATTTATTATACAGATATTTATACACTTATAGTATATGCTCTACAGCCTCCTAATTTTTCCAGCACTTTCTCACATCTGGGTAACCTGTAATCTACAGTTTTCTAAAGAGCAACAAACATACTGGATTTATTTCAAGCTTCCAAGGGGCCTGAGGTGTCAGAGACACTCACTGAATAGTAGTTTAGCTGTGTTTATTTGTTGGACACAGTATTGACAGGACTCAGACGCCAAAGAGGTTGGAATAGAAGCATCCCGGGATGAAGCAGTTAGACGCAGGTCCGGCATTGGGAGAGCCTTGGTAACACTTTATGTACAGAAAGTGTTCTAATTCTTCAGCCCACTCTTTCCTCATATCTCTCCCCTTTTCCTCTTCCTTTCCTTATAAAAACATCTGAGTTTGTGTTCTGGGATAAGAGAAAAATGCAGGTTCTACCCAATTTAGTTCTTCCTCTACTGATCTGATTAGAATAAACAAGAGCCTCCTAGGACTTGTAAAAAAAAATCCTTACTCAGATCTTAGATGAATTATTGCTGAGAGGTTTTAATTGGCTGTGGTTGGCTTCTGACCTCTTGTACAGATTGATTTATGAGGTGAATTTGCAATCCACTGTTGGAAAAATTGATAGCATGGTAGCAGATAGAAGTTACTGTTTGAATAAGGCTTGGAAAATATTCATGCCGTCCCAGCCCCCACCGCAAACACCCAAATTCATGTCCACAGGCAACATTTCCTAGGAGCACTGATGGGCCCTAAGCTCGCCCTATGTGTTTGTTTTTAGAATCAGATAAAGGTTGCCATTTTGTAGTCTGCAGAGGGAAAAATAATAAAATATGTAAGATAATCCATTTTCTTTTTCCCTACAGTTGTTCTTAAGGCTTCTGCAAGATTTTACCTATGAAGATTTCTCTTTTAACAGAAAAGTGATTTGTTTTGTTTTGGTGGGGGTTTTTTTGGCCACCATTTTATTATTTTGTGTGGTTCTTCAGAAGACACATGACTTCTACTTGTGAACGCATCCTAGGGATTTTGGGCAAGCTTAGCAGGTTCTCTCTGCTTGCTTCAGGAAGGAAGTCAGATTTGGAGGGACTGCGTGGGGTAAAAGTGAGCACATGCCAAGTGGTAGAGGTTGGCTCCACTTTAACCGATGTATCTGGAACTGGATACCTTTAGAAAAATGGAAGACCTGTGCTCAGTGATATCTCTCTACTTCATATTACTTCTAGGATACAGGGCATAGTTCATATCTAACAAGTCATTCTTAGAAAATGGTTTAGAGATAAGCAAAGCATTTCCTTGTATGAATTCTTGTAGCCTGTGTGTTACACTGATTTACATTGATTATCAGCCACTGACTATCTAGTTCCTGTCTCTTTTCTCTGAAGACCTTCTAAACCTTCCACGGCACTTTGCTAGGTGTAGAGTCAGTGCCTAATAATTTTGTATTATCTTTGTTCATTTATTCATTCATTCAAGTCTTTCTTGAGCGCCTACCACGAGTAGCCTCTGAGTAGGCACTTAGTGTACAATGGTGAGCAAAACAGATGTGGACCTTACCCTTACGAGGCTTACCTTCTGTAAGAAGGCAGACACTGAACAAGTAAAACACATAAATATGTCATTACAAATTATCACATGTGTGAAAAAAGAAAAAGAACAGGATGCTGTGGGGGAGCAAAAAAGGGGGTGCTTACATTATGTGAGGTAGTCAAGGAAGAACTCCACTGAAGAGGTGACATTTAAGCTGAGACCTGAAGAAAGAAACCAACCATTAGAATGGGGAAAAGCATTCCCGGCAGAAGGGACGGCATGTGCAAAGTCCCTGCACAACACTAGGGTTGAGCATGTGCAGTCCAGGAGCTAAAAAGGGCCTCTGTGTGGGAAGCATAGTGAGCAACGCAGAGGGAGGGTGGATAGATGTTCAGAAGACCAGAGTCGTTTAGGGCTTTCCAGCCTAAGTTAAAAAATCTGGATTTTGTTCCATGAGGTGGGAAGACAGAACTTCACAAAGACACTGCCCTGAACCTCTGGTTAAGGAAGCCTTCTTGTCAGCTTTGAGCCACGTTAAATGAGGTCATGTCTTTTCAGAAAATTCAGTGTATCTCTTTTAGTATTTTTTTCAACGCATACTATATAGCTTATACTGGGATAACCTCTGCTTGTGTTCACCGAATGTATGATAGCGGTATCCTCCTGTTATCAAATATTCTTCTACAGCTTAATTTTTAATGACTTCCTAACATTTCCATTGTGGATATACCATAATGGATCTTGCCTAGCTCCTATTAGACATTTGAGTCTAATAACCTAGTAACAATATTAATAACTTAAGGATAAATAACTCAAATAACAGCGTATAGAACTTACGTGCACATTAATTTTTGCACACACATGTCTGATTATTTTCTTAGGCAAAATTCCTAGATATGAAATTAGTGGGCCAAAAGAATACGCTTACTTTTATAATTGGATCAAAAGTGCCACGGTATCAGTTTGAAAGCTACCAGCTTACACGCCCATGGGTGAAGTGTAAGAGTCGCCATTTCAACAGGAGTACTGTTTTCAAATGGTGTGTTTTGGGCTACAGGGGAAATGGGAGTTACTCATACCCACTTGGGTTGGAATTTTGCCTCTTATAAGCTTTGGGTACTGTAAGTAAGTACATAAACCTTAACCTGAAAGACTCTCAGTTTGTTCTTCCAGAACATAAAGGAGGGAATGCCTCAAAGAACAGATGCAAAGATTAAGAGCAATCATGTATGGAAAACACTTAACATAATATAGATCTTCCTTGACTTATGATGGCATTATGCCCCAATAAACCCACCCTAAGTCAAAAATATGGTAAATTGAAAATACATGTCATACACCTAACCAGTGGAACATCATAGCTTAGCCTAGCCCACCTTAAATGTGCTCAGAACACTTACCTTTAGCCTACAGCTGGGCAAAATCATCTAGCACAAAGCCTATTCTATAATGAAGTGAATATCATGTAATTTATTAAATACTGTACTAAAAGTGCAAAACAGAATGGCTGTGGGTACAGAACGGTTGTGAGCGTATCTGTCATTGACCTTGTGATCCCCCGGCTGACTGGGAGATGTGGCTCGCTGCCCTGCTCAGCATCACAGGACAGAAGCGTGTTGTTAGCCCCGGAAAAGATCCAGATTCAGAATTCAAAGTACACTTTCTTTCTTTTTTAATTTTTAGTAGGCTCCATGCCAAGTGTGGGACTCAAACTCATGACTCTGAGATCCCTGAGATCAAGGGTCGCACGTTCTGCAAACTGAACCAGCCAGGTACCCCTCGAAGTACAGTTTCTACTGAATGCATATGGCTTTCCCACCACCATAAAGCTGAGAAATCATAAATCCAATAGGTACAGATGGTCCCTGAGAGATCTGTACCTACCTCGAGTAAGCACCGATCTGTGCTCTCCCCTCCCCCACCCATGTACGCACAAAGACATGCACACACATTTGGGGTGTGTGTCTTATGGTTGTGAATTTTGACACTCTCTTGAGCAAATGAAAAAAGGAAAATTCTTGTCTCTGTTATCACATCTTTGAGGGATTGAATAAAGTGTTTACTCACCTTCTCCTGGCAGTCTCCACCTTCTGAGGTGAAACCTCTCCCACATGGATATTTCCTTTCTAAAGAGAAGACAAGTCATCTTTGGCTAACACTGGGCTTAGAGACTGTCTGTTTTGCCTTAAACCTTTCATTATCTGTTCATATTATGAGGCAAAAACATGACATGGGAGTAAGAGCCCCTTGAGACCCTGGGTTGGAAGGCTGACTCTTGCCACTTACAGGTGGCTTGGGCTTGGGCAGGTTGCTCGTGTTCTCTGAGCCTCGTTTTCCCCCACTGCAAAATAATACAGTACCGCTTCTCAGTGCTGATGTGAGGATTACATGAGAGTACCATAAGCAAGGGCACTTAACCTCTGCTGTGTCAATAAATCAATACATGTTTTTGAATCCAAATCTCATATCCACCTCCTAAGCAATGGATAGTAAGGATATAAGCACACAAAACTTCCTATCCGTGAGAGAAGACATCTGCTCTTAGGTCTAGCTCAGTCTTTTATTCCTGCAACGATCAACTGCCTCTCCTCTTTTATATGCAGTCTTCAAAAATCACAGTGACTCTGATCTACAACCTAGATAAGAAAACTCAAGCGAAAAGGATACTGATGAATCTCCTGATGCATTGCAGAGTTGTTTGAATGATTAGGTTGACCTACAATCTTCCTCATTTGTCAACCTAGAAAAACTCTGAAATGGCCAAGAGGTCCAGACAGCCAGTAGCCTAAAGAACTGAAGAGTGGAAGGGGTGCCTGAGTTCATGGTGGCGCTCAGAGCGTGTTAACAAGCAGAGAACCACTGTTTCTGTAAAGTTTGCTGTGAAAAGGTACATTCATTCCCACTGGGAGTGATGGCCCTGTTGTTATCATGCCAGAACCAACTTGGGCATAGATAGCTTTTATTTGAGGTGGGAGTGGGGAGCAGTTAAGGTAGGAGAAGGGCCCAGATAATCAGAGAAAGCTTGGGAAGATCAGGAGTTTGAAAGTCATAACTTAAACTAGGTTTTGAGATTGTCTAATTAGTTTTTTCATTCTTGTTACTTCCAGAAACCTGTTCTTCCCAGCCCCATACAAAATAGGTACAAGTCCCCGAATCCCGAGTTTGTAAGGTATTAGCTAGAGCATGGGCTTTGAGACCTATTTTTGAGACTGATTTCTACCTGCAGCCCAGATTTCTTCACTCCTGGATGTTGAACCAGACATCTTGAACATCCGCATCTCAGATAGAGACAACTCCATTCTCATTTACTGGAGCGAAAGTCATTGAGGTCCCTCTTGTCTCTTGGTTGTTTGTTTGTTTGTTTTGCTTTGCTTTTTTCTCACCCTGTCCAGTCTGCCGGGAAATCCTATTGGCTATACCTTCTAAACACATTCAAGCCAATCTGACCCTTTTTAACTACTCTCATTACCACCCCTTACTTTCTCTTGTTGCCAACCTTCACCTCTTATCTGATTATTACAATACCTTCTTCATTGTTCTCCCTTGTTTTATCCTCTTCATTGTTCTCCCTTGTTTTATCCTCGTCCCTTCAGTCTATCTCCAACACAGCATAATGGAAGAAATGGCAGATGTCCTCATTGTTCTTACAATGATGGGCAAATAATGCTGAAATCGTGCACATCACGTGGAAAGCATGGTGGAAGCTCTGAGCTAGTGGTCGTAATTGTGGGAACTTCAGAAGGGGCCTTGCTCACTTAGACATCAGCCCAGTATACTGCTGACAGGGAAGGAGGCCAGGCAGGGATACTGGAATCCAAAGCTGTCAGAAAGGTGCAGTCTTTTATAGCAACCTTGACAGCATTCTCTGGGCTGTTCCGGACAGAGGGAAGATATTCAGGAGCTGGACAGTTTCCAGAAGATGCATTTGTAATTCAGGTGATCCAGAGAAGGAATGGCTGTGAGATACCCTCCCCTTCTTTGCCTTCCTGCCCCCCCATTGTGAATCCTCAACCTATACAATGGTGAAATGGGGAAGGAACCATAGACAGCAAACCCTCACATTGCAGTTGCACATGCCAGGCTCTGTGCTGTGCAAGTGACATATATGAACTGGTTTGATCCTCACAGCGATCCTACAAGGTAGATACTATCATTATGCTTATTTAGAAGATGAGAACATTGAGGCACAGAGAGGTTAAGTAACTTTCCCAAGGCCATACAGCTGATAAGGGCAGAGCTGAGATTCCTGATTTAGAAGGTGATGGAATAAGAAAGAGGACTTAACCAGTCTCAAAAAGTCAGATTAATCATGTGAATGTATACTTGTTCATCAGACTCTAGGACTGCTTTTGTGTCTTGATAAGCTGGCTGTTGCCCATGGTCCTCTAGTCTCTTAGCTGGCCTCATTTCGCCTATCCAATTGATACTACCCCCCACAGATGCACCCTAAGTTCTAGACTGGCTGGTCCTTTCTTAGACCCCAGACCATACTCACACATTCATTCTTGCCCAGTCTTCCTCAACATCCTTCACAGCATGCTCCACACTCAGAGCTGGGGCTCCACGTCCCATTAAGGGTGTCTGCCTTTGGGATGAAGAAGCTTGGGAAGGCTCTCCAGATTTCATTTCTCCCTCCCTCCCCAATTCTCTGACTTTGGACTGAACTCTCTAGTTCCTACATTTTGCCCTGTTCTTGTTTCCTGCCTTCAGCCCAGTGCCTCCATATGGATACCTCAGGGGTGGTCTTCCTGGCTTCTGGTTTCGGTGTCACCCTGGGTGATGTCTCTTGGCCAAGCTCTGCTCCATGCTCTGCATCCTGAGCAGCTCCATGCCTGGCCACCATTTGTCTAGCAGCCCAGGTGGGCAGAAACTGACTTGAACAACCTCTACTTCTTTCTCTATCTGTCCAAATCCTGTGAGAGTCCTATCAAATCCTTAGGTCCTCAATGAGACTTTCCCTAACAATACCATCTGGTATTTTCTCTTTCTGCTGCTTGGTCATCCACATGTTTATTAGCTATACCATCCATTTTGACACATGCTTTAACTTTCCTTTAGCACTCTTTACAGTTGGTATTATTCACCACCTGCTCCCTATCATGTCTCTCCAAGAGACAGCATGTCCTTCTAGCCCAGGACTATTTCATGTACTTCCTTTATGTTCCCTGTCTCAGCAATGCTTGCTGATCTGAAGATTTTATGACAAATCCATGAAAAGTGGGTTATTGAGAGAAATATGATGTTCTGGAGACACCTGCAGTGTGGTATGTGGCAGTCTGGCTTTGGGGGCTGGCAGGTGTGGCTGGCTCTGCCAGTTTATGGGTGGCCCTCTTGTATTACCTCCATTACATCTGTCTCCTCATCTGGAGGGCTATCGTGAGGGTTGGCCAAGAAAATATATAAACAGTTCTGTAGGAAGATGTTGGGCACATAGCAAATGCTCAATGAGTAGTAACTGTGATTTTTTCTTGTCCCTAAACTTTGAAATTTATATCAAACTGAACAAGAGAACATACTGGAATATGTTCCCTGGTGAATTTGTCTGAGGCTTCTCGGACAGTGAATCTGTCCCAATACGGCATTTTTGAATGAACTGGATATTAAACTGGATTGTAGGGTTTTCAACCCCTTGAAACTGTGGAATTAATGCTATTAAACATTCAGGACATAATAAAAAAAAAACATTCAGGACGGAAGGTTCTTGGGAGAGCCTGCGAGATTGGATGGAAGGGGTAAAGCGAAAACTTTTGATTATTTCCTGATTGTGACTTTCCACCTGGCCTTCCTTTGTTTCCTTCCTCCCTCCCTTCCCCTCAAGTTTTGAAGGCTTGTCATGAAAATGAACTAAAGATCAAGAAATCATTGATATATTTAGGTTATGTGCATATAGATATTTATAGACTCTTTCAAGTCTTCAACATACAAAAATTGAGTTTACTGTTCTTAGTAAAACATCACTGGTTGATTTCTGTTCACTCACTCTATTTTTAGCCTGTACATTTTATAGCTGCAACATGAGGCAAAACCTATTAAGATCTTGACTATTCATTCAGCCTTTCAGATGTGGGTTCTTAGACACCGAATTATGATTGCTGTGGATCTATGTTAACTTTTGACTAATGAGTTCAAAGACCATCTCTCACTGTTAGTGTTTTCTCTTTATTTCATTAATTCATCAACATTGGGTTCTTGGTATGTGTCATTTATGGAGATAGAAAGATTAATAAGATATGGGCCCTCCCCTCAAGAATCTTCATCTGCTGGATCATAATGATCTATTGTGATAGACTAGTTAGATTTCCAATGATGCATCTGAATACTACCCTCATTAAAAAATACAGAGGAAGTTTTTTTTGCTAAAAGGAGAGAGAGAGAGAGAGAGAGAGAGAGAGAGAGAGTGTATGTATTTACTACACCCTAAACAATTTTTTCATGCTTTAACAAACTTTTTAAAAAAGTCCTCCTCAAGTCCAGCTTATAGTTGGGGAAGATATGTCCTCTTGGGTTTCCTATAATATTGCATTACAGTGTTATAGATTCAGTTATTAAAATTTTAAATTTTTTTCCATAGTTTTAAAATGTAAAAGTCATCTTATACCTCCTAAGTGTTCTTTTATAAAACAAATCCTTTTGTTCTCAGGAAATTTTTGTAGAATAGATAAATAAACCCATAGGAAAATTTAAAGACTCTTAAGTCTCTCACATAATTGAAAACATCTTATCCAGCTACATTATTTACTATTTTATGAACTTTAAGAATGTTTATTTAATTTTGGGGGGGTTTGCTTTCCTAGGTGATACATGTTCTTCGCAATTAATGACAATGAAAATTAGTTATTTTCTCAGCTTTATTTCTCTTATTTATGTTTCATGTGCTGTTGCATTGTATAGAGCAAGGTTCCTTACCTTCAGCACAGTTGACATTTTGGGCTGGAGGATTCTTTGTTGTGGGGGCCATCCTGTGCGTTGTAGGATATTGAGCAGCATCCCTGGCCTCTACCCTCCAGATGCCAATTGCACTCCAGTTCCCAAAGTTATGACAACCAAAATTGGTTCCATACATTGCTAAATGTGCCCTGAGAAGCAACGACTGGTCTAGAAGTTCCAAAACATTGAATAAGAACAACAGTGATAAGGGCATCCCTAATTTGCTTCTGATTTCACAGGGAATAATGCTTCTGGTGTTTTTTCATTAAATATATCAGTTTAGCATAAGTAGTCTTTATGAGGTCAAGGAAGTAGACTTTTACTCTTATCTTAAAATAAATAAAATGTAAATTTGCAGTGAGTGCCGATTGATGATAATGCAGGATAAATTCTTTATGGTCAAAAAGAATTAATACAATTCAGTGGACCCCTTAGGACCAAGGCTGGGTAGGGAGTGTGTGTGTGTGTGTGTGTGCACGTGTGTGTGTGAAGGAGTTGGGTGGGGAGTGTTGTGTAACTCTTGATTCTGGACACTTGGCTCCTAGAAGCCAGGAAGAATCTGTGCTAAGAGAACACAGCCAAAGTTTTTTGCGCAGTGAAGGGAATCCAAATGCCGGATTATTGCTGTAGCTGCGAAATAGCCCCTAGGTATTCAGGGTAGATGAGTTCTTTAGCCACTCTTTTCAAATGATAATTTATTGCTCGTTTTGTTTTTCTGAACTCATTTTATTAGGCTTCTGCTTTCAACATTTCAAATATAACAAAGAAGCTGAGAGTCCCTGTTATTAGCTTCCGAGGGCCTTGAGACGGCTGCCCACCGCCCCCCTCCCCTGTGACTGAGGTGACGGTGGCAGGCTTGGCAAAAAGCTGGGGGGTCATGTTCAAACCTTCAAAACCAGACCGGGTTAGGGGCCACAGACAGACGGCACAGGTGAGGGGAGGCATAAATCCTACTCCTAAGCTGTTCAGACTCCACTTGGCCTGAATGGGCCTCCCTCCATGGGGGGTTCAGAGGGCCACCCCCCCCACCCCGGGGCTGGCGGATTTATGTCCGCAAGCCCAGTGCAGGAGAAAGAGATTACAAATGCTTTCAAAGGGTGCGTGAGGGGGTTGCTCTGGATCTGAGCGGTCTGGGACACAGAGCTGAGTCTGTGAGGACCTGGGCTGGTGCCAGCGAAGGGAGTAAGGTGGCCTGAGGAATGGAAGGTCACTGGCCAGTTGGGGGTTGTGATAATTATATCCTTGTTTCCTTGAAGGTACCAGCGTCCTTGATTTTCCAGCTTCAAAGAGAGCTGCCTCTGAAGTAGGGGGACGTTCACACCTGCTTTGCTGCAGTGATTTCTGCCTTCCTGGCTGCAGACTCAACAAGACAACAATACGTCTGTGGACATTTTCAAGGCCGTATTTATAAACCAGGCATGGGAAGCTTCTCTTCTACCCTTTCTTCCTAAATGAGAATGAAAAGGTTAGTGTGCCCCGAGAGAATTCAGCAATGAACCCAATTTAATGGTTTTACCTTAAATTCAGATACTTTGTAGGTCAGGCATGCTAAATCATCACACACACCCCTTGTCCCCTCTCCTTCTAATTCTTACACCACCCCAAAGGGGCTATCATAGAACTGGAAGTCTAGTAATTATGAAAGACAGCAGTATACGGTACACCTGGAATGTTTGTTTTGCCTTTTCCCTCTCCCATTCATCTCCAGAGAAGCTGTGCCAACAAGAGTTAAGAAGTCTAAGCACGGTTCTGCCTTTCATATTTTCCTTATAGCACTTAACATTCCCACAAGACCTTGAGAGAGGAGAACGTATTCATTGTTTTTAAATGGGACCCTCTTTGTCTCCTGGGCTCAATGAATATGATCTAAAAATGGGATTTCCTCTGACTAAATGTATACTTGCTGCTCCTCACCCCGTCTTTCCACTGATCATCCCATCATTAAATGTGTGCAAATTTAAAACCATGTTTTAGGTTAAAAAATTCCATTTGTTAAAGATGGGATGACTGGTTTCTGGCACTTGAAACCTTCCAAGAATTAGACTGGATATTACACGTAACCTCTTGGATCCTGTGCTCCGATGTTTCTCTGGCTGCCACCAGCTCTGCAGACCAAACCTTCCTTCTCTAAGCAAAAGCAGTTGCTGGTTGAAGCCTTTCTAAGAAATTAGAAAGAAGGAAATACTGTCCATTTTTCTAGCAAGTTCTTGTTCTGACCTTGCCAGTGATTGATTGGGCTTCCACATACAAAATAATCCCTCTTTTTAACTTTTACTCTAAGATTGTACAAATACACAGTGTTATGTTGATGAATTCCTAATTCAGTGACATAACTAAGTAACTAGAATCTTCCCTCATTGAAACATATAGTCTCTCCCCAACACTCTTCTCTCTGTCTCGCTCTCTTCCCCCCCTTCCTTCCCTCTCTCCTTCTCTTTCTCTCTCTATCTCAATTGTGCTAAGAGTTTCCCACTTCCTAAGTCATGGGTAATGACTGCTATGACTCCATCCTCCAAAGTCAGCTCCTACCTGTCACCTGGGACCCTGGGATTCTGAGCTCTTGCTTGTGATTTAATAACGAGACCCAATGGAGCAGCCCAGGTGCTGTATCTCATACCCTTACTGATTGCCAAGGGAACATTTAATCTGTTGACTTTATTCAGTTATGCTAGTCTGGCAAACATACCTGGAGCTGTAAATTATTTAGATGTTTAATTTATTTGGTGTAGAAGGAGCTCTCTTATACCTTAGTTATCTAATAGCAGAAGATGAAAAACCACTTTGTTTGCAGATCATAAAAACTTTAACAGATTGTGCCTTAAAGAGTAAAACAGACTTTCCTGACCTTAAACGTATAACAGGGGTCCAAACAAGCATTGTTAACACATTATCCCCTAAGATAAAAGTTATGGCATAAATCTGGTTAGGTTAGAAGTGAAATGTGAAACAAAGGCCTTCCATTGGATAATAACAGACAGCTAGTCTGAAGCGAACACAAAAATAGACTATAACTGAGGGGTCAGGAGTGGACAGCAGGGGCCTTTGCCAGAGGGCCCCTCTCCCCGTTACAGTGTACTTCCCGATGACCCAAGGAGGGAGATATTTAAAAGCCCAGGTAATATGATATAACTCAACCCTATTAGTATGCAAAATTACTCCCTAATAGTGAAACATGTCATTGTTTTATTTATTCTTCGACCTCATACTTAGTACATTATCATTAAAACAGAAATTCAGCACGTTTCATTAAAATAGAAACAACAAAAATACATGGTCTCATGGAGCACCTACTGGCACATCAGAGGGGGGAGCCCCTCCCCTCCAACCATTTCGTTCACTTCCCTGATGAGAAAGGGTTGATCCGAAGCAAAAATAAACATAATCTATAGTAACACAAAAATATAAATGATAGGAGTACAAAAGTTCTTTGTAAAATTTTTCTTTTACAATGCCTTGCTTTAAAGGTCCTTCTGGAATCAGGTGACTTTATTGGGCTTTCATTTATCGTCACGCAAATACATTAAAATTTTTTGTTTAGCAATGGGAGACAGCAGGGTTTTAGCTAAGAACACCGGTTCTGCAGTCCAGCTGCCGGGGTTTGAATTCTTGACTTTTATTAGCTGTGTGACATTGGAGAAGTTATTTAACTTTTCTGCACCTCAGTTTTCTCATTTGTGAAATAGGGATATTATCTTTCTCATGGAGTTTTTGTGTGGTGAAGTACATTGCCATGACACGTAAATGCTCAATAAATGTTAAATTATTGCTGCTAATCATTTCCTCCGTGCTTTGGACTCATTTCCTCATTTCCTTACAATAAAGAATGCTATGAAGTAGTTATTACTTCCATTTTGCTAAAGAGGAAAATTTACCCCTAGACTCAGCATTGAACTAAGCAGAGCCCCAGTTGGAACTCAGGTCAGTAAGTGTGGCAGGTCTGGATCCCCAGGAAGGGACTCTGAGAAAGAGATGCTGGGACGGGAAGTTTACGGAGGGGTGCTCAGGGGCGACATCTATGGGCCATGGGAGAAGCTGCACCTCTCAGCCCACACTGGGAGCTCAGGCACTGACGCGGCCCCTCCCAGTTGGACCCCATTGAGGCAGAGGGTTGGCCATTAACCAGCCACTCCATGGAATCTGCAGTCCTTAGACATAGGCTGCCCCGGAAGTGGGGTGGCTTTGGGCAAAGCAGCTCTCTTCATCCAAAAGCTCTCTCCTGAGAGGGTCGGAGCTGAAGAACTGCAGCAGCCAACCCTCAAGGCAGCTGGGGGCATATGCACTTCAGTCTCGAGGAGGCAATCTGGGCAGGGCACCACAGGGTCCACACCTCCCTGCAGTTTAAGAAAGCATTCAAGGTCAACTCGTGGTCCGTGGCAGTTGTGATCACTGCTTCTTTTGCCCAGAATCTCTCAGACCCCTTTCGCACTGGGGAGTCAAGGAAGCCCAAGGACGGACTGTCTCTGTGAACGACAGAAGGTGCTTGGGGACTTAAACACAGCAGCTGCTGACCAGCACCCAAACCAAGTAAATCACTGAGGGGCCCTGGCTGCCGTGCCTTACATTCTCTTTGTAACTGGCTCAAAGGTAGGTCGCTTAAAGATGCTTCAGTAGCCCAAATGTTAAAAAATCCAATCCCTTCTAGCAAGCACTTTTTGTGGTGTTTACGTCATAATCCATAGGCTAAAACCACAGAATTTTAAAATCAGAAGGGGCCTAAGAGAGCCACCTCCTTAATTTGGGTTGGGTGGAGGGGAGTGAGTTTGTCAAGGTCATATAGTAAGTTAAGAGTTACACACAATGGGATTGGGACCATAAGCATGAAAAACTGATATCTCAAGTAGAGTCTAGCAGTTTGCCAACTGCAAAGAAATTGTAAAAACAAATTCTTGGCTGAAAACTTGAAAGGATAGGTTTGGAATGTTATCTTAATGCACATTACAATCTTGAAGTTTCTTGCTGTATCCTAGATAAAGTACTGTGTTTATATTTTATTCATTTCCATGCAAAATGGCTTCTAGAAGTAAATGCCAAGAATTCTCACTGACATTGTTTGGTGCACGTTTCTTTGATTATATTTTGCTTCTTTCCTGGTAATACAATATTTTATGATTAAAAGATGCTTCTCCTCTTAGCACTATAGTTTTTCTCCATATAATTGAAACAATTCCATAAATACTGGATGGTTTTGGAAATGTTTAAAGAACCTATTTCAGATTTGAGGGTAAAGTCTTATCTTTAACATTACTTTTGCAGAACGTATCAGACACACAGAGCTGTCAGGTTTAAACTGTACCACCAATTTTTTGTTAACTTATTATCTAAAGTGCAATTCTCTGGCACATGGATATATTCAGAACCACAAAGATTACTACTTAGCCAAAAAAAAAAAAGAAGGGCTTTTAATTTTTCATTACCTCCTCACTATACTACCTGGCTGGAATTAGACATTTAAAAATCCCATATGATTGTTCAGCTCTTCAGAGATGTTAACCCTTAATTTTCCATCAGAAAACCTTCTGGACAATATCTGAAGAATAGCGGCAGTTAAATATTAGAGTTCAGAGTGTGGACTCAGGATCCATACTGCATTGGGTCAAAGCCCAGCTTCACCAGCTCTATGACTTTGGGCAAGTTACTGAACCTCTGTAAAATGGGAATCGTATTAGCACTTGGCTCTCGTGGTTGTCATAAGGATTAAATGAGATAATACATGTGAAATGCTTAGGACAGTGTCTATACACAATAGTGCTCGGTTGACACCATATCACTAGAATTTGCTTTTTAAACTACGGAGGATGGAACTTTTACAAAGACAGTGAAAGATGCAAAGTTAGGGAAGAAAAGATGAAAATCTAAAGACTAGTGATCATGTTAAATTTTTGATTCTTACAGTGGAACTCTTGGATAAAATGGAGTCATAAGCCTAGATAGACCATATATTTTGATTCTAAAGATTCATTCCACAACCTGATATACATAACAAAGGAGACAGTAAATGCTCAATTTTTAACCAGAAGAAATTTGGCTCTGGAAGCCAAAGAACAATGTTCTAATAGTGAGCTCTAGAAAATCATTCTCAACTGATAGCAAAATGGAAGCATGCTGGTCTTACTCACCATGACATGCCCAGTATTTTGCACACTGCCACATACAAGGAATTTAATATGTGTGGAATGACTGGTTAATTGTAAGATGCAATGCTCTTTAATTCTTGGAACTTTAGAGTTTGAAGGGACTGCTTATGATATGATCTGCTTATGATGTGTCACAAATAAGGAGCCAGAGGACACATGACTTAAAACTAATTATGTGGTTAGTTGTTAACAGAACTGGGATCCAAAATGTTGACTCTCTGGCTTGGATACTCAAATAAGTCATTGTTTTCTGTAGTTAGTGTGTCCTTAGAAACACCATTCACTTGAGATATCCATGGGGTAAAGAGTGGAAGGAGTTGTTGTATGAGCAAATAATCTGGGGAACTGCTGACTTAAACAAATTACACTGTGGATTGCCCCCAGGGAGATATACTACTCTATGCAGCATTTGTGAAGAGGGTTTGATCATAACACCCCCTTTGAAGGAAACATCTTTGGGAACGGGTAGTTTATGAAACACAGAGAGAGAACACAGGAGAAGACTGACAAGTGGGCTTCAACAAATACTTATTAAACACCTACTACACACACAAATCATGATAGGAATTATACAAAAAGTTAAGGTGAGTTAGACACGAAAGCGTTCCTGGGGTCTTTAATGAGAGAGGGCAAGAGCAATAGGGGTAGGGGGTGGGGGGGCTTAAGAAAAGGCACATATAATCTCGGTCTGTGAATCTGATGATCATCATGAGACAGGATCAAATAAAATGCTACTAAAATTCAAAAGAGGAGAATCAGGCCAGAGCTCCATGGAAGAAATAACATTTGAGATGAATCTTGAGGGGTGGGTGTGAGTTCCTTTAGTAAAAGTTCTGCTAGTTTTTGTTTATCTGAAAGTGTCTTCACTTTATTCTCATTCATGAAATATAGCTTTTCTGGATACACAGTGGACAGTTATTTCCTTTCAACGCCTTGAATATATTATTCCACTGTCTCCTTGCATTTACTGTCATTATTGATAAGTCCGCTAAGAGTCTAATTGTCAGTCCTTTGTAGGTGATGCTTCTTTTCTCCCAAGCTGTTTTTAAGATTTTCTCATCGTCTTTGGTGTTCTCCAATTTCCCTATAAACATGTCTAGGGCATAAACTTCTTTTTAATTTATCCTGCTAGGGAGAGGCTGTATTTCCTAAATCTGTGGATTTAGGTCTTTTTGTCAGTTCTGAAAAATTCTCAGCCACTGTTGCTTCAAATATTATGTCTCTTCCATTTTCTCTATCCTCTCCCTCCAAAACTCCAACTAAATGCGTATTAGAACTTTCCATTTTCACTTCCGTATCTTTAACCTTCCCTTTCATACTCCTATTCTTTTTTTTCCTATGCAACATTCTGGATATTTTCTGCAGATAGTTTTTCAGTTCACTGATGACCTACCTCTTCAGATATTTAACATGTTCATCAAATGTTTACTTCTAACCATTTTATTTTCATTTCTCGGGGTTCTTTTATTATTCTTTTTTCAAATCTACCTGGTCATCCCGGAGGGGCTTTTGTTGCTTGCTTCTCTTTGGTATTTCACCTTATTTCTTTAAATTCTTCATAGGTACTGATTCTATGTTAGAAAGGCAGCAAAACATAGTGGTGGAGAGTGCAGACTCTAGAATCAAATTGCCGAGATCCAAACTAGCATTACTACCTAAGTAAGGTTGACCTGGGACAATTTACTTAATCTCCTTGTGCCTCAGCTTTTTCATTTCTAAAATGGGGGTGATAATAATACTTGCTTCATAGAATTGTTATGAAAATTAAATAAGTTAAAATTTGAAAAAAAAAATCTTTGCCGTGGTGTCTAGCACTTAATCATTGCTTTGTACACTTTTGGAAGTTAAAAAATATATGCTGTATCTGAGAATTCCAATATTCAAAGTTCTGGGGTTCTAAACTGGATGTGTGTTTTTCTGCCAACTGTCTCTCTCTCAGTGGCCTGCCTCCTTCTGCGCTTGGTCATCTTGGATTTGAACTCACACGTGGATCTTAATGGCCTTCCTACTGTGAGGATTTGTTTCTGCTTCTGGTGGGAGGCAGAGGGAAAATACCAACCTGAAACCTTCTACCCCTTCTGGAGTGTCCTGGCCTAATGCCGAAATCTTAGATTCTTGGAGTCCCTACCTTCTGATGCTTTAAAGCTTCTTACAGTGCTACCCTGGCCCTCAGGACAACCCATTTTCTTATTTTCCTAGCACTTTGACTCCCAGCTCTAGCTTCAACTCACTTTTGGGGGGAAGAGCTGTCCTTAGACAATTCTATTACTGCTTGCAAGTCCAACAAGGCATTTAAAAAATGATTCTGTTCTTTTGTGATTGGAGGCCTTCAGGGTATGTGGTGATCTACACGGCCTGAAGCTGCTCCTCCTTTGCATCAGTCTGAATTGGCCACCTGATGCTGCAGTCACAAACAGCCCCCAAACCTTAGAAAAACAAAGGTGTAGTTCCTGGAGCCTCTGCTTCAGGTCATACTTACACAGGGACTCGGGCTGATGGAGTTTTGACCATCTGTTCATCGTCAGAACCTGTGGGAGAGAAAATATGGTCAGTCATATGGTGGCTGTTCAGGACTTCCATCTAGAAGTTACGTCATTTCCGCTCACATATAATGTTTTTTAATTTTATTTTTTTTTAAAGAATTTATTTATTTGACAGAGAGACACAGAGAGAAAGGGAACACAAGCAGGGGGAGTGGGAGCGGGGGAAAGCAGGCTTCCCGCGGAGCAGGACTCGATCCCAGGACCCTGGGATCATGACCTGAGCCAAAGGCAGACGCTTAACAACTGAGCCACCCAGGCGCCCTCTGCTCACATATAATTGAACAAAGCAAGTCATAGGGCCACACGTAACTCCAAGGAAGTGTTTAGAAAGGAGAACAGGAAGTTATCAGTGGACATCACTAATAATTACTATGTGCTTTTCCTCACCTAAAATTATAAATATTCTTATGTTCTTATACAGACTTGGCAAGTATTTTTAAGAACGTTATTATGAAAATCTCAAACATAAAAAATGTAAAAAACAATAGCATATAATATACATCCAATTTTGAATGTCTATATAATAGTCCAGATGGGAGGATTCAAACAAATTTTTTCATGAAATATTTCAAACATACGAAATTTAAAATGTTGAGAGTTTTTCTTTTTTTTTTTTTTAAGATTTATTTATTTATTTGACAGAGAGAGCACAGGCAGGGGGAGTGGCAGGCAGAGGCAGAGGGAGAAGCAGGCTTCCCGCTGAGCAGGGAGCCCAATGTGGGGCTCAAACCCAGGACCCTGGGATCATGACCTGAGCTGAAGGCAGTCACTTAACCAACTGAACCACCCAGGCGCCCCTAAAATGTTGAGAGTTTTTTTATTATAAAAGTAATATATGCTTATCATTTAAAAATTTTAAATATAAAAAACTAAAGAAGAATGAGCAGAATTTTAATAGACGTGAATTCCAAATGGAAGAGAAAGTACCAGCAAAGAGTGTGAGATAGGAGAGTAGAGAGAATATTTGCAGAAAAGCAGTTAGTTTAGTAAAATGATAACCCATTCCATTAAATGGAGGGCTCAGAATGCCAGGCTGGAGCTTTATTCAGTAGGCAATGGAAGGCCACTGAAAAATTTCAGTAGAAAAACAACATAAATTCAATCCAGCCTTTACTGGGTACCTCCTATGGACCAGGTACTGTGTGAGGCACTGGGATATAGAAATGAATAAAATGCAGTCCTCACCATCTAGTAATATGACTGAAAACATAACCAGGACGATTGAGCTAGACCATCACAGGACTGACCAGACACCAATGTGAAGAAACCAACTTTGAAGCCACTGTAATGGTTCAGGTAAGAGCTCAGGAGGGCCAGAATGAGGGCACTGGCAATGGGGATGGAAAGGAAGGAGTGGATTGAGAGATCTTATGGACATCGCATCTGGAGAATATTCTAATTACCCAGATGTGGGAAGCAAGGGCAGGGAAAGACCCAGAGATCATTTGAAGATTGTAAACACAAAGAACAGGGAGAACAGCACCAGTAATAGAAATGGAAACACCGGGGGCACCTGGGTGGCTCAATTGGTTAAGCATCTGACTCTTGACTTCAGCTCAGGTAATGATCTCAGGATCTTGAGATCAAGTCCCACCTCAGGCTTCATGCTGCCTGCTTAAGATTCTCTCTCTCCCTCTCCCCCTGTCCCTCCCCCCACCCCACCCCCTCATGCATGCTCTCTCTCTCTCTCTAAAAAAAAGGAAATAGAAACACCAGGAAGAGAGTTTGGTTTGGGGGGAAAGACAATGACTTTGGTTGTACACATACTGAACTTGAGATTCCATGAGTATATCCTGGAGGAGGTATCTGGCAGGAAGTTGGATTTATGAAAACAGAACTCGGGGGAAGTCAGAAATCAGAGTCCTTGGCACAGCAGTGATGGTTTATACCATTTGCAGAAGATGAAACTGCCAAGGAAGAGTGCTGCAAACCACCCCTACCCAGCAAACACACACTTTTTAAATTGCTGGATAAACATGTGAAAATCACATGACCATCCTTAAAAGAGAGTGAAGCACAAAACTATTCCTCCATCCAAAAATCTTGTCCTGTCGCGATGAACAAAATTCCGTCCTTACAGATCCACTCTTCTGTGTCTTGGGAGCTTTTTAGTCTTCGGTGTCCCCAGTTACAATGTAGATATCCCCAAATAATCTTTGGGCCTTGATCAGAAAATGCCTGACCCAGCATGGGCTTATCCCAGCTAGTGACAGCGGGAATTAGGTTGAAGTGGTGTGGAGGTTAATCTCCTTCTCAGGAGATCAGGAAGAGGCAGCAGGACTCTGACTAGAAAGTGATCTGGCAACAGACAGAACCACCTTTAAGAGTCTCCCGAGGCCCAGCTGCCGGACATGCGCAGGTGCGCGCACGCGTGCACACACACGCACGTGTGTAGACCAAACGTATATGGTAGGAATGTAGCATAAAGTTCAGCGGGGACAAGTCGACACTGTAACTTGGTTTGACAGTGACAATGTTTATATGTCAGGTTGGTTAACTAAAATATTATATTGGTTCCCTTTCCCTTCATTCAAACAGACTTGCAGGCTTTGCAATGCTTTGCCTGGAAAATTTGGGCAGAGCTAAAAAATTGGATGCAGCCTCTCCAGGTAAAAGTTTTGCACCTTGATACTCGATGCCACCGAACACTTAAAAAATGGCTAAGATGGTAAATTTTACATGAATTTTACTATAATTTTTAAAAACATCATTGAATTAAATACAAAATAATTTTGTTCTGAGTATTCTGATGTATGGATGTCATAATAAGAAATAAACATAACATTTATGATCTTGAAAAAAGTTTTGTGCCTTGAGGGACCATGAAAGGTGGTCTGGAGAGGGAGGGCCCAGGGAGGATGTCTTTGAGAAATGATGAGTCTAGGAGAAGAGATCCCCCTCAGGAAGGAGAGCAGAATCATCTAGATGGGGATCTTCTCCCTGCTTCCTGGCAGGGCCTAGATAGGCAGCGTCTAGTGGGGAGGGGCTGCATGAGCTCCTAGGGGAGGCCCGATCCCAGCCTTGCCAATGAGGAACAGAGGGCAAGGATTTAACCTCTTTTGTACATCACTTCTTATCAGCTCCTAGAGCCAGACTTGGCACGTGGTAGGTGTTCAATAAATATTTGTTGAACAAATGAATAATGATGATAAGGCAGGGCCTTGGTGTTGCATAAGACCTCTAGACTTCCGCACAAGCCTCTTGGTTGAAAAGAGGGAGGTGGATAGTTTCCTTTCACACAAACCTGGCAGGATGGGGATTTGGAATCAGAATCAGGTGGATTTAAGGAAAATAATAGTGACATATTACACATCTGATAGGCAACTTTTAAAAAAACTGACTATTCCCCTGCATCCTTTCCCATATGTTATGTAACATATTATGTTTGCAAATAAATTATGGTTGTAATTACATACATTACACAAATAGTAGATGTAGATCAAAACACAAATAATAAATGTTTATTTACTAGTGGATAAAGAATTTTCAACACTAGCATGAGCAGTGTAAGAGCTATATTTCTGAGTGGAAGTACAAAAGCTTTCCCCAGTTGGGATCCCTCAAGAATCAGACACCCTGACCATGGGCAGCCATGGGTATGAGTCAAGTCTAGGATGAACCAGGAGGACACCTGTCTCATGCAGGCCTTGAGGCCAGGGAGGAGTCAGATGTGCAGTGGAGAGGGTTGGAGGGTGAATTCAGGGGACCTGGCTCCCACTCCTAGCTCTGTCACCGCATGGTCTCTAGTTAGTCCTTCAACCTCTCCTGCCAAACAAGGGTCGGGTTTGACAGTCCCTAAGACAGGGCCCGGGCTCAATCTGCACACACTTTGAAGAAACTATCCCGATGTCTATGGACTGTGTCATCTGACTGGTCTGGTATCTACGACACGGTGGTTAAATATCTTCAAAGTCATCCTTGCTGTCAGGTCCCTTCCATGTGAGGGGAAATCTCTTGCAGGTCTGTGGAAGACAGGCCATTTGGCTTTCCACAAGCAGAAGAGTCACAGGCATTCCTCCAAAGCATCGACTGATCTGATTAAGAATATTACTTCTGATGACTCCAGGAGCAGTTGCCATGAGCCACACAACACGGACTGCTTATCCTGGCTCTATGCTCCAATTTTCCATTTTCCACCATCCTCTAACTTTTCTCCCTCTACTGTAAAGTTATATGTCCCTTGGGTCCAAAACATGTGGACATCTTCCCACTGATGTGGAAAATAACGGAAGGCTTGAACCCAGAGCACCTGAGGTTCTCCTGTGGTGCCTCACTGTTCCTCTTAGGAAGAAAATGAAACACAAAGAGAAGTTGCTAAGGTAAGACACTGCCTGGCAGCCAGAGACAGCCTGTGTTCTCTCATTGCTCCATCCCTTGTATTTTACCTGGAAAATCCTCTCTATACCCTTTCTCTGGATGAGCTTCTACCCACCCTTCAATGCCCCAACCTATAGTTATTTTACTTCTATTACATTTGTTACCCCTCCCCCCACTGTTCTAGAACTTACCATTTTGTGATGTAAGTATTATTTATAAGTCTACTTCCCAACTAGAACTCTTTAAGGGCAGAAATTGGGTTTTGTTCTCTGTGTCCAATTGCCCAGCACAACACCTGGCATGGAGAAGTCAGATGCACAAGAAATGTCATTCATGTCCTAAATAACATTAAGCCCACTGCCCCCCCCACCCTACCCCATAGCTAAGTGAACCAGGAACGCATGTGTCACCCTTGATCTGGACACATCAGATTTGCTTACAGAATTCTGAACTTAAGAGTCATAAGGGCTAGGAGGCAGACACTGTGGCCACTGGGAGGTCACATAAAACTGTGACTTCCAAAATCCAACCTTGAGACAAGAACTTCGGTGCAGGAAGTTTGTTTGGGAGGTCATACAAGGAAGCACAAGTGAGGGTGGGGGAAGTGAGGCAGAGCAGGGAGAAAAGCCAATATGAGATATGTTAATGAGCAGATTACCACCACGGGCAACTGTGGTTTATTCCCTCTTGAGACGCCCTGAGAAACCGTGTACCGCACACCTCAGAATTGTCCCACTGCAGAACCGGAAGGTGGGGACATTTATGCAGTGACTCCTGACATCCACTGCTTGGGGGTGCCCAGCAAGCTTTCTGGTACAATAACAACACAAAACAAAACAACTCTTTGAGAAGCAGAGAGGTATGGATACTTGAGGTGAGGGGTTGCCAGTCCAAGGAGACTGTCTACCACTACTACAGGTGAGCCCCAAGGTGGGCTGGAGGACCTGGGCAGGACATCAGTGACACCTGCTACAAACACCCAAAGCCAAGTGATGGAGCAGTGGGAACCAGGAGCCTTACAGAGGGGGCTGATCTGCGGAGGGGAGAATGTGGTAGGGAAGCTGGTTGAGAAGCAGGAGAAGCAGAGACCGCAGACAGCACAGTCACAGACCCAAAGCAGAGGCCTGGCCGTCACCCCTCTCTATTTAGCAGCAGCCTGAAGAGCCCCACCTTGGCACAGTCCCCTTAGAGATGTGACGCAGGCTTTGCACACCGGCCATCGCTCTTCCAGTCTCTCCTCCATAATTTCTTCCAGCTCCTGTTCATATATTTGTTGGCCAATCCTGAGCTTCCCTGACCCGTCATGAAGACCTACCTAAGTCAAAGGACTCCCACCAATATCCCTATTTACCTGCTGAGCTAGACTCTCTGCTTCTTTATCCAATGCGTAGGAGGATCTACAGCCTCTGGAAAACCTGTATTCTAACATCTAACCCAACACTCTCCCTTTTATTTCTTTGCAGTGGGTCCAGTATTATTAGCTACACATTTTGGTCAGCCAGTCTGGGTCAGATTTGTTTGCCAGAACACAAAAGTGGTGGCAGAAAGGGAGGTTAGGGCAGAAAAAACCAATATACATCATAGGACACATTTAACTTTGGCAAGATAGTGAAGAGCTCAGCTTATTGGCTGGAAACAGCCACAGTAGTACACATTAATGCTCACTGGCTGAGAAGAGTCAGAATAGTTTTTTTTGCTCTAGATCTCACTGGCTGAGAGCATCTGATGACACTCACAAACTGGGGAGAAACTGTATATACATTCACTCATCAGATTTTTTAAAAAAGTTTTATTTATTTAAGTAGAACCCAACATGGGGCTCGATCTCATGACCCTGAGATCAAGGGATGCATGCTTTTCCAACTGAGCCAGCCAGATACCCCTACGCTCACATTTTTATTTTGGAAAATATCTCAGATAAAAACAGTGCTATAATGATTTGCTATTGAGGAGGGTAATACTAAATATTAAAAGTATTCCCTGATGTTTAATTCGAAGGGATTCCACTCTATCAACAATAAATCCCTTTTACTTAAGCTGAGAGGCTTTCTCTTCCTTTGCCATTAGACAATCCTATGCCAATATCATGCCACCTGTATTAGTCAGGGTTCTCCAGAAAAACAGAACCAATGAGAGAGAGAGAGGTTTTAAAGAATTAGCTCACATGATCCCACAGGATATCAAGTTCAAAATCTGCAGGGGTAGTCCATTGGCGGGAGACCCAGGGAAGAGGTGCAGTTTGAATCCAAAGGCAGCCTTCTGGCAGAATTCTCTCTTTCTCAGGGGAAGTCAGTCATCTTTCTAGAAGGTCTTCAACTGATTGGGTAAGGCCCACCCACGTTATGGAGGGTAATCTACTTTACTCAAAGTCTACTGAATAAAAAGTCTAAACAAAGTCTACTGACTTTGAGTAAATCTCAACTAAATCTCAACTAAAAATATAGTCTCAACTAAAAAAAAAAAAATCCTTCATAGAAACGTCTAGAATAATGTTTGACCCAATACGGGGGTACTGTGGCCTAGCCAAGCTTAACTGACTGAGCCACTCAGGGTTCCCTAAACCTAGGACTAATCTTGATTCAAGCTGTTTTCAAACTGCATTGTTTGACGGTAACCAGGCCGGCCGAGCAAATTCTCATGTGCACCTGCACACACGCCTATGAACACTCCCCGCAGCTTTATTAGTAACATCCCCAAACTGGAAATAACCCTGACGTCCCCCAACAGTACATGTAACAGTTCCGAAAGTAAAAAATATTGTGCCACCATGACTGTGTCACAGTGAATACGAATGATAGCGCCATACAATATGGATGACTCGGACAAACATAATGGCAAACGAAGCCAGGTACAAAAGAACAGGGTGTGAATTCCATTTATATAAAGTTCTAAGATATAAAATTAAACTATTCTATATAGATGCACACTTAGATGTTAAATAGTTATTTTAAAAAGCACAGAAGTGATTCCCATAAACGCCACATAGCAGTTCTCTTGAGGAGCATAA
This sequence comes from Halichoerus grypus, assembly GCF_964656455.1. Lineage (NCBI taxonomy): Eukaryota > Metazoa > Chordata > Mammalia > Carnivora > Phocidae > Halichoerus > Halichoerus grypus. The sequence goes on from NC_135722.1 coordinate 26,789,698, forward strand.
TAGGGGCTTATGGGGGAAAGTTAGCAATATTATATTCACCTTGACTTGGGTGTTAACTTTAAAACAACTTGTTAAATGGCTTTTTTTTTTTTCTGTGTGTTAAACTTCACAAAAACGTAAAAAAATGTTCCCAAGGTCTCCTTATGCCAACTCCTGAAAAAAAGCGAAAATGCAGGGGACATCACAAACCGCTCACCCACACCTCATTTAGCCTCTGGCCAAAGAGGCCAGTCACTGACTTTCCAGCCTTCTTCCTCACTAGCGTCTACTTTGTGCCCTTTTCTATCTTGCCTCTTCCTCCAGAACAAAGGTCTCCATTTTAGAACAGTGAGTAGATTTACAATATAACACATTTAACAGTTGAAAGTCCTAAAATTCGTCCCCAGCAAAACTTGCAAAGCAGCTACAAAAAAGATGAATGCCACTCGTGGGATCAAAAACCTAGAAGGATTTCGTGGAAAAGTTCAGTGGTGTGTTTAGGCAAAGTCGATTCTGAGCAGAAGGCCCGGTTAGAGGACAGAGTGTCTGTCTGTCTCATTATGGGCTGGAAGAGCCATGGATAACTGGGTTTTGAAGGACAGAAATCCTGCTACAAAGGGCAGGCTCTCCTGATTCCCCTTCCAGGATCCTCCGCTTAAAATTCGGAATGCAACTTCCAGAGGGTTAGAGGAAAGGCAGAGTGATTTTAAGGGCAGGTGCTGGAGGTTTACTTTTGCCTCTTTTCATAGCTTTTAGTAGTTAGAAATTTGTAGTTAAATATGCTTCTTCTCTCTGGAAAACAGACTCACCCCTGTCCTACCTCTGCCTGGGGAATAATGAATTTCATATGGAAACCTGAAAACCCGGAGAGGAATATGCAATGCTTCAGACACCTCGTGTCGGACTGGCTGTCACCAACCCTGGTTTGGGTCAGGCTGTTTAAGAGTCTTTGGAACAAGCCATTATCTAGAGGGGTCATTTTATAGATCCATTAAATCTACATTTTCTCTTGGGCTCCTTTCCCCAGCTCCCCTCAACCCCGCTCTAGTCACACACTCTAAAAACCCCCTTAAGCCCCAGAAATAAATCTCTATAAACTGCCAAGTGTTCAATCAGGCTTTTACTGTATCTCTCTGCAATTAGAATAAATTTACTGCTCGCAGAGATGGGGGGGAAATATGCAAGGTACTCCTTGGATAAATACACTGCAGCGAGAAAAGTAGAGGCTCTTTAAAAATTATCTCTGTGAATTCAACAAGAACCAAGGTCACTGGAGCTGCTACATACCAGGGAATGTTAATTAATGGGCCTGCGGCTCGTGGTACCACTTGGCCGCCCGGCTCCAGCTGCTTGCTCCATATTTCTCTCGTTTGTAGGACCATTCTTGGATCAAATCCCATCTCTTTTTTTCCTCCAAGTACAAAAAGTACATAAGTCTATCCTGGAAGGATGCCAACCTTTCAGAGAACTAAGGAAAGTGTTGTTTCTTAGCTATTTTTATCTCCTTTTTTAAAGAAAGGACACTCTATCACCTCGGGAGCTGGATGACTTGCAATCAGTGTTCAAGCTGTGGTCTGAGGTCACCGTTCTGGCCCTGTCCGCTGGGAGGTGTCCTGAAGACGGAGAGCAGAGAGGGACACTCATAACTTCCCCTCTGACTAAAGTGGAAGACACCTGAAAAGATGTCTCCCGTCACAATCTTCAGGACAAGTCTTACATGTTAGGCCAGTCGGCAGGCAAGGTAAAAATGCAACCAGAACATCTCAGAGATGAAGAAAGAGGGAGAAAACAGGAGAGAAGGAGAAAAGAAAAGTCTGACAGAGGAGGCAGAGATTATTTCCAGGGTCAGGGTAGTCTATTCCATTTATAGCTGCTGGGAAGCATTAAATGAGACCAGGCATGTAAGCCACTTAGCACACTTAGCAGGGACACGGGCCGCTATTGTTAACTGTAATAAAATTTCAGCGACCAGGAAGAACAGAAGTGTTCAATGCAGGCCTCGCCATGGGGCCTGTATTTAGGCAGTGCATCGTTCTGGCTAAGCATGGACTTCAGAGTCAGAAAGATCCGGGTTCAAGTACCTGCTCAACTCCTTAAGTAGCTATGTGTCACTTAGCTGCTGCATTAGGCTTTTAGACCTCAACTTTGTCATCTGTAAAACGGGGCTAATAATATCTGCCTCAAGGCTACCGGGTGGATTTAATGAGATACAGCATGTAAGCCCTTTGACAAAGTGCTTGGTACCTGGTTCATCTCAATGCATATTCATGCTATAATGGGGGCTCTTATCATTGCTTCCATAGGTCAGCAAGGGAAGAATCAAGAAAAGTGTTTCAGGACAAGGGTTGGCCTCTCGGGGCAGGTGAAGACAGCTTAGGAAGAACAATTTTCTAAAGCAGTGAAAGTGGTCCTACTTGCATCTATTATAACCAGCCTTGTTTTTCTTCTCATTTGGAAACTTTCTTTCCTTCAGTGTTACACAGTAGAGGGACTGGGCGTTCTTCCACACAATGACAGACATGCAAATCTCGCCCAGAAATAACAGGGAAAGTGCCTAACACTGCTTCTTTAAGGAATTCTCCAGGTAGTCATTAGCCATCAACTCTAGGCTCAGGGCTCTGGGGACGGCTGCCCCTGCTCCCTGCTAAGACAGGCAGGTCGTCATCCACTTGGGCCAGTTCCTTTGTGAGGGGGGACCCAGCTTTCTTGAGCCCTTTTTTAAGGAAGGGAGAATGTTCTTAAAAATTGGAAAATGTTCTCCATTACTGCTTCACACTGTAAAATGATATTTGGGCCTTTTAAAAGACTTGGGAAGTTTTCTGAAATTAAGGAATACGGATTTAAAGAAGCCTTGGGGGATTAGATCTTTCCTCCTCTTTGAAGCATTTGAAACAGCTTTAATCTGCTTTTAGACTTCTATCCAATTCGGTATGGCATTCTAGTAGAGTACTGTTGCCTTCCTTGGGGAACTGACACTTTTGTGCCTCTTTTAAAACCCATGAAGAGAAATATTTGGGGCGGAGGAAAAAAAAAGCTTGAGTTTAAAGAACAAGACTATTCAAGGTAAAAGGACAACTTCTAAGATGCTTGAAAGACATTTTTTAAATTTGTGTTTTGAGCGTAAGAAAATCTAACAAACAAAAGCTTAGTTGTATATGCAACCACAACGATCTGACTGTTCATATCTAATCGCCTGGTTCTTGGTCCTTCTATGATGTATATGGTGCTTTACGATATGAAAAAAAATTTAAATACTCTCATGTAATAGTACCACTCTGGGAGGCAGGCGTTCTTTTTTTTTTTTTTTTTTTTAAGATTTTATTTATTTATTTGACAGAGAGAGAGATAGCGAGAGCAGGAACACAAGCAGGGGGAGTGGGAGAGGGAGAAGCAGGCTTCCTGCCGAGCAGGGAGCCCGATGTGGGACTCGATCCCAGGACCCTGGGATCATGACCTGAGCTGAAGGCAGACGCTTAACGACTGAGCCACCCAGGCGCCCTGGGAGGCAGGCGTTCTAATCCTTATTTTACCGACAAGAAAACTGGGGCTCAGGGAGTTAAATTTTGCTTGAAGAAAATATACTATGTCAAGAACTTGAACTTGGGACTCAGGGCTTTGAACCCAAGACCTTTTCCACCACATCCCATTACTTTTAACCTCTCATGTGGCCTGGGCAGCCCAGGTCAACTTTCCATGCCTCAGTTTCCTGATCTGTTAGATGAAAATCATACCACTCTGGCTTCCTTTCAGGGCCAGGAGGATAGATTTTCCAGGTCAAGTCCATCTATCACGTGATCAAGATTTCCAGGGACGGTGTACAATGAGTCTGAATGAAACACACTCTGCATTATCCCAGGAGATGGGGAACCTGGAGAAGCAGGAGACAGGAAAGGGGGGCACACACTTGTCAGTCTGGGGCCTTAATTCCCTGAAACTATCAAAGAGGAGATAAGGGTATTAGCAAAGTAAGTGAAAACTCAACAGCTATGCAAGTCTAGAAGAATATATAGTTTTGAAATATCTAGGAAAATATTATATTCTCCATTTTATTTACTTATAACAAGTGTATCTATTCATTGTCAAAATAATCAATAGAAAAGTGCAGAATTAGAAAGTGCATTCCTTCTTTCATCGGCTCCTTACCTGCCCCACTTGCTAGACTCCACACCGTTAAGTCTGTTTATCTCCTAAAACTTTTTTCATTCAAATACTATGTGTAGGGGTATGTTCAGACACACTATCTACAGATTCACATGTGTATTTCTAAGTGGGGTCATACAACACATATTGTTCTATAACTTGCCTTATTAAAATTTTACAATGTATCATACATACCTGCTCATACAGACCTCTCATTTCCAGCCCCCCAGCTTTATTGAGGTCTATTTGACAAATAAAAATTGTATATATTTGAGGTGTTCAACACATGTTTTTGTTTTTTTTTGAAGATTTTATTTATGTATTTGACAGAGAGAGACACACAGCGAGAGAGGGAACACAAGCAGGGGGAGTGGGAGAGGGGGAAGCAGGCTTCCTGCAGAGCAGGGAGCCCAACGTGGGGCTCGACGTGGGGCTCGACGTGGGGCTCGAACCCAGGACCCTGGGATCATGACCTGAGCTGAAGGTAGACGCTTAATGACTGAGCCACCCAGGCGCCCCCAACACATGTTGTTTTGATCTATGGGTACATTGTGAAATGATGACCACAATCAAGCTAATTAACATATCAATCACCTCACAGAGTTACCACTGTGATGAGAAGATCTACTCTCTTAGCAAATTTCAAGAATGCAATACAGTACTATTAACTCTAGTCACCATGTTGTCCGTTAGATTTCCAGAACTTATTCATCCTGCCATAACTAAACCTTTGTACCCTTTGTCCAACATCTCCCCGTTTCCTCCAACCTCCAGCCTCTGACGACCACCATTCCAATATCTGCTTTTATACATTCAACATTTTTAGAAACCTCTCATTCTTTTTATTTTTTTTAAAGATTTATTTATATTAGAGAGAGTGAGCTAGCAGGGGGAGGGGTAGAGAGAGAGAAAGAGAGGGAGCCAAGCGCAGAGCCCGATCCCACAACCCTGAGATTACGACCTGAGCAGAAATCAAGAGTCAGACCCTCAGCCAAGAGCCACCCAGGTGTCCCCAAGACCTTTCACTCTTTTTAAAGCATGAAGAGAGTTCCATTGTATGGATATGCCATAGTTAACTACCTTCCTACAGATGAGGATATAGGTTACTTCTGTTTTTTTTTTTCTTAACTATTACAAATAATGCTTCAGTGGATAATAATAATGGTTCATTAATATGAAAGAAAACAATCTAGGGATAAACAGGCTAGAACAAACTTGGGAAAGAAACATATAACAAAACCCTTACCAGTGAGCCCCATGTGGGGCACCTGAGACACGTAGACCCTTCTCAGTTTAGCTCCTTGTTATTTCAGATCACTAGCTAGAGCCACAGAAAGAATGGGGGCGGGGGGGAGGGTGACAAGTTAAAGAAAGAAAAAAATGCACAGCAGCATTTCTGAGAAGTTGTTTAATTTGAACTACTTGTACATCTTAAAGAGAACTAAGTAGCAAAGTGTGTAGAAACCCCATGGAGAAACCATAGGATGTGTAAGGAGCATTGTCTATGAAGCTCAGATTGATGACATTTAAGAAGGAAAATGATGGCGACAGTGATAAAATGTTTGAGCATTTAGTCTCGTAGGACAGGGGCTGTGTCTTCTTTCTCTGTAGTCTCAATACTTGGCATAATTCCTGACAAATAAAAGGTGTTAATAAGTACTCGAAGAAAAGCAAAGGATACTACCCTCAAGAAGACTGAGTCTTTTGGACATGAGCCAGCAGAATCTACCTGAATGTAGATAAATCTTGATCTGTGACTTAAAAATTATTTAAAAATGTTAAAACATTTAGCTTAAGTTGAGAAGTAATAATTTAAAAAAGGTGTCACTAAAAGCCCCTGTTATTTAATTTATGGAACATATTTCTCTGCGTCCTCTTCTTTGTGTTTCATTCATTGCCTGCTCAAAAATATGTAACAAGTTAAGCTGTAACTAACTGGTCATTGAATTTTTAAAAATTATTTTTTAAAATCGAGGTCATTTTTCTTGGACCCATCACCGAATTGTTTTGTATCTAGTTGTCAATTGTGTCAGTGGGCTGGTTTCTGCCTCTTGGCCTCAAGATTCATGTTCCTAAATGAAGTAAAAAGGATCAAGTGACCCCTGGTATGTCTCCCGTCTTGTTAACAGAGAATTCAAGGGAAATGTTTAAGACAAAATCCTCTGTGTGATGGTCCTATTTACTGGCTAACTGTGGTCCAATCAACCAAAGTCTCAGATAACTAGACGTGTGTGTGTACATTCCTTAAGATATTATTATGAAGAAAAGGGTAAGTGAAAGATAAGCAGACTGATATGAAGGAATTCACTTTTTAAAAAAGAAAAGAGCCAGCTTGGACACCCTCACCTTCTACAACAGGGTCAGCAAATTACTAAACATTTGCCAAAGGGAAGATTGCCAACACTGTTGGCCATTGGTTGAATTCTCCAGAACGGTAATCCATACTCATCATGATGACCTCAACACACTAGGGGAAGAAAGACTGAATTAAACTCAGTAGCATCACTCATATTATATTTCAATGCCTCATATATTCATTCATTCAACAAACATGAGCAGAAACACTAGATAATCAAGAAGACCACTCTCTAGTCATTCTGAATCAGCAGGATTGTTCTGTTGAGCCTTTTAATCACTTCTGTCGTCAAACCAACCTTGAATCCTCCCTCCCCATCTCCGCAGAAGCTCTAGTTTGTGGTGAGACATGCTTCAGAGTACTCTGAATAGTTTGTGGATAGAATTATCTGCTGGTGGTGACCCACCAGCCTTGTAAGAGAGGAGGAAAGATCTGGGTGGAAGGACATTTTTAGAATCATCTTTTAGCAGTGTGGCTCTGAGTGTGGAAAACTAGACTGAGGGCTGCGGTCTTGAGTTCTGGGCCTTTCTTACTATATTGCTGTGTGACTCTGGGCTTCAGCTTCTTCATCATAAAATAAAAGAATTCAGTTAGGTGATGGTGCCATGGAGATTAGTACTTTTTACTAACACATGGAATAGGAATGCTGATAAAACCACATCAAGATAAATTTCTAAAATCTTAAAGACTTATGATTCTTTAGAGATGAAACCCTGTCCCGGGGAATTCTAAGGGCACTTCTCTTGGATACCAGTCCTAAGTGTGTGTCCCCACCTCCCCCTCCCCCACCCCTACATCAGGCATTCCTTATACTCAGGGATTCTGGAAAGAGCCTCTCCTTTCTAAACTAGATCTGCTGTAAACCCTGTCCTTCCTGAAGGCCATGAGAGCCTAGAGTTTGTCAGGGACTCAGAGCTATAAACCCGGCACCTGGTTCTATGCCAGCAGTAACATTCTTATTGCTCTGCCCAAAAAGTCCTTTCTGTGTAGCTCCCTGAGCTCCGTGAGGCCCACCTGTTTCAGCCGTCTGATGGTGAGGCTCGTCTTCCTTCAGCCAACTTAGGGCCTCTCAAGAAGTCCTTCACAGGGCTGTTGATTGGGATTCCAAATTGAAGCAGATTTTGGCCCGAACTGAAGCCATTACCAATTTAGAGGAGTGAAGAAAGCCTCAACTCCAGGGCTCTTAACCTTTGTAACCAGTCACTGCGAGGCAGGTAATGTCTCATGTTACCCTTTGGTAAAGATGAGTATTCTGAATTGGGTCTGGAGTTCCTGGACTTGGTTCTCTGATCTCATTAGAGTTAAAGGCACTAATGGCTGTATTTCCCGTAGCACCGATAGTCCATGGTGTGTTGTGGAAAGAGAAGTACACAAAATATGAGTGTCAGATGCTCCTAAGCAAATATTTACGAAAGGCAACCTTCCGGGTGACCACATAATATGCTTCTTCAAAGGAAATCCATTGCTGGCTCTTACAGGAACGAGTTATCCCCCCCCCAGCCGCCTTTCCTGTCACTACAGCGACTTATTGCTGACCTGAAGAGTGTGGCTTTGGAAGTGGCTGGTTTGGCTCTGCTGGTGGCTGAAAACCCCTGGCCTTGGGAGCGGTCGCCTGGAGGCAGCATGCGTTGTGTCACTTGGGCTGGAGAAATCTCATGAAGCAACAGGAAATGGTGCCTGTTTGGACCATTTGGTTTCTTATCCTGCCTCACTGTCCCATTTTTAAGACTCAGTGTAATACTAACAACCATGACAACAGTGATCACTCACGTGGCCCTTAGTATGTGCCAGGCACATACCTGTCAGGCTGTAACAGATCTATATATTTAATTTTTACAACAACACGATGAGGTAGGTATTATTATTAATCCCATTTTACAGATGGGGAAGTGGAGGCAAATCCAAACAGCTAATGAACAGGGAGCCAGGATTGGAACCCAGGAAGTCTGGCTCCCGAGCCTATGCTCTCAGTGCACTTGGATGATCCATAGGTCTGTGTTGCATCCTCACCAAGCCACTCAGTGGTGATATGATCTTGGACTGGGCCCTAAAACTCTTTGAGCCTCTGTCTCTGAATCTTAACATGGGAATAAGAACAACTCCTGCTTGATGGAATTGCTGTGAGCCCGAAGTCAGATGATAAATGCAAAGGGCTCAGTCCGGGGCCTACACGTCATAAGGGCTCAGTAGATGGGCTTCGCATTCACTAAGACACCAACGTACTATGGACACAGTCAACTCAGCCCAGCTGTGACATCAGTGACAGAAGGGAAGGACGCTTGGTAGTGGGTAAGCTGGTGATTGCTACGCTGTGGGACAGACAGCTCTGGACTCAGGAGCACCATGTGGAGAGCAGGGACACTCAGGCAAAATGTTTGTGTTTCCAAAACAGCTTAGAAAAACATCGCTTTGGGAAAAAGATTTAGTGCTCCTTGTTCTAGAGAGGTGAGTCAAGCCTGTGACTAGGAGGCTACTAAAATTGCTCTGAGGCTCCATAGACAGGCTGGCTGTCTCCCCTCCCTTCCGCCCTGACACCATTCACCTCTCATGGGGCACAAGGAGACCATCCCTGCATAGATTCTCTGGGTCTCACTTAATGACCTACCTGATGAAGCATCGTGATTTCAGGAGGTGATGCTGAGAAGGGAGGGAATGAAGCTGAGGGGCTCCAGATGCCCACATATGTCAGCCTTGGTTTGAATAATGGGAGGCCACAGGTCAGCAGTCCAGGCTGGAGAGAGTTCACTAAACTAACCAATGTAAAAGAGACCTGCAGGGGCGCCTGGGTGGCTCAGTCGTTAAGCGTCCGCCTTTGGCTCAGGTCACGATCCCAGGGTCCTGGAATCAAGCCCCTCATCGGGCTCCCTGCTCCGTGGGGAGCCTGCTTCTCCCTCTCCCGCTCCCCCTGCTTGTGTTCTCTCTCTCGCTGTGTCTCTCTCTGCCAAATAAATAAATAAAACCTTTAAAAAAAATAAATAAAAGACACCTGCAGTAAGGGAACAAAGAAAAACTGTATCAAAAATATAAATTGAATATATCTATGCAATGGAATATTATTTGACCACAAAAAGCAATGAAGTACTGATGCAGACTATTTCATGGATGAACCTTGAAAACATTACATTGGATGAAAGAAGCCAGTCACAAAGGACTGTCGTATCCTGTTGTATGATTCCATGCATAGGCACACTTCATATACATGGAATCATATAATATGTGGAAAGTAGATTAGTTATTGCAGGGCAGGGAAAATGGCCTGATGGGTGTGAGGTTTCTTTTTGGCTGATGAAAATATTTGGAATTGTATAATGGTGACAGTTGCGCAATACTATGAATAACCTAAAAACACCACTGAATTGTACACTTAAAAAAGTAAAAATGTTTTATGTTAAGTGAGTTTTATCTCAAATCAAAAAGTAAGCAATAAATTCTAACATTCTAAAACAAGTACATCAGGAGGTATGGATTTTAGAACTCGTATTCTTCATATTTTTTTCTTGCATATTCTAAATTCTCAATAATAAGCATGAATTTCTTTTAAAAATTTTTTTATTTTGAAATAATTCCAGATTCACAGAAAGTCGCAAAGATAGTACAGAATGGTCCTGGATACTCTTACTCATTTCCCTCTATAGTTACATGTTATTTAACTATAGTACAATAAGAAAGCCAGGAAGTTGATATTGGTACAGCGTGTGTGTGTGTGTGTGTGTGTGTGCGCATGTGTGAGTGTGTGCGATTTCATCACACGTGTAGATCTGTGTAACCACCACTACAACACAGATGCAGAACCATTCCATCACCACAAAGATCTCCCTCATGCTACTCTTTATAATCACATTCATCTCCCTCCTTCCCACCAACTGCTCATCTCTCTAATTCCATCTCTAAGAATGTGGTATCAGTGGAATCATACAGTATGTGACCTTTTGAGATTGGTTTTGTTCACTCAGCATAATGCCCTTGAAGTCCTTCCAGGTTGTTGCATGTATCAGTAGTTTGGTTTTTTTTGCTGTTGTGTAACTAGGTATTGATGGACATGTTGGTGCTTTGCAGATTTGGGCTATTGCAAATAAAGCTGCTATGAATACTCTTGTTCAGGTTCTTTCATTGCTCTGTGATAACTGCCCAATTGCTGGGTCGTATGGAAAATCTATGTTTAGTTTTTTAAGAAACTGCCAAACCATTCTCCAGAATCACTCTACCATTTTACGTTCCCACCAGCCATGTATGAGACATCTGGTTTTTCTGATTCCCTGTCAGCATTTGGCATTGTCACTTTTTTTTTTTTTTTTACTGTAGCTGTCATAATAGGTGTGTAGTGGTATCTCATCACGGTCAAATGCATTTCTTTAATGGCTGGTAACGCTGAACATCTTTTCATGTGCTTATTTGCCATCTGTATACCCTCTTCAATGACATGGCTCTTATAGGCTGCCCATTTTCTAATTCCGTTGTTTGTTTTTACTGTTGAAATTTGAGCGTTCTTTATATGTTCTAGATACAAATCCTTTGTCGGATGTGTGGTTTGCAAATAATATTTTCTCCCAGTCCACAGCTTGTCTTTCCATCCTCTTTACATAGTCTTTCACACAACAAAAGCTCCTAATTCTTCTTAAGTGTAATTTATAATTTTTTTTATGGATTGTGCTTTTGATGTCAGGTCTAAGGACTCTTCATCGAGCCCTAGATCTTGCAGGTTTTCTCCTTAAAATTTCCTGGTTAAGAATTACTTTTTGAAAGAACATTTTTCTTCTAAGTCTAAGAGAAAGACATCCTATTGTAGACCATTTGGAATATAAAGAAAAGCTCAATGGGGAAAGTTAAAATCACTAATAAAACCAACATCTAGAAATATGTTTGGTATTAGATGCCAGGACTTGCAACTTAATAAAAATGTCACCTCCTTTATAATGGGAACACAGAGCCGTCCAACAGTAAACTGCACTATTGAGTACCAACCCGAGTGCTGAGGAAAGGTGCTTCTCTTAATGCCAAGATCAGCTGGGGGAGTTGCTATTCGGAAAAGGCTAAGAACTACTGACCCAAACAGTGAAACTCATGTTTATGAACCACAGCTGTTAGTCACAGACTGTAATTGCCCCACCAGATAAAGAAGCTATTTAAGAGAGCAGGTTGCTATAGCTGAAAAGAAACAGAAAATAGTCTTTTGGAAATCACAGGGTGGTAACTAAGGGGAATGTCAGGTTTGAAGGTGGAATGGATCTCTGTGTATTCACTGGCCTGAGACAGGCTGATCTTGCATGAACATGATCTGGCCCTGGCTGATTTTCTGTTTTGTTGGAGAGAAACTGGTTGAGGTTCTCTTTTTCAAGTCCTGGCATGTGGGGGCTTCTGATGGCTAGAATCCTCCAGCCTACCCACTTCTGGGCACCTGGAACTTTGCCTCTTGCCCTGCCCCCCTCACTTGCCTGACACGTTGGTCACGCAGTAACAGTTGTGATAAGAGCAGTGGACTCCAACGGTACTCACCCCTACCCTCACCCCACTCCCTCTACACAACAGATGTGAGCTAGTCTTCAAACAAAGCTTAGATAGATTTCAGAGGCATTTCTCCCTACCCCTCACCACCAACCTTCTGAGAAGCTGATATTTTATGAAAGGGTATTTTGTGGGGCACCTAGGTGGCTCAGTCAGTTAAGCCTCTGACTCTTGGTTTTGGCTCAGGTTATGATCTCAGGGTCAGGAGATTGAGCCCTGCCTGGGGCTCCCTGCTCAGCAGGGAGTCTGCTTCCCCTCTTTCTCCCACTGCCCCTCCCTCTATGTGCATGCTTGCTCTCTCTCAAGTAAATAAATAGATCTTAAAAAAAAAAGAAAGAAAGGGCATTTTGAGTGAAACTTGCTGTTTAAATTATTTAGTGACATTAGGAAACAACCCTGAATTTGATTTGGTCAGTCTAGATTTTCAAACATTTTCAAACATCTAGTTTATACTCATTGAGTCTGCTTGAGTTTCTCTCTCCTTCTCCCTTGGCCCCCCCCAAAATAAATATTTTTTAAAATTTAGATTAGAAGTTAATTATATGGTGAAAATTGCAAACTAAATGTCCATTTATTTAAATTATCCAAACAAAAGCTCAGCATTTATTGTCACAGAAATGTGCCTACATATGTTGAGTTTTTAAAAGCCATCTATAAATTAACAAGTAGAATTTGATTCTATTTTTAAAAAGGCATTGAGAAAGAAATATAACAAGATATTATCAGTGGTAATCTCTGGATGATTAAGTTATGGAGAATTTTATTTTCTTTTTATTTTTTCATGAGTTTCCTAAATCTAATTGCACTGAACTTACATTGCATTAATAATTGGGAAAAAAGAAAACTAATTCCCAACAATGGTCATAGGGTTGCATGTTAAACAGAACAATATATATAGTTCACAATTGTATTTACTACTTTTCTAAGTTATAAAAACTCATATTTTAAAATATTCAAAAGGGACAAGGAGTATAAAGTGAAAAGCAAGAATTCTCTCTTGTGAATCCCATGTAATTACTGTCAACAAAAAATATATATATTGAGGGGCGCCTGGGTGGTTGGGTTGTTAAGCGTCTGCCTTCGGCTCACGCAAGTCATGATCCCAGGGTCCTGGGATCGAGCCCCTCATCGGGCTCCCTGTTCAGTGGGAAGCCTGCTTCTCCCTCTCCCTCTCCCCCTGCTTGTGTTCCCTCTCTCGCTGTGTCTCTGTCAAATAAATAAATAACATCTTTAAAAAAAATTACATATATATATATATATATATATATATATATAGCAGAAATTGAATAGTGAGAGCAGATCTGAAATGCAGAAGCTAATGCGAAGAGGTATGAGACAACCCTGAAGACAAGTGAACGAAATTTACCAGCCTATTGCCAGCCACCCTTCAGCCCACTCCCAGAACATTCCCTTATAACCACATTGCCCTTCTAATAAGGGAAATCACCCTCTTTATACTCTGAGCACGTGGGTTCCAACAGACATTGACGCCTAGGCAGTCAGGCATGCAGATTAGCATGGGCCCTAAAACCCAAATGAATCAAGTCAAATTCAAATTACATGGCCCGTTTGGGTGGTAAGTCACCGAAGCAGCAGACACTGCTCCTGGGCGTGTGGAAGGCTCTTCCTCTCTCCTGTACCCCCTCACCCCCAATTTATTTATTTAATAGTTGACTCCCAATCCTCCATGCTTTGACTTCAATGTCACTTTCTCAGAGAAGAGAAAAATTGGCTTGGCTAAATGGGCATAGCCCCTTGCTTTTTTCTCTATCATCTTCCCTGGTCGTATCCTTAGGAACACTTATTACTATCTGTGATTTTTAATTTTATGTATTTATACCTGATCCCCACCTTCTGTCTCTCCCCAGATTGTAAACTTCATAAGGGCTAGAACCATGTGTGTGTGTAAAATCTGGCTTTGTTTAGCCATCTTTTATTTTAGCCCATGATAGGCATTTAATAAGTATAGTGTAAATAAGATGGAAAATTTTACAAGTCCATTTTTGAGATGAAATTCTAATTTCATTAATGTTTTAGATAAGACTGACTCTTTCACTCATTCAATCAACAAACGTTCATTAAGGGTCTACTATTTGCAAGACTCTGTGCTAGGTGCTGGGGATAGAGGTGCTTAGCAAGGAAGACAGATAAAAACAGGCGAATATGATCTAGGCAGACACGAGCTATGATATGGGTGATACAGGGTTTTAGGGGAGCATGGAGTTGGCTATCTCTGAACTTTGAGAACTGTAGCTGATTTTCTTCTCCACCCATCACCCTGTGGCATCCATTCAAACCCCACAACTTCATACCCAAAATACTGGCATGGGTCATATGTCTATCTGTCCGTTTGTATAGAAAAGATTAGCATCAACTTTTTAAACAGAAAATTGTGTACGGAAGTGACAACCATAGCAAACAAATGAGAAACCAGAGGGACAGTTTGAAAAGCTGTCTCTGCAAAGTCGGGTTTTATAAAATGCCTTCTCTCTCTCTTCTTCCTTCCCTCCATCCTTCCTCCGTCCCTCCTTCTTACTGTTCTCTCTCACACACAGCTCAGACACAAGACATGGAGAAACAAGTGTTTTCTGACTCGATGACTTCAGCGGATTAGCGCTCCTTTGAAAGTGATATTGTTACAGCCATAACGTGTTTATGTGTAACACAGACATCTTTATGTATAATGCAGACGTGTCTGTGTGGGGAACATTAACATCCTGGCTTTGTCATTTAGTGAGGTAGGAAGTTCAGCCTAGGACTATAGATCCCCAAAGCTTTGGGGAATCTTGATACAGGAGAAGGAGGGAGCTGGAGAGAAGAGGGGAGATTTCTTTAAGGATTATTTCTCTTTTTTCCTAACTCTCGTGGGCTTAACTCCTACTCTCTGAGAAACAATCCTCTTCCAACACAGCTGGGATCGTTGTCAGGCAGAAGTATCCTTGCTGAGGATAGCAGTCATCCAAGAAAGGGTCAAGCAATTAGAAGATGCTGGTAAATCACAGAGACACCACAATGAGAGTTCCACTTTATAATAACTTGATGGCAAAACATTTATTTCAGACCCTGACACACCATCCCAAAAGAAACAAGTTAGAGGGAGTATTTTCTCAAATATTTTCTTTATAGATCAAAATATATCCTAGAAAGGAACTTTTTATTTTCACATTATAAAAGTCTTTATTCTTCATAAATTATGAAAGTAATCCAGCTTACTGTAACAAAATCAAACAATATAAAAGTTATAAATAAAAAGTTAGTCTAGCTTCTCCTCTATCCCACTCCCCAAAGCAGCAGTACTCGATAGAAATATCATGTGAGCCATGTATGTAATTTAAAGTTTTCTAGTAGCCACGTTAAAAAAGGTAAAAAAGGAACAGGTGAAATTCATTTTAATTATATATTTTATTTAATGTAATGTATCCCAACTATTTTTACATCAACATGTAATCAATATTATCAAATTATTCATAAAATAGAAAATGACTATTGAGATATTTACCACTTTTTGGTACTAAGTCTTCTAAATCAATCTGATGTGTATTTTACACTTACAATACATCTCAATTTGGATGCTATCTTTTCATTGAAAATACTTGATCTGTATTTAGATTTCCTAAAACATACAGTTGAAGGACCAGTTTTAAATTAAACATGAAGTAATTAAAATTAAATAAAATTTTAAAATCCAGTTCCTCAGTCACACCGCCACACTGTGAGTACTCAGGAGTTACATGAGGCTATCATATTAAACTGTGCAGCCCCAGAGCGAACCACTATTATTTTTGGTGTGGAACCTTCTCAACGTTTTCTCTATGTGTATATAATTAAATATAATGCATATGCATATATAATTAAATATAATATATGTTACACTTATCTGGATTTCATTTCAGAAAAAAACATAATCATGCTGTATATATTTTACTCAACAATTTAATTTTTTCACTTGAAGTTATATTTTGGATATTTTTATTATATATTATAAAAATGTATAAAAATATTATATGTTTTGTATTCTTTATTATGGTTGTGTAGTATATTTATTTAACCACTTCCCTACTAGTGGTCGCGTAAGTTGTTTGTTGATATTTTGCAGTTATAAACATCCATGCTTGCATACTTTGACTAGTATTTCCACAGGATAAATCCCAAGAATTGATACTTAAAAGCCAAAGGGTATGCCCATTAAAACATTTGAAAGCTAATGCCCTCCCAAATACTTGTGCCAAATTTTATCCTACACTCTTGGCTGGCGTTCCTTTCCAGCATCTGCAGACGCTCCAAATGTCAGAATCCTAAAACATCAGAAAGAAAAGATCTTATGGCTCATCTATTCCAGTCCTTTTATCTCCTGGACCAGGAAAACCAAACCTAAGCTGTGGGGAAAGGCCATGCAGCATGTTGTGGCCAAGCTGGGACTTGAGCAGCTTTTAGGTTCTTGCCCTCTGTCCCACCATGCACAGTGGAGCTGGGCAGAGTGTCTGGAAGCATCCTGGGGAAGGGCATCCCTCCTTGGACTCAGCTGGCTGCCCCTCACTCCCACCCTTTGTCATTAGCAGCCGGCACCGGCTTGGATCAGCAGGTCTTCCACTGGAGCATCGCATTGCACCTCCGTGAACAAAGAGCAGGAGCGAAGGGAGATTTTCCTCGACATTTGTATCCAAAATTAAATTCAGTCTGCTCAAATGCTTGCTACAATTTCAAAGTCTGCCTTTCCTGCCTTTCTTCTGCTAAACACAGCCAAATCATGGACCTAGGCAGAAGGAAGAAAAAATAGGTGTTTTGTTTCATGCAGAAATGAACTCCATCGTTTAGCAACTCCTGGTGGACCAGCTCAGAAATATTCCACGTTCAGCAGGAGTCACTTTGGGAGGACAGAGGCAGAAGGGCGTGAAGATCGTTTTGGTGGAAGGTAGCTCCCTCCAGCCGGTGAGGCCCCGTGAGATGCTCGAGGCAACTCACATGCCAGCAAGATGGGCTCCTCCTGAGGACTGTAGACCTCCCTTCGGCTCCCGGCAACTTCATAGAACCCATGAACACAAGAGCTATCTCGTGGAATCCTTGGGGTTAAGCTCCATGCTCAAATGCTCATTGGTGGCAAGACGGGGCCTGGAAACCGTATCTCCCAACTCTATCTCCAGAACGTTTCCCTCTTGCCCATCAGTCAGTCCCTGGCCCATCCCATGCCCTGCACAGCCACAAAGAGCCTCGTTCTCTATTCTCCACCTGCTGCCTAACCCCCAGCCCAACTTCATTACAGGCATTAAAAATTAAAAACCACTTTTTAATGCTATTCATGTATTTGTTTTTCTAAAAATTCAGGCCTTTTAATTCTATTTATTTTTTTCTTCCTCTGTTGTCTTACACTCCCTCTTTCTGCCCAGTTATGATGCCTTCTTCACATAGTGGCAACAAAAAGCCAAAATTCAGGTAGAAGAAGTCTCCTGGTTTTTTGTTACACGTTGCCAAATAGTTTATGCCCCTGTACCTGGTGCCTCCTTTGGCTCTTGTTTTTTTTTTTTTGGTTTTGGTTTGTTTTTTGTTTTTAACGGTGTTTCTTTGTTATGGAAAGGAAAGAGTACCACACTAGGAAAAGATAGGGGGCAGGAGAGGCCACAAGCAAAATAAGGATTTATTTCATGCTGTAATTAGCATGCCATCATAAGGTTTCGGACTCTGTCATCCTTGACACATCTTCACCCCCATAGGCAATTCACTGACAAGCCTGTTGATTTCACTTCTGCAGTATTGTCAAGTCCACCACTTTGTTCCATTTTGACCATCTCCACCCTGATTCAGTCTTCTCCCAGGTAGATCCTGTCCACTTGCACCCACTCTTACCTGTCTAGTGTGTGTCCCACATGGTAGACAGAAGGCCCCCAAAGGACTTTTAAACCTCACGCTAAACGCTGTAGGGAATAAGAATAGCAGTCATCATCAACATTGTTAAAATTTGAGCACTTCCTGTGTGCCAGGCATGATTTTTCATGCTTTAATACCCAAGTCACTTATGCTTCACAATCTTGGAGGTAGATATTATTATCTTAAAGATAAAGAAACTGAAGCCTGGGGATGTATGTAATTTGCCCGAGGAGACACAGCAATTATGGGGCAGAACCAACTTAGGAACACAAATCTAGAAGAATTATTAAGAAATACCTGTGTAATTAATATTTACATTTACAGTGATGCCGGCAGGGTCACACTCACGTGTAAGTTGTTGCACAGACCTCGCAGGATGCAAAGTGAGTTGCATCTCACTGGCTGATTGGGGATCGCTGCCGGGACTGCTGGGTTGAGAAAGACTGTGGGCCCTAGTGGGAAACTGAGGGATTAAAGATGTCTGTCCTGGGACAGGTCCAGGCTGGAGTGGGGAATGCATTTTTTCCCTAATGCTGGTGTAAAGATGATCACAAATTTAGGGGTTTGAAACAATTTGTATTATTATCTTACCTATATTGTAGTATTATCTTATGAGGATCAGAAGTACCAAGTGGGGCTTTTTGGGCTAAAACCAAAGTACTGGCAGGGCTGCGTTCCTTTCTGGCAGCTCTGGAGGAGGACCCATTCCTCAGCTTTTCCAGGCTCCAGAGGCCGCTGCCCTCCTTCCTTGGCTTGTGGCCCCAACCCAGGAGTGGCATGCTCATTCTGCTTCGGTCCTTCCATCTCCTTCTCTGACTCCGACCCTCCTGCCTCCATCTTTCACTCTTACATGGACTCTTCTGATTACATCCCGGATAATCCAGGATAATCTCCCCATCTCAGGAACCTTAATTTACACACATCTGCAAAGTCTCTTTTGCCATGTAAGGTAATGTGTCCACAGGCCCCGGGGATTAGGATGTGGACATTTCAGGGATGCCATTATTCTGCCTTCCACCGGGACTTGAGTCTGACTTGCTTTTCTATCTTTCATGTCTACCACACAATAGGTATGCCAATCTTTGATGAGTGAATAAATGAAAGAATTGATTAAACAAACAAACAAACAAACACCCCAGAATAATAGAGTATCTGTCTCAAGAGTGTAAGGAAATGCTGCCATTTTTTTTTTTTTTAAGATTTTATTCATTTATTTGACAGAGAGAGAGAGGGAGAGCACAAACAGGGAGAGTGGCAGGCAGAGGGAGAAGCAGGCTCCCCACCGAGCAAAGAGGGCCCCCCGCATGTGGGGCTTGATCCCAGGACTCCGGGACCATGACCTGAGCCGAAGGCAGACGCCCAACCAACTGAGCCACCCAGGCGCCCCAAGAAATGCTGCCATTTTTAACATGAAAATCTGGGGGGAATCATTTTCTTAATCTTAATTCTCACAGTTTGGGCAATGCCAAAATTAATGCTGGTGCCTAAGGTTAATATTAAGCAGTGCTGAATGAATTTTTGGTTTGCCAGTTGTCTTCATCCGTCTGGGCTGTCTCTAAGTACCATAGACTGGGTGGCTTATAAATAACAGAAATTTCTCACCGTTTTGGAGGCTGGAAGTATAAGATCAGGGTGCCAGCATGGTCAGATTCTGGGAGGAGGACCCCTTCCAGGTTGCAACTGGCCAACTTCCCATAGTATCCTCATAGGGAGCTAGCTCTCTGTGTCTTCGTGTAAGGGCACTAATCCCATCTGGGAGAGCTCTGCCCTCTGGACCTGATTCCCTCCCAAAGGCCCCACCTCCTAATACCATCACACTGGGGATCAAGATTTCAACATATGAATTTGGGGGAGGAGGACACACACATTCAGTCCGTAGCATCAGTCCTTTCTTGACACCCCATCTTCTAACTGCAGCAGAAGGCAGAGGGCTGGTAAGAACAGAACTATGTAGAATCCTCTTTCTTCTACAGAAGAGGTGGGCAGGAGGGGTGAGTTGTGAGCTCAGCAGTAGCCTCCATCCTCCGTGGGGAGAACACCTCTCCTCTCCCGGCTATAGCAGTCGTGTTTGGAGCAACTCTACTGAGCCCCAGACAAAGTCCAGTCTTCCAGGAGCTCCCACTCTGCTCAGGATTTAGCTCAAGATTCTTAGTAGGATTTACAAGGTCGCACCTGCTCTGACCTTGGCCTACTCTCCAGCCTTGCCTTCACCCCCCACGCCTCCAGAGCCAGCTCCTTCTGCCTCAGGACCTTTGGACATGCTATTTCCCCAATTTTGGAATACTCTTGTTACCTTCTTTTGCCCAAATTATTCCTACTTATCCTTGGGCTTGGCCTAAAATCATACCCTGCCAGACATTTTCTTTAACCTGGAAATCTAAATCCATGGTCTTTCCCCACTCAGATTTTTAAAAAAGTGGCACAGAATCAGGAAGTCGGGGCCTGGACTCACCCTGCTTGACGCTATATTCCGAGCCCACCCCTCATTAGCTGTGTGGCCTTGAGCAAGACAGGTAGACCTTCACACCTTTATTTCTTCATCTTTAAAATGGGGCTAATAATAGCATCTACCGCAGAGGATTACATGAGGATTAAATGAGATAATCCATGTAGAGAGTTTGGAAGAGTGCCTGTACTATTAGTATAAGCTAGTACTTTCCTTTCTAGCATTTATCCAAATCGTAATTATAAAATTATTTTTGTTATTATTATTCATTTAACATCTGTTTTTCGACATGCTGTAGGTTACATGGCGACAAGGCATCGTCTTCCTTGTCCTCCCCTGTCCTTGCAGTGCCTAGCACACTGCCTGCCATGTTACAGGCTCTCCATAGACATTTCTTGAACGAATGGATGAACATATCACTTATTCCTGGGCTGGGTCCCATAACGAAGTGTCACCTTGTCAGAAAGTAGTCGCTATTATTAAAGAACATTGTCTGCAAATTTTTGATGGTCAGATTCTGGGCTGATTAACAGCCTAAAGTTCGATGTGACATTCACCATCTCTCCCTTTCTGGGGCCCGTTCTCACACAGGACCTTGTGATGCTCATTGCCAGGCAGATTTATGAAACATCTCAACAGACGCTTACATTCCATATGTTACAATTTACACATTCCTGCTGGGGTCAAGGTGGGGAATGGCATGCCTGCTAATAGCTGCATTTCTCACATGAACTTTCACATAAACCCTCTTCCCAGCTCGTTTTACTGATACATTATAATATACTATAATATACTTTTATAAACATTTTTTTCAAGGTCATGAATGAATGCTTCCTAATTTCCATTTTTAGAGGATTGCAAGTCTAGAAAGGGCAACTAGAGGTTTCTTAACCTGACCCCTTCCACAGGCCAGAACGCTATCTGAACTATTCTAGCAGATCTCCAAAGAAACAGGACAATAACATTTTTCAGTGAGTCTTACAAGCTCTCACTGGTTCTTCCTTTGCTTTCAAAGATAGTATGGCTATATGTGTTAATTTTTTTAAAAAGATTTTATTTAAGGCGCCTGGGTGGCTCAGATGGTTAAGCGTCTGCCTTAGGCTCAGGTCATGATCCCAAGGTCCTGGGATTAAGTCCCGCATCGGGCTCCCTGCTCCTTGGGAGCCTGCTTCTCCCTCTGCCTCTCTCTCTCTCTGTCTCTCATGAATAAATAAATAAAATCTTTAAAAAAATAAAATAAAAAATAAAAAGATTTTATTTATTTATTTGAGAGAGAGAGAATAGAGCAAAAGAGAACACATGAGCGGGGGGGAGGGGTGGGTAGGGGCAGAGGGCGCTGGAGAAGCAGACTCCTTGCTGAGTAGGGAGCCCTACAAACGCAGGGCTCGATCCCAGGACTCCGGGATCATGACCTGAGGTGAAGGCAGACGCTTAACCGACTGAGCCACCCAGGTGCTCCATATGTGTTAATATTGTGTAATATTACTCTAATTACACTTGAAGTCCTAGAGAAAGTGCCCTTTGCCAGAAAACATCCAACAAAATTGCTGAATCCAAATGGCCACTGTTGAGCCGGTTTGTCATGTCAGTGGAAACCCTTCCACAGAGTGTTGGCTTCATGGCAATAAGGCAGACCAACGTCAGTCTTCCTGTGCCTTCATTTTCTTTCTGACCTGAATTATCAGTCAAGCTATATCTTTGTTCCATTTGTCAAAACACCATTGTTCTTTCTCTTCCCTGTGGCAGTTTCATTTCTATTGTTAAAAAAATCAGAATTCAGTGCAGCCTTGGGTTGATGGAAGCAGGTCTTACTAACTGGGCCGCCTAGTTTGTGGCCAAGTGCCAACCTCTACTTTTGTGCTCAACAGACCATGGAAATCATCTTGGGCCAACCAACTTTGGCTCCATCAGGAGACTATAACCCACAAAAGAATTTCTGTCACCCATTGTTCTGTGCTGGGGCAACAACTTATTGGATGCTGGTTTCTACAACAGGGTAATCTCCCAGTTATGATATCTTCATGTAAAATAATAAGCTCATTAAAAATAAACCATGTCATTTTTCTTTCTTTTTTAAAGATTTATTTATTTATTTATTTGACAGAGAGAGAGACACAGCCAGAAAGGGAACACAATCAGGGGAAGTGGGAGAGGGAGAAGCAGGCTTCCCGCGGAGCAGGGAGCCCAATGCGGGGCTCCATCCCAGGACCCTGGGACCATGACACTTAATGAAACATGTCATTTTTCTAAGAGAAATGTTTGTTAAGTCTGCTTTTGGAAGAGTACGTGGCCCCAAGTTATTGAAAAGACACACGTTGTTTAGTGCTAACCTAAGTTGTTCTTATTCAACAACAATTTCATGTGAGGATAGGATAACAGACATTTTTAGATGCTGAATAGAAATACTATAATTTTGGATAGTCCCACTATCATGATATTTTTCTCTCCATGTTTAACTTGATTTTCCCAGAAAATGTATTTTAAACAGATTTTAAAATTTAATACCTCTATTAGATTGGGCTCTAACTGTTGCTTAAGGGAGAAGAATGGATAGGTAATTCTTTTTTCTGTCTCTATAGAATGACAATTTATAGTTGTTGGGACAATTTATTTAATAGATCAATTCTTTTTAACAAGGATTATTGGGAATTGAATTGGGCAGTTCAGGGGACCCCTGAAGATCCTACAAACTTCCAGGAAGAAAAAGCTAGTTCATATATGGTCTCAGAAATCAGAATGGCTTTGGATTTCCCAAAAGTAATGCTGGAAGCTAAAAGGCAAAGAGCGATGTCTTCAAAATTCCAAGAGAAAATGATTTCCAATCTATAATTATATAGCCAGCTAAATATCAATCAAGTGAAGGTTAGGATAAAGTCATTTTCAGACCTACAAGCCTCCTCCAAGTGCATCTCTGCCTTTCTTTACCCTGCTCTGGGCTGCCGAAGGCTGACCTATATAGATTGCCTCAATGGGCTCCCTTGCCTCCCACTTCTGGTAGTATTTGGCCAATGGGGATATACTGGCAGAGTTTGGAGGGAGTCTGTCATTTTCTACCTGTGGGACTTGGGACAAATGGCAAGCTCTCTATGCGTCATATATACAATGGGGATGTTTATATGACTTTTCTCCCAGAGTTTCTGTAAGGATAAAACGAAATAATCTAAGAAAATATGTATCACAATGCCTGTCATTCAACAAACACCCAATAAAAGGTGGCCATTATTATTATTATTATCATCCTTGTGCCATGGCTAGCCTACCAAGACCTGCCCACTCTTCAAAAAAGCCAAATGACCCAAATGGCAGGAATGCCACCCTCATAAGCCTCAGAGCTTCACTTCTGAATCCTGAAGGGTTGCAGAAAACCCTGAAAAAACAAAAACCTCAGCCAAGTGGGAAAGCTTAGTACCCAGCCCCTGAAGCATGGCTTAGGCTGAGAGTGCTGCTCTTGGTTTTTGGGTTGGACCCCTGCAGGGTGGGGCATCCTCTGGCAGCTGGCTCCAAGTTCCACCCACAGTCCTCAGTTCATGTTCACGGTGCTCTTTGCCAGAGATAAAGGGGAAACTGGAACCAAGATGCATTTCTGAGAAGAGTTGGGATCCCAAATACCGGACTGAGGATCCATGGCTGTCTTCCTAAGGCACTCAGCCAGCCAGAGCTGTCTTGGTTTTTGGGCATATGACTCCCTGCCTGGGATATTTAACCCCTCTCTCCTACCAACTGTATGAAAAGCTCTAGAAATTCAACCTTGATGGAGTCCTGTATTTTCATGTAACTGGAAGGTGCCACTTTGCCCCTATGAAGCCATTTTCCTTTTTAAATTGACAATATTCCTTTAGCTCACAACTTCAGGATTGTTTGTGTGAGTGGGGGTGAGGAAGGGAGAGAGATGTAAACAGAAGTTGCTCTTGTGGGGAGAAGTAAAAGTGAGAAGGCTCAGCTCAGTAAACATCAGGAATGTGTGCATGCACGTGTGAACATCTATACATACATCCGAGCTTTGGGTTTATAAAGGTGCATTTTCTTCTTCCTGCAACCATCAGAAATGGCCTAGCTCTGAGATCTTTTGAGAGCCACTTTGTTGAAAACCTGAGTGGACCCTTCAACAGAGCTTCCTCCTGCTATATTTAAACGCAATATTAGTGTGCTCGTACATTCCATCTTTCCTCTCTATTCAATCCTGGCATATGAAAATTCAGGTTTGAAGAGAAGCAGAGAGAGGGAGAGAGAGAGGGGAATCATTTAGAAGGGGGAAAAATCACCTTGGGATTCCCTGAAATAGCAAATTCTTTCTGTAACTCCCCCACAGTGCATTGTCACTGTTAGTCACTGTACTTAACAACAACAACAAAAAAATTAATTTCAGGGACATAGCCATTGTAGGAAGGAGGGTATGCCAGAATTTGGTACAAACAGGAAGTGGGTGGGGCAGAGTTCAGTTGACACTGTGTGGTAGAAACAGATTCTGTGGCAAAAGCCATTGAATTTTACTTTGGCCTAGGGATCCTGTCGTAATTGGGCTGGAGTGTAATAGACCGTTAAGTCTGATTCTGAGAATAAGCTATGCCAAGGGCTGCTACGGAAGTGGATCCCCAACGTTCACCTACTTCACTTCCTTCCAGACTTCTGACGCCTCGCCTTCCGGAGCGATGGCTACTGCTCTGGCTGACTGTATTCTCTGCCGTTAACAGTCCAGAACTCCCGGCATCGATCCCCTCGCCTCAGAAACGGTGGTCATAACCATTCATTGAAACGGTTGTTAGGAGAAGTAGAGAGAATGTATGAGAGAGCCCAGCTGCTCAGTAAAGGATGGCTAATAATAATAATACTAATAACTATTATTACAAAAAGAAGAGAAGGAGGAGGAGGCAAGAAGGAGGAAAGCCAATTCTAATTACATAAAGAAGCTACCCCACAGGGCCATCTGGGTAGCATAAGAGTGATTTTACAGTGCACTTTGAGAAGTCTTATTTAACATTCTCTTCAATAAGCTTGCTAATTTTCCTGATGGCGTCATTCTTTGTTTCTAAGCTCCAGCATTTTCTTCTGTTTTAAGTATACAATATTTTAGGTCTGACGTCAAAAAGTGCATCGTCTGTTTTTATCTTTCTCAGCCTCATCCACATCCTTGGTTACTGTTGCCAGGTATCCCGGGGTCACCCAAAGTACTTTTGTTCTAGAGACCTTTCAAAGGAAACCAAGGGAGCAGTTTAGAAAACTTCTCTTTTTTGTAGACAAAAATATATTAAAACAACCAAGGGAGTGATGACTCTCTGGGATCATTATTTTTAATGCCTTACTGGACACGCTTGAAATGCTTTTCAGGTCCACTGGGAGTCAAATTAGGAGAAAATCTTTGTTTTATTTTGTTTTACATCTTGGAACTTGATCTTTGGTAAATGTCTGTGAGGTTTGCACATTGTGTAACACTCCCCCCCCCTCGCCCCCAACCAATACTGTCAGGATTTCATCAGCTTTAAATAGGCAACAAAAACACAGGGAGGAGAGGATTAACGGTTTCTTTGTGGCTTTCTGGTTATCTTCCTTTGACTATGCTACTAAATGTGGCTCTGAAAGGCTCCTTGTGCTTTGGGTTTGATCTGCCACTCACTGCAATTCAGTTCCAAACCAGAAGAGCTCCCCCTTGGGGTATCCTTGTTGCTAAACTTCTGGGAGTCATCACTGACTAATTCAAGCAAAAAAGATGCTGTCGGTGTGTGAGGCATCTCTGTCGGTCGGGTCCTCTGTAAGTTATAATGATGCTTTTCTATTTTTAACAATATTGAGATCGCTAATTATTGACAAGCCCACCAGAGGCCCTTTCTGTAAAACTTGATGAAGTGGCCTTTGGTCTCCCTGATTACCGTAGGGAAGAACTGAAGGGAATTCTCAGACCTGGTGTAAGGGAGGGTGGTTACAAGGATACTTCTTCTAGCAGAACTTCCACTCCTGCTTTGATTGTGACCAAGTCCTATATAGCATAGCCAGACAGAGCATGTTGAGAGCAAGGACTGCGTGTCTCCTGTTCAATTATTGGGCCTGTGATATGTACTCAGTAAGTGTAATGAGTGAATGCAGTTACAGAAAGACAGATCTCCCCTCCCATAGGCTGTGCCTTAGGGAGAGCTTGGCCACTGACTAGCCAGGTAACCTGGGGCAAGTCATATCATGTTTTATCTGAAAAATGAGGGGTAGACCTAGATGCTCTTTGAAGTCCCTTGCAGCTGTAACCTGCTGCAAACAGCTGTTTCAACCTGGAGAAAAATTGTCTTAATATCCTGGGTGAACTGAATGACACCTAGGAAGGTACCATACTGAGTTAGGAAAAGGAGATGATGAAGAATTTCTTAGAAAATAATATTTAGATTCCTCTTGCCCCCCCAAATTACTTAAAACATGTACAACGTTTATCTGAAAGTGAAGAAGGCCAGCTATCTCAGATATTCTCATCTTTTGAAAATGGTCCTGTTGATGGAATTTAGGAGAGAATTAGAATCTCTACAGGGGTCCTCCAAGCATGTGACCCATCTGAGATGAGCAGGTGAATTTTTCTCTTTTTTAAATCTCGTTTTCAAACACAGAGATGAACAAGGAGCAGCTTTGGCATTATGCAGTCATCTTAGATCCATTTGTGATAGACATAATTAGAACTGTGGTGAATGCAATTGCCTTAAGGAAATAGGACAAAATTGACCTAACAGATGTTCATGTTTATCCAATAATAATAATGATACACTGTGTTTATTTGGAGCACAACTAAATTGTTCCTGCTGACTTCAAGGTCCAGTACAAAATCCTGGATTCTGATCCTGTGGATTTATCACACCCATTGGAGGACATTGGCTTTGCAAACCTCTGAATGGATTATCCTCTTCCATTAGAGTGGGTTCATCCTTTCCAAAAGATAACATCTTGTTTCTTTGGCCTGAATTTCCCTCGATTTCTTTCAAAACACAATTTGTGAAAACAATGTGTGAGAACACATGACAATGGGAAGTGCTCAGTGGGAATTCTGCAATAAATATGTCAGGTATATAAACTAACTGATGCTATTTATTTGGTCCTTCAGAAGAAAGTATCGGGATACAATAAATCACAATCATTTTTCAACATCTCAGATTTCTCCAGTAACGCATGTATGTTGGCAGACCTTAGTGGATCATGCTAATTTATTTGTAAATCATCAAAGGAAAGAATAAAACACATGTTTCCGGGCAAGTGAATGGGGCTGGAAAACCAAATTGGGCAACAGCAATATTTTCCTACACCAGAAGTAAACATGTCAACATGGTGAGGAGGGTTTTGTCCCACTTCTGGCTGAACTTTGAGGAGTGAGATGACTAATATCGAGGGACCCATCTTTGTAGTCCTTTCTCACAAAGCATTCCACGATTCAAGAAAAGGACAATCTGCAGCGTGACACGGCGAACTAGGTCAGAATAATATTTCTTAATGGTGATTCCTACAATGTTCTATTAATTACAGCAGTGGTTCAGAATTTTCTGTGCCTTGATAGGTCGTTATTTTAAGTAGGCACCCATTTTTTAAAATTTAATGTGATATAAAACTGAGTTCCAAGGAATCCCTACTATGTAAGTGGTGAAAAATGATGTAGAGGAGTGGGAGAAAATATCTGTCTATCCATATATATACAGCACAAGCCGGTATTCAAAGATGATCTTTGTGAACATAAAAGTTTATGCTGCTTTTGATTTGTGTGGTTTAAAAAAAAAACACTAGCAATGTTTAGGGATCTTGGAGCATAACATCAGAGCAGAAACTCTGCCCTAAATTCACGTGTACTCTCTGGCTTTCTCTCTTATTGCTTCACATAGATTCTCTCTCTTTTCTAGCTCAGTTAGCTTACCCACAACTCCCTTTGTGGACGGCATCCCTACAGTATGCCTTGCCTCTTCTCACCTGCCTATTTCTGTTCCCACCTTTTCTGGAGCCTGGGGAGAGGAATCGTCCAGCTCCACTGGGGTGGGGTGGGAGGACCTAGCTCAAGGACCCCTCCTCCAGGAAGCTTCTTTTTACCCCAGCTAGAAATGATCTCTTCTAGTGACAGTACCCTAAGGCAGGGTTTCTTAACCTCAGAATTGTTGACATTTTAGGCAGGATAATTCTTGGCTGTGGGGGGACTTCCCTGTGCATTAAAGAAAGATTAGCAGCGTCCCTGGCCTCTACCCACTAGATGCCAGTAGCATCCACTTTCCTACCCCGACCAAGCTGTGACGATCACAAATGTCTCTAGACATTGCCAGACGCTCCGGTGTAGGAAATCACCTCAGTTAAGAACTACTACTACCCTAGGGCTGTCCCCAAATCAGATCACAAATTCTGGATAACAAGTGTTAGGTCCCTAGCAGTGTTTTGGTTCATATTCAAAGTTATTTGATGATTAATGAATAAAAGATATATATATATTTTTAAAGATTTTATTTATTTATTTGACAGAGAGAGACACAGCGAGAGAGGGAACACAAGCAGGGGGAGTGGGAGAAGGAGAAGCAGGCTCCCCGCGGAGCAGGGAGCCCGATGCGGGGCTCGATCCCAGGACCCTGGGATCATGACCCTAGCCGAAGGCAGACGCTTAATGACTGAGCCACCCAGGTGCCCCGAATAAAAGATATTTTTAAAAATTATCAGTTGGGGGCACCTGGGTGGCTCAGTCGTTAAGCGTCTGCCTTCGGCT
Organism: Halichoerus grypus; assembly: GCF_964656455.1. NCBI lineage: Eukaryota > Metazoa > Chordata > Mammalia > Carnivora > Phocidae > Halichoerus > Halichoerus grypus. Next base: position 26,818,678 of record NC_135722.1, read on the forward strand.
AGGGTCATGATCCCAGGGTCCTGGGATCGAGCCCCGCATCGGGCTCCCTGCTCATCGGGGAGTCTGCTTCTCCCCTCTCCCACTCCCCCTGCTTGTGTTCCCTCTCACACTCTCTTTCTCTGTCAAATAAATAAATAAAATATTTAAAAAACATAAAAAAATAAAAAATAAAAATTATCAGTTGGCAGTTTCTGAAAATTAACACATTAGGTTAATTTGAATCAGGTCAGACTCCCAGAAAACTATAAAAAGGGATTATATTACTGCCTCTTCCCTTTTAGAAAAAGTTTGGATTTTTTTTTGTTTGTTTTGTTTTGTTTTTGTTTTTTAGAAAAAGAACTATAATTTTAATACTACACTGTTGGGTTGAAATGAGAAGCCACCAGTCAGAGAATATCTCTGCATCTTTTGAAACTTTATTGTTGAAGTCACTAACCATTGTCTGATGATCCTTAGAGGAAGGCCAGTGAGATAAGTTTCTGTTAGAGTTTAGTGCTAGAAAAGTTTGTCTCTTCTGAAAAAACTGGGTTTCTTCTCTCTATTGCATAATGAGAGATAATGTAACAAGTTTTATTTTCCCTTTTTGACTTGGCTATCAGGAAGCTCCGAACTAAGTTTTATGCTCAATTATAGTAATTATTCTTTGATTTTTTTTAAAAAATATTTTATTGATTTATTCGAGAGAAAGAGAGAGATCAAGTGAAGGGGATAGGGACAGAGGGAGAGGGAGAAGCAGACTCCCTGATGAGCAGGGAGCCCGACAAGGGCTCAATCCCAGGACCCTGAGATCATGACTTGAACCAAAGGCAGATGCTTAACCGACCGAGCCACCCAGGCACCCCCTCATCCTTTGATTTCTAATATTAATCCAATCTTTTCTTCTTCTCACTAGCCATAATTAACTCTTGTTTTTCGTTTTTGTTCTAATGGCTTTCTTGAATCTGTCTTTTTTATAAAATAAAATTTTAAGCAAGTGGAGTCCTTATCATTTACCATCAATACCAAAACACTTTGGGAAGTAAAAGGAGAGCAATTAATAATTAAGCTGGGACAACAGGTTAAACTGCGACTGTTCTGGGCAAGATAAAAATGTGGTGTCACTCTAGAAACAAATAATAAATATAACAGATAACAACAGTTATTCCATTCTCAGGTTGGGGATAATTAAAGATAAACATGTGCCCTAAATAGAGAATCAAAGTTATATGCTTCTTATTTATTGTATGTCACATCTGTTGATTAGAGTTTGATATTTATTACCTCTTGGGAAATTCTGTAATTAGTCTCTGTATCAGTAGAGAAAAAAATCTTGGGCTTTCTTAAATGTTATTTAATTTCTACTAAAGGGGAGAGGGAGATCCTTTAGACCTGGAACAGTGATCACAATAGAAGTTTCATTTGTTTGTGATTTATGGAGACTCAGGATAAAGGCACTCTTGACCAGCATCAGATTTCTAATGACTCTATCTTGTTTTTCCTGAGCAACTTCTCATAAACTTTTGTAATATCTTGAGCAGCCAGCTGATACTATGTTCAAGCCTGTTTACAGAGCTATTAATAAATGCTATGTGGCAACTCCAGGAAGAGAGTCAAACGGTTTTTTTCTCTCAATTGGCTGAAAAGTTTTCTGCTTATTTTGAAAAATATGAGATTACCAAAGTCCTTGATATATGCTGGATATTCTGCGAAGAAACTCAGTGAAAATAAATGGGATTCTAACTTACAACCTAATGGACCGATAGTCAAAAAGGAAAGTCATTGTCAATGCTTTGACTGCAAAGTCTTTCCTATATGAAGGAGTAAGATTTCGATGTGGCACAGGGGAATTAATTAATTAACTAATTAATTAATTTATTTATTGGCACAGGTGAATTTAGAAGATGGGAATTTGTTTCTGTGTCTGCTCAGAATCATGCTGTAATTCAAGTTCTTGGTGGCTGATCAGTTTTTTGAGGTAAATTAATATTCTCTGATTAGACAAATTGAAAACTTAATAACTACCATTTATTGATTTCTGACTACATGCCAGGCCCCATGTAGGAACTTTACATGTGTTGTGTTAATCTGTTCTTGAAACAACTCTGTGAGTGAAGGTATCCTTAGCTCCCATTTTTACAGTTATGAACCTTAAGCCTCAGAGAAAATAAGGAAGTCACCCAAAGTCATACAGAAAATAAGGAACAGAGGAGGATTTAAACCCCAGACGTCTGATCCCTAAGTCCTGCTCTTTATACTATTTTGTCCTGTCAGAGTAAAAAAAAAAACAAACTATCAGTGTGAAAAGGTGAAGCTCAGCTCTGGGAGCATGACCAGGGAAGGCTGACAAAGGCGGCAGCCACACTTAGGTAGCAAGCACTCTATTCCAGGCGGTGTTCAGAAAGGTTATACACACGTCTCATGTCCTTCTCACGACAGCCCCATGAGAAAGGTACTATGCCTACTTTTCAAAGGAAGAAACATGCAGGAGAAATGCTCACAGCATTTCTTTCCCCGGTTCATTCCCATGTTACAGATGGTCCTGATGGCCCTCTGCAAGCATTGCCTAGCATTGTGCAGTTTTCAAATCATGGTTTGCTTTATTTCATCCTTATTATCATTCTTGTTTTACAGATAAGAGTATTGAAAAATGAAGAGCTTAAGTTATTTCCCCAAGGCCATGGTCATTGTCAGAAACAGGATTTGAGCCCAAGTTTTTTTATACCTAGCCCAGGATTCTTTATTCTAGACTAGGCTACATATCTGAAATGTGGCTGTAAGGAACAATGCCATCCTAAACCTTTCGAGCTGACATTAACCTATAGCCTTCTGTACTGAAACAAAGAATCTAAGCTTGATTTTCAAGCAGAAGCCATGTGTTTTCTGTTTCAGGCCTGGGTGTAGGACAGAATGATTTCAATGCACTTCAAGGCAGCAAGAAACCCTGCTTAAGGTTAGAATTGTTGACAAAGGGCTTCTCTTCCTGCCCTTCTCCCTGATCCAACAACAGTGAAGATTTTCTTAACTCACACCAATATTGATATTAAGTCTATAACTTATCAATTAATTAGAAGCGAAGAATAACAGAATCTATATGAATATAGATAATAGTCACCATTTATGAGGGCTCCCTTTGGGCTAAAAAATGGCACATGCCTTTCCTCATCTAGTTCTCTCAACTTCAATAGGTGCTGTTGTTTTTATCAAGAGGAGAAAATGGAGTGTTTTGGAGGTTAAGTAACTTTCACATCACTCAGCCGGTGGTGGCGGTTTTATTTTATTTTTTTAAGATTGTATTTATTTATGTTTCAGAGAGAGAGAGAGAGCGCACAAGCAGGGGGAGCTGCAGGCAGGGGGAAAAGCAGGCTCCCCGCTGAGCAAGGAGCTTGATTTGGGACTCAAGCCCAGGACCCTGGGATCATGACCTGAGCTGAAGACAGCCGCTTAACCGACTGAGCCACCCAGGTGTCCCTGGTGGTGGCGATTTTAATCCAGCCCTATCTAAACAGCTATCCTCCTGATTCCATAAAGTCCAGCCCCCTTGTAGGCAGAGATCTGTCCAGACTGAACGTTCCAAATCCTTCAAACCCTTCCTGCCACACAACAGTAAGGTGGGATACTTACAAACACATTAAGACAGGGCAGTGCAGGTCTATTTGCTCCCATCCCTGTCTTACCTTTAGGCCTCTAGTCTACCAAATCTCCTTGTTTCTTTGTAGCAGTTACCCTTAGCTGAAAGTATCTGCCTTGTTTGCTTGTAATTTGTCTGTCCTTCCTCCTGGAATGTAAGCTCAGTGAGAGCAGGGTGTAGCCTGTCCTCCTACTCCTATATTTCCAGTCCCCGCCACAATGCCCGGCACAAAGGAAGTGCCAAGAAATAGTTGCCCCAATGGTGAATGAACTGATGAAACCCCAAATCTGAGGATGCCCCTGGTAAAGAAAAGGGGGACTATTGCCTTTTCTCTGGTAAATTCCTTGATTAAGGGGGGGGGAGGCTTTGGAACAATCATTTCTAAAAGGCAAAGAATGCCTTGGTTTGCCAAGATTTACAGAGAGCTGTGATTATGAGCTTTGCGAGTCATTGCTCCTTAAACATTTTGTCTGATTTTTTTGTCTTGGTAAACCTCTGCTAGGAATTCTGGCAACTCCCCTTCCTCACTCCCCCACCCCTCTTCTCCCCGTCCACCTCTAGTGAATTCACATCCTTCTGCCGACCAGCTGCATATCCGGGTTCGCAGACGAAGGCCCAGGTGGCTCTTTACTAATGGCTCATCCGTTATCTGTATGAAGAGCCAGTGTCTTTTCTGAGTAGATTTTTTTTTTTTTGAAGCTAAATTGACCTTTTGGGGGGAAAAAAGTGTTCCACAGAAAGCAATGTTTTGCTCTCTATTCATTTCTTCTTTCCTTATTTCTTTACTTCTCATCAAATATATCCTGCATACCTTTCTTCAAAAAAATTGTCTACTGAATATTCCTAATGCAAACTGTGGAGATTTTTCTTCTGCCATGCTTTTGAGCCAAAAAGATCACTAACAGGCTGCTCTAAGGAATATACCCTTCCTGCCCTGCCAACGCCCCCATATTCCTAATTCAACATTTGGATATTTTTACAATGTATATTCAGTTTGAAAGATAATACTGATACCTTATTTTGTATGAACATTTATACACCAGGACCCTTGTGAAGCACTGACTTCATTGGGATACTTTATGGCTTAATACAGCTGAATGATTTATATCTCATTTTGTCTAAGCATTTATGCTAATAAATTTAACAGATTTCCCCAGTACTGCCTGGTCCTTCGTTTTCTTCAGAGGGTCAAAGTGAGAGGAAAATAAAGCAGTGTGTTACTAAAGAAAGAAGGAAGAAATTGGCCTAACCAATTTAGAACACAAATAAAATTACAACAAGTAAAATCTCTGATTACAGTTAAGCTGGAGCAACAGACAAAAAGAAGTTCCTAGATCCAGATAGATTTCTGTAATTAAGCGGTTTCTCAAAAGCAGAATCACAAAATGACAGAATATTTAGCAAGCTAATTTACTAAGGAATATTTTGGTCCCATATAATTATAATCCAATGCTTAAGAAAAAACACTGAGAAAAAACTGACAACTATTAAACTGAGCGCAGTCGGGAGAGGGAAAGGGGTAAGATAAAAATCCAGTCTATAAAATATATTCCATTATCTTTTATAGGTTAAAGAAACACAAAAGAATACTTGGAAAGAATCTTCTAAGATGGAAAGATTTTAAGATTGTGTAGGGATTTTTTTTTTTACAGGTGCAGAATATAAGTTGGTTTTTTTTTTTTTTTTTCTTGGTTTTTTTCTTTTCCCCATTTTTTCCCCTGTTGTTTGCAAAGTTGAATCTGGGGTCAGGAGTTCTAATTGTAACCTCAGACTGGAATTCCAGATGGTGCGCTTAGGACTGGGAGCAACTCTCAGTTCATCAATTTCATGGGCCTACGTATCTGCTCCGGCCGCGGCCCGGCCTCCATCCCCACTGTGGCATTAATGCAGAACAAATTGAGACATATCCTCTATATAATTAGTTCCAGAATTTAAAAAGATTTACGGTATAATAATAGAGGCAGCGCTGCGGAATTCTTTCAACGGGGACTCTCTGGGAGCTTGGGGACCATCTCGAGGTGGCATCAGAACAAACGGGTAAACTCTGGCGGTTCCAGGCACGGCAAGCTGGGGCAGAGGGAAAATTTTGCAGCGCCCAGGCGGCGGTGCTCACCGGTCCTGAACCCCCAAACTGGGTCAGAGAACGGAGTTTGTACTGTAGACGAGAGGTTGTTCAAAAAGATCGAGTTATTTTTCAAATGAGCAGAGGAACCCAGAGTGGGGGGACAAAACGGGGGTACGCTCTAACAAAAGTCCCTCCCGTACTTTTTTTTTTTTAATTTAAAGAAATGAAGCTGGGGTTTCTACTGCCAGTACGGGCCTGGAAACCGGCCTAAGCCCCTGTCCAGAGGTCAGGTAAGCAGATACCCAAGAGTTGGAATGGGCAGGGAGGGGAGGAGCCCCGATTAGGCTGCTGGTCCTGCGCGTGGAGCTCCGGGCTCTACCCCTGCGCGAGATGCTAATCGAGCGCCCCTTCCTCCTGGGCGGCTGGCGGTGGAGCCACTCCTCTTCTGCGTCTTCGGCCCCAGCCCTTGACAGATCGCAGCGCTTCGGAGTGTTTATTCAGTTGTCGGCAGCCGCGGGGTGACGCCCGGAGCGCAGCCTAGGAGTACGCCCTGCTCCCTGGGGCGGCGGCTGCAGCCTGGTCCTTGGTCAGATGCAGTTGACAGCGCCGGGGGCAAAGGGGCGGGGGGGGGGGGAGCGGTGGCGGTTAGAGGTCGTCAGTACCCTCTACCACTCTGCGGCGATTTTTTGATCTCTCAATAATTAAGCACCTTCCAGACCAGGATGCCTTTTACCAATGTATCAGAGCCACATGGGTTTTTAACGTCTCTCTCTCCCTCTTTTCTTTACACCCCATTCCATTATCTCTACAGAGGCAAAAGGATAGTGGGGGTAAAGCCCCGAGCTAGACGTTGAGAGACCAGGGTTTCAGCTTGGCTTTGCCACTATTTTGCTATGTATCCTTAATAATAGTGACAGTTGTGACGTTTATTGAATGCGTAAACCAACACTATCCTCCGGTCTACTCCCCACGACCCCATTAAGTGGACGCTAGTATTCCATTATCCCGTCTGATTAGTAAGGAAACTGAGGCTCAGAGAGGCTATGGAAGTCCTGTAGGGTTACACAGCTGTTACCTGGTGGACCCGAGATTCCGTTCTCTGACCACCAATTCCATCCTCTTAACCATTGAGCTCTACAGCTGCCTTTCCTCCCTCTGCCTGGGCCTCAGTTTCCTTCTCTGTAGACGGGGAGTTGAATTTCCATCTCTGCCAAACGGTGATTCAGACCAGATCCTCTGTGCCACAAGTCTCAGCGCTGACGGCAAGTGGAAGGGTGAATGAGAGAAGGGGCAGCCAGGTCTCTGCCGCCTCATTTCCTTGGGCCTGGAGCTGCGGAGGGGCAGGAGAGCGCCCACCTGCCGAGGCGGGCAGACTTCCTCCCCGCCCGATTTTCTGTCGCTCCGCCTGGCAGGCTCAGGGCGCCGAGGCCAGCGTAGCGGGCGCGTCTGCCTGGGTAACCGCCGAGCTCCCGCAGAGAACGTTACCCGAGGGAAGAAGGGGGACCTCAGTGTGCCGGTTTCCCAGCGTTGGGCCAGGCGCTCCTGGGCTTCCGGGGATGGGGATGGGTGGCGGCATTCGGAGACTTCTGGGCTGCGGCCTTCCGACTTCGAGCGGCTGCCGACGCGCAGCACTCACTTCCCGGCCCCGCGGGTTGCAGGGAACTCCTCCCACCGTTTCGGACTACGAAGTCGGAGCGAGGCGGCACCCCAGGGCTGAAGCGGGGATCGCACTACTGCTCTTCCCTCCCTCCAGGATTCTCAGGCAACAAATGGCGGAGAAGAGAGGAGTCCTAAATTTTCTCGGCCCCCCTTTCCTCTCACTCCACCCCACCCCGCCCCTGAACAAAAACTTTTCTTAAACGTAAAGGCGCAAAATTAAGCACCTCTGCCCTATCTGGGATTCAAAACCACAAAAGCTCACGTTCAAGCCACCTCCCTCCAAAGACCCCCCCAACAAAAAAACTTTGCAAAGGAGGATAAAAAGAGAAACAATCTCGACCTTTTCGTTGGCAAATACAAATCCCTGACTTTTCATAAAGGTCTCTCCCTCCCTCGTGGCCTTGAGTGAATCCTAGTTAAGAAAAACTACTTCGACGTCGAAGTAAAAGTGGTGGGTATGAGACAGGGGTCTGCAGCGTTTTAGGGGCAACTTGGCCTGAGAAGTTTCGTCTCCCGGAGCCTTTCCGCATCAAAAGGACCAAACGCGCATGCCCCTGCCCAGCTCTCCAGCCCAGCCCCCGGTTTCCAGACTGCACTTGTGGGAGCGTAGTGGGCAGCTCACAGAGTGTCGGGGGAGAAGGAGCTGGCCTCCAGAACCTTTTCACTTCTTTAAAAAAAAGATAAAGCTTCTAAGTGGAGACAAGCACACCCAAGCACCAAAGTAGCGCAAAGAGGGGTGCAGGACCTCGTAGGTGGCCGGGGGAACGAGCGGGTAGCTCGTGTTCCCGACCTTTGCCCTCACGGTCTCCTGCGCCTCTAGGACGAGCGACCCCAAGAGGAGGGAATTTTGTTTGGCGTGTAGGCTCTGAGCCCGCCAACGCCTCGGGTTCGCAGCCGGAACTCGGGTCTACTTCATTTACTCAGTGCAAATGAACTAAAACCAAAGCGCAAGAAAATGAAGAGCATGCCAAGGCTTTTCAAACGTTCCGTTTCTTTGTAAAACTGCAACTACCATGGTTGTCGCTTCGCATAGGGCTTGGCGGAGAGCTGCGGGCCCTTCCGCGGCCAGCCTGGACTAAGAGGCCTGGCGGCCACTGGCCGCTGCCCGCCCGCGCTCCTGGCCGGTCCAGGCTGCGCCGTCGCCGCTGCCCCCTGGCTCTCCTGGGCGTTTCCACGCGCCCCGAAACGCACTCGAACCCGGGTTCCCAGCGCTTCTCCTTGCCTAGGATGCGCATCGCCCTAAATCCTGACTACTGAGGAAGAACCAAAACTCTACCTAGAGAGGAGTCTGATGTTTCGAAGCCCGGCGCTCCGAGCTCCCAATGGAGCGAACACTCCCCTGGACCGTGGGCCACCGAGGGCTTTCCTTCGTGGTCCTCCTAACTGGTTTGCGTCCCCTTATCAGTCACTGCTTATCCAGAACGGTATTCTCGACCGTGAGCGGAGGCCGAGCTCGGCGGCATTGGCTGCAGGAGCCAAACCTCTCCCCGGGGGCTTGGATTTCGAATCCTCCCCACCTCTCACCCTCCAACCTGGGCTCCAGGATTCTCCGGTCGGAATGTGTGCAGGCTCTGGGTGTTCCCCTAAAGGTTTCCTTCCCTCCCAAACTAGCCGCTGTTTTCCCGGCTTCACCGAAGAAGAGTTAAATATCCCTCGCTAGAAAAGGAGATTAAGTGCCGCTGACACCAATTTTTAGGCAGGCGACAACTGCCCTCGTCTGGGCACAAGCCTCATCAAGTAACCAACTACCAGACGATCGAAATACGCCGTTTATCACAGCTGATGCACCGCGCCCCCCTAGGTCACCCACGTTCACCTTGAGTCTGGCCTCTGGAACCCATAAAGTGTCACCCCCATCCCAGTGAACCTGAGATTACGGCCACCAGTCCTGCCAGGCGGCTCTAGAAGCAAGAGCCGGACTTTCGGGCTCAGAGCAAAGGAATTCTCCTCTTTGAAGCCCGGGAAAGTTTTCAGTGCTTTCCTGAAGTTCCCGCCCTCGTGGAGCTCACCTGCCCCTCCCTTGAACCCGCCCCCTCAGCTTAACAACCCCATCCGCCCCCCATCACACAGGGATGTGGGGACATTCACTGCTCACCTGGAGAGACTCGCCAGGGCCCAGAGGCGCCCACACTTGCGAAGGCCGAGAAGGGGAGGTGGGGGGTGGGCTGGGTCCCGCAGGCCAGCTGAGAGCGCGTGGCGGGTAGGAGAGGAGGGTGTCTCCCAGAGGTACGCTCCCTCGGGCCCGCCCCCCACCCCCGCGGCGAGGGCGCCCCCTCCGAGCCGCGCGCGCTGCCTGGCTGGGCTTAGGCTGCGGTGTGAATGGAGCGGCCGAGGCTCCTGGCTCCTCCTCCTCCCCCGCCGCCGGCCCCTCTTATTTGAGCTTTGGGAAGCTGGGGGCAGCCAGGCAGCTGGGGTAAGGAGTTCAAGGCAGCGCCCACACCCGGGGGCTCTCCGCAACCCGACGGTCTGTCCGCTCCCCCCTTCCCACCCGCCCTCCCACTCATTCACTCACCCACCCACCCAGAGCCGGGACGGCAGCCCAGGAGCCGGGGCCCCGCCGCCTCCTTGCCGCGATCCTGGACTTCCTCCTGCCACCGGAGCCGGCTTCCACGTGTGCCCCGGAGCCGGCGTCTTCTCACTCGCTCCGCTCCGGCTCTGGGTGCCTTCAGCAGCCCGAGCAGCCGGGGCTCCGGGGCCCAGGCTGCCTCTGGGCCAAGTTAGGTGCGGCCGAGTCCAGCGCCGAGCGTCTGCAAGGCCGAAGGAGCCGCGGGGCGTCCGGGGCTGAGCCGCAGCAAATGGGCTCTGACGTGCGGGACCTGAATGCGCTGCTGCCGGCGGTACCCTCGCTGGGTGGCGGCGGTGGCTGCGCCCTGCCCGTGAGCGGCGCCGCACAGTGGGCGCCCGTGCTGGATTTTGCACCCCCGGGCGCCTCGGCTTACGGTTCGCTGGGCGGTCCTGCGCCGCCGCCGGCTCCGCCGCCACCCCCGCCGCCGCCGCCGCCGCCTCACTCCTTCATCAAACAGGAGCCGAGCTGGGGCGGCGCGGAGCCGCACGAGGAGCAGTGCTTGAGCGCCTTCACCGTGCATTTCTCCGGCCAGTTCACCGGCACAGCTGGAGCCTGTCGCTACGGTCCCTTCGGTCCTCCTCCGCCCAGCCAGGCGTCCTCCGGCCAGGCCAGGATGTTCCCTAACGCGCCCTACCTGCCCAGCTGTCTCGAGAGCCAGCCCGCTATTCGCAACCAGGGTAAGCGGGCCGGGGGAGCGCCCCCTACACGCGGGGTGGCGCCGGGGCTGCCGCCGCGCTCTGGCATTCCCCTGTCCTATCCCTTCCCTGACCCCGGCTCTTAACCGGCTGCCCACCCCCCCCCCCCCCCAAGGACTGTGCGGGTAGCGGAAGCAGCGGCTAGGGGAGAGGAGGCCCGGGAGAGGGAGTACGTGCCGGCAGAGGCCCCTGACATCCTGCAGAGCCGGGAGCCCGACTGGTTCGCCTGAGCCGGGAGGTCATCTGGGGCCCCTCGGACCCCGGGAGATTCCAGGACTGCTAGTCTCCGTGGGAGTGGGAAGGGGGAACCGGTGCAGCGTCTGGCTCTGTCTCAGGAAGGTGTTCTGTAGCTCAAGGCCCCACCGAACCGGTTAAGAGGCACTGGACCTTTTTAGCTTTTACACTGTGGGGCCAGCACCGGGGGAGCAGCCCGTGTTCCTACGCTGCGCCAAAATGTCAGGAGCCGCTCCAGCCTTTACTACGGTGACGGCACACGTTAGACGCCCGAGAAGTATCACGGAGCAAAGAACGAGTAAATGAACGGGCTAGCAACTAAACAGTGGCTTTTCTGGAACCGTGTCGGTTTCGCGTCTGGTAGTATATATAATAGCGGATGTCTCCTGGGTTCCAGCTCAGGCGGCGTCCGCGACGGCTCCAGGGCTGGAAGAGAACTCGGTTCATCCCGTTCCAAGCCCTGTGGGACCGGGTCCTACGAGAGGCCGTGGAACGAGGCCCAAGCATCGGCCTGCCTTCAGCGCGCCTTGGTGCCTTCTTGTTAAACTCGGGGCTCCGCTGAGGAAAGGTTTTTGGCCGGTTCGGGTTAGAACAAGAACAGTTTGTTTGCCGACTTCAGTCAGTGTACATCGAGGGACCCAGCCAGGAGTGTCCTTCTCCCGCTCTGGCGCCCGCACACCCACTTACCTTTCTCAGGGACTAGCGCCGAACCAATCGTGCCAGGCCCCTGTAGTTTGTTTTCCAGTTTTACTCTAAATGGACTTCTGTGCTCTTTGAGAATTTAAACCAATTCGGGTTGATTCAATATTTTAGGAAACGCCTTACAAACGCAATGCCGGATGCTTTTGCTGGAGCAAAATTTCGTGCGGGCCTAAGGGACTGGGATGTTTCTGGGATGCTGGGACGGGAGAAGCAGAGCGTGTACCGTTTGCAGGAGGTGCCAGGGCTCCCAAGGCGCAGAAGGGCTCAATGCTGCTGGTCCATGGTCGATGCCAACACCTTCTAAACGAGTATCTTCAGATGGTCCCTAGCTGAAACCAGCCTGGAGCACCTGGCTCACCAGAAGCCCCGGTGAAATCGAAACCACCCTCCTCCCCTCTTCGTTTAGGGAATCCCAGATCCGTGTTCTGTGGAGGAACCTCAAGCAGCACCCCGGGTCCCTCCATGCTAGGTGTTTCCTAAATGGAAGTTAGTGTTTCCCACTCAAGGGATGTTGGAACAACTCAGTGTCGATTCAGAGGCTTGTGTTCTCTGATAGTGTCACCTCTAATTAGCAGGCTGTTGTTACCTTTTACAAATCTCCAGTTCTCAGTTTCTCCATCTGTAAGAGGAGAGCTGAGATGAGCAACTTGGGGGTTCAGCATCGCCTGAAGTTCTATGCCACTGGAGCAGAAGCCCAACTTTCCCCTGGCTTGGGGCTCTAAATTCAGAAGGCAGCAGACCCCCTAAAATTGACTGGACCAGAAAGGGCAAGACTGGCAGGCAGGTGTGTGATGTGAGTGAATCTGTGTGTGGATGTGTGCTCTTTGGAGGGGCCTGAGAAGCCATTTGGTTTTCTGGGGCTCAAAATACTACTGTGCTGTTACCATTTATTTGAGACCATCTAGGTTCTGTGGGGATTTCACTCTGTTTGGGTCTCTTCTATAGGCAGGTCTGGTGCCTGGGATCCCCTTAGTTCAGCATGAAGGGGGTTGCCAAAGAGATAAAAGGCTTGGGAGTTGGGGACCAGGACTAGCAGGTGAAGGAGTTCTCTTCCCTATCCTGGGGAAAAGCCTGGTGGAGAGTCGGCCCCAGATGCATGCCACAACCTGTAAGGCGGTTCCCGTCTGTGGGTTTAGGTTTTTCTTGCATTGAAAATGTGAGTGGGTCATGCTTGCCTGGCTGTTGGGACTTACTGGGCAGCTGGGAGCTGGGGTGAGATGTCAGAAGCTGCTCCCGCCTCAGCCCTGGCCTTGGCAACCCTGAGGCCTGGAAATTCTGGATTGATTCTCTTGATTTCTGGGGTTCCTGTGGCTCCCCCAGGAATGCAAGGTCTGGCAGGAGGCTTGTGTTGGGGGAAGCAAGGGCATCAGCTCCTTCCCCAGAGTATGAGAATGGCCATCAGCAGACCCAGGACAAGCTCCAGCAGAGAGGAATCAAGACTCTGAATCCCTGTCCCTAGGCAAAGCAGCCTAACCCTGGCCCACAGGAGAGGACAGTTGGCGACCCCAGGCATCATGTCATCTCCCTCCCTTTCCCATTTCTTAAACAGTATAGGTGGTGTCTTAATCTTCTAAACATTAATTCAGCATTTATTGAGCATCTACTCTGTGCAAGGCACTGGAGGTCGAGCATTAAGGCAGTGTACATCCTGGCACACTGGAGTTATGGAGTCTGACATTAGAGGACTTCCTTATTTCTGGATGAGAAAATCTAGGCTCTAAGAGATTAGGTGTGCAACAGGTCCCTCTGTGGCACAGCTGGGACTCAAACCCAGACCACACTAGGCTATTTCTACCTCCTTTTCCAGGGATCTTGGCCCCTCTGTTGAGACAGATTTCCTTTGCCCTGTTGGATGGGCACTGAACCGACTGTAGTGTGTGTGTGAGGGTTAGATGGTTTGTCAGGGCAGAAGTGGGGTGAGGACTTGGGTAGCCCCAGACTTAATGCGGTATTTAAGGAGGGGGAAAAAAAAGATTGCTTGTCAGTCAGCCTCTGATTCCCCCAGCCCCGAGGGCGCTCTGAATCCTAGGGCAGGAGGCGGCCTTGGCATCACCAGGCCACCTTAGGGTCAGGTGTAGAGACTGGCTCTACCCAAGGGCGAAGGGCGCCCCCCTTTGGGTCACGTTGGAGGGGTATTCCGTTGGGGGACAGATTTTTCCTTATTCTGCCACAGCAACGGAGTCATCATTTTCAGCCTTATGCCCCCCTCCCTGACTGAGCCTGCTGTCCACTCTACCCCCCAGCTTTTGGGAGGCCAGGCTCGGCCAGGCGGTTCCCGGGTTCCTCCGCTGCCGCGCGCGGGGGAGGGAGGTGCAGAGCGTGTCTCGCCTCTCCGCGCGGTCAAGGTTGCACTCCCTTCCCGGGCAGAGACTAACCGTGGGAAAAGCGCTACCTCGGACGCTTAAAGCCTCTCCCTTGAAGGCCTGTACAAGGAGCCTTTGAACACGCTGCCCCTTTTTGCCGGCAACTGTTCCTCCCTGGGCCCCCGCCCCCGCGCTCTCCGCGCCGGGCCCAGCACGAGGCCCCAGGACAGCGCGATCTAATCAGTCCCGGGTCCGATAAGCTTCCAATTAAAAGAGCCCTCTGTCCCCTCCGCAGGCGCTTTCAACACGGCCCTTCCCGAGGGTCCTGAGGGAGGGGTTGGAGGCTGGCCCCTGCCACCCCCCCAACCCGGTCTGCGTGTCCTGCCTGGGAGGGGCCCCTGGGAGCCTCGCGGGGCGCGGAGGCGACGTGGCCGGTTCGGGAGCTGCAGCCCGCAACCCTACAATTGCGGAGCCCGCCTCCAAGGACAGCACGTGCTCCGGGCCACTGCCTACTCATCTGCTCAGGAATGGAGAAGGCTTCGTCTAGAGACAATTTCTTTGTGGTTTCTATTTCTTCTTTTTTTTCAAAAATTTCTTTTCAAAATTCGGCCTTCTCTCTGCAAAATTGGGTACTGAGAGCCAAATTTCGTTTGTAAGCTGACAGGCCTCAAACAGGGCCGTGCCTTCGCTCCCAAAAGGAAGCTCAAGCTGCTCACCCACGCCTGACAGCTACTTAGCAGGCCAGAGATGTAGGACTCGAATCATGCAAATTGTAAAAGCTGGTGGCTTCTTAAATTGTCAACCTGTGAGCTTTTGCCTGCCTGGTACGATCCGGTATTTACGACCTGCCACGACCCTCTCTCCCACTCTGACACACCGCACTGCCCGGAGTTGGCAGGAGAAGCTCCGTTTTTGTTTTTGTTTGGGGGGGTATGTTTCAAAGATGGGGTAACGGTCTCCTTCCTCTGTACATCCTAAGTCTTTGCAGACACTTGTTGCAGAGCCTCTGTCATGCCTGGGTATTTGACCCATCCCACTCCCAAAAACTGAGTGGAGTTTGGAGCTCCAGCGCAATGGCTAGGCGGGGAGCTGGGGGAATGAGCGGGGGATGGGTCGGCACCGTGGCCCTGCGGGAAGCCTTTGTGAGCGCCCGAGCCGATCTCATTCGCCTCCTGGCCTGGACCTCAGGCCAGAGACGCTGGGGCCTGCGCATAAAAGGAAGGAATCCCACCATTGCGTTCAGGGCCCCGGGACTGACCTTCATCGTAGCTGGAGGATACTTTTTCCCCAGAGGTGGCAACAGTTTTCCAGAAGCTGATGGGGTATATGTTTAAAGCAATTTAATAACAATAATCACAGGAGACCACGGTTTTCAATCAAGACACCACATTCTGTTACCCAGCCTTCGGAGAGTTGGGGAAGAACCGGTCCGTCTCGCCCTTGGGTTCTTGGTAGGGAAACTGGCAGGGGACCCGTGCACTGCCATGGAGGGAAAGGGAGCTACGGAGTCAGGTACACCCTAAAACAGGCACGCTCCCCCGCCTGGGGCGCGAGGAACCCCATGGTGGTGGTCAGAGTAAGGATGCACTGGATGCGAGTTGGGTCCGAGAGGGTAAGGAGGAGGGCATCAGTCCGATGCCGGCGGGCCCAACTGAAAGGGCCCCTTCTTTTAACCTTCACCAGCTTTCCTGAGGGCCTTGGGTGTCGTCGTGTAGGGTCGCGCAGCCTCAGATAACATTACTCAGTAACTACTCTCCCCATCTAAGGCCCATGCCGGTTAACGGGCTCCAAGTAATTAATGAAAGTTGGTGCGCGGTGCCCTGATTTACGGCTCCGAGTCAGCGCGGGGTCAGCGGAACAGATTCATTTCGCTCGCCCGCGCTGCCCCTGAGCAAGAGCCACGGTGTTTCTCTTCGGAGATGAAGAACTTTCTCTGGCGAGCGGTTGGCGGTCTTCATACTTCACTTGCCTGAGGTTCGGTTCAGGAGCGGCAAACACCGTGGGAGACGAGGGGCGGACAAGAATCAGGAACCGGCGGGGAGGTCAGGGTTTTCCTTGGGAAAGGGCGGCGCGCCGGCCCCGAGGTCACACCTTTGGGCTTGGGCCCGGCTTCCCGCCGAAAGTTCTGGAGGCCGGTGGGGTGGCATAATCCTCCGCTGCGGTTTCGAGTTCGGGGGTGGGGAGGCCGCGTGCTCCTCGCTCCGGGTTCTGGTTTGGTAGACGCACCGACCCGGCTCCCCCCGCTGACGTTGTGCTTCTCTCTCCGCTGCGCTCGCAGGATACAGTACAGTCACCTTCGACGGGACGCCCAGCTACGGTCACACGCCCTCGCACCACGCGGCGCAGTTCCCCAACCACTCTTTCAAGCACGAGGACCCCATGGGCCAGCAGGGCTCTCTGGGTAAGCAGGAGGGAATGATGTGGGGTCCTTCTCCCCTTCTTTCGTGCCAAACCCCCCGTCCCCGGAATTTCCAACCCACCGCAAATTGTGAGAGAAGGGATTGTTAGAAATAATCAGCCCAGTCTCACCCAATTTAAAAGAAAAGATTGAGTTTAACCCCCCACTCCAAGTATGTTGGGGACAGCTCTACTCAAGCGAGTCTACGAACGTCTCGAAGGTCTTTTCGGTGTACTAGGAAGTGACTGCTAAGGGAATGTGAAGTGAGAAGCAGATTAGCTCCTTACGATCTGGACGCTTTCTCTCGGCACGCCCCGGCATCCAGGCCCATTGCCCCCAGCTTAGCCTCCGAGCCTGGCTGGGGATGCTCTCTGTCCCAGACCCTGCCCGCGTCCTCGCACCTTCCCCCCACCCCCATTCCCCCCCCGCCCCGAGCCTTTGGGGCGCGCTCACTCGGCTCTCCTCGGCTCTCCGCAGGCGAGCAGCAGTACTCTGTGCCGCCCCCAGTCTATGGCTGCCACACCCCTACCGACAGCTGCACAGGCAGCCAGGCCCTGCTGCTGAGGACGCCCTACAGCAGGTAGGAAGGCGCTCAGAACGGTGTCTGGGTTCCCGGGACCCCGGAGGGGCGCGCGAACCGGCGGGAGCCGGAACGTCCGACGCGGGCAGCGCGGACCGCGGGCATGTAGGGTCCGGAGGCAAAGGACGCTTTTAGCTACTTAAAGCAAATTTAAGCAGATCTCCTGGCTCTGATTTGAAAGAAGCAGGTTTCCTCGTCTCCTGGCGCTCTTGTTTTGAATATAAACGAGGGCGGTTACTGTTTGAGCTAAAGAAGAGTGGCGCTTCGAGAAGTTATTTTTGTAAGGGCTCCTAAAGGAGCCCTTAGCTTCCTCGGGACCAAAGATTAAACATGGAGTGCACTCCCACTCCGTTCTTCTCTCTTCTCAGACCCCTCCTCGCCCACTGGCCGCACCGGCCGGCCTTCTCTGGGAGTAATTCGAGGGCGCGTACGCTCGGACCACAGCCTGCTCCCCTCGCGGGTGCTCCAGAGTCTGTGGCTGCGGCGGCGCTCGGTGGGCGTGGCTCCCAGCGCCGGGCCCCGCGCGGGACCCGACCCGGACTGCCGGCCGGACGGCGGTCGGGTCGCAGCGGTGGCCCCCGGGGACACTGCTCCAGCCTGCGCCGGCCCTCCTTCCCGTTCCAGGGAGGCAGAAGACCAGCTTCTTTTCCTTCCAAGCTTTTTTTCCTGTCCCTTGTGTGTTCTCCCGGCTCTCGCTCCACCCTCAACCTTCTCTCCCCCAAATTTATTCTTCAACTTTGGGTGAACTTGGCCGGCATCCCGCTTCTCCGATAGGGTTGCCTAGTAACTGGTGCACACACCGGCGCGCGCGGGGCTGGAAGGTGGGGCGGGGGGAGGGAAGTGGCGGCTCTCGGCCTTTGAGGCGGGGGATTGGGCGAGCATTACCTCATATTCCGCCCCTAACCCCCACCCCGGTGCTGCGGGGATCCTGATACCGACTGCCCCCAAACTCATCTCCATCCTCCCCCCTCCGCTCGAGGACCCGGGGCTGACGTCAAGGGAAGGAGGTAGTGAGGTAATGAAGGAAGGAAAAGCGCCTGCCCTGGAAGATTGGGTGGGGGCAATGGCCGCGCCTGGGGGACCTCCAGTCCCACAGGTGGAGGAGGGGAAGGAGTCTTCCCTCCCCAGCCGGCGAGGGCGCATCCCAAAGTCTCGGTGTGCTTATGAAATTGAGCCTGGGACTGGTCTGATTCTATCCGGGGGAAGTACAGGGTCGAGCCCCTTCGAGTTCTGTATGCCTGAGGCACACGGATTTCGGAAGCCTTTCCTTTTGATGAGAAGATCCGGCATATCTAATTGGATCTTGGATTCGAGATCACTCTCCTTCCCTTCCCTTCCCTTCCCTTCCTTTCCCCTTCCCTTTCCTTCCTTTCTTTCTTTGAGCGAGAAGGAACAAAGAAATGCATGAAGGTTGCAGAGAGAGAGGTAGAATGACCACACCTCCTCATCTTTCTTTTGTCACTAGCTAGAATCCAGTTCTGTTCTTTGGCACCTCAGTCCCAGTGTCCTGTCCCAAGCTCACAGTCTCTGGGCTTCCCCTTGGTGGGTCCCATCACTGGAATGGGTGCAGAACCCACAACCATTCTCTGTTGTGAACACTCCCACTCCCACCCAGCAAAACTGGTGGCAGGACCATTGCCATTCTTGAGGAACTCTTCCTGCCATTGCCAGAGTGCCATTGCTGTTATTGGAGTAGCCACTGGGGGTGTAGTTGGGATGGTTCTCCATGGTATGACTTTGGCTCACTCCTCCCTCTTTAGTCCTGGTTGGAGCCTTACCCCAGGTAGAAAGGAAGACCTTGAGGCTGGAGTGGGTGCTGTTTAGATGTGCTGGGATATCTCCTTGGGGGTTGGGGTCTGGGAGGCATTGGAGTCTAGTTCAAAAGAGACACAGGTACACACATTTCTTACTCTCCTCTCTCCCAAGCCTCGAGCGACACTAGGAAGGGGCCATCAGAGGGGCTGAGCAGCCTAGAAAGAGGGGGTGGGTATAAAGTGATCACAGCCACTGGTTTAACAGCAGTTCTGAAACTGAGTCCCTGTGGTGGATTTTGCCCTAGGGCTGGATTTGTGGTTGCCACAGAAGTAGGAAAAGTCACTTGGATTGCATTTTATAGGTAAAATTCTCACATTTCTAATCCAGCTTCTGATTGTCCACTACATAAAGCAATTTTGTCAGGTTCATCTTTTGGAAATGCTTATCCCTTTCTTCTTTCTACATAATTGGAACTTTTTTTGGCTTCTCAATTTTTATATTTATGTCACAAAAATAGCATTTTCTTCTGTTAGAGAAAATTTCTAAGCAATAACATCTAAGCAAGAATTTGTGACTCCTGTAGGAAAAAAGTTTGCTCCCTTGAAGTTTGTACTGTCTTTGAAATTCCACTCACCCTCAATTCATAACATTTCTAGTCACTTTTCAAAGGTCAGGTACTTCCCCTGCAGTAATGATGAATGAACAGGTGTAGGGATGTTTTAAAATTGGTTCTATGCATTGACATTACTGCAGTTATGTCATTTCCTTCTTTCTTATTCATGAAAAAAAGTTTGAAAGGGTATTGAACTGCTTTTATGAATGCAATGTTTGAAAAAGCATAGGAAACAAGACTAAATTTTAATCACTTAATGGCTTAACATTTGGGTTTTAGATACTCAGTGGTGCTTCTTTGGTCCCTGGCTCCATTCCCTTCTGTCTAAAATTGGGACCTCCTGGGAAAGACTTGCTTGTATTTTTTTCGTTTGCCTTGTTGCACTTGACCCCCTGGGGCAGCCTGCCCAGCCTCTTCCCCGCTGCCCTTCCAAAGCTTCTGTCTCTCCAATCTTGAATTTAGTCTTCCTTCCCAGCATGAAATAAAGGTAATGGTACATATACTGATATTAAATAAGCAGTGAACAATGTGAATTTGCTTTGAGGAAATTCTCAAAATTCTCTCCTTGTTAGGAGAGAACTGTCCAGTGATTCTCTCTCCTCTCTCAGGTAACAGATCTGAGGAGTTACAGCTGTGCACATTTGTGTGTAGGTATGAACAACAGTGATGGAAAATGTCCCCAGTCAACTTATAGGAAGTGATAGGAGATGGTTTTCCCCATCCTCTCTGCCATCCTCCATTTTGAAGGTGGATAGAGTTCTGTCTAAAGGTCACTGAGGTTTCAGAAACCAGATTTCAGCCCCTAGGGGACCCAGTGATCATAGCTGGGTGAAACATGAGTAAACAATGAGGATTTATTGCATGCTGACTATGTGCTGGACACGGTGCTAAGTGCTTCACTCAGTTCATTCATTTAATTCTTCTGATTACTTTGTGAAGTAGGTACTCTAATCTCCACTCTACTGAAGAGGAAATAGGTTCAGAGACTCGAAATAACTTGCTTAAGTCACACAGCAAGTCAGAATCAAGACCAGGACTTGATCCTCAGTCTCTCTGACTTCAAAACCCATCTGTGCTCTGAATCATGGAGGGATTCCAGGACACTCAGCAGCCCCCCACCTGGAATGTTCCCCTTATACAGTCTTACCAGTACTGTTGCTGATAAATATGCAGAGCAAATGCTTATATAGACTTACTTCATCCGCACACCATTCTAGGCACTTTACAAGTATTGACTTCTTTAATCCACATGACTCTTGGAGGCAGGCAATAGATTATCATCCCCATTTTACAGAGGAGGCCCTGGGAGGTGACTTTGCCCAGTATGACACAGTAAGGGACAGAGCTGGTGTTCGAGTTCAGGTAATGAGGTTTCAGAATCCCTCCTCTTACCCACTTCACCCTGCCACGTCTCCTGATAAAGAAATGCCATTTTATTTCCAAAGGTGGCATCTGTCCGGGGTCTCACTAGAGAAAGGTCTTTATTTCCCAGTTACGAAAGAAATCCCATTATGCATTAGTTTTATCCATAACTTTCAATAGAAAGCCCTTAATGGATTGGGGGCAGTATTCTTCCTGGTGAGTATTGTCAGAAGCAACTTGAGCTTTCTCCTGAAGCCCTCACTCACAAAGCAGCTGTCTGTCCTTCAGATCTCAGACTCCTCTAGCTTTGCCTTAACTACTGGGTGTGAACTATTGGGGGTAAAGTTCAGTCCAGACACCTGAAGACTTTTCTCCCCATCCATCCAGACCCAGGAAGAACGACTGCTTCTGGGGCCACCGTGATTGTGCTCAGAGGCAAGGTTCCAGGGAGGTTGGACCTCCCGCTCTCCTGAGGGGAGAGGGTAGTGAATCCACTCTCACTAGGCACAGATTTGTCCTGACTTCTACCTAGAACAGGCGGCTAGCAGTGTCTTCCCTGCTCACTTCCTTGGAATCTTCTTTCACAAAGCCCTCTGCCTTCTCTTCTTGCGGACCTCTTTGGAGCCCCGCATCCCTGACTCTGCCCAGTTCATGGGTTGATATTCACAGCTACTTTGAAAAGGAGTTCTGTGCCCCTGTGTTTGAAAAATATTCCCCACACGTTATTTTTTTAAGATATTTAGATATTAACTCTTTCATTAGGTTTGCACATCCTTCTTTAGCAACTGTGCTACCAATTTAAACGAGCCTATTTCCTTTCGCCTCCTAGTAGGTAAAACTGCTCCACCTTGGGAAGCAGTAACTGCTGATTCAAATATTCTTAATTAAATGTTGATGATTCACAAATGATGCGGTTGACAGTGGAGGCTTTTTGGTTGACAGTGGAGGTTTTTCATGTGAGAGAGACTTCCGTAGCAGCCCTAGAGTTTCTGGGGAATCCAGGTCAGCGGGAAGTACATTATCTACCATTGAGGTTGGCCTTCCACTTAGACATGAATCAGAGGAACAGCTCATGCCCAAGGAAATAAAATGACAACTGAGAATGCCTCTTTTCACTTGTGTATCTACGTACACTTTACATGGTGTAAAGTCTCCCTTAAGACAATACTGGTATTTGTTTCCCACATCGGGAGGCACGAAGGCAGAAATTCTGAAGTGGTTTCCAGGGGTGGACAGTGTTATCACAACCAAAGGCTTGAAATGGACTTGTCTCCAGGGAGGGGGAAAAATCTAGTTTCAAATATTCCTGCAACTTTTGTGCTGACCAAGTGTTTATTAATAGAAGTTGAATCCCCAGTGGGGTTTTCTTTGGTTAACTGGTGAGCTTGAGAGAAATAACAATACCAAGAGATTGACTGTAAAATAATTATTCACCATGGCCTGCTGGGCAGAAATTTCTCAACAGGCAGCCTCCATGGCGCCTTGGAGGGAAGAACACAGGAAAAGGGCTGGCTGCAGCCTCGGTGCCTGAGTCCTGGTTATCAGGTGGGGGGGAACCCACAGAGGCCTCTCTGCTGGTGTGGGGCAGAGCTGTTGAAGCAAAAGTTGGCCATCATGAATTCTGATCACAGGTGCCAGCTACATCTGCATTTTTCTTGGTCGGCATTTTCTTTTCTCATTCTTTCTTTTTTTTCCTTCGATCTCGTGGGGGAAACTCTTGACGTCCACCAAAGTGCTCCTTTGCCAGCCAAACACCATCTGGCAGAGGTAACCCCAACCTCAACCAGGTTCAACAGCTCTGTGCCAGTGGTGACATGAACTTTTCTACCTTGTTCTGCTGAATATAGTAAACACACTCAAAGATGAAAATGTACTTGAATTACACATGCATTTGAAGAGTGGGGGAGTCCCAGCCCAGATAATAGCTGAGGGCTTTTTTCCCCCTCCTTTATTTTTGTGTGGAGGTCAAGAACTCAGTAATACTGCAGTCCAGGCCAAAACAAACTCTATATGATCTACTACCGATTTCCTTTTAAGTTCCTCTTTTTGCTAGGACTGACTTCCTTTTATTTTACTCCAACTTGCATTAATCCCAGTTATAGAAGTTTCTTTCCTCTCTCCCTTGCTTCCAACTTCAAACATTTCTTACGTAGGAAACAAGGGGCCTTAAAAAAAAATCTAACTTAAAAAATATAAAGGATACCATGACTTTTGGAATATATTTTGGCAGCCTGCGATTTCAGAGTTCACTTCCGAACAGACGGAGTCAGACGGGGAGCTGAAATGCCTACGTGACCACTGTGGTTTGCTTTGAGCCAAACCACCTGCTTATCTGATCTCCTCTGGGAATGAAGTGGTCGACACCTACAGTGGTTACTTAATAATTAGATGCGTTATTTGTCAGAGGCCATATATTCCTGGACCAGTGCTGCCTCTTTTTGTGGGTTTTCGTGATGAAAGCTGGGTGTTGACCGATTGCCCAAAGCGATCAGAGCTGGAGCATGCTCGGGCCCAGTATTTTTAGCTCGGGTTCACGTTCTGTCTCCTCCCCGACAGCAGTTGCTGTCATGCTGTCACTGACTTCCAGTGAAGAGGTTGTGCCAGCCAAGCTGACTGGCCAGGCCCCCGAAGAACCCCAGCCAGCAAGAAGGCAGGATGTGGTTAAAATGGTGCGCCGATCCTATCACGGGACTCAGGAAACCTATTCGTAGCTTGGAGATTTTCCAAAAGTCCGTCTGCCCTATCACCCTTCCCATCTTCTCTCCCCTCACGAGGATTTGCAAGCTGAGCTATCAGGACGACTAAAACAAGAAGTGGAGTTCCTCCTGTGATCTTGGCATACTATTCTTAGTTAGCTGAAAAGGATGTGTCGGGCATCTTGCATCTTAGAACTTTCTGGAGACAGAGAAGGTCACCTTGCTTCCTGGAGCGTGTTCTCTTTCACCTCCAGACTTGTCTGTATTATTGTTACGTTATGACTACTGTTCTTTAAGTAGTAGAAGATGAGCTGGGAGGCCAAATGATGCCAGGATGCCTTCAGAGGGGTGCGGCAGGTGGGGTGGGGGTATCAGGCAAGCAGGCGCCAGGCACTTCTGTGAGCCCCAGTCGTCCTCTGATAAATGGGGATCATAACCATACCTGCCTCGCAAAGTTGTGGGGCATATTGAGGATGTGTGAAAAGTACTGTGCAAAATTTGATAGATTAGAAAAAATTAAAATGTATTATCTGATATATATCTAAAATGTATTATCTGATATTATATTATCAAAGAGCTACTTTTAGGGCTTTACAATATTCCTGTAAAATTAGACTGATTGAGATTAAGATTTCCATTTGGCAGGGGCGCCTGTGTGGCTCAGTCGTTAAGCGTCTGCCTTCGGCTCAGGTCATGATCCCAGGGTCCTGGGATTGAACCCCGCATTGGGCTCCCTGCTCGGCGGGAAGCCTGCTTCTCCCTCTCTCACTCCCCCTGCTTGTGTTCCCTCTCTCGCTGTGTCTCTCTCTGTCAAATAAATAAATAAAATTAAAAAAAAAAAGATTTCCATTTGGCAGATGAGAAAACTGAGGTACAGAGAACTGAACTGATTGGCTCAAGGTCCTAAAACTTATAGAGCAGTGCTGTCCAGTAAAACCAATGCAAGCCCACATATATATATATATACATATATATATATAATTTGGAATTTGTTAGTAGCTGCATTAAAAAAATAAGACAGTGAAATTAATTTTTAAAATATTCTCTTTTTAAATAGTCAAAATTTTGGGGTGCCTAGGTGGCTCAGTCGGTTAAGCATCTGACTTTGGCTCAGGTCATGATCCCAGGGTGCTGGGATCAAGCCCCACGTTCATCTCTGTGCTCAGTGGGGAATCTGCTTCTCTGCCCCTCCCCCAGCTCGTCCTCTCTCTTTCTCTCTGTCAAATAAATACATAAAATCTTTTAAAAAATAGTCAAAATCTTATTTCAGTGTATGGCACTAGCCATATTTCAAGTGCTCGATAACTGTGTCTGAGCAGTAGCTCTCATATTGTGCAGTATAGAATATTTGTGAAGCACACACTAGGAAGATACATGTATGTAAGACATAGACAGTATATTTGAGAAAGTTTGCTTTCTGGGGGCTGAGAAAATGGCCTTAAAAATATTTTCTCTTTGGGGTACTTCCTTATAGAGACCCTTAGGAATCTACTGGACTATTCTTTAAGTCTGTGAGAAAATTCCTAAATCACAAAGTTAGATATTTGGCACTCACTGACCCATGTGCACAAACTTCTGTCCCTCATCTTACTTCTCATCGGCCCTGTTGAAAATTATGATCTTAGTCTTATGCAAGGATGAAATAATTTCAGAAAGATCCCACATCTCAATAGGGCCTAGGAAAATTGTCAACCGGAGCTGAGTGATTTTAGTTGGTGAACAATTTTTTAAAAATCAGTGACAAAAATACAGAGCTGCCTGGGGAATACAATGCCTGTTGGCTGAGATTAATGGCAAGATTAATAAATGGATTGCTTGATGAAAAGGCGCGAGAGAACAAAAACCAGTAGAGATTGTGGAGGAGGCTGCTTATTAATGAGCTGTCAGCCCAAAGAAAGTTCAAGAAACTCTTCTGTGTTAAATGCAGCAGGGCTGGCACTTCTAATAAAAATTGGGGGTCCTTCAGAAATTAATTACATCGGCCTTACAGCAAGAATTTGTGGAATTGCGAAACGTAGTGGCACGGACCAGCACGGGCCGCTAGTGCAAATAGAGAAGCTGCAGGAGAAACTAATCATTTTTTTTTCATTGATATGTAGGATATTGTAGTAGCATAATAGCCAGTCAGACCTGAGGATGAATGATGGGGTCCAGATATACACTGACTAATGAAAGGACACCATACTTCGAGCTTGAAGTCACTTCACATTTCATACGTAAAATTCCCTCCTGGAATCTGATTTTCTCCTTATCCTGTGTGCCCGCCACGAAGGAGTTCCAAATCACTTTCAGAGTGATTATACGAACGGCAGAGGCACTCTGCCATGATTTATCAAGCTATGCCTAGAAGGAGCACAGCATCCATTAATCCCGAGTTGCCGTGATTTCCTTGTCCTCTCCACAAGTTCCCAGTTTGGCTGGCCTGACAAAACCTTCTCTTAATTAAAATTGGGTGTTGCCTCTGCCCGAGGAAGCAATCCGAAGGCATGCCACCACAAGATGGAGATTTCTAGGTTTGGGGTCTGATATCGCATGTTAGATGTTGCAAGCTGCTCTCTTTCTCTGCTTCCATGAAGGCAGAGGAAAGGTATTCCTCTGTAATGTGTTTAGACCAAGGGTTTGAAGACAGCCCATTCATCTCTTGGGTCTCAAATTTCATAATTAACCATTTCAGTTCAGGACTGAATGTCTTCCCCATAGAGCTTGGTAATTAAGGAGTTTTCTGCTAATTGATTTATGTGCTGCTTTTCTAGGAATGAGATAAATATAAGAGGAGAGGAGAGAACAACTTTTGGTTGGTTTACATGTAGTGTACTTTGTCCTTTGGGGTCTTAATGTAAATGATCATCCATTATTTTTCCTTCTTAGAGCTTGATAGAACTGGGGCTGGGGCTTTTTTTTTTTTTTAAACTCCATTCGACTTGTACCAGGATTATACAATTTCTAAAGAGGAATTCCTTCAGTTGTGCATAGACTTTACCATCCTCTTTCTTTTGCTTGTCACATCCTTGAGTATTAGACCATCCACCACCCATCACTCTTTGACTTTTCAGACCCTCATAATCCACATGATACATGTCCTTTTGATTAAAACAACTTAATGGCCTTTTCACGAATAATTAATCTGCCGTCTTTTTACTTTCAGCTCCAGGCTTTTAACTTTAATGTTGAGTTATCCAACCTGTGTTGCCTTTTAAGGGTTCCACTCCCTTTAGCCTCTTCCCCTGAAAGGTTTAATACCTTTTCAGAAACTTCAGTGTTTGCTATACTAAGGTTTTTTTAAAGGCTTCCAGATTACTCTCACATCCTTCCTGCTCTGTGTGAAGTGAATAACTAACTGTGCAGGAATCAGTGGGATGAAATGAAAATCATTTCAGACTCACAATATTCTGTCATTTTGGAAAACACGGAGGCTTTCGCTGCAAAGAAAAGGTAAAACCCATTGCTTTTTGAAGAAATAATTGTATATTTCTTTGTAGTTATGTGTTTCTAATTCTGGATGTTTTTCTAACAGTGACAATTTATACCAAATGACCTCCCAGCTTGAATGCATGACCTGGAATCAGATGAACTTAGGAGCCACTTTAAAGGGGTAAGGTTTTCTCTGTTCCATTGCCCTTCAACAAAAACATACACCTGTTCGAACCATTTTAAAGGCGCTTATAACTCACGAAGAAAATGCAGTTTTAGAAAAATAGTCATGGCTCTCTGTAGAACTAAGCTGCTTTCCTCCTTCCCCCAGTTGGTGGGTTGCGTTCAGTATTAAATTTTCAGGAATATAAATAGGGGATTTTTGTGTGTGTCCGGAACAAGGGAGTTGAGACTATTGAGAAAAAGTAATTTGGCCTTTACTTATTGAGTGTTTTAGAGTTCTTCAAAATTGTGTCAGTTCAACCTCATTTAATGTTTGTTTTGTTACTGATATCGCAGATGTTAACTATTACATTATCTTGTCGAGAAATACTTTCAGTTTATAATGCCCGGGATCCAAATTCGTATTTGAGTGCTGACGATTGGGACACTCTTGAGTCAGATGTGCTCATACCTGGTTGTGCCAACGGGTTTTCTTCATGCTCTGTAGACAGTCACAACGGGGAGAACACAACATAGGCAGGGGAGATTCTTTGCACCTGGAAATTTTAAAAGGCAAACAGGTGGGACTTGCTTTCAACAGTACAAGAACTCACTGTTCGCTTTCTCAAGTCTGAGTCAATGGGCATTAGGATATGACTCCAGTGACGTCCCCGTAATGTAGCAGGTGCTTTTCTCAGTCCCCTCACTTACTCTTCCTAACAATACTGTAAGGCTTAGGTATGGTTACCCTGTTTTCTACAAATAAGCAAATCAAGCTCAGAAAATTAAGTCACTTCCCAAGTTCACATCATATTAAGTGGTAGAGGTGGGATTCCAAGCCTGGATCTAATTCCAAAGCAGAGGCTCTTTCCAGCCTCCCTATGGTGCCTTCCACCCAGTGGCACTGGAGACTAAGTCCAACACTCTGGACGAGACAACTAGCTTCACATCTCTGTGTATTAGTGGCTTCTCACTGGATTCTGGGATCTGGGAGCTTGCGAGAGCCACGCATGCTCCATTCCCCATTCCCCACCTCTTCTTCTCTTCTAGAGTTGCTGCTGGGAGCTCCAGCTCAGTGAAATGGACAGAAGGGCAGAGCAAGTGAGTGGACGATACGATGATGGCAAAGCCAATGATGTAGGCCTTGTTGACTGGCGCCTGGGGCGATGCAGGAGTTAGCATTGACAGTGGGTAATCAGGGTAGCAGTTGGTGCAATGGGATGGGAAGGATCTCTCCCTCCCTCTCTCTCTCTCTTTCCCTCTCTCCCTCTCTGCCTCTTATTTGTTGTAGACATATTGTGGGCAAAAACGGAGGTGGTGACATTTCTCATCAACATACTCCTAGAAGACAGCTTTTACAACGAGGTACTAGGAGTCCTGCTCATTTCCTCTGGAATGTTTTACCAAACACTAAATTTGTGGTATTATACATCTTCCTGTTAGATCAGTCACATCTTTCAGGCATATATAACTTGCTTTTTCTCTATTTGCTTTTAAATCTCTCAGGGAGAACTTAATTTTTACCTCAAATCCGTAGACGGAATTCTTACAAAAACTTTTTTTTTGTTGTTCTCAAACATCTGTGCCTTCCCCAGCCCTATAGGCTGCACCCTGGGACATTTCTGTAGCTATTTCTTTTGACTTTATTTTCTCTGCATGAACACCAGAATTGGTCTCCTTCTTCTCATCCTTCTTTCTTTTGTTGGCTCAGTCCTGGCTTTTGTATCATCCTTCAGTGATCAGCAGAGTTGTTTTTCAATCTTCCAGGACTTACTGTTAGATCCTTCTTTCCACCCCCAGCCCCCATTTTTTCTGCTATTTTATCCAAATCTCAACTTCCTCTCTCTAGACCCAAAAAGCCTGTTGATTTGAATTTTTTCTCTCCACACTTGTGCCCAAGGGGCTGCTGACAATTTCAGCATTTTGTCTTTCTACCTACTCTCAACTTGTCTGATGTTTCTTGGCTTCTTGCTCTTACCCTTTCTTTCTGGATCCCTTCCTTTTCTTCTCTCTCTTCTTCTCAGAATTCAGAAACTGTCTCCACATTAAATGCCAAGAACAGATATAACTTGATTGTGAAGTGAGTAGTATGTTTCAATTTTTAAAATTTCTTCATGTCGGAGTACAAGGTTTGTTTGCTTAATTACAAAAATTACAGATACGGAATCTTGGCATGTGTTTGATTCTGGGTCTTTCCATAGTTGAGATAATTTTGATACCTTTTAAGGTCTTTAGACACATGATATTAGTCACTTGCTGAGGAATCAGAAGTTGTA
The DNA here is from genome assembly GCF_964656455.1 of Halichoerus grypus. Lineage (NCBI taxonomy): Eukaryota > Metazoa > Chordata > Mammalia > Carnivora > Phocidae > Halichoerus > Halichoerus grypus. The sequence goes on from NC_135722.1 coordinate 26,847,762, forward strand.
TTGTGAAGATAAAGCACAAAATGTGAATAGTTTGTTTTGTTCAATCCACTTTAAGGAAGAAAGAAACTAGAAGAGTTTTTATTAGTCTGGTGCTTACATTTTGGAAAAGGATTTCTGAAACCAAAATGTATTTCTTGAATACTATTTTTATTCAGAAAGCTGAATGAAAAGGATAAAATGTCTCCAATAGGTAGTCCTACAGAAGAGCAACTCTTTGGAGAACAAGGTTGCAATTGTATAATTTACTAACATCTTCTCTCACTCCGCAGATTTATCCCTTTACAATGTATTGTAAGTCAACTAATGTCTGCTTCCATTTATGATTTGACAATTTATCTAAGGGTGGATGCTAACATTATTGGGCCCCGTGTAAAGGGCTTTACGTATGTTTTCTCCTTTGACCTCGTGACAATTCTAGGATAGTAGGGTATGTCCATCTTTCAGATGAGGAGGGTGGAGAGACTAAGCCACCTAATCCAAGTTCACATAGCAACGTGAACTTTATTTTTAATTTATTTATTTTTAAAGATTTTATTTATTCATTTGACAGAGAGAGAGAGCGAGCACGTGAGTGCATAAGCAGGGGGAGCAGCAGAGGGAGGGGGAGAAGCAGGCTCTTCGCTGAGCCAGTGTGAACTATAAAATGCTTGTTGTGATGTGGAGATTGACATTACAACCCACTGATGTGTCATGACCCACAGTCTGCCTCTCTTATGGCTCTTAAAAATGGCTAATCCTTAGCTCTTTCCTCCAAGCTCCTGAACTTCCTAGAACTGAATTCAGTTGAATCTGTTATTCCAGTAGAAAATTGGGCTCTTCTCCAGGGGAGACACAATCTGGGTAGGCGTCATCCTTCTCTCTGATGCCATATTCACTTCCTTTTGTCATGGTATGAAAACACTGTTAATATGGAAAATATATTTGAGTAAAAATATTCCATGAAGAAAGATAGCTTTTTTTTTTTTTTAACTTAAATCCATAGCTAGTGTCTTGATACTATTTGAAGTCAATGGTAAGAAAAATCATGGTGACACAGTAGATATGGAACAGAAAAACTGGAGGTTTGCCTCATGTTTTGGAGAAAAAAGATAATTTCCATATCATTCATAAAAATGAGACATTATCCCAATTTTTTTTATTAAAAAGATCATGAGCTTCAGATAAACCCCCATTAAATATTTGTTCATGTCTTTTTTCCTCAAAAATTTTACTTAAAAAAGAATCGGGTTTTTTCCTTGTGTCCTAAGCAGGTCCTTGGAGACATCTTTCATTAGATGTCAGGGAGCGGTGTTATTACAATGGGTGGGGATGGGATTTTTAGGGAGAGCATGGGCAAGATGAGATGAAAACATGATATAATGGGGAGGAGGAGATACTTTAGCCCCTGATTTACTCCTCTCTCCTATTCATTTTCTGATCTCTGTGTGCCCATTGGGATCAGAACTACTTTTATGACCTCAAATGGGAGAGTATTATATTTCAGTTTAAGTCAGAGAAGGTACTTTATGAACCCACTTTCTTAACTCTGACCCTTTTCATCACTCACAAATGAAACTAGATTTTTTAAGTGGGTCACTGGGAGAGAAAATTGCCAGGGATTCCTTCTAAGCATTAGTCCACCTTTATGAATAATTCTGTTTATGGTGCTTTTGCATTCGTTGCCTGATTTTTATTTCTTTAAAAGCCTTTCCTGTGTGTTCTTAACGGCCACTGATTTCCTAAATCTGCTCACAAGCCACAGCTACTCCGTTAGTCTCTGTTTTGTCTCTTCTGAAGAAAATATCCTGCAAAATGGAGTAACACATCAACCTTGACTGTGGTCCAAGTTATTAAAACAAGGAAGAAGTTATTCTCTGGGGAGTTGGGCAGGGGGAGTGGGAAATCAAACACAATAGAAATGTTAAAGGAGTGCTGAGCAGAATGAATGTCCCTTTGCTGGTCCAAGAAGTTCACAGACTGTTGGGAACACACAGTATTTGACCTGTGGATGGTTGAAAGGAAAAACGAAAGACTCACGATGAGTGATGTATGGTGAAAACAAAGCCGCGCGTTTTGGTAGGGCCAAGGCTGTCGAATCTGGAGAAAATCCCCGCTAGACATGGTCTCATCCCTGAGAACCTGTGCCAAAAGAGATAACTGTCTTCTCTGGCTGGGAGTTCCAATACACAGCCCAGCACCTTCCCATTCCAGCTCATAAACATAAGGTATTCGTCCAAGAGATTTACTTCTTGAAAATAGATAGCCTGCTTTTAAGTGGCTCCTGGAGCTTGGGATGCAGAGCAAAGGTGGAGAGAAATAGTTCTGTGAATATCAGCATTCCTGAGTGAAATCCTCCAGCTCCACCCCCAGCAAAACTTTGTTAATTTCTCCTTTTAAAAATGGTTACCTTTATGCCAGGAAAGTAGTTCTTTGTCATCCCTTGGATTCCGCTTGGATCTGTTAGCCGTACTGCCAAGACAAACACGGGACTCCTGGGTTGGCGGGGTGGGGACGGAGACTGATTCTGAGCTGTGTCTCCTGTTCCTCGCATCTGGAGTGGACTTAATTTCTTTGCCCTCAGCTCTCACTTCCGTGCTACTTGTTTCAACTCTCCTTGGCTGTTCACCTTTCCCACCCTTTTCTCTTTGGGCATGTATTCAATTAATATATATAACTTTTTAAATTAAGTAATCCATATAAATTATAGAACACCTAGAAAATACAACTATACAGGGAAGGAAACTCCCCCCTTCCCCCAGTAGTTCAGATGAAATTACTGTTAATATTATGTTGCATACACTTAGACTTTTTTCTAAGTGTATGGGGGCGCATGGTGAGGGGCAGAGGGAGGGAGAGAATCCAAAGCAGGCTCCACACCAGCACCCAAAGCAGGGCTCCGTCTCACAACCCTGATATCAGGACCTGAACCAAAATCAGGAGTCGGACACTTAACCAGCTGAGTCACCCAGGGGCCCCTAGACCTTTTTCTATGCATACATGTACATTTGTGCCCTTTTCTTTTCTCTAGCAAATGATTGGGCTTCAACTTCTGTAAGCCATTGTCAAGTTCTGTATTTCAACTATCAAGAGAGTGTTTTGAAAATATTCTTAACTTAACAAATATTTCATTTAAAAAACTACTTTGGCCTTTATAGACATCATCTCTACACTATGTCTCTATTTATTTTTAAGCAAGGAGTCATTTTCATCTTGTAAAGGTGAAGGGAAATGACAGGTTTGTTCAGATCAGAAATACAAAGAGACCAAGTAGGAAAGATAGAAAAGGAAGGTGGTGGTGAAGGGACCAAGATGGATGTGGGGAGGATGATGGACTCAGCACAGAAAGATGAAGTAGGGTTCTAGCCTGTTGATAAAGGTGTTTGTGTGTGTGTGTGTGTGTGTGTGTGTGTGTGTGTGTGTGTGTTGGAGGGGGAGAAGTATAATAGGTGTGTGGCGGATGTCTTTCATGACCTAAAGGAATATTTTGCACCTCTCATGTCTGTGATCCCATCTTATACCCTTCTGAGACCCTCTACTCACCATGAATCCTTCCTATTATTTACCCAAGAAAAAAAATCATAACCTCCAGCTAGGAAAATATTGACATGGAAGCTACACTAGTAAAAAGTCATCTGTATAAACACTTCTCTGAATTGAGGGTCTGTTGCATATTTGAGTAGGTTTTTTTTCTTATTAAAATTGAAAAAGTTCATTTACTCTAGCTTTATTTTTAACTCTTTATTTTTGTTTATTTTTTTTAAAGAATTTTTTTTTATTTGAGAGAGAACACAAGCAGGGGGGAGGGGTAGAGGGAGAGGGAGAAGCAGACTCCCCACTGAGCAGGGAACCCAATGCCCGACTTCATCCCAGGACCCCGGGATCATGACCTGAGCCGAAGGCAGACACTTAGCTGACTGAGCCACCCAGGCGCCCTCTAACTTTTTATTTTAAAAGCAAAGCCACAAATATAATGTTCCTAAGGCTAAGATGGTGACTTTATCAAAATGAAAACAACTCTTACCCCCTTGATTATAAAAGTAACACAGGCTTACTATGTATTTAAAACATCAAACCCATCCCAAAACATCATAAAGGAAAAGAGGTATCTGTTACCTTACCACCCAGTGATCACTAATTTTTATTAGGATATGTTTATACCCGCAGAGAGAAACTCCTGGAAACATTTACCGAACTAGTAACTGTAGTTGTCTCTGGGAAGATTAGAGGGAGAGGGGGAAAGCCTGATAGAGATGGGTTTAAGAGATCCTAGGAGGGGATAAACTGGAGGCACTTGTACAAAGACGCTTGCATGGAGTTTTGCTGCAAAAAGGAGCAAAGAAATGGGGTTCTAGCTCAATGAGGATAGAATGTCAGGAGAAGGTGGTTTCTTAGTGTTTTGCTTTATTTACTTATATTTAGAGAGAAATACCTGCCTTTTTGTTTACTGATGAGAATGATCAAGAAGAGGGAAAAAGTTGGTGGGAGAGGATAGAATATGCTGGAACACTGTCCTTGAGCGAGAAGAGGCTCCATGGGTAACTGGCCACCGGGTAGCTAAGAGCTGGGATAGGTCATCCAAAAACTGTTGATCTGCAAGGGCTCTTTGTTTATAAGGATATTAACCCTTTGGTTGTCCTATGTACTGCAAGTATTTTCTCTGATTTTATTTTGACTCTTAATGGTTTTGTCTTTTCCTGTCAGAAATTTCTACTTTTATAGTAAAAGTGATCAGTTTTTGTTTTATGGTTTCAAGTTTTTGGCCTTAGTATCGTGTCTAAAAAGATTTTCCCAAGATTTAAAAAAAAAATTTACTTATTTATTGGTATTTCTTGGTATATTTTTAAATTTACTTTTTATATTTAAACATTTAGTTCATCTTGAATTTATTTGGCAATTTGATCCACCTTGATTTGTTTCTAGAGGACTAGCCAGTATCCCCAAACTATTTTGAATAATCCAGTCTTTCATCATTAACTTCAAATATTTCCTTTATCAATCCTTGAAACCTATCAAATTCCTTGGGTCCATTTCTAGATGCTTTACCCTCTTCTTTTGATCAGTCTGGTTCTTTTTGCCAAGTATCAGGCTATTTTCTTAGCCCTAATTTTATAGACTCTTTAAATATCTGATAGAAAAGTTTCCTAGCATTGTATTTCTTTTTTCAAACTAATTCTGGCTATTATCTCTTGTTCATTCTTCAAGATGACTTTTAGATTCTTCTTGTTAATTTCAAAGAAAGTCTTTATTGGGGTGCTTGGGTGGCTCAGTTGGTTAAGTGTCTGACTTGATTTTGGTTCAGGTCATGATCTCAGCACCATCCGGCTTCACACTGGGCGTGGAGCCTTCTTAAGATTCTCTCTCTCCCTCTCCCTCTGCTCCTCACCACCCTTGCTCATGCACAGGCACTCTCTCTCTCTAAAAACAAAATAAAAGAAAAAAGAAAGTGTTTGTCAATATTGGTTTGTTAATTGTGACAAATGCACTCATTTGTGCATTTGTGAGTGAGATGTGAGTAAGAGAGGAACCTGGGCATGAGATATATGGTAACTGTCTATATTATCTTAGAAATTTTTCTGTAAATCTAAAACAATTCTAAAATAACAAGTTTATTTTTTAAGTCTTAATTAGAATTTTGAGGGGATTGCATCACGTTTAAAAATTAATTTTGGAGAAGATTGACTTTTGGAAAAAAGAGCTAACCCTTTCTTCAAGAATGTAGATAACAGGGGTGCCTGGGTGGTGCAGTCAGTTAAGCATCCAACTCTCGGTTTCAGCTCAGGTCTGATCTCAGGGTCATGAAATCGAGCCCCGCATGAGGCCCTGAGCTCAGGGCCAAGACTGCTTGGGTTTCTTTCTCCCTCTCCCTCTGCCCCTCCCCCTACTCTCTCTAAAATAAATAAGTAAATCTTAAAAAAAAAAAAGAATAAAAGAACGTGGATGGCATTCCTGAACATTTTTTTCAAGTCTTGTTCTGTGTCAGATGTCTCCATTTTGAATTTCTTCCTTTTCGGAACTTTTTAGCAATAATGCCTCTGACTTCAAAATTTCTTTGAGAATGAGTGTGATTCCATGAATATTACAAGGATTTTCCTTTGTGTCTTCACCTTGAAATACTTTGTGGTGTTACTAACATTCGTTTGGAGGGTGGGACCTGTGGAAAAGATGATTAGGCACACAGCCTTCACACCTGCAAGCCTCCGTTTCAACTGGAGAAGCAGGGGACATCTTAATCTTAAGAGCCCCCGTGCTTGATCCTGGTGTTTTAGGGAGGACAGTTTTTTTTTTGTGTGTGTGTAATTGAGCATAGTTGAGTAAACTTTTTCAGATTCAAGAGTGTGCAAGCAAGCTGGGTAGGAGCCTTTAGGAATCCGGGCTGTAAAGCACCTGCTCCATCTTTCCTGGGCAGGGCTTGTCTCATGTGGATCTGCGACAGATGTTCTTGGTATCTAGCAGCAGTTTCCGGCCAGAGAGCCAAGTCTGTGAGAACAGCGAACCCAGTGAGTTAGATGAAATTGGGATTCTGATAAACCATCACCTCAATACCAGACACATGTAAGGAGAGATCCAGAGATTTCTTATATAGTCTGATTGAGATGGTCTATGAAAATACAGTTCCTGTGTGTGTGTGTGTGTGTGTGTGTGTGTGTGTGTTGAAGCAGGAATGAAAGTCATGCTGAAAAATCATCTTCCAAGTGGTAGGGGTCAGTAAAATTGTGGAGTTTTTGGACTGTGTTCTCTCCAAACTGTTGTGAGAAACTGGATTTATTTTTTTAAAGGTTTTATTTATTTATTTGACAGAGAGAAACACAGCTAGAGAGGGAACACAAGAAGGGGGAGTGGGAGAGGGAGAAGCAGGCTTCCTGCTGAGCAGAGAACCTGACATGGACATGGGGGCTCGATCCCAGGACCCTGGGATCATGACCTGAGCCGAAGGCAGACGCCTAACGACTGAGCCACCCAGGCGCCCCGAGAAACTGGATTTAAATATTTAAAATATCTCTTAGCTCTGCTCTGAATGTTAAATAGGAGGGAAAATGTCACTTGGAGGAGGTTTGTGTACCGTTTCAAGTGGTGAGGAAGTCTCGATGGTTCATAAGGGCTGATTTATACAAGCGTTGTTGTCAGGCTGTTAACCATCCAGCCCGTGTCCCCTGTTAAACAGCAGCTGATGACCAGGTTGCATGAGAAGTGAAGTGAAGTGAAGACATAGGAGCCATGACTATAAAGAAGCTTTCAAAAGAGGAATACAGACTAGGTTTTGGTAATGATAGCATTGTTAGAACCAGGAGGCGTCTTCCAGAAGGTAATACTTTGAAGGGACCAGTACTCATTTATAGATACCACGTTTTGAGAAATTCCCTGAAGAAATAAATCCAGTGACTTTTGGGTAATTGCTAGATTAGGTATGGATCAAGACTTTTTCTATAGTAGGTGGTAGAATGCCCGTTGAACTGGCATAGGTTGAAGGGGAAATTTAAATTTAGTAACTTAACTGTATTGTATTTTAAAACCCCATGTCTGGATTCAGGGGCTCAGACGATGTCATTAGAACACTGTTTCACTGTCTCTTGTCTCTGCTGTTTTCTGTGCTGGCTGCCTTCCCAGACTGGCTCTCTCCATTGTAACAAAAATAGCTCTGGTTTCGGTCATCTACGGCCTGACAAGAATACCTCTCTATTGATTCTTCAACAAAAGACCCAGGGAAGGCTCTGACTGGCCCGGGTTGGGTCATGTGGCTGGAGAATTCAGTGATCTGATTGGCCAGATCCTGAGCATGTCCTTACCCCTGGAATCTGAGGGCGGGATTAGAAGAAAAGTGGAAAGGAAAAGGGCCATGTTTCCAGAGGAAGGTGGGATGGATGTGGAGTGGGCAGAACAAGAAAGACTCAATAGAGAATTAAAATAGACAAAGTTAGGGGGCGTCCAGGTGGCTCAGTCCATTAGGTGTCTGGCTCTTCGTTTCAGCTTAGGTCATGATCTTGCAATTGTGGGATCCAGCCCCACATCAGGCTCTGTGTTGCTCAGTGTTGAGTCTGCTTCGATTTCTCTCTCCCTCTCCCTCCTGCTTACTCTCTCTCTCTCAAATAAGTAAGTAAATAAATAAATAAATAAAAATCTTTAAAAATAAATAAATAAATCAAAGTTAGTAAAAATGGCGTGAGTCCTCTTCCCCTCCAGATAACTTTGGAGCTGTTTGCCCATAGGGATGTATGATACCTGGAGAGAGAATAAATGAAGGATGGTGCAGGGAAGCCTTCTTTCTAATGCTCACGAGAAAAGCACTCATTAAAAGGTACAATAGTTAGAGTTATCATAGTATACTTTTTAATTGAAAGTGACACAAGATAGATTAGGTTTTTGTTAAAAGTCAAAAATGCATCTTTTTCTTGAGATCTGAACTGAAATGAAACACCTGAGGGGAGGAGGAAGACTCAGATTTTTTGAGTAAAAAAATAGCTGGTTGTTTTCTGTAGACTATACTTCCGGAGGAATTTTATACCATGAACCATCAGACTGCAGACATTACTTATATTATTGTTTTTGTTTTTTAAGCTCAATCAAATTTAACTTGTTTGATTCATTTTTAAGTTCTAGGTTCTGTGCTGGATTCATAAAAGAAACTGCATCTTTTGTATATTCTCAGGAACAGAATAATCCTTTGGCTTTTATATATTCCCATTGATTTGTTATATTCCCACTATAAATGATGAAATTACACAAAGAAAAGAGAATGGCTAGAAGGCCTTGCTGATGATGTCTGTGCAGAATTTTATTTAAATATTGCCCTTAGCACATCACATTCAGGCAGAGATAAAAATAGCATTCATGTTGAGCTCGAGGTGATTGTGTAGGTTGCCGCCACCTCTGATTTTGTGCAGAAAGAGAATTTAATATATATTCATTTTCCCGAGTCAGATCTTCTAAGTGGATATGAAAGTGACTTCTGAAAATACTCTGGCTACAGGGAAATTAGATTTTCATTCAGTAAAGCTTTTCAACCTACGAATTCTGGTGTGACCACTAAGGCTTCTTGGGGGAAGTTCCTGTTCTTTTGGCCCCAAGTCCTCCAGTTCAAGTCCAACTATCTCTATGCGTGGTGCATCTTTGTGAATGCTGAGCGTTTGTGCAGAGGCTTATTGTTTCATTGGGCTTGGTTTTATTTTGTTGGTTGTCCTCTCTTAAGTCTCTTTTATGCTATAACTGTCCTTCTCACCCCTAACTCCTCTTTCTTTTTTTTTTTTCTCATGTTACTGATAAGTTGGAGACAGCAAGTCATTTGGCCAGTAGAGTATCTTCCAATCTGGATTCGGCAGATTGCTCTCACAGGCTTTTAACTTCGGGTTTCCATCCCCTGTGTTGCCTATAAATAGGTAGTTAGATCTGGAAGCTTGCTTAGATTTGGGTTCTTTTTTTTTTTTTTTTTTTTTTTAGCAAGATTGGTGTGTTTAGCCTCCTCTCTTGTGTTTAACCTTTAAGGATGCACACTCTTTGAACACAGTTCCAGTATCCTTTTCCCTCAAAAGTGGCCCACTAGACAGGGGTGATGGTTCTCAAGGCTTGCAGCAAAGTGTATTTTCAACACCAAAAGGAATCAAGCATTTAAGTGTCTCATATATATATAGCCTGAGTATTAAGGATGGACAGAGAAGAGGGGTTGATGGGTAAATTCCATTTTCTGGATATGCAAGAGTTTGAAGTTCTCCCAGGTGCTTTCCTTCAACCTGATTAACTCTGCAGAGGTGAGAAGACAGAGGTGAAGGCGGGGGATGCCCACCTGGCCAAGGACTAGAGGTGGGAGAGAGAAGTCACAGGTGGAGGTTTCCCCTTTTTGAATATTTGTATCAAATGCTAATTACCTTCTTTCTCTTTTCTTTTTTCTTTCTTTCTTTCTTCTTCCTCTTCTGTTGATAAGGGATTTCAGGGCAGCTCTGGTTTTCCTCATCTGTAAAACCTCAATTCCTTTTTATTAATCTTCTTGTGCCTGTGGAATATCAAAATTAATCATTTCTAGAGAAGCTACTCTTCTAACATCAAGTTTTTTTCTGGGCCAAACCTCAATGTACAAGTTTTTAGCATGAAGAGGGCTCATAATTTGTGTTATATGAGGGACATTCTTCTCTTTTTTGCAAACTTTCTAAGGACATGTGTTTATGTATTTTAAAGCTGTCTGGGAAAAGCAAACTTTCTCAGGATACATTTTTATGCATCCTCAAGCTGTTTAGGAAAATGGGCAGCCCACACCACCACCAGGAATGATGCAGCATAGGATCTACTGATAACTGTTTCTGCTCAGTTTATTTTCCCAGTTAGGTGGAAAGAATTTTTTTTTTTTTTTTGTAAAAATTGTGCTCAGTTTTGATTGTTGCTCTGTCGCATGTAAGCAGGCCATTTCCATCAGCTAGCTGTGCTTTCCTTAAACCAAAATGAATGTTGGGCCTCAGAGCAGAAGCTTGAGTGTCCTGAAGAGTGAGTATCTTGACTTGTTCCTCATGATTGCTCCCCTTCTCTTATCCTACCCACTCCCACGACATTTTTAAACCATCAGCAAGCCTAATTTCATTCATGCCACTAGAAAAAAGAGCTGGGAATTAGTCAAGGGTCTTGATGATAGAAGTGAACCCAGGATGGGGTTATTCCACCAGAATTGTCTAGCTAGTTTTGAAGGAAGAGAGCTGTGCTGACCTGGACTCAAACCCCATCTCTGCCACTTGCCATCTCTGTGACTTTGGGCAGATAACTCAGTGTCTTCTTAAATCTTAATATTCTTTGCTATAAAATGCAGGTCTTACTATTAAGTCCTAGTGAACATCTATTGAGGGCATGTCATGGGCCAAGCAGTGTGCTTTACTTACCTAGTCTCATTTGATGCTATAAAGGTCCGATGGGGAGGTGCTGTTTCTCTTTTGGACTAATCTAGATTAATCTGGAGAAAAAGGATCCAGATTAATTTAACTCTTTCAGATGTATCTGCAAGAAACTGAGTAAGTCTGGTTCTCTTGGTATGGGAGGTTGAATAATGACCCCCGAAGATATCGAAGTCCTAATGCCTGGAACCTGTGAATGATGCCTTATACAGCACAAAGGACTGTGCGGGTGTGATTAATTTAAGGATCTTGAGATGGGGAGATCATCCTGAATCATCCGGGTGGGCCCTAAAAGTAATAAGTGTCCTTATAAGAAGAAGACACAGGGGGAGATTTGACTACAGAGGAGTTGTAGGGGATGTGATGAAGGAAGCAAGAGGTTAGAATGATGTGAAGAAGGGACCAAGGGATGCAGGCAAGTTCTAGAAATTGGGAAAGACAAGGAAAGAGATTTTCCCCTCAGCCTCCAGAAGAAAATAGCCCTGCCCACACCTTGACTTTAGGACAGGGAGGCTGATTTTAGACTTCTGATGTCCAGAATTGTAAGGGAATAAATTTGTGTTTTAAGCCATCAGATTTGTGGTAATTTGTTACAGCAGCTGTAGGAAACTGATTTGCTGGAATTCACACTTTTCTGCCTATAGCTTCAATGTTTAAACCCACTTGCAAGTGGGCCAATGAAATTTAGAGTGAACCACCGATACTTGTAGATGATAAGTGCTTCTGGATTTTGTCCTCATGGCATTGGCCATGTCTGCTGTACAAGTACAGCTTCTTTTTAAGCTTTCAAGAGTTTAGAGGGTTCTGATACTCAGTTTTCAAAGAATCAGGTGCTTCCCCACCTCTACGTTGTTGCCATGTGGAAGGAGACAACAAAATCAAGATGGAATTTTCCAGTTTGTAGCTTAAACTTCCTTGCACAACCTTTAAACCTGAGGCTGCAAACTGGTGGCCCTCAGGCCAGAGATATTTTGTCTGATCTGACAGTGATTCTATAAAATCTCAGTTATTTGCCAGAATTTTTGATTGATTGATTGATTATTTGAAAGAGAGCGGGGGCGGGGGGAAGAGGGAGAGAATCTCCAGCAGACTCCCTGCTGAGCATGGAGCCTGATGTGGGGCTTGATCTCATGACTCCAAGACCATGACCTTGAGCTAAAATCAAGAGCTGGACACTTAACCACACTTAACCAACTGAGCCACCCAGGCGCCCCATTTGCCAGAATTTATAGCTGAAGCGATCTCATATAAAAATCTTGATTTCTGACTTTTCTGGAAAATGGAAAGGTCTGGCAACACCTGGTTCATATAATTGCCAGTCCCTGGCTGAAAGAATAGAGTACTTACTTTCTTCCTCATTATCTCTGTTGGAAGGTAGATCTAGCCACTGTAACCATTTCTACCCTAAGGGAGGTTTGGGTCTCTTGATTGCTCAGTCTCGTGGGATTCATACTCCATTCTAGGGCTGCTCCATGAATAATAGCACCTTGTCTCTGGGTCATGATAAATTTTTAGCCCACAACTGTCCAAAGCTTTGTGATTGCTTTATTTGGAAAGTGCATTATTGGTCCCAGAAATCTCTTCACTGGGTGGTAGCTCCTTGCCCTTCTTAGAAGGCTTTATGGCTCCAGACCTCTAAAAATTCTGCCTGCACTCCTATTTGGTTCATCTACAGCAGAGTCAGTGGAAGTTTTTAAGACTAATTCTCTTGGAGGAAAAGCTTGGCTTTACTTGACCATCTAAGCTAGTAGCTGGGTCTATTGTTCCAATGGTAGCCACCATCATCCTGAGCCATTCTGTCTCAGGTTAACTCCTGCTGATGACATGTGTCCATCCAAATGACTAGATTTTCTATGATGGCTTCCCCCAGGTTGCCTCATAGAGAGAACTTTTAGAATTCTATCACTTTCTGAATACTAGTGAATGATTATGTGCATTGTAAATATAATAGTTCCCCACAACAGCAAGGAAGATCCTCCCCCACCCCTTTTTAAAAAATGGAATCACAGAAAAGGTGATTTTCAAAGGTAGAGATAATATGAAATGGGATGGAAAACAAATGTTTTGGAAGCCAAATTGAGTAAAAAAGATTTCAACAGTTGGGGATGACTTGCTAAAAGAAATAAAACGGATTTTGAAGGATAAATGTGTAGTCTTGAACTGCAGTTAAAGAAATCGTATCTTCAAGCTCAAGGTTGGAGATATGTGCCTTAACTGGGGTTCATGCTTGGACATTGAGGATTCTATTTGACTGAGGAGGACCATCGTGACCTGAGTGCTAAGAAGTGATGGGCCCTTAGATGTGTTCATCGAGCCCTGACAGCCTGTGAGCCTAAAGCATTGTGCTGTGTTTGACTGGCATACTGATTTGGAAAAATTTGCAATGGAATCCCTTCGGGGGAGGCATGTACTCTCTGGTTTTATTCATTTATGGTACACCCCCAATTCTTAAGGTTTTTGTGTTTATGGATGGTCCTCCTTCCCCCCTCCTTTATAGTAGCACTCTTCTGGGGGCACTGGGATCCATTTCGAGCCCACACGTTGAGAGAGAATTAACAAAGGAAGGGGATCAAGAAGAGGATGATATAGATAGGAAACGAATCAGACACCAGTTTCTGTCATAATCACTGAGAGAACCACAACTCTCTACCTGGTCCAGTACCTGAAGGACTGTCATGTGGAAGAGGAGTTAGATTCAGTCCTTCTCATGGAACATTTATAGGCTACACACCTTCAGTCACCAAGCGGAGAGAATACAGAGAGGAGCAAGTTGGTCTTTGTCTTCGAGGCCGAGTTTACCCCAGAGCAGAGGGGACCCACAGAGATGGCTGTAAAACACACAGTCTCTGTGGTTCTCCAGAAGACAGAAAGGAAGAGGCCAATTTAGGCTTGGCTTAGAAAGGCCTTTCCTCACGATTAAAGCCCTCCCCCAATGGAATGGGCTGCCTTAAAAACTTGCCAGCAGTCGTATTTCCAACTGTTGAAGACAAGCTACAGGAGTTTGGAATGAGGGTTGCAGTAGATGACTTTTCTCCCTCTGTTAGTGTATGGTCCCAAGACCACTGACCTGCTTTCCTTTACTTACCCAGAGAGAGTGGTCACCATGTGAAATGCTTGTGGGTTGTACTCAGCGTTTTGGGCAGACCACATGGGGAAGGGTGTTGGTTTGCAGGGTTTCCAAGTGTGGAATTGCACTGATGTGTCGTCTGTCTTCTGGAGACGCCAACGTCGGCAGGCAGGGCCCAGCTGTAGTTTTTATTCACGGACCTGGGAGAAGAAGCAAGGGGCGTATTTGGCAGGTACAGTCTTATTTCTGGTTGCTTCTTTTGTGTGTTGACTGCATCTGGCTCTGAGGATCATGTCATTACCTGTGAGTGGGGCAGCACTTCCTTTCCTGGGACAAGTATTTTGAGGGAAGCCTATTTCCTATGCCCGCCAGGAACCCAAATAACATCATATCCAGCGATTAGCTGCCAAAATAAGAGATTCCTAATTCTTCCCCTTTGATAGCAGAACTTTAAAGTAATTCAGATTTCTGTTGTGTCCCTTAGAGATCCCTCAGCCTTAGAAAATGTGTCACCTTTGGCTCCATGCAGAGACTAAACTGAGCAGAGGCAGCATCTCTTCACGGCCTTCAAGGCAGAATGTTCTGGCAGCGTCCTTCTTGTCCTGTCCTCTCTCTGCTACCACATGGCCACTGTCATCAGCTCTTGCGTCCTCACTGTCTATATAATGTGATTGTAAGGAAAGCAGACAAGGCCTCTTTCTTGGCAACTACATTTTAAGGTTCAGAGAGGCAGATGTTATCTGGATTTGGCATTTCTTTCCAATTCTTGCATGCTTAACCCCGGTTTAGTTCTTTGGGACATTTCCCCCTACCCACAGATATGTCAGAAATCACCTGGAGGATGTGGAGACGAAGTGTAGTAAGTTGAAGTGAGCAGAACTGCCACCCAGTTCCCCAAACTGCTATCATTGCTCTCTGCAAGGGAGACAGGCAGTTCTTTCTAAAATGCTTGGAGCCAGAATTCAATGTGAAACCCCACAGCTGCTGTGGCTTTGGGACGTGTGGACAAGTCAGTCATCCTGGCAGACACCCTTCCCCTGCAGGGTTCTCTCCCCTGGAGAAGTGGAGGGGAGCCAGCCCCAGGGTTTCCCCACACCCTCAGCTGGAGTGGGCCGACCGGCCAAGCTACCTGCCTCCTACACCGGGACCCGTGGAGTCTCTAGAGTAACAGAGGCAGAGGGCGGAGGTTCTCAGCCCTGACAGCAAGTTAATTATACCTGGAGGCTTGGCGGTGGGGGAAACAGTGCATGGACCCCATGACTCCCCAGAGCTAATTTTGTAAAGCAGCTTTATAAATTCCACATACCGAACAGTTCACGCATTTGGAGTATACAAATAAATGGTTTCTAGTATATTCAGAAGGTTGTACGACCATTCCCACAATTTTAGGACATTTTCAGCAGTCACTCTCCCATTCCCCCCAACTTCCCCAGGCCTAGGCAGCCAGTTACCGATCCACTTTCTGTCTCTACAGAATTTGCCTGTTCTGGACATTCTGTTTAAACAGAATCACACAGTAAGTGTGTCCTTTGTGGCTGGCTTCTTCACTTAGCCTGTTTTCAGGGTTTGTCCACATTATCGTGTATCAGTACTTCCTACCTTTTTATTGCTAAATAATATTCCCTTTTATGAAGATACTATAATTCGTTCATCCGTTCATCAGCTGATGGACGTTTGGGTTGATTCCACTTTTCGGCTATTATGAGTAATGCTGCTAATAAACGATGTGTACAAGTTTATCTGTAGATACATGTTTTCATTTCTCCTGGGAATATACCTAGAAGTAGAATTTCTGGGTCATATTGTAACTTTAGGTCTAATCTTTTGAGGAGCTGCCAGACATTTTCCAAAGCAGCTGCACCATTTTACAGAGGCATTTCATAAAAGCTCCCTGTGCTGATTCTAGATGTGATTATAACGTGCTTCCCATGTAGATAAGAATCCTTACTCTGCCTCATTTGGAAGTAAAAGCACAGCAGAATAGATACCAGCTTTTACCTAAAGGAGAGAATAGTTTTTGAGTCTTCACGTCTTCCAAGTTGTTCTTTTCAGCATTCCACAGCCCTCAGCTCTCGCTGGCAGCCCAAGATGAACCTGAGCCCCAACTAGAGGACTAGCCAGTCTAATGCTGGGTAGGATTATCCAGCGTCCGCTGACGCCAGGGGTTGCCTGCAAAGAGTGAAGTTGATCTGGAAAGCTGATCTGTAGGTTAAGTGCGGCAGGGCCACAGATGTGTAATCCCCACTTCTGAGAATGTGACATTTCTTCTTTGTCATCACTTTCTTGGTGCTATCTGGTAAAAACTGAGTCATGATGTGCCGACAAAAATCCATTGCACTTAATGTGGAACTTGAGGTATCTACTCATTCCTGAGATATTCCCAGCTGTCAGTCCTGCTGGCTAGATGGTAAACAACTTGCTGGGGATGAAATCCTGCCACTATGACTTTTCCCAGCTTGTCTGAGAGGCGTAGACCCAGACGGCCGGCCTGTGAGAACCTGAGCATGAGGGAGGGCTTCGTGGTGGTGACTCCAGGGTTGAGCGGCCCCGCCCTTCACAGAGGCCTGTTTCCAGAGTAGCCCCAGTGGAGGGACGCAAAAGCCAACTGTCCTTGTCCTGTGAGCTTTTTAAAAACCTTCCTTCTGCTGCAGATGCGCATTTCCAGATGGCACCTGTGGACCGACCTGAGCCTTGTTGTCCTTTCTTTGTGTTCGCAGCCACAGCACAGGGTATGAGAGTGATAACCACACGACGCCCATCCTCTGCGGCGCCCAGTACAGAATACACACCCACGGCGTCTTCAGGGGCATTCAGGTGAGAACTCGAGGTGGCCTCGCTGGAAGGGGACTTCTATGCCTCTTTCCCTTCTCAACAGCCTTTCTTTTCCCTGCTGATGGCCATCTGGCCATGGTAAGTCTGGTCCTAATTACAGGCTCCTTTGACAATAGGGACCTCTCCACTTCCACCAGGGCAGAGAGGACGCCTCCTCTCTACAGGTCCTTGTGACCCCGGCCTCGTCCCTGACTCAGACCAAGATGCTTCTGGCAGAACCCCATCCGTCTCCCCTTGACTGGTTAATTCACCTTTCCAGGTGGGCTGTGCAGCTCTTGCAACGAATGACCTGGACCCTTGGCTTCCAAGTCAGACCCTTGACTTGGTCTGCATTGTCCAGTGCCCGAAGTTGACTCTTCTCTTGCCAAGTGTTCTACTAATAACAGTAAATAATGACACTAACAGCACCACCATGTGGGTGCCGGACACGTTCTATATGCCAGGCAGTGTGCTGAATTTTATATATGGGCTTTTTGTCTTCAAAGACTTGATTTTTTAGAGCAGTTTTAGGTTTAAGGAAAAATTGTGCAGAAAGTACAAAGAGTTCCCGTATCCTCCCTCTTCCCCCTCCTCCCTATTATTAACATCTTGCCTCAGTATGATACACTTGTTACAGTTGATGAGCCAGTATTGATGCATTATTATTTTTTTGAAACATTATTGTTAACAAAAATCCATAGTTTACATCAGGGTTGGCTTTTTGTGCCATGGGGTTCCACGGGTTTTCTTAAATGCATAATGCCACGCATTTACCATTACATTATAGTATGGAATAGTTTCACTGTCTAAAAATAAAAATGCCTGTGTTCCACCTATTCATCTCTCCCCTCTTTCTCTCCTCCCCCTGACAACCACTGATCTTTTTACTGTCTCTATAGTTTTGCCTTTTTCCAGAATGTCGTACGGTTGGAATCATACAGTATGTGGCCTCTTCAGACTGACCTCTGTCACTTAGCAATATGCATTTAAGGTTCTTCCTTGTCTGTATTTTGTTTTTCCATTTAGTCCTCAGTGCACCTTTACAGGTGGGTACCGTTACGTCCATTTTACGGATGAGGAAACTGAAGTCCAGAGAAGATGAGTGACTTGTCCACAGTCACATAGCTAGTCATGACATGAGTCTTGTCTGATTCTGGGACCCCTGTTTTTAAGCACCGTGTTGCATTGCTTCTTAGGGAGGCAAAGGGCCGTGAACAGTTTGTAGGGGGAGGGGCCTCCAAGGAGAGTGAGGGAAGTAAAGTAAAAAGGTAAACATTTTGGAGAATTTGGGAAAGTCCGTGGCAGGCCACCTCAGCAGAGCCTCTTTGGGGAGGTCAGAACCACACATGGTTACCAAGGGTCTGCATTTGTGACTTTCACTTAGGAGTGACAGCAGTGATACTTTCACGAGAATAGTCAGTATTCTAGAAGTAAGTTGTGTGCGAGCAAGGTCCCCACATGAGGTGTGGCGCAGGTAGCTCTGAGATGTTCTGGTTGATGTTTCCAGGAGCATCATGGTGATAGAATAACGTGCTCCCTCTGCCCAAACCTTCCAAGGGTGACAATAAAGGTGAGGGTGACAGAAAGGCGAAATCCGATGGAGGTACAGGAAGTCATCCCAGTCTCTCCTCCTGGCATCCTCCACCAGGGTCCTTGACTGACCTTGACAACGCGACTTTTTATCCTGTTGCTGTGTGTGCTGCATCTAGATTGAACCAAAGGAAATGAAGAAGCCCCTTTTGCCTTCCTTTCCACAAAGCCCGGTTTGTGAGACTCACTGTCACAGCTGCTGATAGACTCCAGACCTCACAGGTGTTGTTTCACCACCGACTCATTTTCTCCTAGAGTCTGATAGTCAGACGCAGCTGGCTCGCCATTTAAATTTACGTCACCCTTTGACCTCGAGACCCTGTGGCCTATCAACAGCAAATTTGTATGTCACCACAGTACTTCTCCTTCAAAAAAGGTCTCACAGTGCAAGGCAGTGAGAAATAGAATCTAGACTATAAGCATGGTGTGGAAGATGCACAGAGCACAGGATGGGTTAAGCTCAGAGGCAGTTCTGGGTCTTAACACAAAACATGGATGTGCACTTTGGTCTTGACTTGCACATCTGTAAGAGAATGAGGAGGATTCAGTGGCCCCTGGGGCACTCCCACTTCTCCTGTCCATGAGTCATTGATCCTGAGAGCCAGAAGGAGAATTTGTTTCTGTGTCCCCTTAGCACCTTGTCATAGAGAACTGACCATACATGGACCCACTCCCACAAGGTGAAGGGACATAGGAAATCTCCGGAAGGCAGACACAGTGTTTTCTGGTCTTACTATTAAGTGATTACACTGGCTACACTATTGGACTCTGGTGGTTTCAGCCCCTTCACAGAGAGAACCCCCAATTCTCAGGGGCTCTTCCTTCCTTGTCACTTACTCCCACCTGGAAAGCCTGGTCAGTTTGGGGTTCATTCAGTATCCCGTGTTTTTCTCTTAATAAGGACTCCCCCATACATGGCAGACTGGGCCTGAGGTCATGTGGCCGTGTGTCCAAGTGGGAGGAAATAGATCCTGGGACTTTGGACTTCCAAACCTCACTGCCTCAAGTGGAAAAGCTGAGAGACAGGATGGATTGGGAGCTCTTGCAGTCACCAGCATTTCTTTTCTAGATCGTCTGGATCAGCAACCCCAAACAAACTTCAGTGAAGTACCAGTTCTGGTTGATCAGTAGTGATGATGTTGGCGTGATGCACTGTAGCATGTCCTGATCTGTCATCCATTAGTGATGTCTGCTGTGGGCATCTGGGTTATGGATGGGAGTGGTTTTAGGTCTTATATCTGTCATCCCTTCTTTGGGTATTTTCTAAAGCTCACTTCCCCTCAGGACTGACATGAATGTTCACATGTGGCTTAAAGCCTCCATTTCTCTTACACTCTGCTCGTAGGATGTGCGACGTGTGCCCGGAGTTGCCCCGACTCTTGTCCGGTCAGCATCTGAGACCAGTGAGAAACGCCCCTTCATGTGTGCTTACCCGGGCTGCAATAAGAGATATTTTAAGCTGTCACACTTACAGATGCACAGCCGGAAGCACACTGGTAAGTGTGTCCCCTGTCCAGCCTTGTTTCCCGTGGCCTATGGGCAAGGGTAGTTCAAGAGCTCCTGTTCCTGCCTGGTCACACTGCTAAGGACACAGGAAATTTCTTGGATTGACAGTAGGCAATGCTTTGAAAGGTCCGGCCAAGGTGATAAAAAAAAAAAAAGGCTGCAGGGGCATTTGGCATCCTGACTGTCCATCCATTAATAAAGAATTCAATAAACTATCTTCAGGAGGGCAGAGCAGAGTGGTGGAAAAAGAATTCCACCAAACTAAAGAGACTTAACTTGTGTTTGAATTCTGGCTTCACAACCAAGTGGTGAGACCTTGAGCAGTTATTTAACCTGTCTTTGAACTTCATTTTGTCTCATGGAAAATGGAGTTGGTAACACATATCTTATTCCAGTGTTAAGACTAGATTCACTTTTTTTTTGAGAAAGAGAACAAGCAGGGGAGGGGCAGAGGCAGAGGGAGAGACAATCTCAAGCCAACTCCACGCTGAGTGTGGAGCCCAATGTGGGGCTTGATCTCATGACCTGAGACCATGACCTGAGCTGGAATTAAAGAGTCAGATGCATAACTGACAGAGGCACCCAGGCGCCCCAAGTCTAGATTAACTTTTCAATCAAATTAAATGCAAGGCATTAGATATGAAGCACCTAGTATAGTATCTTATGTCAATAGGACTGAATAAACAATAGTGTAACTATCAGAATACTATTAGCATCTCTGAAGAGAGAGGACCTATTCTGGGAATTTGGTAATCAGATCGTTTTGAGAGATTGATGGGCAAGGTCAATAAGACTTAAGGAGAGATGGTCCAAAGAAGAACTGAGCTGTGTGGGTTAGTAATACCCAACCAGATAGGAATGGGAAAATGGATTTGTAGGTTTAATTTTTGTTTTCAATCTTAAAAAAAAAAAGATTTTTGATGATGTGTCAAGGAAAATTGGATTTTTCCACAGGTCAAGGGATCTACCTTCCCCTGGGAAAGAGAATTGGCCTCGTCTGGTTGTTGGCCACCTTGAGTGTGAACAGCCATTTCACAAATGTTTGCTCTTGGCCTGTGGGCACTGGACGGGAGTGTGGTTGGGTCTCCACTGCAGGGAAGCAGTGGGAAATACAGGCTTTCCTACAGGGGGGCTGGTGGTTTGTTTGTTTTTTTCCCCTGTAACTGGAAAGACAGTTTCATTGTTACAATTACCCTTACTATTTTGTTATGACTGCTTATTTTGCTTTGGGGAAGTTGAGGAAGAGAGTGAGCTGCATTCACATCTCTTCAGATCTTTGGACTTTGCTAAGTTGTTGTGTTTGGAGGATACAGTTCTAGAACAAACCTGAGTTTGCACTCAGTAGACCTCATGCTCTGAGGCTAAAGATGAAAGAACTAAGGGCCTGGTATATTTTTACATGTTTCTCCAAATGGGATCGTTTGAAACGTATCTGTGAAGGTTATAAAGAAAAACGATAAAGTAAAATTGTGGCTGGAGAAATGCAAGGGAATACGCTGAAGGCAATATGGTTGTAGAAACCTTGACTGGGGAAGAGACACTTAGCAAGAAGTGAGGGGGAGATGTCTGTGTGAAATGGAAGCTGTGGACAAGGTAGCCATGACCCCCAGACCCACGGGAGGCTTTAAGAAGCTCTTCTTTGTGGAGGACAAGGAGAGTGGCCTGGTATTTAACAGTCCTGCAGCCCTTTTCTTGAAAGAATGCAATCTTTTCTTATCTATGTATGACAATAGTACGACTGTTATATTAAGTACTTTTATATTAAATATTTTTTATGTGCCAGACTCTCTACATGGATTATTTCATTTAATCCCCACACACTGACCAGTTATCAGGTGGGTAGGATATAGTGGAAGCAGGACCCATGCTCGTGGCTTTTAACTCCAAGTCACAAACCCCCTTCTCAAAGAGTTGATGGTCTGTTTTGGAGCTAGGATACGCACAAATGAAGAGGGATTAAGAGAGTATATGACAATGTACTAAACCAGAGGCTGGAGGAGCTGAGAAGAGTTGCTGGTTTGAGCTAAAGTCATCCCAGAAGGAGGAAGCGCTTGGGCTAACCATCAAAGGGTCGGTAGGGTGCGGTAGAGGAAGGAAAGAAGGAGCAGAGGCAGAAAGGCAGGGAAAAGAAATGCGACTGAGTAGGGCTGTTTAAGTATAAGGCACTGGGCTAGATATAAATACAAAGTGAAGGAAAGGCTCCTGCCCTCAGGATCTTCCAGCCCCTGGAGGCAGGTAGCTCTGGACACAGCCTACCACGTTAGATGTTCTGTAATACATTCTGTACTGAGGAAGAGAAGGGCTTTCGATCTGAACGTGAGATTTCCAGGAAGCATTGCTGAGGAAGCAGGCGGCATTGGTGAGGGACGTACAGTCGACTTTTTGGCGGGGAGGAATGAATGTGGAGATAGGGGCAAAGGGCATTTGGTGCGAGCGAAGTGCAAGGCAGATTTTGGGAATGGTGAGCTCTGGTGTTGCAGGAATACAGATTAATCAGGGGAACAGAGGAGGTTATGAGGCCGGAAAGACAACGAGGGAATGCCCTGCAACAGAAAGAACAACTGGTCCCGGGATGGCTTCCTCTCTATCCCAGAATACCGGTGACTCAGAATTCTCATAAGAAGTTGGGAAGGCCCAAGGTCGCTCAGTGCACTCATGGAGCTTCGTTCGCAGTGTTCGGCTGAACTTCCTCTAGCAAGGACAAGGGTGGGGCTTCTCCCTTCTGAGGCAGGAGCTTGTGTAATCCCACTACTGACTTCTCTCGGATAAAGGAATACCGACACCTTTCTTAATACTTTGGTTCCTGGTTTCACTTGAGTGTCTCACAACCATGGAGCTGTTTAGGCTTGATCCAGAAATGAGAAGTCCGTAGTAGAGAACGCCGAATCTTCAGGCCATAAAACATAAAACACTTATTACATGGGGCCAGCTCCAAGGCCTATCCATCGCAGAATTCTGCTTCCAACTCAGTTGAAGAGTTAAGACTTCTTTGGCTTATGATTTATCTAAAGATTCTCTACCAGTATTTTTGGAGCATGCCTCTGGGCTTGGCACTGGGCGAAGGAGCCCTTTATGTGGATGGCCTGGTTCAATCTGTTCATAAATCCTTTGAATTTGTGAGATTATAGGCCCCCTTTCTCAATAAGGAAATGGCACATCACCCAGAGCTTTATGTTGCAGAGCTGGGTGTGACCCTCGTGTCCGGCTTCAGAACCTGAGCTCCCCTCCACTTATAACTCAGAGGTTAGGGACCATCCTCATACAACCAGTCCCCCATTCTACACTCACTGTCAAGAGCCTGTGTGTAGGAGGGCTTTGAACCTCACATAGCGGCATGCTAACAAGGTCTACCGGCGTGCCTTAGGCATTTTGGGATCCCTCAGTCCCCGTAGGAGAGGTTGCCTTTCATGCGATCCCCATTTCCAGCAGCATTTTCAAACGGCATATGTGTCTTCCCCAAGGTGAGAAACCATACCAGTGTGACTTCAAGGACTGTGAACGAAGGTTTTCTCGTTCAGACCAGCTCAAAAGACACCAAAGGAGACACACAGGTTTGTAGGCTCACTTCTCATTGCTGGCAGTTATGTTCTCTTGGGTTGCAGTTGATTTTGTGATTTTCTTTGTTGTTGAATGTGGATGTGAGAGGGTTAGCCATTTGCTTAGCTTTTCCCAATCATCATGTTCCCCCCCTGCCCCGCCCCCCGGAGATTTTCCTTTTCTGAAGAAAAGAAAGACAAGGAAACATCCCACATTTCTCCTGCAAACCGCAGAACAGTGGGATCCCAGTCGCCATGTGTTGATGATACACTGAGTAGCAGTGAAGACCAGGGTGGTGGAGAGCATGATCCAATTTGTAGAGTGTGATTCACTTTTTCAGTCTTGGACACAGCCGAGACTCTGGTGGAAAGCTGGACGTTTGTGGTTAAGGAATAGTTGTTCCCCAGACAGAAGCAGGTCATCAGGGATTACTGTGCAGAATCAGGTGGTCTGTGCCAGGCCTGGGGCATGGGGGACATCTGAGGGAGAGGCAGACATCATCACCAGGGGGCTGGAAATGCCTGGCTCGTCCGGCCACCTCCAGGAAGCTGGCCCCGGGGGCCTCATTATGCTCCCACTTTGTTAGGGCTGCGGCTAGACCTTCTCTGTCCATTTAGGTGTGAAACCATTCCAGTGTAAAACTTGTCAGCGAAAGTTCTCCCGGTCTGACCACCTGAAGACCCACACCAGGACTCATACAGGTAAAACAAGTGCGTAAACTTTTCTTCACATTTATTTTTCATTATTTTTTAAAAAATACTGTTGAATGAAGTTGTTTGTGATGTGAGAGATTGGAAAAGACGAGTGTAGAAGTTCTGAACAAGTTTAAAGAGAGAAAGAACAGTGCATGGCTGTCTTTAACTAATAACATTGTTTCAGAAGGGATGGGATGGGGACCACAGAGCAGAAGGGAGATGTGAAAAGAACACTCTTTTACTGCGTGTCCAGAACGAAGGGAGGAGATGAGCTAGGTCCCCACTGTTACCAGTTTGCTACATTATACTGTGTCACTCAGTTTGATTGGATCATCAACTTTACAAACAGCAGAAATTCTCGCAAGCCAAATATCTATTCTTCGGAGAGCTCACATTTCATGACACTATTTTCAGAGACCTGAATCCTTGCTGGGCTAAAAGTTAATGTCCCAGGAGCAGACATGGTTTCTGCCAGACTCATATCAGCCTATGGATATTATTTCCTTTGTACTAGTATAGAGAGGGGAACAGGACGTTTATTCACTGGTTGCTGAAAGTTTTTGCTTTTCCACAAGCTTGGTGTGATTCATAATGAAAATAGCACCACCTTTGTTGTGTATTTTCTAGCTTTGGAAGGAGGGCCAAGGCTTAGGGTTATCTTGCTGTATCTTTGCAACATCCTTCCTTGTAAGAAGAAGAAGGTAGGCATGTTTTATCCCCATTTTTCAGATGAGGAAACCGAGGCCCGTAGTGATGAAATGACTTGTCTACAGTCCCAAAGCTAGTAAGAAGCAAACCCAATTCTTTCTGCTCCCAGCCTACCCTGTCCTACAGCCTTCTTTCTTGGTGAAAGAGCATAGGTTCATCTCACAGCCCAGGGAGGATAGGAATCAGGAAGAGAGCCAAGGTCAGCAAAGCTGAGTGCCATTGAGAGACTGAGGAGAGTGAAGACCAACAAGAGAAAGGGTTGGGCTTTGTCCATTGGAAGATGACCTTTGACAGCATGGCTGGAGGTTGGGGTGGACGGCCAGGAGCCAGATCAGGAAGAGCAGAGGGACAGTGAGTGGGAGGTGAGGGAAAATATGAGGTCATGAGCCCCCGTGCAGCTGCAGATTCTCAGCCCGAATAGGCTGCCATTTATAGACAGGGTCAAGGTACCCATGCCCCAGAGTTGGGGGGGTGGGCATCTCTTTTGCTCTACTCAGGTGCCTCTCGTGTTTCTTCTTTTCCTTAGTCCTGAGCTCATAATTTGGTGAGAAAGTTATCGTCCCTTTTATCCTGCCCCCCTCCTCCTCCAACCCTATGCGTATCTATATATGCACAAAATGGCCCCTGTCACTGGCAGACTGTTTTACCCCATATTTGATCAGCCCCCAGTTCTGACCCTGGGACAGCGCCTCCCCTGGGACATTCCTCCCTGTGTGTCCCAACCAGTAGTTCTCAGAGGAGGCAAAGTGGGACCAGTGATACCCTGGGAAGATCTCCCCGGTGGAACAGACATTGGCTCCCGTGGCATTTTTACTTAGGATTAAGCCACAGCTCGATCTCCGTAAGGGCCAGGCCTGGGAGGTGGGGTGCTGCCAAGGGCATGGGCTTTGGAATAGACAGACCTGGATTTAAGTCCTGCTTGGGTCTGCCCTCACTAGCGGTCTAGCCTCATCTCCAGAGTGGGGATACTAATGCTTGTCTTACAGGGCTGTTGTAAGGAATACATGAAATAATGTATGTAGATGATGCCCAGCACATGGCTGGGCATATATTAGGCATTTCATAAATGCTGATTATCTTCCCTGTCCAGAATGAGGCTTGGAAGGAACTTCTGAGAGCTCCTTGGATGGAGTGGCCTCGATCTTTTGGCAAGCTCGTTAAAAATCTTAAAACCAAAAAAGAAAAAGAAATCTTAAAACCAAAAAAGAAAAAGAAAATCTTAAAATCATGCCTCAACTAGAACGGGGATTATGCTCTGAGTAACACTTTGAGGTAAAAGAAGCAAATTATATCTGTGCAAACTGGTATCAGTGACTTATTTTAAAATACCCAGCCCATCCAGAATATCTCCACAGGCAGAGATAGTAAAGCTACGGTCACGCTCTACTATAGGAGGGCAATCAGTCAGTAATATCCAGGGTGATGATCCTGAGCCCCTGGAGCCCAGTGAAGCTCAATTCCCTGGGAAGACAGTGCAGGGGAAACATTTATGCAATTCACAAAACGGTCTAACAGCAAAGGTTGAAACAAATGTTTTCCCCTCGATTACATACAAATTGCCCAGACACTTTGATTAACTAGACTCATTCCTTCGCTGCCATTTCCCCAGTCCTCTGACTTAATAATATTTCATACTTTTTATAGTAGTTTAATCCTGAAGAACGCAGAGGTGCTGCCATTTCATGGAATGGGCCCATGGAATGGGCCCGATTTGTTAGCCTAGGGGAAGAACTAGAGGGAATTGGGAGTGGGTGCCTTGGGATGATTTAACTCGGGCATTTGATAGTTGAACTTGTGCCCAGTCTCTCTGCCGCAAGCGTCTCTGACTGGTAATTGTGTCAACAGGTGAAAAGCCCTTCAGCTGTCGGTGGCCCAGTTGTCAGAAAAAGTTTGCCCGCTCAGACGAATTAGTCCGCCATCACAACATGCACCAGAGAAACATGACCAAACTCCAGCTGGCGCTTTGAGGGGGTCCGACCGGGGGACACGTCTGTGTCCCAGGCAGGACAGTGTGTGAACTCCTTGCAAATCTGACTTTAAAATTCCTCCTCACTCACCTCTCTGAGAAGGAAATGGCAGGTGGTCTTCTTCATCCAGCTTCCAAGACAAGATGCCTGTACTACTGGATCCTACCAGGTTTGCCCGGAGGCGTTGGGCTTGCTTGGCTTGCTTTTAGTTGACTCAGAGGCCCTGGAGAAGTGGCTGACAATGTCCAGTTAGTTAAAATCCCATCTCTGCCATTTGGTCTGGATTTTCCACTGTAAGAAAAGCCATTGTTGATAATGTCCCCCCGGCCCCCTCTTCTTCTCCTTTTACACTCCTTTTCACTAGGAATGGAGTCATTGTACCATTTTCCATCATAGAATATTTATAGGCCAGGGCATGTGTATGTGTCTGCTAATGTAAACTTTGCCATGGTTTCCATTTACTAACAGCCAGAAATAAATCAGAGAGCAAGGCACTGGGGCTGAGTCCCATCCGACATTCCGGAGGTTAGGCAGGCCGCGAACCTGGAAGGCAGGATGTAATGCTACCAGGCACCTTAAAAAACGTGTGTGTTTCAAGCAGCTGAAGAAAGAATCAGAACTAACCAGTACCTCTGTAGAAAAATCTAAAAGAACCTTCCCGTTCAACTAATTATGTTAACATTAGCACAATGCTGTTGAGAAACTGTGCTTGGAGATCTGAGATTTTGGTTTTGTTTATTTTCGACTTTTTTGAGTTGTAATCACATGCATCTTCAGAGATGTACATATCTCCTCACACGAAGGAAGTCGGATTCATTTTTATCATCTGGGGTGTCCTTAGAGTGTACAGACCACAATGGGTATGTGGCTTCAAGTTGTAAAAATTAAAGTGATTCTAGAAGAAAATTGGGCTGGTCCAGAATCTCCACTGATAAGACTGTTGTTAAGTAACTTTGAGTCTACCAGTGTATGTGACAGAATGAGACTCACTAGTGTGAGGAAATCCATTGTTTAAAGGTGGTTGAGTGTGTGTGTGTATGTGTGCGTGCACGTGTGTGCTTAAAGGAGGGTGTTTATTATTTACTGTTGCTTGAAATTACTGTGTAAATATATATATCTGATAATGATTTGCTCTTTGACAGCTAAACTTAGGAAATGTATAAATGTTAGATGCATCACTGTTTTGGTGTTGATCTTACAACGTATCAATGATAACACTAAAATGTAACCTGCATTTTTCACTTCACTCTCAATTAAAGTCTATTCAAAAGGAAAGTGGCAAGATTGTATCAGCTGCATTGTGTTCACACCTTAAGAACAGTTGAGACTGTCTTAAACAGGTAAGAAGATGCTACCGGACATCGATGATCACTAGTGTAGTCTATCCATGTCCTGACTACTCTCTGTTTCTTTCTGTCAAACCTCAGAAGGCAATTATCCTTCCTGGAAACAGCCAGCCTCGTAAAGTGATAGTGCTCATGCTGTGGTCTGATGGGTCCGTGGATGGCTTGGTGGGAAGCGCGTTCGAGGGTTTATTTTAATCAGGCTATCCTTGTATCACTTGTTATTCCAGGTCAGCAAATGAGAATAGGGATGCTAATGATGACTGGTCTCTTCTGGAAAGTTCCCTGGGACATACTGCAGTCAGGAGGCCATAGGCTGAACACCTAGCACAACTGAGTTGGCAACTGTAGTTGCTATAAATCAGCTCAGCAGGTTGAAAAGGGCTTAGACTTTCCAGGGCAGCAGAGTCTAAAAGCAAAGGTCTACATTATGTATAAACTATGAACTCTCTTTCTGGTTCTGGTGTACAGTGGTCTCTCAGCTGTAAATAAGGAGATTAATTTGGTGCCGCCCCTCTCAGCTCCAGTAGCTTGGAGTGCGCATGGGTCCAGGTTTCCTTTCTTCATTTACAATGTATCCAAGAGCAGACAGCAGCTCAGCCACAGAGACCCTCTTCAGCGGCTCAGAGTTTGGGCCGCCTAAAAGTCAGGTCCTGGGGCCCCTCTTCGTTTGCATCTGGCTCTTGCATCACTGTTAATTATAGCTAGTATGGTGACTCATTTGTATCAGCCAGTTTTATCTTTTCCTGCCAGAAAACAGCATTTCTCTGGAGAAGCTCAGGACAAGCATGGCCAACGTCAGCAAGTCAGAGCGAGCCAGGTTTCACAACAAAAGCAAAGCCACATTGTCTCAACTGCAGGAGGAAGACCAGAGATTCTCACACAACCTTAGCGGTTTAGCGGGCAGCAGTTAAGGTCATGGGCTTTGGTAAACCGACCAACCTGGATTCAAATCCTAAATCACTAGTTTCTTCTGTAAGGTAGGAGCAAAAGATTCCCTGGCTAGATAGGATTATTGTGAAGATTAAATTTGAGAAAGAAAGAAAGAGAGAGAGAGGGAAGGGAAGGGAAGGGAAGGGAAGGGAAGGGAAAGAAAAGAGAAAAGAACAAAGAAAAGAGAGATCTAGGACGTAGCAAAGGCTTAATAAGCATTACCTAGGAAACCAATTACCCAAGAAGTCACCTGCTAATTTCCTTTAGCTCCGCCCCCCGGACATCCCCTAGCAGTGTCCAGCCATCTTCATCAGTCAGCTCTGCAAAATGACAAATCCATTTTCATATACCCCCAACCAGAGGTGAGGTTTGCAGCAATAGGGCTCTTGCCAGCATCCGTACAGAGATGACATCTGCTTGCTCTGTGTCTTTTGTGAAGCTCTGGGTGGCAGTGAGTGTGTGCTTCTGAGACCCACGGAACTGAGCATCAGTCGATTGTCAGGGTGAAAGTTGGTCAGTGGGAGTTCTCTGCCGCTCCAGCAAGGGGCTCTGTTTGGTGCACGTGTCAAAATGTGCATTTTTCCCTCTTGCTTTACTATGGCGTCTAGTTCAGTATATGGTTCAATGTCTTTGAAAGCCCCCTTCTCCTTTGCTGGATCTTCGCAGACTGTTCCAGTCATCCGTAGCCCCCTCATGTGTGACCTTGTGTAACATTCTAAGTACATAACATTAAAGAGTAACTTCGGTGGGTGTAGCGCTTTGCCATCTAGGACAATCTGTCAGGTCGACAGGGCAAGTATTATTGCCACTTTACAAAGGAGGAAGTTGAGGCAGGACTTGGTCTTGGTGCTCTGTATCCACTGTACCATGCTTGATGGTGTAGACTCGCACTCTGCTCCATTGTTTCAGATCAGAATATCTTCCCAGCCAGACTGTGAGCTGCTAGAGAGGAGCAGGTCTCTCCCTTTCCTGAGTTACTTATAGAAAGGCCTTCTCAACCTTCAGTGACCATATGCATCACCCGAGGAATCGCGAAGGGGCATGCTCAGATTTGGAAGTTCTGGGGCAGGGTCTGAGAGTCTGCATTTCTCACAAGCTGGGCCGTGAACCACCCTTTCCATAGCAAGGACCTGGAGAGTGGGCTCAATAAATACTTGCTGAAAGGTGACCGATGAGATCTTGCTCTAGACAGGCCACACTGAGCCTGTCTAGCCGAGAGAGAGCAGCCAGGGAAGATGGCCCGTGGCTGTGCTGCGGTGGCCCACGGAGCTGTGGGTGGGGACATGCATGCTGCACGTGTTAGCCCCAGTGAATCCATCCATGAGGAGGTTTGTTTTCCAACCCAGTCTCCCCATCCTCTGCTGGTGACTCGCCCCAAGCAGGGAGGCCTCCCTGGGTGAGACGAAGTGTGCTGCGTATCCAGCCCTTGTACCTTCCTCGGTCCACGTCGCCACAGCAGGCCTCGACCTCCCGGACACCCACAACCTGGATTCTGTGGTTTTGGAGAGAACTTACTCCCTGTGAGCCAGCAGCCATGTCCTGCTCCTACCAGGAACCACTTGCTTAGCGCCTTGGGTACCAACACGCAAGGGCAGTGGCTTCTAGAGCCCTGTCCTCCTTGCCCGGTGTTTGCTCTTCCGGTCTTGGATGAACAGGTGTGTCAGAGAGAGGTGTGTGTGTGTGAGAAGAACAGTGGTTCTTGACTGGGGGCATTTTTCTTCAGAGCCTCACAGCTGGCTCTGAATTTCTCACAGGTAAATGCCTAAGACAGTAAGGGAAGGCAAGCTTCCACAGGAAGGAAGGCAAATCCCTAAGAAAATATGAAGGTGTTGGCCCTTTTCATTTAGGTCTTTGCTTCTAATGACGGTGTTAGGTATCAAGTGACTGAAATCTGTGCAACGCGTAATAAGTAAATTTAAATGATCATGATGATGAAGATCGCACTTGGTCTGGTTTCTTGCACTGAGAAAGTAGCTGCTTTAGGGGAGGGTGCCGGGCTTTTCTCCGTTTTTCATGCAAAATCCTGATTCCGTTAGTTCTTGAACTGGCCTAGAGAAGGAATGAGAGAGCCAGACAGCAGAGGAAGGGGCTGGTGGGTTTCCAGCCCAGCCAGCAGACAGCCATGTGTACTCAAGTCCTGAATGAGGTTGGTTTTCAGAGACAGATGAGAACAAACTCCTCAAGACCCAGGACTCTGGAGAGTCCGTGCCTTTAGGCCCAGACTGAAAACCAGCCGGGTCTGAGTGGAAGCCTCAGACAGAGAGATTGCAGATGTAAGCAGCAAAGGCAGACCAAATCAGCACATGTGAGTTGAAGAGATAACAAGATATTTTTATGGAGCAGGGGAGGATTGAAGGCCGGTCCGGGGGAGATGGGGCTGAGATAAATGCACAGGGTGGGTTGGTTGAAATAAGCAGCCTTTCCCCTCACAGCATCCCAGGAGCATTGGGGATGTTGACACCGGGTAAGAAGGATTGCCTGACACGGCAAGGATTCTGAGGGCCACTGAGGAGGCAGCTGGACTCTGGGAGAAAGAGGAAGGAGGGAAGGAAAGAGGGAGACAGACAACTCTGGGAAGAAAGATGAGTCGGATGAGGGATGAAGTGTGGATGTCAGGGAGGTCTGACAGGAAGAGGGGGCTTCTGTCTGACAGGGCCTGACCCCCACATGAACCGACGCCAGCACTGTGAACACACACCCAGGGCTCTCCCATGTCGGAGATGCTCAAGTGCGAACACGCAAGTGATCAGAAGGGGGGCCGTTTATTGGACCTTTGCGTGTGGACCGGTGCCAGGCGTCCTATTGAGAATATTCCCATTTTACAGATGAAGAAACAAGTTCCAAGAAGTACGCCCCACAGGGTCATCCGGCTTGTATATGGCAGAGTTGAGATTCTCACCCGACTCTGACTCTTCACCCTTTCCTTGTACCCTGTTTATCCTCCCGTCCCCGGGGCCTGTTGGCCCCACAAACCAGAGGAACAACCACAATGCAACGCCTTGCCCGCTTGTTTGTTCGGATCCTGGGCATGTTTGTCAAGTGCGGGGAGAAAGGATAGGCATGATTGGCAAAGTGTTCTCTCCCCACATATCCAGTTGTAGAGCTCTTTTACAAAATATGTTTTCATTCAGTATTTTATATTAAATACCGGAACTTAAGAAATGACATAGCATAATGTTAGCCGGACAGTGATAAAAGGGGAAAATTGAGAAACACATTTAAAAGTTCAAGGTCAATGAGTACTTTTAAAAAGCAGCATCCTGCTTTCCCAAGGAGCTGAACGTCAGAGGGAAGGGGCTGAGGAGGAAGCTGTTCATTTCTAGTGATGGTGGGGGAGGGCGAATCCTGTGGCTATGTCCCATAGATAAGACTGTCCCCGCGTCTCAGCAGGCAGCCTCCGTTTTTCTAAGATGTCATTGAGTCCTTAACTATCCAAATAAAGAGGGCCAGGGAGACTGTCACAGATGCCTCTCATCCCAATTTTTCTGAGGTCTAAAAATATAATGACCACAGCTTTCCTTCCAGCCCCAGCCCTGGCAGACCTCTCCCGTGGCAGGGGAGGAAGGGCGCGGCGATGCTTGGTCAGGGCTTGTGCGGAGATCTTACCGGGGAAGATAATCAAGCAGGGCCCTTTGAATTCACTGGGTGGATAACACAAAGAGAATTCTGTGGAAGGTTCCTAATACTGCCATCTAGAGACACTTTTAGACAGCGACCCTGAGGCCCCAGGAGAAGCAGCTGAAGAGATGTGAATTTCGAGAGGCTCCCCCATTCCCTAACTGTTCTAGTAACTTCCAACACTAGTGGCCAGACACAGTGGTTCTGTTTGCTGATCCGGCCATGCACCTCTGATGAGAGCAGCCCAGAAAGGCCCAGAGCAAAGGAGGAGTGAGGGTTGTTGAAGCCGGCCGTGGGGTGAACATGTCCTCCAGGACGCAGGAACATTCCAGCAACGTGACAGAGCCACTGAGAGCACAGGCTCTGCCATCACACTTGGGAGACATCCAACACCTTCCGAACCTCAGAGCTTCCGCTCATAACAAAACTGTGCGCCTCCAGGGCTTGTCCAGAAGACGGAAGGGGGCCCTGCAGGTGCTTAGCCCACATGCCCTCAGTCAAAGGCAGCCAGGTCTCTGGCTGTGCATCAAACAGGCTCTGGGCCACCCCCACCAGCAAGTTATGGTCGGCCCCCCCCCCCCCCCCCCCCGCCGCCCACTGCACAGAAGAGAGGTGGGCTGCCCTGGGCGAAGCCGGCTAAAAGCCCTCTTGTTGCACAATTGTCTCCATTTTCCTTGCGTGATCCGCCCAGGTCAGGAGGTTGAAGGGACTGGCGATGCAAGGTCACTTCCCCACCTGTCGGCCACCTCAGAGAGGATGGTGTGGTCAGGTGGGACTGGCCGGGACCCACCCTCATCAGGTGTCCTGGGGCATCCTTTGTGTAAGGTCCTTTCTGAACACATCAAAGTTCCTCCTGCTGGGTCACCTTCCCAAATGAGAGGAAAAAAGCCTTGACACAGGGACTATTTTTTTCCACCAGTGTGTATGGGCAAGTGGGACAGTACCAAGGAATTGGCAACTCTGTGGGTCTCAGTTTGCAGACCAGTTGGGGGCCTTGGAGACACCTTGCTTTCTAAGTCGCTGGCTGCATTGCTTGGTTAGGTGCCCCAGATGAGCAGAACAGTGGCTCAAATAACCAAAAGCAGCAGTGATTAAAAACTTCTGGTACTGGGTTCCGAAATGAATTTATGGCGTGTGTGTGTTTAATCTGTAATGGTAGATTCATCTTCCAAATTATGCTCATTTCCATGATGCTACTAAACCTGGATGAGATTGGGGGCGCCTGGGTGGCTCAGTCAGTTAAGTGTCTGACTCTTGGTTTCAGCTCAGTTCCTGATCTCGCAGTCCTAGGATCAAGCCCCACATCAGGCTCTGTGCTCAGTGGGGTGTCTGCTTGAGATTCTTTCTCTCCCTCTCCTGCCCCTCCCCTGCTTGTGTGTGCGCACGCTCTCTCTCTCAAATAAATAAAATCCTTAAAAAAAAAACGTGGATGAAACTGAAAAATTTACTCATTTATCTGACCATCTACTGCCAAATCACCAGAAACTTCATTTCATTTTGCCCACTTTCCTCCACACTTGTCCTTTTAGGATTATAGGCTCTATGAATAGATGAAACACGGTTTCGTTCCCCGGATCTGCCACTTACCAGCCCCGTGACTCTGGACAGGTTGACTTAACCCTCACTTTGCTCATCTGTAAGGTGGGACTATAGCATTGACCTCACGGGACAGTTGTGTGGGTTAAATGGGGCCAAGTGCCCGGCGTGGTGCTTGGCACATAGTAGGAAGTTAATATACAGCCGCGCTTGCTCTTGTTTTGTCTTTGATCCGGTGGGTACCCACTGGGCGTCTGTCTGGCTTGGCATGCCCGGGGAGACCTCTCGGCTTTTCCTGGCACCATCCCCCAGCTGCAAGTTAACAAGGGGGCCAGGATAACGGCAAGTCGGGCCGGTGTCGGCAGGGCACTCAGTCCCGGTGAGTCCCAGCCCTTTTCCTGCGGCAGGCATTCCTTGCCGGCTCCGGGAGACGGAATGCAAACACCAGGCGAGTTCGGTACCATGCCCCAGGCTGCCAGGATGCACTCCTGGAAGCAGATATGTGCGGGCTCCCCCCGTCAGAAGAGCTCATTAGGACAGTCTGTGATATGGTGCTGAAACCGGAGGCTCGTTCAGGCGGGCCAGGGATGGGGATGTCTCGTCCCTGCTGAACCTCTGTAGCTGATAAAGGCGGCCTCTGCTAGCAGATTTCATTTTTCACTGGGCCATCTGCATCCAGTCAAGGGTAGCTTGTCTTTCCAAAAAACCTCCTCATCAGCGTCAACCCTGCACAACCTCCCTCCTGGGTTAGCCCCCACTCCTGGTGCCCCGGGGGCTTGGGGACGGTGTGGTGTCAACAATCCAGCATCGTCAGAATGTACACGGAAGCACTGATGTGGACGGGCTCTTTATAGGTCGGATGCCCTGTTGCTTTTTATCAGCCCGAGTTCTTGCCGAGTTAGCTCTGTGTTAGCTGGTCTATAAATCTTCTCTCTCCCTTGCTTTTCCCCTTTTCATTCCTTCCTTCCACCTCCCACTGGCAGGTTGGAAGTTCCCAGTTTGAGATCGTCGGTCTCTGATGCTGGGGTTCTCATGGCAGTCCCAAGGGGACACCCTGCACGACACCCTCCCTGCCTGCAGTGGATCCCTATAGAAGCCTTACAGGTTTGGGGGGGAGGGAACTTAAGAGAAGGATCAACTTCCAGCCTTAAAGTCCCCCACCTTTTCTTTTGATCACCAAAATGTTTAAGGCCAACTGTAGCAGTCTGGGTCTTCCAGGAGCATCCCTTCAGAGGTGGGATTGGCCAGAGGAGCTCTGTCCCCTGCAGTGATCAGTTCCTGCCCACAGCCAGAGAATGGATGCACTCTACTAGCCACTGATGCCCAACTAACTACCGTTAGAACTGCTTTCATGGCCCTTCTGGAGAAACAGACGTTCTATGTAGGCTGAGGAGTCATGTCACTCACTGTCGAATTTGAAACCAGGGGGGCAGTTAATAACTTTTTTCATTTAGCAAACACATATCATGAGCCTTCTATGAGTCTGACCCCTAGATCAGAGATGAAGCAAACATGGCCTTCCCCCCAAAAGCCTCACGGTCTTAAGCAGGAACTTAAACAGATGGTACAAGCATGAGCTTTGCTTAAAGAGCCTTGGGAAGGTTTAACAGTGAGAAGGGTTTTCAGCCTGGTCTTGAAGGATGCATAGGAGTTCCTGAGAAAGAAGAGCAGGGAAGAACATTCCAGGCAGAATTAAAAAGACAGGGAATATCTTAGTACACCTAAAGCCATAGTGGGGAAGGAGGACCCTAGGCCGTTGTCCAAAAAGATTGCTTTCTTAAGATGGCACATCCTCGGATCTGGTTACCCAGGGCTGTATAAAGCTGTCTTCCACTGGCTTGTGAGCCAGTTATTAAATATTTAGAATTTTGTTGGGGCGCCTGGGTGGCTCCGTTGGGTAAGCGTCCGACTCTTGATCTCAGCTCAGGTCTTGATCTCAGGAGCATGAGTTCGAGCCCCAAGTTGGGCTCCATGCTGGGTGTGGAGCCCACTAAAAAAAGAAAAAAGAAAAAGATTAACATTTTACAAGACAGTTGTTAAAACATTAGTCGCTTGGATTGGGAGTATTTATACCATAGAAACTGGCAAGTGCTACAAAGCAGGACTGTTTTGCTCGTTTGTTTTCTGGAGAGCCAGCTTACCAGCATAAAGTGTGTTTGTACTCAGTCAGTTATTACCTTTTCCCAGGAGGGCCCTGCTTTGGTTCTTCGTAAGCATCTGGCCTTCAAAGATGGGGTCAAAAGACAAATAGAACAATACTCCGCTTCTTTCTGTTTTGAAGATGGCATGGTGTGTGCAAGCCTTGTGCCCGCCTCACACCGCGGTCCTCTGCTTCCTCCCACAAGCCTAGTCTAAGGCCTCACTGGGGCCCAACCTACAGTCAGCCCCACTGGGATAGTCCCAGGCCTGTTTCCTCCCTCCTGGATACGGCAGCCCTTGTCCAGAAGGAGCTCCTGCAGGGGTGCTGAGCCTCGGATGCAGGAGATCTCAGCTCAGCCAATGTCAAGGAAGGACCGACTTCTTAAAGAAACATTTTTTTTTTCTTCCTTTGCACCAAATGGACCAGTTATTTCATGGTCGGTTGACAGAGCTTTGGCCTTGATAAATCTATGTATGGTTGCTCAGGCCCTGAAATCTCTGGCCACCAACCATCGTCCCACTGTAGGGCGACAGAGGAGTGAAACAAAACACGTTCCGAGCACGGCTTTGCTGCTGGCTGGTGGTGTATACAAGTGTATACGAGTTACTTAACCTCTCTGAACCTCATTTTCTTCATCTGCGTAATGGGAACAACAAGCTCACCTCATATGGTTGCTGTCAGGATTTAACTAGACCATGTGCATAAAGGACCCAGCTGTGCTATTTAGTCTCTTTCCCTCCACTTCAGCTCTTACCACCCCCCTGACTACTTCCCCCCACTGCCTTATCGTCCGTTAGCTAATGGAGTCTTGATGCTGACTTTTTTTTAAATCAATGATGGATCTACCTTCACATTTCTTCTGCTGGACCCTATTTGGAGCATATTCATTAGGTTGGGAAAAAAGTCAGTGACCCATCTGGGGAGAGGACTCGTGGCTATGGCTTTATTACTTCCACGCTCGAATCCCTCTGAACCTGTAAAATGTGGATAATAATTGTGTTCACCTCATACGTTTATTTATTTATTTTTAAAGATTTTATTTATTAGAGAGAGAGAGAGGGAGAAACAGACTCTCCGCTGAGCAGAGAGACCGATGCGGGGCTCCATCCCAGGACCCCGGGATCATGACCTGAGCCAAAGGCAGATGCTTAACCGACTGAGCCACCCAGGCGCCCATATCTCATAGGTTTATAGCGAGAATCAAATGAGATAATAATGCATTTAAGGCATTTAGCGATTTGCCAGGTGCACTGTGAGCAGTCAGTGATGGGAGCTGCTGGGGTTTCACTTGCTACAACTAAATAGAGTTGAAAGGAGTCTGAGGGTCAAAGGACCATAGGGTTGGAAGGAAGCTTAGAATTCAGTCCTCTTATTTACAACAACTCAAAGGGCCACAGAATGAGTGGCAAAGCCAGGACTCAAATCTAGGGATCCTAACTCACAGGTCAGAGTTTACCATGTCTCATCAGCAGGAAATGGTTAATCCTCCCACTGGACTTTTTTTCCCTACTGAAGTTGGAAGACCAAAACAACCCTCAAGGAGGATCATTAATATTGGGGTTTGTTATTTTGAGGCTAATTAGGACTCACATCGTTGTGATCCCCAAGGGAGAAACTGTAAGAGGAGCCCGGGGCCTCGTTTCCAAGAATGTGGAAGCTGTTACATGTTGCTTCTGAGCGCCCCAGTGGGGACCAGCGCCCCTGAGAGCTGATGGGACATACATCATCCTGAAATCTGGCTGCTCTGAGCCAAATACGAATACAGGCAAGACCCCAAACTGGGATTTTAGTTCTCTCTTTAGGAAAATGAGGTATTTTAGCAGATAAGACAAAACTGGGGAAATTGGCAAAAATCAAATATCAGCCTCATAATAAGTGTATTTGGAACAGAATATTGACCATATGTAATATGCGTGAAAGTGATTTTTAAATAGATTTTTTTCTTTTTTCTTTTCCTTCATGTTTATGTTGGCCATTAGTTTGAGATGACCATTGACATTCTTCACTGTTGAAAACCTTCCTCTAGGAGCCAGCCTCTTTTTTTTTTTTTTTTTTTTTTTTGCATTTTTGGCCCTTGTTTTAATCTGAATACCCAGGACGTAAAAGCATGGGAAAGGACGGCTGAGGGGGAGGGAAGCCCCTCTCTCTGTCCCATGTGATGTCTTTACACCGACCCCTAGTTAGTTCAGCAGAGTGGTGAAAATCAAAGGCTTTGGAACCAACAGGCCTGGGTTTGGGTCTAGCTTTGCTGCATTCCTCCTATGATCCAAGGAAATCATTTCGTCCCTGCTCATCACATTCTCTTTATCTCTCAAAAGGAAATAATAGTGGTACTTGCCTGTATCTGTCTGGGTCCAAACAGGAGGCAGAAACCACACAGTGCTTTAAGCAGAGGTGGTTTAATCTAAAGAAGTATTAAGCTTGGAGAAGTCAATAACTAGAAAAATGTGAAGAGCATTCTAAAGGGTATACCAGAGCTGAGGGAAGGTACCCAAGGGAAGGACAATCTTGGGGTGGGGAGGCCTTCCCTGAAGCTGGGGTTCAGACGTGGTTGGAGGTTGCAGCCCACCAGCTGGCAGAGACGTTTGCTGGGGTGTTTGGCCCAGAGCTGGTATACAGTGGCCAGGCAGGAGGAAGCAGCCCAGGGACAGGTGAGCCCAGGTGGGTGGGCAAAGGGCAGTAGGGTGTTGGGAGTCTGCTTCCTGGCAGGTGACACTTGGCCTAGGATTTGTGGCGTTGATGTTGGGAGGGCCATGAGAAACGATCCTGCAGGGCACAGACAAGCCAAAGCTGGAGGGCAGGTACACGGGGAGCGGGGGAGCCCGAGCGGAGTCCTGGAGAGTTTGCAGCGGGAAAGACACAGCGAAGTGGTCAGTGGGCTCTGGGCAGGGCTGTGAGGTTGCTGAGGGCCTGGGTACCTTGGGCGGAGCAGGGCACCCCTGGATGGCCCCCCACACAGGGAGGGGGGTAATGCGTGGAGCAGCAGGAACAAGCAGAAGTCGAAGAGCACACCACAACCAGGAAGAAACACTTCCTGCTATCACGTTCCTCCATTGCCCTCTACTGATGGAGCTTCACATAGTGGTCGATGTGAAGAAGAAATGCTCGGAGTCTGGTCAGTCGTTGCAAAGCATGTCCTGAAGGGTGAGTTTGGAGCTGAGCGGCAATACATTGATTCACCGGCACACGTGTTCAAAGAGTTTTTCGAGGGACTAAATGAAAGAAGCTGTGGAGGGTCCTTATCACAATGCCTGGTATCTTTTAGTAAATGGAATCTGTTCTCTTGAATCCTGCTGGAGGGTATCAGTCCACATTTCCCAAAATGTGTACCAAGGTCTTTAATTTATGTGGTAATAAACTCCCTTGTTTAATGAGAACCCAGCTCAGAAGAACCGCCTGAATATCCTATCTGAAAGCTGCAGCTGAAAGCAATCCCAGAGGTCAGCGGCTTTGAATGGTGAGAATTAGCAGGTAACACCTTTAGAGCTGCTGTCTGGGTACCTGCAGCCTGGGCACCGTGGAGTAGGACTGCACCTGCCCCCATCCACCAAGATTTACGGGAATGCTGGGGTGTTCCCCAGCAGAGCCGCCTGTTTGTGTCCATTGGATCCTCTCCCGTCCTCTGACATGGTTTCCTGATGGTTCTTTCCCACATTTCCCCGCATGCAAGCAACTTGATTGGGTCCCCAAACCTTGTGAATGGCTACATTAAAAGAGACTTTAGAGGCTACCTGTCCTGACTTCATTTTCCAGATGAGGCACAGAAAGGTGAAGTAGATTTTCCCAGGTCATTCAGCTCCAGGCAGGACAGTAACTGGAATCTAGGTCTTCTGAGTGTATCACACTGTCTGCAAAGGGCATGCATTGAATGAGGCTTATGTTTTATAACCTGAAATTGCGTTTTCAAAGATGTGTCAATATAGGGGTGTGTATTGGCTTGGATAGTGTCCCCCAAAAGTCATGTCCTCCTTGGAACCTCAGAATGTGATTTTATCTGGAAATAGCTTCATGGTGGATGTAAAATTTGTTAAGATGAGGTTATACTGGAGTAGGGTGGATCCTTAATCCAATAGGATTTGTGTCCTTATAAGAAGAGGAAAAGGAAAAAAAAAAGAAGAGAAGAAAAGATGGAGAGACTGAGACAGAGACACAAGGGAGAATGTCACATGAAGACAGAACAGAGATTGGAGTGATGACAAACCAAAGGACATCAAGCATTGCTGGCATCCACGAGAAGCTAGGAGAGAGGCATGAACAGATTCTCCCTCTGAGCCCTCAAGAAGGACCCAGTCCTTCCAGCACCTTCATTTCAGACTTCTGGCCTCCTGAACTGTGAGATAAATTTCTGTTGTTTTAAGCCACTCAGTTGTGGGAAACTTAATACCGTGTTCAAAGATGAATGTCCAGTGGTTCTGTGTGTCAGGAGATACCGAGCCTGATGGATGCCCTCGGTTGCTCCTCACATTTCACAGAAAATTTTACTTCAAGTCGTCAGTCTTGCCATCAGAATTCACCAGACATCTGTCCTCTATCCATCCCTTTGCTCTGTGATGAGGGAGACGCTGAAGCAGAGAGAGATGGAGTAATTTGCCAGGTCGTAAGGCTGGTGAGCAGTCAGCTGATATTTGGAGGTTTTCTGTTTGCATCCAAGTCACTGCTCTTTCTACGGCACCATAAATAATCCTTTTATTACACAAATAAAATATCCAAAATATCAGGGGTGGACCTGTTAACTGAGGCTATTGTATGAATTGAATTTGGTTTTGATCCTTAAATCTGAGAAGGACACAACTCCACCTTGACCCTGCTCCCCCTACCACCAAATAATTTCAACTAATTTTACATGGGAAAAGATGCAAGAGTTGTATATCAAATTGTGGCAGTTAGAATAAACACCACATATTAAAAGAATTGTCCATTATGGTAATATGAAAATTATGAAAATACTAGGAATGAAAGATGTAATTTGTAGAAACTATTAACAGTTTCCTATTTAACAGGAAAAATAATTATCTTCATAAATCCAACTGCCTTAATAAAGAGTCTATCATTTTCCTTGGTCATACTTAAAAATTTGGCAGGAAGAATTTCTTCACACATACACACACACACACACACTCACTCACATACTTACACTTGCAAATTAATCTCAAACAATTGAGATGCTATTTCACATTTGCTAGAATGGCAACAATGAAAAAGACTAACAACGCCAAATACTGACAGAGATGTGGAACATCTGGAATTCTCATACACTGCTAGTAAGAGTTTAAAATGGTAAAGTCATTTTGGAAAACTTTTTGGCGGTTCCTTATAAAGTCAAATATACACCTATCCTATGACCCAACAATTCCACCCCTTGGTATCTACTCAAAAGAAATGAAAACATAGGGGCACCTGAGTGGCTCAGTCGTTAAGCGTCTGCCTTCAGCTCAGGTCATGGTCCCGGGGTCCTGGGATCGAGCCCCACATCGGGCTCTGTGCTCAGTGGGAAGCCTGCTCTTCCCTCTGCCTGCCGCTCCCCCTGCTTGTGTTCCCTCTCTCGCTGTCTCTCTCTCTGTCAAATAAATAATAAAAATTTTTAAAAATCTTTAAAAAAAAAGAAATGAAAACATATGTCATCAATAAGAATTATACCAGAATGTTTATATCACCTATAATCACAATAAGTAAAAATTAGAAACAACTCAAATGTCCATTGGCAGGAAAACGAATAAATAAATTGTGGCAAATTCATATAATGGAGTACTAGTCAGCAATAAAAAGGAATGAATGACTAATCAATGCAACGATCTGGATGAATCTCAAAAGCAGTTTGAATGAAAGAAACCAGACACAAAAGAGAACATACTGAATGATTCCTTTTATATGAAGTTCAAGAAAAGGCAAAATAACTCGATGGTGATAGAAACCAGAACAGTGGTTGTCTATGGAGAGAGGAGATTAGCTGGAAGAGGGCATAAGGGAATTTTCAAGAGTGATGGAAGTGTTCTGTATCTTGACCGGGGTTTTGATTACTTAGTTGTATACATTTATCAAAAATCATCAAATTTTTCTCTTAAAAATCTATACATCTCATTGATTTTACCCTAGTTAAAAAAGTACTCGAGTCTGCCTTATCATCCTTCAGGATGAGGAAGAGAAAAAGAATGTTTGCAGTAGAGTCAGTAAATAAAACAAAAACAGAAAAATGTTAAAAATTGTTGAGGTTGGGTGTTGAGTACAGGGTGATTTAGTATCCTTTTCTCTTTACCTTTGTGCATGTTGAACATTTCCATAATAAAAAGTTCTAAAATAATTAAATGCAAAACCCTAACCATCCTTACTGTAGAAGGACCCAAGCAATTCTTCTTGAAAATGGAAGCGGACAAAGATGTCTCTTGCTACAATCTCTGTTTAACAGGGATTGGATACCCTGGCAAGATCTAGTCACACAGCACCTTAAAATAAAATTGCAAAGCCGACCTGCCAACTCTAACAGACCAAATTCTCTTAAATATTACACTTAAAGTCTCAAACATATACTGATGTCTTAACACAAAAATGTTAACATTTTTGTTGTTGTTGTTTTTTTATTCTCTTGCCATCTCTATGCTTCTGTATAAAAAAATCCTCCAGGTTTCAGAATTAAGGAAGCCTTTACCCTCCGAAGAAATAATTTCATTATCCCACACGTTTTGGGGGTTAGCTTTGGTAGGGTTGATGGAGTCTGGATGCTGACTACAAAACTGTCCACCGGACAGAGGGGACTCGCTGAGCTTTATCTGTGGTCCTGTATCTCAGTCTCCCCCGGATGCAAGTCACAATTCCCAACAGTCCTCTTTACTCACAGAAGTCTGCACACCTCCCAGCCTGCTACTTCACTTGACTGGATTTTGCATTTCTTTGATTCTTGAGACATTTAAATGTCTCTGCTCTAGTTTTAAAGAACCTTTAAACTCGGTAGAGTCCTTCATTCTTTGAATATTTTTTCCAGTCTTGGAATCCAACAACACAGAAAATCCACGAAAACAACAACCAACTGGATTCTGGATATTTCTCATTGCATTGCCTGACCTCGTGCTCACAACTTCCAAAGTTATCCTAGTGACAATGAAGACAGGCCAGGAATTTGAAATGCTGTAACTATTTAGAGGTTAATGTTCCTTGAATTCCATTTTTCCCTTACGAAGTTGCTACGTTCATAATGATAATACTTAAAGGAAATAAATGGCCTCTGGTGCCTCATAAATCATAGTTTTTCCTTGTACCAAACGGTACTTTTGCCCAGAAAAATTAATTCCTCTCCCTGAGGGGCAAGTACTAATTAATTGCTCTCTCTGAAGGGCAAGTATGAATATTAAACCACCCGGAGAAATTGTCTCCTTACAAGTGTCTGTGTGCCCAGATGTGCAGACAGAGCTCTCTTTGATGGCAATACTAGGTTGAAATCAGAGCTAAGAGAAGAATCAACTCATTCCTGCAGTTGCTGATGCTGCTGAGAAAGGCCTGCCCCGTCCCTCCCCCCCACCCAGCTTCCCATTAAAAACCAACCAGCCTGGAGTTCATCTTAGTGATCAGCCCGAGTTTCCCTCCCGACTCCTCCAGGGAACATTGTGCGCTCAGGGTAGTTTTGTTTTCTCTGTATTTGGTTAATGTTAATTGATGCCCCAACTTCAGCGGGCAAACTGTCTACCTTTTCTCTCTTAATCAATGGGACTCAGAATGAGAGCGTGGACATGCATGCAGCTGCAGAATCACCCTTTTCCCTGCTCTCCCCTCATTTATTTGCCTTCCTTTTGTCCCCATCCCCTGCCCCCAATGGCTCTCAGGGCATGGTTTACTGAAGCACAGCCTAGAACTGAATATAAAGTTAATAATACTAATCCCTCACATTTACCAAGCACGTACTATGTGCCAGCCACTGGGCTAAATGCATTCCGTGGACATTTCATTTAATCTTCACACGAACCCAATGACATAGCTCTAGCCAACTCTTTCCCAGGCATCTCCACTTGGATCTCCCACAGGTACCCACAAGTCAGCATGTTCAAAATGGAACCCATAGTCTTCTTCCCCAAGCCTCCTCCTTCTCCCCTCAGTGGTTCCAGTCAGAAACCTGGGAGTCATCCTGGTCTCCTCCTTCTTCCTTAGGCCTTCACCCAACATCCAATCAATCACCAAGCCCGGACAGTCCTAAATCTAAATCTCTCTACACTATCTCCACTTGTCTCCAGGCCCCCACCCCCATCGTCTGTCTCTGGATTATTGTAACCACCTCCTAACTGTTCTCTCCACCACCAGTCCTGCCCATTCCCATCCATACCGGCACAGCAGCCATGAGGGACTTCTCTAAAATGCCAGTCATCTCGCCTCACTGCCCTTTGCCCTTGATAAAGCCTAGACATCCCAGCAGGTTACCAGGCCTTTGAACACCTGACCCCTACCTTGCAGCCTTGCT
Source organism: Halichoerus grypus (assembly GCF_964656455.1). Classification (NCBI taxonomy): domain Eukaryota; kingdom Metazoa; phylum Chordata; class Mammalia; order Carnivora; family Phocidae; genus Halichoerus; species Halichoerus grypus. The sequence continues at coordinate 26,892,497 of NC_135722.1, forward strand.
CAACAACTCACAGCTCCAAAGATCGACTTCATTTTCTATCATCTTTGAGCCTTTGCTCTAAACCTTGTCTGGATCCCTCCTTCTGTAGCCTCCTCTTCCCATTTCTCCCAAATCTCTCTTATTCATCCTCCAGGTCCCAACCTAAACAGAGAAGCATTTCCTGAACTCCCAATCTGCCATCCCTGGGACCTCTCCTACAGCCCCACATTTCTCCTAGAATCGCACCTACCACAGCAACTCCAGACTTTAAACCCCTACCGCAGGCAGAATAACGGCTTCCCAGAGATGTCCCAATCCCTAAGACCTGTGAATATATTACCTTACAAAGCAAAAGGGACTTTGCTGATGTGATTAAATCAAGGATTGTAAAATGAGGAGATTATCTTGGATTATTAAGGTGGACCCTAAATGTAATAAGGGCCCTTACAAGGAAAAGAGAAAAGAGAGTCAGAATCAGAGGAGATGTAATAAAGAAGCAGAGCTCAGAGTTATAAGGGCCATGATCCAGGGAATGTGGGAGCCTCTAGAAGCTGGAAAAAGCATGACAAACACAGATTTTCCCCTAGAGCTTCCACAGGAATGCAGCTCTGATGATATACCTTGATTTTAGCCTAGTGAGAACCACTTCGGACTGCTGATCTTCAGAATTATAATATGATACATTTTTGTTATTTTAAGCCACTAAGCTTGTGGGAATTTGTTATAGCAGCAATAGAAAACTAATACATACTCTATGTAGATTTTGTTCATCTCTATATCCCTAGTACCCAGAGCAATGACTGGCCCATAGTGTGCTCAATAATATGTCGGCTGGGGATACTGCTTTGGAAATATTATCCTCCTTATTTTTCTCCTAGCATTCTGCTCTCCCTCTCCCTGTTCTAGTAGCTAGTCCCTGGGTTTCTTTCCTCAGGGAATAGATAGGATAGGAGGAGATGGCCTGCTGGTACTTTCTTTGAGTTTTTATGTATTTTTGTATTGTATTTGCCACGGAGTGAAAGAAATCATGGAGGGAGTGACTCTGAAAAGAAATCAGCACAACTTAAAAAGAAAGAAGGATTTCTTCTGAAGACCAGTAAAACATTCCTTTAGGCAGGAGGAGGGGCTTTGGCAAGGAGATGGCAAGACTCCAGAGGGAGGTAGGTGGCTAAGTGATGTGCCTTGGGTAGACAGGGTGGTAGGGCGCCACAGATGGCCCAGCTGAATGTCTAATGCCCTCCAGGCCCAAAGGGGACAGGCAGACAGGGGAAGTGTCTCAGTGAGTATCTGTGTGCGAGGATTGCTGGAACAGCAAAAAGACAATATTCCAGGCTTTGGCAGAGAGTCTCCTGAAACTTGCACTAGCCGTTTTAACATTAGCCAAGATTAGACCCCAGTGACAGGGGACTTTGACATAGGAATTAAGTTCCATTCTAGGAAAATAAAGTTATCTTAGTTCTCATGCTCTTGGGTGTGGATTGCAATTCAAACCCCCATATGTATCCGTACCCCCAAAAGTCAACTCTGTTACTTTAGTAACTGTCCTACCACAACTCAAAACTCTTTCTTAGCTGTGGAAGAAAATATATTTTAATAACCCAGACCACAGCAAGTGTTTTAAGTCCATCTTGATTCTTGAAATGAAAATTTGGATCTCTGAGGCTTCTGTTTTTGTGTGTTCATTCATCCAATGCATGCAAACAGTAAGATCATATAGTATAGTGCTTCAGGGCAAGCACTTGGCTGGGTTTAAGCTCCTTGCTCGGTCACTTGCTAGTTATAACCCTTGGGCAACTCACTTAACCTCTTTGCAAGAAGCCTGTGAGTTAAGTTAACCCATAGCCTCTCATCAAGATTATTTGAATGAATATATATAAAATACTTCTGTTTGGGTGTGATGCCTAATTTACTTTGTGTTGAACTTTTTTTTTTAACCTGATATATGCATACAGATTGAACTAATGTTCCTTGCTGTAATTGGAGACAACAGAGATGATATCTTCATATAAAAGCACCCCTCTGGCAGCTCAGGTGTTCACGTAAGTGCTAGTCGTTATTAGCCAGTGCAAGCTCTGTTCTAGGTCCTGGAATGTCAGTGGATAAAACAAAAGTTCTGCTCCCATGGAGCTACCATTCATTTGGGGGAAACAGACAAAAACAATAACAAGAAAACCAAATGAATATTTATTAGGCCAGGTGAAGAACAATAAACCGGGATAAAGGCGACAGGAGCTCCATTTTAAATAGGGTCATTATATGGTTAGAGATCCAAAGGAAGCCAGAGAGGAGGGAAGAGCAAGCATTCCAGGTACAACAGTCAAGGGCAGGAGCCCAAGGTGGAGCATCACCATGTAGGACGGTAGGAGGCTGGTGTGTTGGGGCCAACGGGCAAGTAATAGGTGAGTTCAGAGAGGTTGCAAGATCTACCTTGTAGGGAATGGTAAAGACTTTTGTTTTTATTCTGGGGTGGGAAACCATTGGAGGGTTTTGAGCAGAAGAATAACTTGATCTGACTTAAAGATGAAAAGGATCATGACCCAGCAATTCCAATCCTAGGTATGTACCTCAAGTACTGAGAACAGGTATTCAAACAAAAACTTGTATGAGAATGTTCATAGCAGCACTGTTCACAATAGTCAAAAGGTGGAAACACCCAAATGTCCATCAACCGATGACTGGATAAATTAAATGTGGTATATCCACACAATGGAATATTATTCAGCCATAAAAAAGAATGAAGTACTGATATATGCTATAACATGAGTGAGACACAAAAACATGGTAAGTGAGAGAAGCCAGACGAAAATGGTCCCATATTGTATGAGTCCATTGTATAAGTGTCTATGGGCAAATCCACAGAGACAGAAAGCAGATTCATGGTTGCCAGGGGCGAGGGAAGGTAGAGAGTGGGCAGTGATGACTTAAGGGGTACCAGCTTCCTTTGGGATTATGAAAATGTTTTGGATCTAGATAGAGGTGGTGGTTACACAACCTTTGGAATGGACTAAAAGCCACTGGATTGTATACTTTAAAATATTTAATTTTATGCTATATGAATTTTACCTCAGTAAAGAAATAAATAAAAGGATCCTTCAGGCTGCTGTATGGGAATAGGCTGAAGTGGGTGAGGACAAAGACCGGCTGGATGGTTCTTGCAATAATCCAACAGAGGCATGATGGCAGCTTGGACAGGCTGGTAGAGGTCGAGGTGGTGAGAAGTGGAGAGATTCCGGATGTATAATTTAAAAGAGAAGTGCCTCCATGTCATCTCTGAGGCTCAGGCTCATAGGACCTCATGTGGTCTATATTTCCTACAGCCCTTGTGATTACTCTCAGCTCTGAGTAGGACCGGATTTAGGAAGCCTGGGTATTCTCCATCTTAAGGCAAATACTGAGCCTGAGGATGACCACAGGGAAAGGGATGCTGTGGGCCATAGAGACATTTTGCCTGGGACAGTGTGTTGTGAGTCACATGACCCCAGTGAAGGATTACACTCCACTTAAGAATGGATAGCATGTTAAACCTCTCTATAAACTGTTTTCTTCCTTCCCATCATAAACATTGCTTGAGAGAGAGCCAAATGCACTTACAGGTCTTAATTGTTCAGAACAGTGACTAAGCCCCACTTGGTCAAGATTTTCTTGACTTAGCAGCTGTCCAGAAAGTGACAAATTTATGATTTGAGAGCAATTTCATTTTTTCCCCCCTGAATCACACAATAATTTGTGGGAATTAGCCACCTGATAAGATAAGGGGTGGGGGTGGGGAGAGGGGGAGGGGAGGGGAGAGGGCATTCAATGCTTCTCAGTGTTCTAGGGAGGGCTGTGGAATTTTCGGAGCAGCCCCGGGACGCACTGCAGGGACCATTAAAGGATTAACGGGCCCTGGTCCGGCGGCTGCACAGCGGTGAGGTTAGTAAATCATGGGAGGCTGGGTCATTATCCTGGGAATTAGTTCAAGTTGTATCCGCAGAGACACCAGCTATCAATCGGAGTCTCCGAGGAGAACACCAAAACCCGAAGCTGAACTCTGGGACTTGATGGGCTGAGACTTCCAGGTCACAGGCAACCGGGCTCGCTTTCCCTTTCTGGCGCAAACCTCCCAAATCTTCAATCCCGCCTTCACTATCAGCACATTTTCGGGGGGGCAATCCGTTGCAAGTTTATTTCTCTCCACCAAATTGTATTCACTTTGTGCTGAGTTGCTTTAGGGGAAAAAAAAAGGATTGCTGAAACATGAGAAAAAGCATTAATTGCATAAAAAGGAAATTTTCTTCCACATTTCTGCCAGCGTTTGTCAACAATGGAGGCTTAGGTTTTTGCCTTTTCTCTTTCTTTGTATGTAGTTTTTCTTTTTTATTCAGCGGAGGTGGGAGGGGGAGACTTATTTCACGTAAACATGGAACTATGTTTAAAAAAAAACAAAACCCACCCTAATCCATCTGGTCTATGGAATATGGAGGTTCTTGACAAAGGCAATAAGTGGAAATAAAAAATGTATTTGAATTGCTTGCGTTTCACTCCCCAGATGCCCAGCAAAACGGCAGCAAATCTTTCCCCCTGACCCTCTTCAGGACATTTATTAATTATGCTGCCGAGTGAGACTCTGTTTGAGGAATCTGTTCTCTGAGTCCTCGTGGAGTTCGACCGCCATCTGAAAGAGCAATTTTGCAGAAAGAGGGGATTTTGTGTTGCTGGTTTAAGGGGTCTTAGGCCCCTAATGCGCCATCGCTGAAGGGGTGTTAACAGACGAGGTGGAAGTATTCGGCTTGATTCAATCAACTAACCTGCTACCAAGCAAAGGTTCTGGTGTCAGGACCCGGGGTGGGGTGCCTGATAAATGCATCGAGGAACAAGCCCGCTGGGGGAAGGAGGCAAGCGTGGTGGCTGAGAATCCGGACCTCCGCAGTGGCAGCCTGGATGACGAAGTCTTGGCGTGACCACTTTCTGTCTGGGACAAGACACTGGATGCCCCCAAGCCCTGGTTTCTTCATTCATAACATGAATAATGGTACCTTCCAGGTAGGGCTGTTGTGAGAATCAGGAGATAGTATTTATGAAGTGTCTGACATAGACTGAGGGCTAAGAACATGGTAGCTAATTATTATTATTTTTGTTTTGGGGGGTAAAGGATTGCTTCCTTTGCTGGGTCCAAGAAAAACACAGCTCATGTCCCAGGATGCTCACTGGTTCAATGCTGGACTGTGCTTTGTGGTTACTTGCTTAATCTCAGCTAGTGGAGGGGAAAGAACATTGGACTTGTGGTCAGAAGACCTGGCTTCCAGCACCTTCTCTTCTGCTATTGAGATGAGCAGACCTGGGAAGAATTCCTTATCTGCTATAAGCCTTACTTTTCTAATCTGTAGTGGGGCCGCTCCTCTGGGCCTCACTGATAATATCGTAAGGATCAAACTAGATAACTAATTCATGTGGCTGTGTTGCATGGCCAGAAAGCACGCTGTGAATATAGGAGGGTGGCAGTTGCAGTGGCTAATAATGAAGTCATGTGGGCTATTGATGTCATGGGCTGTCCTGGTACCCTCTGATGGCCTCGGTCTCAAGATAGGAGGGGTCAGAATGATCCCAACCCAGTACATGCTTTTACTCCCTGGAGGTGGGACAGAAGTGTTCACCTTCACCCATAGATGCCGAGTAGATCTTTGCAGGACCAGTCTCTGTCTTGTAGTAGCTCTGACTATATCACTCAAACTGTGTTAATAATAGCTAACTTAATCACTGCCTTCTCCTACCTCCCCTAGAAGAGCCATTTTGAGGTGTGGCAATTAACCCAGTCCAGCACAAGCTCAAGAGGACCGGCCAAGGGCACAGCAGACGGAGTGACTCCAGTAGATGTAACTGGCCTCCACTCCCCAAGGCCAGGGAAAATGGAGCAGAAGCTGGCCCAAGCCTGTTCTCCACAACGTGTGGTTTCGTGTGGGGAAGAAGGCAGTGGAGACAGGCCAGGACTTAATTCAGAGGAGGGCTTGGTCTCTTTCTTCCCTGCGTGGCTGAGCCACCTTTAATATACCGTGTGATGGGCTAAGCTCTATGGTTTTGCAAAAATCTACCCTTAGAGCGGTAAATGATTCCTGAACGCAAAGTGCCTTACTTAGTACTCTTATATGTTCTACTTATATGTTCTACCTTAGCAGGGAGTACAGATGGGAAGGGAGTCCTGATTTAAAACATGATAGACCGAATTTCTATACCTCTCTATTGGGATCCACGTGTGCATGATCAAATACCCCCAAATGTAAGCTTTCCCTGTGATCCCTGCCCAGGTATGGAACTGTGGGAGTTGAGCTTATCACTCCCCTTGCTTATTTCAGCTCTGCTCCTTTCTGATGAGGACTCAGCAGAAGACTGGCAACCAATTTCTAAGAACAGAGATCTTTTTTTTTTTTTTTAAAGATTTTATTTATTTGACAGAGAGAGACACAACGAGAGAGGGAACACAAGCAGGGGGAGTGGGAGAGGGAGAAGCAGGCTTCCCGTGGAGCAGGGAGCCCGATGCGGGGCTCGATCCCAGGACCCCGGGACCATGACCTGAGCCGAAGGCAGACGCCCAACGACTGAGCCACCCAGGCGCCCCAAGAACAGAGATCTTTAATCCTAATGCTTTATGTGGTAGACCTCTCCAAGGTAACCTAAAATGATCTGAGGAGACCGTTCCAGACTAATTTGCTCTTTCCTCATTGGAGACAAATTCTTTCAGAAATACATTTCTAGGGTGCCTGGGTGGCTCAGTCGTTAAGCGTCTGCCTTCAGCTCAGGTCATGATCCCAGGGTCCTGGGATCAAGCCCTGCATCGGGCTCCCTGTTCAGCTGGGAATCTGCTTCTCCCTCTCCAGCTCCCCCTGCTTGTGCTTTCTCTCCCTCTCTCTGTCAGTCTTTAAAAAAAAGAAATACATTTTTAAATTATTCCACTGCTACCCAGTTGAATCTTTAAGTCCAAAAACCCTACATCTAAAGCGCTCTGAGATAGACCTTCCGCATAACCTTGTATTTAGCCCCTTATATTCTGGTCCACACTAGAGCCTTCTGGAAGTATTGGTTTCAGTCAAGATTAATTTTCCAGAAAGGATAACTGCACTGTCTGACTCATGGTCATGATTTCTATTTTTTAAGGCTTAATTTTTAAGAAGATTATTACAAAAGTAATATGTTTGCTATATAAAATAATTAAAAATGAGGTATATAAAATAAAAGGTAAAAAGTAAACTTTTCACTTGATCCCACTCCCCGCAGGTATCAAATGTTCATTTATATATAACATTTAAAAGAAAAATGGAATCATGCTATATATACTGTCTGCAATTTATTTTTTTTCACTTAAAAATATCTTGGACATCTTTCCCTGAATATAAATTTTAGAGCAGGAAACTAGGGTCCTTGGATCCCCTGGGAGATCCCTGGATGGACTTCAAGAGTTCATGGACCCTGAAATTTTATGTGAATGCAGATGTGTGCATTTTCGGGTTCACAGTGTTCCATAGGGCTCAGAGAGTTCTATCACCCCCAAGGTGTATAAGCAAAATCACCCCAATCCTACCTTCAAGGCTTTTCTATACTGGCTGCTCCAAAAATCACAGTTAAAACCCTTAGATGTCACTGTTGAATTGCCATTGTGATATATTAGTCTAATGGTGACTTTATGAAATTGCCTTTAAATGCTAAGTACCTTCAAGCATAGAAGCTCACTCTAACTCAATAACTTGCTCAGTAGACCACATTGTACCTCTCCTTGCTCTGTAAATTTTGCAGCAGCCTCAAGCCAAAAACAATAAAATCTGACCTGGACAAATCTGTGCAGTAACAACCATGCTATTAATGGGGTCCCTGTCCTGTAAGGCTGCGCGATGTTCTAGCCAAACAAAATGGAAATTGGAAAGAGGAAAACAGATAGTCCTTCGTCAGGTAACCCTTTTAGAAGAGGAACAATAAAGGAACTGGAAGCCTGGATTGCAAGTCAATTTCTAATTCTTTGCTTTCTCCAACCGCAACACAGGTTAATGATCGTTCGAAATGCTCCTAGCCACCTCCAGCCCTGCTTCATCACATGCGGGAATTCCCTTAATTTGTATGTTTCCTTGTTTATTATCTGTCTCCATTTGGCACCGCCCAGAATGTAAGCTCCATCATCAGTCTTGGTGTATCTTCAGTTGCCTAAGAAAGTGTCTGGCAAAGAGCATTTAATCAAATCCCTTAAATGAACGAATAAATGGATAAATCAGTGCGTGAACGCTGCCCTGCTGTCATCCGTGAGAACCGGGCACCTGGACACGCAGGTTGGCGTGTGCCCACACTTCCTAACTTTCCAAAGCCGTGGGAGCCACAGGCCCAAGCTTCTAAAGGAGGAACCAAGCTAGAAAGATGCCTACTGGAATTCCTAACTCAAGCCCGTAGCCTCTCAGCACTCAGCAGGCCGTTAATTCTCGTCGTGGAGGGGATAACAAAGACAAACATCTTTTCCATTCCCTGATTACAGAATGGGAGAATGCTGCTTTTCTTTTATTTTTAACCTCGTCTTCAGTTTTAGGATGACAAGATGCACCAGCGTGTACCATGCAATGATTTCACCCTCCAGCAGCGGTGGAAGGGGTTGAGTGCAGACATGAAGCAGCTGCTAGGCTATTCATTGGCACCCTGACCCTGTTCCGACCCAAGATGGCCAGTAGCCTGTCCTCTCGGCCTGCCCTGCAGCCCAAAGCTAGGTAAGGCAGCCAAGGCTCTGGAGGGAGACGAGGCCGCCCCCTGCCCTCCGCCGCCCCCTCTCTAGCACAGCCTTGTCGTTTCTTGGACTCATAAATCCTGAGCCAGTATTTGATCCCACAAAGCAAGATTGCGGTTATCTGGGTGGATGGGCCTGTCATGGGGCCTGTAGACAAACCACAGTCAGGCTGGGCCGCGCTGCATCATTAGTCACCAGGACAGAAGTTCTGCACCGGGTCAACCCCAGGGCCAGTCCAGCTCTGGCCTCAGACAAGGCCCCAGGAGGACAGCTCATTATTGTTCTCAGGAACTCACAGTCAAGCCTTCCTGTTCTTTTTTTTTGGGGGGGGGTAGGTGAATAAATAAATCTCTTACATCTGTGTGCAGTGCCTCTCAAACTCCAATGTACATAGGAATTCTCCTGCAGAGGGTGTTAGAAAAGCAGGTTACCCCGAGATTCTGATTCAGCGGGTCTAGTTCTAAGATGACCCTTAACATCCGCCCATGACCACCTTGTGACTGTGTGTGCTGCATCCCTGACATTGGTTTCATGCCCTCCAGGCATTGCTCCCCTCTACCCCACCCACCCGGCAGCCCCTGTGCAGGAGGCTGGAGGCTGGGGAGAAGGTCTCTGGGATTCTGGCACAATTCAGTACTCGCCTTGTTGCTCCAGGGGACAGAAGGCAACGTGCACTGAGCGGCGCTGGGACCAAGGAGCAAGAGAGCAGAGCCTGGAACCCCCGGCATTGGGAGACAGGTCAGCCTCTCAAGTGACAACATTATGGATAATAATCCCAGTGGTTACCATTAGTCGAGCACGTCCACACCCCGGGTACCGTGCTGAGCGGTTTCTGTGCATCCTCTCATTCGTAAGGCAAAAACCCTACGTGATGGGTTCCATCACTATGTCCATTTTACAGATGAGGTACTGAGAGGTGAAGTGACTCTCCAACCTCAGCAGCAGGCCTATAGAGACTGTTCAGTGTGGACGGATGCCTGTGATGGCTTTAAAAATATGGCCCCATGTGTGGCTTCTCTGCCTCTCCAGAGGTGGAGTGTCATTCCTCTCACCTTCTGTGTGGCCTTCTGACACATAGAATATGGCAGAGGCGATGGCATGTCACTTCTGGGGTTATGTGTAAAAAGACTGTGGTTTCCGTCCCAGGTGAAGCAATACCACACGTAAGCAACCCTGTGGAGAGGCCCACACGGTGAGGGACCGGAGCCTCCCGCCAACAGTAACCACCCAGGGCGCGCCTGGAAGCGGAGGGGCCAGTCCCTTCGGAGACTGCAGCCCGAATGACAGCCTGCTTGTCACCTCCTGAGAGAGCCCACGCCAGAATCCTCCGGCGAGGCTGCCCCTCGGGCACGGTGTGAGACAGTAAATTATTGTGGTTTCATACTGCTAAATTTGGGGGCAATTTGTTATGCAGCAATAGATAACTAACGTGCTTATCATCTGGAAGCTTTTTAGAAATGCAGACCTCAAGCCTCACCCCAGATGCACTGAATCAGAATGTTCGCAAACTCCCCCAGGTGATTCATATGCGCGTTAAGTTTGAGAAACACTAAGCCGCTCCACTCTTAGTCAAGCACACACATATAAATACATATGTATATCTCCCAAGGAAAGCCTTTTAAGTTAGCTCATCTTGTGTCCTTCCTTTCTCCTCTCCGTCTTTTTCCCTTCACCAAGGGAACCAGGGCCTCCGCGCATCACCCCGTCCTGGCGGCCATGTAGCTTGCTTGGTGGGACATCCTTCCTCTTCGCCCCAGACCCACAGGTGACAAGTACGCGAGGGAGTGCATTAGATGGGAACCCAGGGAGGCCACGTAACATGCAGATTGGGAGAAGTACCCAAGGGATATGATGCCATAACATAAAAGGGTGAGTTTGATTCATTTCCTTGATATGGGGCCAGCCTGCCTCCTGGGGTCTCCCCCTTTGGGGAGTTTTTAGTGACTTCAAAGGCCAAGTTAACACAGTGGAAAAGGGAGTAGGGGGAGGGTGGAAGGGGTGTTTTGGTTTCAAGTTATGAACATAGGGTCACCAAGAGAACCCACATTTCGACGATGGTTGCTTTTTTGTGTCATGATTTACACAGTGTGCCTGCTCTAGGTTTTGGGGCACAGATACTTCCTGGGGGACTGAAGCTGGCTGGCAGGCCTTCAGACTCGGGAGGCAGCCTCGCTAGCTAGCAGTGGGAATCGAGGGAGGAGCCTCTGTTGTTGGTCAGTCCCCAGATGGTGGCACACGTGGCAAGGGACCGTTACTCTTTCAAACAATTCTTCTTGGCCTTGTTTGTTGAGCCACATGCCAGGATTCTTAAGGAGTGTTTCGGCCAAGTCAGAAACACCACGGAATAATTTGAGCAGGTAGGTGATACGTGGCTTCAGTTAATCTTTTTTAGCCATGTTTCTGGTCCGTCTCCATCATGTACTTTTTTTACTACAGCCAAGTGGAACAATTTCTATTCTGCAAAAACACTCTGGGTTTCACATCTAGACCTTTGGATATGCTACTCCCTCTGCTTGCAGTCTCTTCCTCCTTTTCCTATGGGTAACTTCTACTCATCCTTCAGTGCCTGACGGAAGTGTCACCTCCTCTGAGAAGCCACCCTAGATTCCTCCAGGTCTGGTTTCCCTCCTATGTGTTTTGATAGCACCCTGCTGAGTCCTTGCTCCTACTGTTTATCACTCTGTAATGGCTGCTTTCCTCCTCTCCCCTATGAAACTGGAAACTTGGTGAGTGGCCATGTCTCATTCCTTGTTCCATTTAACCCAGTGTCTGGCACAGAGTAAGTGCTCAATATTTACCATTGTACCGATGCACGAATGAGTATTAGCTGTGCCGAGAATGGTGCCTGGCCCCTGGTACGCGTTTAATAAAGGCGTTTGGGATGAGTTGGTGTCTGGTGATTGTTTCTCTGGAGAGGTTAGAGAGGTGGTAGAGCTCTTGAAGGCAGACCCCCCCCCCCCGCCCTTGGAAGCCCCCAGAAGCCCATGCAAACTGGGAGACGCTCTGCCTCATCCCGCCCTCTTCTAGGAGGGGTAAAGTTTTGGCCTCCACCGCAGCTTAGCCAGTGCCCTGCTTTCATCAATGCCTCTGCTTCTCTCACTTCTCTTGACTTGATAAATAGAATTGAACTTTCTGGTCTGAAAGGTGCTGCCTTATTGATTCAAAAGCTGGCAACAGTGACCCCAGCACAGAAACATTTCCTGGGGATCAAATAACCAGCTCCTCTCGGCCCTCATCAATCTGCAGCCTGGCTACATGTCCACTTACTCTAGGACTTACTACCTGAACCCTAACCCGAAGTCCCCCAGGCCAGGGGATGGCCCAGATAATTTACTATCATCTTGATTTCCCAGGGTTGTAATTTAGAAGGGCTTGCTGTTGGAGGCAAGACAAAGCCTTACTTTGGTTCACTCGGGGTTCTGAGTGGTGCTACTTTCCTGGGATTAAATAATAATCCCGAGTCAAAAATACTTTGTACACAAATTTTCTTGTCTGGCTTACACAAAAAGCTAGAGATAATCATGAATATCTCTAGTTCATAAATAAGGAAATAAGCTAGTAGAATTTGAATAAGATGATCCTCTGGCCAGAGATACAATACTATTCTTAGTGATAATAATAAATAAAATAGTAATAACAGTTATTTCTTTAGTGTTTAGTATGTGTCATTTAATACTTCATATAGATCATCTGATTAAATGGTCACACTGATGTTATAGATTATGTATTACTATTAAAATTTTGGGGGGTGAAATAGGGGATTAAGAGTACACTGATCATGATGAGCACTGAGTAACGTATGGAATTGTTAAATCACCCAATTGCACACATGAAACCAATATAACACTATATGCTAACAACACTGGGACAAAAAAAAACAAACTTAATAAAAAATAAATAAAAAACACCTTCACAACAAAAGAAAAAAATTTTTTTGAATATAGTTGACACAGAGATTATGTGTTATTATGATTTTCATCTGATACTTGCAGATATTGAATCTTAGGCAAGTTAAATAACCTGCCCAGGATTCTGAAGCCCATCAGTGGTAGGGCCTATGGTCTACCTCTGGTCAACGCAGCTCCTGAACGGGTTCTCCTAGTCATTCTTCTGTGAACCCCGTTAGGACAGGGACCACTGAGCCTTCCACTGCGTCCTCACTAGCAGCGTGGAGCTAGCACATGGTAGGGGGTAAGTGTCTGCTGTATCTGCTTCCAAATCGGATGTTCTTTTAAACTTTCTGTTCTGCCTCAAAGAAGGCAACGGAGAAGGCAGATCCGTGCCATGTGTCAGGAGGCCAGTCAAGCCCGTTTCCCATCCATCACCAAGGCGTTTCATGCTCTGAGCCTCAGTGAGCTCAGCGTCAGAATGGTCGTAAGGAGAGTCGCCATGCGTCAAGTACAAGGCACACCCTCACCAGCCAGCCAGGCAGTCTATGGGCGAGCACGGAGCGGATCCTCTGCCCCACCCTGCAAGGGAGGTGGTATTATTTCTGAGAGGTCACTTGTGATTCAGAAAGTTGAAGTAACGTGGCTAAAGTCGTACGGGAACTAAGTGGTCGAGCTGGGATGGAACCCACATCAATGCCAAAAATAGACTCCATGATGTTATCTCTCTTTTTAAAAACAGCTCTACTGAGATATAAGAAACCACACAATAGGTACATTTATTGTTTAAAATGCACTGGCTTTTAGTGTAGTCACAGAGTTGTGTAACCATCACCACACTCAGTTTTGGAATATTTTCGTTACCCCCACTTTAGCTCTCTACCACCCCAACCCCACCATACTCTCTCAGCTCTAGGCAACCACCAATCTACTCTCTGCCTCTATAGATTTGCCTATTCTGGACATTTCATAGAAAGGGATTCGTACCATATACGGTCCTTTGTGACTGGCTTCTTTTACTTAGTCTAATGTTGTCAAGGGTCATCTATATCGTAGCACAGTTCAGTCCTTCGCTCCTTTTTTACTGCTCAGTAATATTCCATTGTATGGTTGTACCACATTGTACTTATCCATTCATCAGTCTAAGGACATGGGGGCTGTTTCTGATGTTATCTCTCTTACCCGCCCTAGTTGCCTCCCAGGGATGTCCTGAGGACCAAATAAAAATTAGACAAGAAAGCATTTTCTAACTCTCAAGTAGGAGGCAGCCGTTTTTATTGAGCTGATGGAAACAAATGAGGGCCAGTTGGCTTGTTTGTTTATTTGTTTCCAACGAAGCCCGGAGGATCCTGCCTCGGTGGGTGGAAACTGAGTACCAGTATAAGAGCTGTTTGTGTTCTTATCATTGCTGGTGCCTCTTCAGCATGCTGTTCTGTGATAATAGTTTCTATCTTGACTTTTATTTTTTGCTGTAAAACAAATGATAGCAAGTGGCTCTTTAAGGGAATAGTTTTTATTTTGAGTGATTCAAAAGTCTGGCATCTAACTTTAATGGAAAACAGATCTATTCTCTGCCACTAAACTAGGGAATTGTTGACTGGAAATAATCTTACTAAACCAATTAAAAAAACTCTTCACGGATCTTTCTCATCAGCAGTTCAGCAATTCATATATCTTTCAGATATCAGAAGGGGCTAATCTTGTGTGTGTTACTAAGGAATCCACGGAGTCTATTTTGTAAACACACTTACATGAATCCAAGAAGAAAACCAGGACAGTTAGGAAACTTGCATCCTCTTCTCTTCCTTATCCTGGGGTGAAATGAAACAGAAGTGGGAGATTATGTTCTCTTCCCCATCTTAATTTAACAAACTAGGAATTGTTTCAACCAAGTCCTGTAAAGGTTGCTTATGCTGCACAGATATTCCTCGTGTATAACACACTTTGGGGTTAGGTTTTTCAGCGGCCAATCTGAAGGTGGTATAAAAATATCCATGTAAAATCTTCCCTGTTTTCAGCGAAAGGGGGCTTCCATTATTTTCAAAAGGGGCTCTACACAATTCAACAGATTTATTGAGTGCTGACTGTGTCTGGAAAAGGACATGGAGACAGGCATACCAAGAGGAACCAGCTGGAGCATGAGAAAAGTGATCATCAAGACCAGAAGGAAGAACTAGAGCGGGGCAGGCGTTGCGGGGAAGGGGTCTGTATTGGGACAGCAAGTGGAAGGGCCAAGATGGGCAGGAAACACTACGAGCTAGTATTTTTGTTTACACATTTACTGTTTGCTAGACACTGTGCTAAACACTTTACCCAGATTTTCTTACCCAATCACTGCAATTTAATAGTGGTATGCACCACAAATGGGTACCACAGTGGGTATAATTATTAATCCCCCTTTTAAGATGGAGACTTACTGGGGCGCCTGGGTAGCTCAGTCGTTAAGCGTCTGCCTTCGGCTCAGGTCATGATCCCAGGGTCCTGGGATCCAGCCCCGCATTGGGCTCCCTGCTTGGCGGGAAGCCTGCTTCTCCCTCTCGCACTCCCCCTGCTTGTGTTCCCTCTCTCGCTGTGTCTCTCTCTGTCAAATAAATAAATAAAATCTTTAAAAAAAACAAAACAAAAAAAGATGGAGACTTACTTACCCAAGTTACACCCTTAGTAGATGAAGGAATTCAGGCCAAGTTTCTAACCACTGCCCAAAACCACCTCTCAAGCAAACAGAAACCAGTCTATTCTGCTTCATATCAGAAAGTAGATAATGATTTTTTAAAAGGAAAATGAAATAAATTTTCTCCCTACGAATTATGCAATTTAGTTCTGAAATCCAAGTGTTGAAGAGGAAAAGATCAGAGTTTTACATTTTTACCATCTGAGCATTTTTGGGCTGAACATGTTATTTCAGTGGCCCCTGGTGAGGCTGGGAACAGGATGACTATCATCTGTGATTCTTCCACACCCCACCCCTTCCCCAATATTCAAGCCCCTTCTGTGTCACCTTTCAAGTCACCATCTGGCTGCCTGTTACATCCACGCTGTCCTATGTCCTAGATCTGATATTTGTTTCCTTAGATAATAGTGGAAGTAGGCTCTAGAGCTGGAAAAGACTGGGAGACATGATCTGGTCTCTCTCCCATTTTGTGGATGAGGAAAACTGAAGTCCAGAGAAGTGAATCACCCCAACTCACAGTGTTGGATAATAGGTCTCTGATGAATTGATTAGTTCTTGTGTGCAACTGTGTTGGTTTTTGGAGAAACATGAAAGGGGCCCACAGAACTCCCCAGAGTCTGGGATGAAGACCATTGGTAGTTCCTAAGATAATTTAGATGATGTTCAACAGCTTTTAACTTCTCTGTCAATCCTTCTGGTTTAGGTCAAGGAGACAATTTCCATTTGGCTCTGTCTTTAATACCTAACACCTAACGCTTGGTAATCTCTCTTTTTAACAAAAAGAGAAAAAAGCTGAGGCTCAGAGCCTTTGACAGACAACTAGCTAGCTAGCATCTAATAACATTGTTTTGTTTTCATTGTATTTATTATTATGCCTCTATTTTTGGCAAATGACACTGACTTTACATTTATACTACCGATGCAAACTTTCCCCTAAAACATATCTATTTGTTTTTAAAAATAAATAGATCTAAAAATAGATCTAAATTGTTAAGCAAATAATATTGCAGATGGTTCACAAATACGACAAAAATCTTCACGATGGTAAAGCAAATGCCTTAAAAGCAAGAGATGTTGCTGTAAACTATTTGAATGGCAAAGCGCAATGACCTGGGGCCCCTATGCAGGTCCCTGAGGTAAACATATCTCAGATCACACTGCCCACCCCCTTGCCTGTTTTGAGAAGGGTCATCTTTGCTTGAAGATTGGGGATAAATTGATGAATCACTTAGCATCGTCCACCCCCTGCCCCATGATACCGCCGTTCCCACAGTCTGGCTTCTCCATGGTGTGCTCATCTACTTCCCTGCCCCCTCACTCCCCACTTCTCTCTCCAATCCGGCAATGGCCTCCAAATTCCCCTCTCTTCTCCCTATAGATTCTGACACTAAAGATGGCAGACAGCTCACAGGGAATTACTTCACACTGAAGAATGGTGATTCACTGTGGCTTCCTTGATCAGGCTTAGGTGAACGAAAAAAAATGCTGTGTGCCACAGTGAAACAATGCTGGTGTGGGGGCCCCTGGGCCTGCCTCCTGGGAACTGGATGAGCCTTGTATGGCAAGTTGCTCTGTCTCTAGGCCTCAGTTTCCTTTCTTAGCAGCAACTGTCCCACCAGCCCTGAAATTCTGAGTTCCAATGATCTGCCCTCCATTTACCTCACCTCTCTGCTTACAGGAAGGTGGGCTGAAGAAAGGAGGAAGAAGGACAAAGGATGGGGTGAGGACAACAGGAGTTTCCTGACCTGTGAAATGAGAGAGCTGTGTGTAGCCATTTAGAGGCCCAAACGCACAGGGTTGTTGTGAGGATTAATTAAGATATTGTCCGAAAATGTCTTACCCCAATACTCAGCACACAGTAGGTGCCCAAGGTGGTAGCCAGTCTTATTGTCATAGGATTGCTGAAGAGGTGAGCCCGCTTCTAGAGACTGTGGAGGCCCCTGAAGGGCAGCAGGCTTCACCCAGGGTCATTGCATAGAGGAGTCACACCTCAGCCCATGCTGGCCTCTCCCAGGGCTGGACTGGGAAATGGGTCCATTCCCCTCCACTGGGTCTGACCAGGGACAGAGGACACAGTCAGAAAAAATAACACCAGGGAGAGAATAAGGGGAATAGAGGCCCCTGTGCAGAGAAAAAAAAAAAATGACAAGGAACCAGTCAAAGGTCAGGAAATCAATTTTTTTCTCCTTACAGATCTATAAGTTTAGAGGCTTGTAAAGGTCAACGTTGTCCTTTTAAAGTACCTCCAGGATTTACATCCTGAGTAACACTTGGTTTCCTCCACGGTAAACATGAAGATCCAATTAGTTTTCCCTATAATTCAAAGAGATCCGAGAAACAGGGACCTTTCCGGTTGGGAGTCAGTTTGGCTATAAAGTTTCTTGCTACACTATTCTGAGGATGAACTTTAATCCATATCTTATCTCCTGTTTGAAAATGAACATCCCTTCTCTTCTTATCATAATGTTTCTGCTTTCTTTTTCACTTTTTTCCCCCTTTCCTGAGGAGCCTTGGCCATATTCCTTTTTGGCAATTAGAGTAAATTCTTCATACTTGGTTATTTGCTGCACTCAGTTACCTTAAGAATTTTTCTCCCTGACTTGACTCCAGAAGGCATTTTAAGGTCCTGTCAAAGCAGAATGTTGCTGGAACCCAAGCTCTCTGGGCCCTGATTCTAAGTCTTTTACAGCGATGTGAAATGGGGATCATTGAATATTTCTCTTTTTTATGGCATCCTTGACCAGGGATGAAGTCACCAAGGCAGTTGTTCCAGGAACCCTGTTTACAGAGGCTGCTTCTCAGTCTCCTGGTTTCTCTCTTTCCCTCTGGGTCTACGAATCCATCCTGGTCTTTCCCAGGGGCCTGAGGGGTGAGGTGGCAATTGCCAAATATAAACATGCCCCAACTGGTCTTTCTTCTCACGCTGGGTGTGGAGCTGGTGCGCTGTCACGAAGAGGGCTAGTTCTGGATTCCTGGGCTTAGAGGATACGGAGGGGGAGAACCCCCTTTCACAGAGGGTGAGAATCAATAGCATTTAAGTGCTCCAGGTCCTTCTGAAAGGCAGGATGGAGCTCTGAATAAGAGATCTGTGTGTGAGCTAAGGAGTTGTGGGGCCTGTTTAGAAATCTGGAGGAATCTTATTTTGCTCTCTTTTGACTGAAAGAAGAGGAGTGAGCTCTTCAACAACAAGATGATATCTTGTACAAAGGTCATTGGGAATATTTGGCAGGAGATATTGGTCTCCCCAGTGCAATCCCTAGTTGACAGGGGATTCCTGATCATCATGAAAACCAACATCTACTGAGTGTTTACTATGAACAGGCCCTGTCAGAGGCACTTGACATGCATTAACTCATTTAATCTCAGAGCCTCCCTATGAGACGATTATCATCTCCATTTTACCTATACGGAAGCCAAGGCACAGACAGGCTAATTAACTTGCTCAAAGCCCAACAGGGTAGTGGCATGTGACATTACATGTGACAGTTTGGTGAGTCATATTTTTCTCCAGCTTTGGTGATTGAAAAAAAAAGGACGAATGACCATACACCTACCTAATATGGTGGATGGAGGGATGTTTTCACTGTCACTTCTTAAAAGGCCGCCATTTGGTGTTTCCTCTTTGTTGCCCATCAGTCCAGATAGGAGGTGTATCAAGTCAGAATGCATTCTGAAGTTGCAAAGAACAGAAAATGCAACTCAAATGGACTTTAATAAAGGAGATTTATGAGCTCATGTAATGGCAAAACCAGGGTGATCTGGCACCTCAAGGACATTATCATGGACTCAGTTTCTTTCCGTCTTTCTGTTCTGCCTTCTGTTTGCTTTCCAGGCTTCATATGTGAGTAGTTGAGAAGGTGAGAGAGCACTTTTTTCCTAGCATTCCAAATACAAATCCAAAGTTCACCCTGGTTGGATAACTTAGGTTGCAGCTAATCCTTGAATCAATCACCCTCAAGGCCAGGGCAGTGAAATTTGTTGACTGACTTAAGTCAACCGATGATCACCTCTGGAAGTGGGCGCAGAATCTGCATCCACTGGGCTACATGAAATACATAGGAAGACTGGATACCCAAATAAAAATCTGGGTAGAGTCAGGAAGGGGAGAACAGAAAATGGTTAGTGGGTAAATAATTTATATCCCTGAATTAATTAAAGATAATGGGTGCCTGGATGGCTCAGTTGGTTAAGCATCTGACTCTTGATTTTGGCTCAGGTCATGATATCATGGTTGTGAGATTGAGCCCCACATTGAACCCCATTTGGTTTTGTGCTGAGCATGCAGCCTGCTTAAGATTCTCTCTCTTCCTCTCCCTCTGCCTGCCCCCTCACCCCTCACTATCTCTCTCTCTCAAAAAAAAAAAAAAAGATAATCATGTCCTTGGTTAAAAGTGATAGAATACCCAATGGCTGAAATATAGGAGATTATTAGTCACATTTAGTATGAAATGTGAAGGCCGGCCATTCCAGTTGGTGTAGTGGCTCAATGATGGCCCCAGGGACCTGGGCTTTTTCTGCTTTATTATACTCAGTGTTTCAACAATGGTTACACATGGCTGCTAGAGCTGCAGGTATTACATTCTCAAATGTGACCCAAACAAGAAGGAAGCAGGAAGGATGGACACAAAAGGGTCCTCTCCCCATGCATCTTGTCTTTTACTGAGATAGGAAAAATCTTTCCCCAAATCCCCTAACCGTCTTTCACTTCCATCTGACTGGCCTTAACTGGATCATATGGCCATCTAGCTGCAGAGGAGCCTGGGAAAATAAATACCCAGAATTTTCAGTCTCTGTAGTGGGAAGCTGGTGAGGAAGAAGTGGATTGAGAATGGCCTTGAGTAGTCATCTAATAATGTTTTGTTTGGGTAATTTTGTGCTAATGAAGGAAAAGCCATGTCCTAAGATCCTGCTAGTGTCCATTATAGAGAATATTATCAGGATCTGGCTTAAGGTCTTTTTAGTTAAACTCAGACTTATAGGTAGTTAGCTTTCATCCATATTACCTTCAGATACAAAACTCAATGTAGCCTTAGGTATTCAAGTGTTGACATCACTGAGAGGTTTATCAGAAGCAAATTTAGGCAGCAGCCTACTTCACATTGTCAGCAGTAAATGAACACCTCACACCTAATTAAAAATCAGATGTCTAAAATAGCCTTATAAAAACTGGAAATTCCAATATAGACTGTTAATTATTCTGAAATTGGTTTTTTCTCTAGATGGCGAAAGTATTTCTCTGTTAATTAATTGCCTAATCTTCAGGGCTACAAGCTCAGTCTCAAAGTACATTACAAATATCCTATCACTCAATAAATTGCAGCTAGTATCAGCAAAATATTTTTGGCTTATTTGAGGACTAGAGCAACGAGGCCAAGAAAGTGACTCGATAGATTAGGGAAACGGTAGAGTGAAAGATGCTGAGAACAATCTGATTACACACACATACATCCATTATGTTTTCAGTTTCAAACTATTCCAACTTTGGACATTTTTTTTTCCTTCTGACTTCCTTTGAAAAATGACATGAACAAATTTTTCACTGCAGTTGGAAGCAGACTCTGTGAGAAGAAAGAGGCCAATATTCGGGGAAACTGTGACAAATGAATCTGCTAGGAGGAAAGAAAAACTTAAAACATTCAGAGAGCTAAAGATCCAGGAGTAATTGCAGTTTGGCTGGGCAGGGCCAATGTAGACTTACATTTAGCACTGACTCACAACCAACATTTCATGGTGCTTTAGCATTTATGAGGCATTTTTACTTATACTGCCAATAGGCCCAAGCTCTAATAAATCTCCATAGAGTGTATTTGGTATGTACAATTACACAGGGATGTAATAGGTTTTATTTTTGGCACCCCAGCACTTTATTCCCCATCTTCCCTTTTCTGGCAGCTGATTCAGGCCTGGCCCACCATAGTATCCATTCACCTGAACTGCTGGAGGACCAATCAGGGTCTTCCCCTGGGATTTTGATATAGAGCCAATAAAGTTATCCACTCATCCCATCAGCACCTATGTTGCAAAGCTGAAAGGGTAAGACTAGAGCTGCAGAGGGGGAGTAATGGAGATGGAGAGAGCTTAGTGCCACTCCTGGACCCAGGATCCATCTTTGCCTGAAGCCAGCCAGATCTCTTGGGATGTCCTAGTTAGGCAGACTAAAAAATTCTACTTCTGGCTTGGCTAGTTTGGCTTGAGTATCTATCACTTGCATCAAGAGTCCTGATCAATACCACCATTTGCACAAGCTACAATCCATCTTGGCAGGTTCAGCTTGAATTGAGCCTCTTTGATGAAGACTTCCCAGGGACTGCCCCCTGCCCATTACTCTTTCCAGGAGCCACACCACTCACTGACTCTACCAAACAATTTGCATGGTGTTTCATGCAATCAGAATATTCTCTGATTTTTCAAATGCCTTTTCAGTTGTAATGTAAAGTCTTATGGGAATGGATAATGTAGTCTCCAATAAATAAACAGAAGTTCTGAAAGTTTTTTTGGAAGTTGTTTGGTTAGAAGCTACACATCTCTGGAGAAGTAATATAAGCAATGGTTGAATTCCCAGGCTAGCTCACAAAAGCTTATTTTATGAAAATGTGTGTACAATGGCAGAGAATAATAGAGGAGTCATGCAGAAAACTGCTGCTTGGAAAAAAGTGAGTTCGATTTGAGAAAACAAGGAGATAGAAACAGACTTTTCTGGATCATCTGGAAGAGTTTCATAATTGTGTTTGTCTTTTTTTGGTTTGTTTGTTTTAATTTTTACCAAACTTACACGTCCATGTGGTTTGAAGAGTCAAATAGTTCAACAAGGCTTATCACAAAAAATAGCAATTTCCAAACCACTCCGCCTCCTCAATTTTCTGCTTCTTCAGAGACAACTGCTTTTAAATCTTTTATTTGTTTATTTTGGTACTTAACGCATGTGTCTAAGCCACTTCTTGGTTTTTCTCTAGTAGGCATTATCTACTGATTCTTAAGAATTTAGCTTTCATGATCATTTGCCTACCCTGGTACACACCACTCATCTTCTCGGTACAATTCTGTCATAGCTTTGGTTTGATCAATGTTTTGTGGTCACATTCTCATGACGAGATACATGCAATTCACTGCTGAGCCACACAGTATAAAAGAATACCAAGATTATTTTTTAATTTCTATGCCAATTTGAACTTTTCCCAGAAATAACGATCATCTTATTTGTTTGTTTCCTTAGGTTTTCATGTCATTATTAATGTAGCCTCCAATTATCTCCCAGTTGGCTATGTATGTTCTCAGTAAAAGACATGTTTTTCATCGATTCCTCTTTTTGGAGACATCACTTCTGGAACCTTCTGACCTGCTCCATTCTGGAATGTTGTTCTCTGCGCCTACTGGACAGCTGTTATCCTCAGACCTCCCTCCATCATTATCCTGGGGATCCTTTTGCCTTGCTTTTGAGTTAGATTTCTTGCTTCTTGTATCCCAAATTTCCTCTTTCTTGTTTCACTCCCTCATTTGGGTGGCATACCTCCTCCTCTGGTGGCTTTTTTTTTTCCTTTTGGTAAAACATAACCTAACATTTACCATTCTAACCATTTTTAAGTGTACAATTCAATGGCATTAAGCATATTCACATTATTGTGCAACCATGACTACCATCCATCTCCAAGACTCTTTACATCTTCCCAAGGTGAAATTCTTTTTTTTTTTTTAAGATTTTATTTATTTGACAGAGAGAGACACAGCGAGAGAGGGAACACAAGCAGGGGGAGTGGGAGAGGGAGAAGCAGGCTTCCCGCCAAGCAGGGAGCCCGATGCAGGGCTCGATCCCAGGACCCTGAGACCATGACCTGAGCCAAAGGCAGACGCTTAACCGACTGAGCCACCCAGGCGCCCCCCAAGGTGAAATTCTGTACCCATTAAACAACTCCTTGTTCTCACCTCTCCACACACCCTGGTACCTAATATAGCTGGAATCATTTATTTGTCCTTAAGAAAGGGTATGTGAAAGGTAGATTTTTTTGAGAATATGCATGTCTAAAAATATCTTTATTTTTCACTTATTGATAATTTGGCTGGGTATATAATTCTGTGTTGGATGTACTTCTCCCGTTTAATTTTGAAAGCACTGTTTCAGTATGGTATACCAGTTAGATCTCAGAATCTGGAGCCAGACTGCCTAGTTTCAATCCCAGCTCTTACCATTTATTACCTAGATCATTTGGGCAAGTTTGTACTTTGCTCCTTTGTACCTCAGATTTCTCACCTGTAAAATGGAGGTAAGAAGAGCACCTCTTTCATAGGGTTGTGGTGAGGATGAATTGTAAAGCACTTACTATAGTCCAACAGAGTTAAAATCTGGTCTAAAATATTAGCTACCATTGCCTTCCAACTTCTAGTGTCGTTGTCGAGAAGTCTGAAGCTGTTTTTGATTGTTGATCCTTTCTAGGTCACTCATTTTTTTTTTTTCTTTAGATGTGGTTAAAATCTATTTGTACTAATATTCTGAAATTTCATAACGATGTTCCTTTGTGTAGGTTTATTTTAAACCGTTTTTCTGAGCACTCAAGAGGTCCTTTCAATCAGGAAACTCATGGCCTTCAATGTGGGGGGGAAATCCTATTGATTAATCAATAATTAATTATTTAATGATAGCCTCCCTCTATTTTTTTTTTTTTCGGTCCTTTCTTCCTGGAATACCTATCATTTCGTTGATCTGGTCTTTCCTTTATTTTCGTATATTTTCATCTATGTCTTTACACCTTATAGTTTCATATATATAATGTTGAAGAGCTCCGCCTGTTCCTCGTTCCTTTTTTTTTTAACACACTGTTTTGTTTCAAGGATTTATACCTTCTTTTATCTGAGAATCATAATTTTAAAAAATGGTTTTTTGGGGCTCAGTTGGTTAAGCGACTGCCTTCAGGCTCCTGGAGTCCCAGGATCAAGTCCTGCATTGGGCTCCCTGCTCAGCAGGGAGTCTGCTTCTCCTTCTGACCCTCCCCCCTCTCATGTGCTCTCCTCTCTCTCTCTCTCAAATAAATAAATAAAATCTTTTTTTTTTTTTTAAGATTTTATTTATTTATTTAAGAGAGAGAGAATGAGAGACAGAGGGCATGAGAGGGAGGAGGGTCAGAGGGAGAAGCAGACTCCCTGCCGAGCAGGGAGCCCGACACGGGACTCGATCCCGGGACTCCAGGATCATGGCCTGAGCCGAAGGCAGTCGCCTAACCAACTGAGCCACCCAGGCGCCCATAAATAAAATCTTTTTAACAAAATAGTTTTTCTTCTTCTTTTTCATAGTCTTCATTTTTTTCTGTTTGCTCTTACCACATCTTTGACATTAGAATCTTCCTTCTAACATCTGGTGATTCTTGGTATCTGCCAAGTGGGCAGAAAAACGCTGATTAGAAGCTCTGTGTGTGTGGACGGGGTTTGTCCACTATGGGCTTCACCAGAGGGCAGTTTTATTGGATCTGATCAGGAGCCCTTCATGACATAGAGAAGAAATCTTGCAATCTCCTCTCTGGAGGATGTATGTCAGGCTTCCAGCCTGTTGGGGAAGAGGACTTGGGCAGTATTTAAATTTTCATTGAATCCTCTTGTTTTTTTTTTTTTTTTTTTAAGATTTTACTTATTTATTTGACAGAGAGAGAGAGCAGGAGAGCACAGGCAGGGGGAGCGGCAGAGGGAGAGGGAGAAGCAGGCTTCCCGGAGAGCAGGGAGCCAGATGTGGGGCTTGATCCCAGGACCCTGGGAACATGACCTGAGCCGAAGGCAGCAACTTAACCGACTGAGCCACCCAGGTGCCCTTGTTTTTAATGCACTCATCCTCTCCAGAGAATAAACCTTCAGTGTTTTGCTGCCGTGGGGGGCAGTCACCCAGCTATAATGACTTGGAGAGGCTATCTAACTGATTCTTCAATACATTTCAAACTAAAGCTCTGTTTTCTGCTCTGTTCCCCAGTTCTGCAGTTCAAATAGGGATTCTTTTCTGTGTTCACTATCACCTGCTTAGGAGTTTGCTTTTGTGGTCTTCTGTCAGTTACCACTAAACTTTTTTTTTTTTTTTTTAAACAAGAAGGGAGCAATTGTTCATGCTGCTCTTTTCACTTTACTCACCAAGAACATCTTTCCAGGTCAATAAATATTCTCTGAACTATGTTAATAGTTGTCTTGTATTCTTTCACATGAATGTACCATATTTATTTTACCAACTTTCTACTGCTGGACAAATTTGGGTTATTTCCAAATTCTTGATATTGCAAGCAAGAATGTGTTAAACATTTTTGTTGCAAAAATTCTGTTTACCCCCTTAATTATTTCCTCAACTTCAATTCACTGCTCCTTCTGACAGTACCACTTTAGATAGCTCATTAATTCCATGAGATGCTTTGTGAAATAAATTTTCTGCAAACAAATATGTTTGGGATTGCTGACATTCTGTGTGGGTCAGTAGTTTAAAAAGCTCCACAGATGATTTTGTTATACAGTGTAGTTTGGAAACCACCATGATCACAGACTTGGCTTCCATTTTACCCAGGAAAGCTGCCCTGATTGAGGCCTGAGTGAAGCAGAAGAAAAACCAGCAGGTATCTTAGTCCATTTGGGCTTGCTATGACAGAATGCCATAGACTCGGTGGCTTAGAAACAACAGAAATTCCTCACAGTTCTGGAAGCTAGGATATCAAGACACTGGCAGATTTGATGTCTGGAGAGCCCATTTCCTGGTTCAGTCATCCACTAGCTGTGTCTTACATGGAAGGATAACTTTCCCAAGCCAAGATCTTATAAAGTCACTAATCCCAGTAGGTTCTGCCTTCGTGACCTAATCATCTTCCAAAAGCCCCACCCCCAAATACCATCACCCTGGGGATGAGGTCTCGACATGAATTTTGGGGGATGCAAACATTCAGTCAATAGCAGCAGGGCAGGAGTAGGTCTGGCTCAGAATGACAAACAGCCCAACGTTAGTAGAAGGCACTCAGCATAATCCACTTACTTTTTTTTTTTTTTTTAATCATCAGGAGATGCTCAGAGCCCTATACATTGGGAAGAAATGCTTTGGCATAATTTTCTTTAAAAAATTCATGAAATAAGGCAGTTTGTTTGGAAGCCAAATTTTGTAGCCTACACTAAAAAAAAAAAAAAAAGAAAAGAATAATGTTTAACACTGTTGAGAGTTTTGAGGGAGTGCTCCAGATGGAAAAACAAGCACCATATCAGCACTGTCAAATAAAGGGCCAAATCCAGTAATTCTCAAACCATACTGAGCAGAAACCTCACAAGGCAAGCTGGTTAAAATGCAGATTTCTGGGCCTCATCATTTTTTTTTTCAAATATTTTATTTATTTATTTGACAGAGACACAGCGAGAGAGGGAACACAAGCAGGCGGAGTGGGAGAGGGAGAAGCAGGCTTCCCACGGAGCAGGGAGCCTAATGCTGGGCTCAATCCCAGGAACCTAAGATCATGACCTGAGCCGAAGGCAGACGCTTAACGACTGAGCCACCCAGGCGCCCCTTCTGGGCCTCATCATTCTTAATCCAACTTATCATCTATAATGTAGGTCCTAGATCCTGAATCTATCAAAGATCCCAGGATATCTGGTGTAGGTGGTCCCTGGACCACAATTTGAGAAACTGGCTTTAGACAATGCCAGAAATTACTAGGGTTGCTTGAATCTGGAAACATCTCTAGAATTCTCTTTGTTGGCTGTCACAGGATCTTGGGGTTGGGGCTGAGAACACTTTTTCCCATCGAACAGGGCACCAAGCCCAGAAGACATGCTGGGGTGGCCCAATTTGGAGTGGTTTTCATGGAGCAGAGGGTGCAGGCAAACATTTGGGATGGGAGGCCTTCTCACCCTCTTGTCTGGCCGGCTGTTTCCTGGGGTTACTGAAAATGCATGCAAGGCTGCCGGGATGGAAGCTGTACAGAGCCTCGTAAAGGGCTCTTAAAAACAGTAATTAGAGAAAAGGAAAAAGTAAGTTGGCTTGCCGTTTGATCCAAGGAATAGGAAGTGGCCGCTCAAAATGTGGAGCCAGGGGCACCTGGGTGGCTCAGTTGGCTAAGCGGCTACCTTCTGCTCAGGTCAGGATTCCAGGGTCCGGGGATCGAACCCTTCATCGGGCTCCCTGCTCGGTGGAGTCCGCTTTTCCCTCTCCCTGCCACTCTGCCTATTTGTGCTATCTCTCGGTCAAATAAATAAATAATCTTAAAAAATGTGGAATCATATTTTTGGGGATTCCCTCTTCTCTGCCCCTTAGCCGTTTGTAACCTAATGCTCCTCTTTCTTCTAGTCTCTGCTTTGAACAGCTCTAGAGTCTGATGAAAGCGCCCACACTCAAACCTCTGACCCCCACAAGTAGCCAACACCTTCACCCCAGAGGCTGGGCCTGCAGTTCGGGTTCAGGCGGAGCGGGGCGAAGCTCTTCCAGCTCTCTCACCAGTTTCCCTGCGCGCTCGAGAGGGGGCGCGGTCTTCGCCCGCCCAGGCCTGACCGCGGGTCAAAGGTCGCGGGCCGAGCGGCCCACAGGCACCCGGCGCCGCGCTGCCCCCAGGCCCGCGACCCCAGCTCGGAGCGCGCGGGCCCGACGCTTGTCACGCGCCCCCTGCCCCCGCCGGGCCCCTGGAGACCTGAGCGCCACCGGCCGCCGACGGTAAGCGCCGCGCGACCCCGCGCCAAGTTCTGGAAGCGGGCGGCGGGCGAGCTCGGCGGGTCGGGGGCTCTGCCGGCTCCTCCGCGCTCCGGGCTTTCCAGCCCCGATCCGCGGCGGCCCTGCGGCTGCCCCTGCGCTCCTTCTCTGCGCCGCGCGGCGGGCTGCGGCTCTGGGGCTTCGCCCGCGCGCGGACCACACTCCTGGGGGCGGAGGCGCACTGTCCCTCGTCCCCGGCTCTCTAGGCCCCGGCTTCACTTTCTGCCCTTGCGCACTTGGCCCTGGCGCAGCCGGGCCGCGGGGCTGTCTTGACAAGTACACCCCGTTTGCCCGGCCCCGGACGAGTTGCCAGCTTTCTCTTTGCTCAGCTCACGACTCCCTTCTAGAAAACACACCGGAAGGGGGAGCTTTGGGCCAGGCGAAGCCTTTTTCTGTGCAAAACGCCCGCTTCCCGCACACCTGGTTTTAATAAGCGCCAGGGGCGAAATATGGCCGGGATCTCGAAGGATCCCCAAGAAATTCCGTCCACAGAGAGAAAGAAGGGTGCACATGGATTGTACGTGAGCCGACGCACTCACTGTACCAGGGTTTGTGAAGACCTCGTGCACTTTTCAACTTATTTGTAGCCGGGACAGGTTGTAGGTGGCAGTGATGGTGGAACTGGGATATAAACAGCAGTTAAAAACACATTTATTAAGACAAAGACAAGAAAATTGCACGGTTATGCACAATGTATTCTTTTCTTCCCAGTTTTAATAACAACAAAGGAATATGAAAAACTACCACCACCCCTTCCTATTCTCCCATCGCCTTAATCCATGTGCACACGAATTTTTTTTTTTACATAGTTGCAGTTATAGGTACATGGCATTCTTATTTCAAATTCTGGAACAAGGGAGGTAAATTACATCCGGACAGAACGGATGTCTTCATTAGTTCTAGGAGAAAGATCTTTCAGTGCATGAGGAGCTGGAAGTTAAAGATTGTATCATGCTTTCAACCTATATTACAAAAGTTTAAAGGATAAAGGACATGAAAGGCTTTTTAAAAAGATCCTTGTGAGACATATAAATGTAAATATATATTCACAGACATTCTTTTTGCATCTTCACTTAAAGCCAAGGACAAATTTCTTTCCAACATAGCACTTTGATCTTTATGCTCTTAAGGAAATAACTCTACCATGTACTACAATTTTGAGAGAACTGGTTTTTCATCAAACGTTTTTTAACCCCCTAATCAGCATTTAATCAGACAGAGGCTTCGGGGTCTTGCACTTCTGTTCTTTCTGCCTGGAATGCTTTTCCCTTGCCTTTGCTTTGCTAGCTCCTCCTCATTTAGATCTTAGCTCATATTCATTTCCCTGTCCACCCCATGGGACAATGATATTTTATTTTCTTCAAAGCACTAATCACGATCTGAAATTATTAATTTGATTATTGCTGCCTCCCCCCACCTCAATAATGCAGGGGACTTTGCTGTTTTACTTGCTGTTATATCCCAGAACTGTACCCCCCAATCCCAGTATCTGCCAGGACTGGTATTTAGTAAATAAATTTACTAAAAAACCAATCTTTGCCATATAGTATAGCCTTGGGAGCAGTTGGTGAATGTGACCCTGGAGGAAACATCTCTCTCTTTTTTTTTTTTTTTTTTAAAGATTTTATTTATTTGACAGAGAGAGACAGTGAGAGAGGGAACACAAGCAGCAGGAGTCGGAGAGGGAGAAGCAGGCCTCCCGCTGAGCAGGGAGCCCGATGCAGGGCTCGATCCCAGGACCCTGGGATCATGACCTGAGCCGAAGGCAGACACTTAACGACTCAGCCACCCAGGCGCCCCGGAAACATCTTTCTTTAGTCTCCTGTCCCCCACCCCTTGCTTCTTTCCCTTGGTGGCTTGGGAGCAGCTGCTTTCTGATCTGCTGGCGCTTCTTTAGGGCCCCACCCACAGTGACCCAGTCCAGCCCCAGGAAGTAGGCCCTGGAGGCAGCTGAGGCCTCAGGCAGTTTTTCCGGGGCCAGATTTTGGACTAGAAAGTGGCCGGGTTTCTCCCCCAGAGGCCTGGGACTGCTGGTCACACAAACCCCCTGACCCTTTAGCACTTCTCAGTGCTTGGCTGCACGCATGAGGCTGCAAGGTTCGTGGTGGGAGCTGCTTGTGAAAAAACGCTCTGTTATTGTTGGACTCCAGGCACAGGGAATAATTAGGGGAGTGACATGCGCTAAAGTTGAGGTCTTTTCCTTGTGGGCTGGGCCATGAGGCTGCAACTGGCCTGCTTGCTGGCAAAGGCTGCGGATTCCTGCGCAGCCCTACGTGGTTCACTTCTCAGAGGAAGCCTTGATGAGGAAGAGGCTGGGAGTGGGGGCAGAAAGTTTGGAATTTCCCCGTGGTTCCTTGGGGATTGATTGTTGTAGAGAACCACCCTGGCCAACACCAAGGTGAAGTGGCTGGGCCTGCTTGCCTTTTCCTCAAGGCCACACATGGCCCCTCCAGGCGCTTACAGGCTGCCTGGGCCTGTGAGAGAGCCGGAGTCAGCACCTGTGGGAGGAACCAATGTTCTGGGGACTGTCAGGTGCCAGCAAGGAAGAAGCTTTTCCTTAAGCTCTGCAGTGCCCAGCACGGTGCCTGGCACGTGGTGGGTGTTAAGTCTGTGTTCAGTCACGTAGGGAGTGTGAGAGTGCCCTTAACACTGTGTCCAGCCTGGGTGTGTTGGCGAACAGACTCTGGAGGCCTGCTGCCTGGGTTCAGATGCCGGCAGCTCCGTGTACAAACTGAGCCTGCTCTTACATGGTTCCCTGTGCCCCACGCTCCGCATCTGTAGGATGCAGACAGTAATGCTCTCCGCTTCGTGGGGTTGTGCGGAGGGGGAGATGTGGATGTTTTGGAAAGCACTTTGAACAGAATCTGGCACATAGTAGTAGGGTAAGTGCTAAACAAAAATTAAAAATAAAGTATGGCAGGGGCGCCTGGGTGGCTCAGTCGTTAAGCGTCTGCCTTCGGCTCAGGTCATGATCCCAGGGTCCTGGGATTGAGCCCCGCATCGGGCTCCCTGCTCAGCGGGAAGCCTGCTTCTCCCTCTCCCACTCCCCCTGCTTGTGCTCTCTCTCTCTCTCGCTGTGTCTCTCTCTGTCAAATAAATAAATAAAATCTTAAAAAAAAAAAAGTATGGCAAAGGTAACAGTCCTCACTGGGGAGGACAGGGAACGGGATCAGGGAGGGGCACACTGGGCATTTCAACAGTAATTGCCAGTTGGGAATATGGGTTTCATTATACTGCTATTCTTTATGCTTTACACATATAAATGTTTAAATAACGGTTCAGTATATAATAAAACATTAAAGCTGCACACCTCAGTGTATCCTCTACTGCCTGCCTCTTAACACACTGAAGACTATTGAGGCATTAATTTGTGCAGCTGTCTTGTTCTTGTACAAGAAGGACTTCTTATGAGGGAAGAACCATTATTATTTCCAGTTCAGATGCAGAAACTGAGGCTGAATAACTTGCTTACGGTCTGCATTGTTAAACAGAGGAGAGCCAGGATTTAAATCTGACTCTGGGTTCTTAATTGCTGTGTATGGCTTTCTTAATGTGTCACAGACATAGCAGGCTGGATGTGAGCTTTAAAAAAATGGAATTCGTCACCCTGCCAATGTCCACTCACGTAAAATTGCACACTGTGGCTTAGTTGTGTGAATCAGGATTTTCTGAATCATGTGAAACCAGTCAAAACACAGAAATAAGCTGGATATGGAAATGGCTGAGTGCAAATCACCACTCCTAACCCTCTGCTTCAAATTTTATATTCACTGAAACAGCCTCCTATTCTCATAGTTCACTTAATAATAAGAAATGCTGTAAATTTTAATTTAAAATAAATGTATAGAAAATGAGATGCCACTTACATGTGCTTTACTCTGTATATAAAATACATATAAAATCTTCCTATAAAACACATATTGGGAGTCAATCTAAGATTTCATTAGAAAAAACGTCTGTGATGCGAGAAAGAAAAAAGAATACTATCACTGGCTTAAGGATGTAATTAAGGTTTAGGAATTTGATGGTGTGTGTTAAATGTTATTCAACAGACATTAAATGCTTTTATGTATAAAGCATCATGTTAGGCATTTGGGGAAACTAAGAGATGATAGCACAGTTTTATATTCAAATTCGTTTATAGTCCTTCAATGTGGAATACTTTATAGTTGATTTTTGAACTATACGGGTTTGAACTGTGTGGGTTCACTTAAATGTGGATATTTTTTGATAAATACAGTACTATGAATGTATTTTCTGTTCTTAAGATTTCTTTTAAAGATTTATTTATTTGAGCAAGAGAGAGTGCACGCATGCTCGCAAGTGCATGGTGGGGAGGGGCAGAGGGAGAGAGAACCCCAAGCAGACTCTGCGTTGGGTGCAGAGCCTGGCCCAGGGTTTGATCCACTACACTGAGATCACGACCTGAGCTGAAACCAAGAGGTGGAGGCTCAACGGACTACGCCACCCAGGCATGCCCCCCCTTGTGATTTTCTTAATAACGTTTTCTGTAGCTTGTTGTAATGTAAGAATACAGTATATAATACATATACCATAAAAAACACGTGTTCATAGACTAGTACAGCTTACTTGGATTTTCCACAGTGTGGGCGTCAGTAACCCTAACCCCTGTGTTGTTTAAGGGTCAAAACTGTACTATTGACTATTTTGAAACTTATGACACTAAACCAAGCTGAGTGTATTATGAACTATGAGATCCCTACTATCGAAGTGTTTGGGAGAATTCAAAGAAAAGATCAATGATTTCACAAGGTCCCAGCATTTGAGCCAGACTTCAAAGATGGATAAAGACAAGGAGAGGGGTGTCTGAGTGGCTCAGTCGGTTGAGCGTAGGACTCTTGGTTTCAGTTCAGGTTATGATCTCAGGGTTGTGGGATTGAGCCCCGCCGAGTCAGGCTCTGTGCTCACACGGCAGTTTGCTTGAGATTCTCTCTCTTCCTCTGCTCCTCTCCCCGCTCTCGAGTGCCCCCCCATTTAAATAAATAAATCGTTTTTTAAAAAAAGACAAGGAGAAGAGGAGTGGGTTCAAAACTGATTGAGGATGAGGCTGGTGGGGAGGGGGGGCTGGGTGTGATGGGAAACCTTGAGGTCCATTCAGGGAATGCAAAATAGTTGACTTGACTATAGGGTTAGGTTCCCTGTGGTGGGAGACGTGGCTAGGTGGGAGACGTGGCTAGGAGGGCAGGTTGGAGTGAGAACCACAAAGAATCTCACATGCTAGACTCAGGGGTCTGGTCTTCTTTATCCAGTGGGTAATGGGGAGCCACTGAAGGGTTCTAGGCATAGTTGTGACATGCTCAGCACTGTGATCTGGAACATTCTTCTGATGCTGACTGTTACGAGGGAAGAAAATAGAAATACGAAGACCAGGGAGGAGTCTACTGGGGTAGTCATCAGGACATAAACTAGTATGATGGCAGGGGACAAGGAAAAACAGGTTGATGGAAGAGGTATGGCTGGAGTTGAATTCATAGTCTGATGACTGATGGAATGTGTTGACAAAAGGAGAAATAAAAAAGACTAAAGATTTGAGATTGGATGCCACTTACAAAATAGAGGTCAAGAGGGGAGGAGCTAGGTATATTTTAAAAATGATCAATGCGTGAGGATCTGCAGAATTCAAATTTCTGGATTACAGGACTCCTCTGAGCCTTTGGAGAGAATGTATCCTCCAGCATTTCCCAGGTTTTCCACAGAAACCCCCTCTCCTCCCCAGACTTCAAGTAAGGAGCAAGCCTAGTGCCTTGGACCTTTAGCAACATCAGTCCTACATGATAACAAGAAAACATCTCGCAGGAAGCCTTCCTCCCAGGACACTGAGTTCTGGAACCCGGGTCAGTTTGCATTTGCCTATCTCTTCAAGCAGTTCTTCTAGGTCCTATTTGTCATGCCTTGGATTTACAGCATAGGGAAAGTGCATTATCAACTTGAGAGGAAGAAGAGTGAGGCTTTCACACTTGTGCCTGAAGGGTTGGGAAGTTGTGGGGAAATTTGAATTTTCTTAGGAAGAAGGCCTGGAGGAGGTGGGAGCTCTTTTCCATTATCCCTGCTCTGCTACTGCTCTTTAGACATTGTTTCCTTTAGAACAGGTCCTTGGGTTTTGAAACATCATGTGTGCATTTAATACCAGATCATCCAAATGGACTTATCTCTAGGTCTGCTACAAGCTGTTGAAGTGACTTTGAAGGACGCAATTCCACTTAAATCAAGGGCTTCCCTTACCAGAAAGCCATCACTGATTTTTAAAAAATCAAATTATATACCCCACATAAAATTTACCATTTTAACTTTTAAGTGTACAATTCAGTGATCTTAAGTACACTGACATTGCTGTACAACCATTCACCATCATCTATCTCCAGAACTTTTTCATCTTCCCAAACTGAAACCCCATACCCACTAAACAATAACTCTGAATTCTTCACTCCCCACCAGCCCCTGGTGATCACCGTTGTTTTCTCTCTATGAATTTGACTACTCTAGGGACCTCATATAAGTGGAATCACACAGTATTTGTCCTTTTGTGGCTAGCTTGCTTCACTTAGCCCAATGTCTTCAAGGTTCATCCATGTTGTGGTATGGGTCAGAATTTCCTTTCTTTTTAAGGCCAAACAATATGCCATTGTATGGATAGATAGACCACACTTGTCTATTCATTTATGTGCATATGGACCTTTGTGTTGTTTCCACCTCTCGGTGGTCTTGATGAACTTCTTTAAGCACTCCCTGCTTCGAACTTCCTTCCCCACAAGTTGGAGATGCCTTTTGAGTCTGTTTTGATTATGTTTGAATTGATAATAGAAAAGCACAAGCCATCTCACTAAATCAAGATGTGAAATTGGGCTCATTAAACTTTAGAGAAGGGGCACCTGGGTGGCTCAGTCATTAAGCGTCTGCCTTCGGCTCAGGTCATGATCCCAGGGTCCTGGGATCGAGTCCCACATCGGGCTCCCTGCTCCGTGGGAAGCCTGCTTCTCCCTCTCCCACTCCCTCTGCTTGTATTCCTTCTCTCGCTGTGTCTCTGTCAAATAAATAAATAAAATCTTTAAAAAAAAAAATAAACTTTAGAGAAAAAAATACTTTTAAATCCAGACTGCAAATGGATTTGGATAGCAGCAGTTCTGTATTTGACTGGGGGGCTTGGTCCCAGAAGCTCCCCAGGGAAAGATGAGGGTCAACTCAGTTAGCAGTTCGGTGTTGGGGCCTGCTGTGCTCTCCTACATTTTTGTAAAGCCTCCAACTTTGGGGTGGAGGGGCGGAAAAGTGAATAGGTTGGTTGGAGATCCTAGACACCACGGAAAAGAATGTGGGTGTTTCCCAGGAACATGCTGCTTTGGAGGCTGCTGTTGGTTCTTAGTTTTGAGTACCAGAATCATTGGCAGAGGACTTTGGTGGAACGGGGGTATAGGGAAATCACCAGAACCCAGTGCTCAGCCCAGCTTCCCACACCATCCTTTTCTCCTTCCCCGAAGACTTTGGTTTAGAGAAAACAAAATAGTTTTGACTGAGTTATTAGGTTGGAATAACTTCAAGTCTAGTTTAATGAGTTTCTCCTCCTTTGCCAGCCTTACAGGGAATCAGTTTTATCATTTGAATTTACTGGTTCCCAAATTGTGCACCATGGCACCCAGGGGTGCTGCAGTAAACACACAGGGGTGCCGTGAAATATATTAAATTTTTAAGGGAAACACAACTATACTTGACAGTTGTGGGATGCCCAAGAACTACTAGCTCGAGGTGCTCATAGTTTCAACATTAGGTCGTGCTGCATTCCTTCCGATGGTGTCATATTTTTGTGAAGCTGGGTGTTTGGTGGTTGGAAGCTTGTGATAAAAACTGAGTACCTAATGAAAATCAGTGTGGAGTAGGAGATGAGAGTGGCAGTGTCCAGTCTGGTTCCAAAGTTTAAGAAGTTGTATGGTGCCCAAGAGGTGTACACAGTCCATTAATAAGTAATTGTGACCATTTAAGAATGAAATAAAAATCATTTTTTTCACTTTATGTATATTATTCTTTCAAATGGCCATGAAATTGTTAGGACATAAATACTTCGTAAGTTGTTTGGACTTTGACACTTAATAAATGGAACTGTTAAGTATTTCTTTCATCCAAGGGATGCCATAAAAAAATTACTGAGATACTAAAGGGCACCATGTACCAAGAGAATTTGGGATTCTTTGCTTTAATTTATCAGAAAATTCCCAAAATATTTACTTTTAAATATATCATGGGGCTGGAGGTGAGGTAACAAGAGAAATAAAATAAACACTTTGCTTGGAGATTTCTTAAAGTAAGTGACTTTATTTTTCTGATTATAAAATTTAATATGTATTGTTTATTTTAAAAAAATCCAGAAAGGTACAAAATAGAAAATAAAACCTCCATGTTCCCACCCTCTATTTCTCCCCCCCTTCCCAGATATAACAGCTGTTAACATTTTGGTGGATATTCTTCCAGACTTTTATTTCTCTCACGTATATTTAAGATTAGATGTTATACAAAAATTGGATCACAGACATTCTATTTTGCTTATTCCTTTTTAAAATTCACTGTATCACAGCCTTCTTTCCATGTCAACATGAGTAGATTTGTAATCATACATAATGCATATATATTTACTTTAAACAGGCTTACAAATAGACCTTCAAGGGAAAAAAGCCTCTCAATTCTAAAACCTAATTTATTACTAACTCGAAGAGGATTCAACTGTTACAGTAGCTCAATCATGCCCCCTTGTGGCTTGACATGATATTTAACATTTTTCTTCAAAGATTTGCACGTAACGCCTTGGATTCTAACCTGGAAAATACAAAAGCGAATGAAATCGGATCTATTTTAGAAACTCACAGTCCATAATAGGAGATGAAATGTATAGTTAAATAACTATGGGAGGAAAGAAAAAGTAATTAGGTACATCATAAGAGAGCTACAGTTAAACATCCTGTAGGAGCAGGGGTTAATCTGTCTGTGAAGATTAAGACCTTCATGGCACGCTCACAGGGGCAGTGGTAACCACAATAATAACAGAAAATGTTTAATGAGTGCTTTTAAGCCAGATATTGTTCTTTGCACTTTTTATAGCAAAGATGGAATTTCTCTCTTCTAGGCTTTACCCAAGGGAAGGATTTCGACTCAGAGAGGTGATGAGGGAATGGAATGAAGGCAGGGGATAGTACCCTAGGTGGGGGGATGCTGCAGGAGCAAATGCGGGAGAGTCTGTACAGAGAGGACTGGGCCTTGCAGATTGCTCGGAGTGAAGTGGGAAAGGACATCAGAAAGAGGCAAGTGCCTTGGATCCCAGGCTAAGGAATGTGACCTTAATTCTGCTGACAGGTGATGGTAACCAATGATTCAAGTTTTTTGATCAGGGGAGCAATTTTATCAGAGCTGGACTTTTGGAAGATTAACTTTTCAGCGGTGTGAAAGATGATAGGCTACTGCACCCGTCCAGGCACGATACAATGCCACTCAGAAGAGGTGCAGCAGAAAATGGAAAGGAGCCATGAATCTGAGCTTGGTTAGGAAGGTGGCAATGACAGCATCTATTTCTTGAATTTCACAGTTTAATTACTGATGTAAAGCCACAGTAACATTTGGTGAACTTTGAATGGAGGTCTTCATACCCAGTGGTTCATAGATTGATTGGCCAGTGTCCACATGCTGATTTCCTCCTTCTCCTCCAAGAAACTAGTTATTTTAGGGACACCAGCTAGAACACATTATTCAGCCTCTCATTTGGTAATTTTGACAGAGCTCAGGTCCTCTGGTAGGGTGTACTATTCCTAGCCATCTGCTAAATTTGCTATCGTGGCATGGTATTTGGAGAATGGTGTTACAATATGTTTCTCTTTTCCAATGAATATGAAAGCAGAGGGAATTTGCTGAACCTGCGCAAACAGGGCTTGGATCAGGCCAGAGGAGCTGATTCTAAGGATGGGAGATAACTGGAGATAACGAATTGCACCATCAAGGGGCCAGCAGTGCACTATTTTGTGGCCATTTAAAAAGGTGAGACAGTCAAGCGAGATGATGGGAGTTTAGTTTGCCTTCCAAAATAATCTATTTTATTTTATTTATAAGTGGTTATCAAAGAAATCCTGCCTTTAATATTATAAGCACCCAGTGCAGTGATTCTCAAAGCAAGGACACCAGGTCAGTGGTGAGCCATCAGGATCTTCTTGATGGGCTCAAGCGTATCCCATAAATGTGTAGGGTGTTATTTTATAATAAAAAGTAAGGTACATCAGCTCACATGTATCTCTAATAAAGCTAATAACAAGTGATTCAGATATCTTCCTCCCAGTTCTTGATCATCACGGGCTTTCCCATGCTTATGTGGGAGTGTCCCTTACACAGTTCGGGGCTCACTGATGTGGCAAGAAGTGATCATACTGATTGCTCTTTATGCATTTTCCCAGTAACTCGTGAACTTCTCTGCACTTCATGGGTCCTCTGGAATATTGTTCCTTGAGAAACTAGCTTGAGTTAGATCACATTTGAAAGATAAGTAAGTTGAATGAGGGAAAGTTATGTCAGGTGTTCCTAGGGTATCCAGGACCTAGAATTCAAAAAGCTTCACCTGGCTTTCCTCTCTGAATATTAGAGGACATGCTTTTGCTGGTGGGTAAAGAGGTGTGATTGAATAGAATATATAACATAATATAATGCAGTTCTTGAATTTGTGGATCACTAATTAACATGCTTGAGCTATTTCAGACTTTGCCGGAGTCATAATTCAAAACTGGTTTGTCATC
Source organism: Halichoerus grypus (assembly GCF_964656455.1). Taxonomy (NCBI): domain Eukaryota; kingdom Metazoa; phylum Chordata; class Mammalia; order Carnivora; family Phocidae; genus Halichoerus; species Halichoerus grypus. The sequence goes on from NC_135722.1 coordinate 26,931,216, forward strand.
GGTGTCCAGCAGTATCATATTTCAAACCCTATCAGATTATAGTTGTGTACTTTATCACTTTTTAACCATTTAAATTACATGCCTGTTAATAGGATCTATGTTTTAACATCAACAGGCGGATTGGAGGATTGCATGGTTCATGTCTAGTTGAGTTTTTATGGCTAATTGGGCACATATGTACTGAACTAACCCCTCTCTTCAGAAGTGAAGGATTTTACTAAAAATGAGCACATTTTTATCACAGGCAGTTTAGTTTCATCTGCTTAAGTAGTTTTTTAAACATGAAGCATTTTTCAGTACAAGTGTGCCTTAATGTGTTAACTGTATTTTTTAAATGCAGATTTCTTTCACTAGCTTAATGGGAATTCACAGAAATCATAGCCTTTTAATTAAAGCCAATCTGTTTCGGTGCCAGACATTCTGAAAGATTCCAGTGAACCAAAAAAGAACACATTTCTGCACTGGAAGTGTGCATGTGGGACCCTTCAGAAGCCTGACAGAAATGCCTGATGGAAGCATTTGAAACAGGAAAAAGATTAGTAAAAGGAATGTCAGAGTAGTTTTCAGAATAGCTTAAACAATGTGTGTACTGACATAATTTTCTACACCAAAGGATGATTTGATTGAAAAACTGTGACTCTTGCATAGTCGTAATGCTCTAAAGTCTAAATCTCACTTCAGAATGTTTAAAGTAAGAAAGAGAGCCCACGATGGCTATATTTTTCAAACCTAAAATTGATATAAGTGACTGTATTTTCAGAACTAATTCAAGTGGTCTGATAAGCACAATTTGGAAGACAAAGGAACAGAATATTTAAAATTGAAAGGATCCTGGAAAATCTGGAATGTAAAGTCATTGTGATAGTGGTTGTGAGGAAATCACAGGATACATTTGGGTACGGTTTGGTCAAACAGAAAGAGCCAAAGACCAGAAGTCAGATGCACTTAACTAGTGGTGGGACTAGACAAGTCCCTTAACTTGGCTGTATTTCTATTTTCTCTGTTGTAAACGGTGATTATATCTACCATAACCATTATTGTGAGGATCCTAATGAACTATTGGGTATAAAAGCTTCTGGAAAAGTGAAGCTAAAGTGTTATACAAGTGGAATTATTTCTGTAGTTCTAAGTAACCATGGCCAGGCAGGGAACATGTTTTATTTGCCATGGCCTCAAGCAAGTGCCTAGCACCTGCCTGGTGTAAGGAAAGGCTCCCTAGACAGAGCTGAAGGAAGGAAGGGAGGGAGGGAGGGAGGAAGGGAAGAAGTAAGGAAGGAAAGAAGGAAGGAAGGAAGGAAGGGAGGGAGGGTTCTCTTTGCTCTTGTTTTATTCTGTCCCGCAGGGACTTGGGCCAAAAAAATAAAACCATATGTGTGGTTTGGGATTCTCCAGAGTCTGACACAGGTGCTGTGAGGTACCCGTCCAAGTCTAACCACATGTACAAATACAAATGGAAGCTGGTAGATATCCTAGTGGTACATGTGTACAGGAGGTTTGGTGGGATTTCTTTCTGTGGTACTAGAAGTGTGGTTGCAGATGCAACATTTTAAAGAAAGCCAATGACAGCGTGCCCCCTTCTCCTTCCCTTCTCCATCCCTTACCTTTCCCCCTACTATGGGGCAGCCTACTACGTCCTCCTCCTACCTCCAGTCATTGACTCAGGCCTTCTCTCTCATCCTGAAGGCCTTTCATGGAGGTTCTGGGGGAAGGAAGAGAGGGGAGAGTCTTATTGGCTGTAGCCTTCTGGAGCAACAGTGTTCGTAATTTTCCCCCCTTTCCATTAGGGAGCGGCAGAGGCTGGGGGGTAATTCCTTCAACAAATTAAATGAGGGGAGAAATTCCCTCTTGCTTGCAAGAAGGGAAAACTGGCTTTAGGTGCCCTGTTGGACACCTGCTTGGGTAGCAGCAGCCTTGCACATTTGTCCGCTGGCCTGCTTAGCAGAGGAGAGGACCGGAGAAGGATGGCAGGAGGCTGCGGGGCTGGTGGCCAGGCAGCCTGCCCGTGCGCTGGGTGATGTGGCGAAGATCGCCCGAGTGGATTGCGGGCAGGTGCGCGCTGTGGTGCAGGGCTGCTGGCTTTGACTCTCTTGCTGGTTTTCTGGCCCAAAAGCGTGGCCCACTGGGTGAGGAAGCATGCTGAAGAGTCACACTCGCAGCTGCAGCCTGCCCTGCAGGGGAGGGAGGTGATGAGATTTAAATTGAGTCCCACTGACATTTGAAACTGAACTAACCAGCACTAAGTGACAGTGACCCAGAGGTGACCAAGCTTGCTTGAGACCCACTACTCCAATGGTGAAGGGAAATTTGACAGCACACAATAGAAAGCAGTGATTAGAAGATGGACAGAAAACAAAGCCAAAGCCAAACCGTTCAATGTTGTGTGGCACTGAGCAGAGACTTTCAGGAAGTTATTACATTAATTAGAAACTGTCCCCATGTGGTTTGACTCCAGTTGCTTATCACAGAATCCAGACTCGGAGCAGATAAGACCTTAAAGATAATTCCTTCGAGGCCAGTAGATTTCAGATGCTGTTCCAGGAAGTCCAGGGTGGGGGGTGGTGGCCTACGGAGGTTGGGCAGGATCCCTGGGGAAGGGATGATGGTGGGTGTAGACCGAGGCAGTGTGGAGGGAGGTAGATATGCTGAGAAGGAGGGACTTCTGGTTTCTCTCCCTTTAGCTGGAAAAAGTTTGCTTTTATCTGCTTTATACATCAGGCTTCATTGCAAGATTACTTTTGTTCAGAGGGTTCCCCGATTTAAAGAAAAAGCTCCCTTATAATCTAACCCCCTTAATTCTGAGATTAACAAATTCAAGTTCAGTCTGGGGAAGTGACAAGCCCCACCCAGGCCACGGAGCCTTGAGTGGCAGAGGCAGGACATAGGCCATTTAGTTCTGCGACCTGTCCTGAACCGAAGGGTGGCATTAGCCTCATGAATTCAAGGTGCATTTATTAAGCAGCTACTAGATAGAGTCATGTGGTAGGTTTTTTTTTTTTTTTTTTTCTCCTTCTTCCTAAAAGATTCATGCAGTTATTGCATCCATTTGGTGCCTTTACTGCCGGAAAAATAACAGCCAGCAGGGGCTTTCTTGGGTTACCTCGGTAAGAGATCTCTGCAAGTCAAACACTATTAACTTTAATGAAGCGGCTTTGATGGTGGGGAAGAGTCAGCTGACACCACATTTCCCTAACAATAAACCACTCTGACAGATAAAAACAAACAGGCTCAAGATAACATATAGCATTTCGGAGAACAGGGCCAATAATGAATGTAGACGGATGTGAGCCGGGCTTTCCTCTAAAGCTGTGTCCCTCCATCTGTCGTGAAAACTTCTAAAAGGCCGGGCACAGATGATCTAATCCGGCTTTTACAGAAACCACTGCCTGGGTTATTGTAAGGATGGCCCTGCGAGGAAATCTTGAAGACTCTCAAGACCCTTTTTTGCTCTGTGTTACGTATCTGAGCACTGATGGTTCGTTTAGCCGCTAGCAGCCACGGTAACACGCTCCTCCACCTTCCTGGCCTTGGGGGGGGCCTCGCCCGCTGATGTCCTCTCCGCGGGGCGCGCTCTCAGCCCCCAGGAGTGAACCCCGTGACCGGGCATCACTAGCAGGGGACTGCCAGGGCTTTCCTCCGTCTTGGCAGATCCCAGCAGAGAACTTGGCCTAAAACAGCAGCAGCAACAACAATAAAAACCAGCCAGTGGTTGACCAGGTTTGGCATTAATGCCTGTTGGAGGCCGCAAAGAGGGAAATGGCGTACGGTTTGGAGCTTGGTCATGATGTGGTCATTAGTCATTAAACCCAGATTTCAGTTAGGACTAGGACGAGTAACACATACTACTTTACAAAAGGCTTATTTCAATTCCCTCACCAGGCTGTCCCTTAACAAAATACCCTATAGTGTGTCTTTTCTTTGGGGGCTGCTTTTATGTGTGCAGTGGTAGGGGGGAGCGTTGTAATTCCTTCCTACTGAAGTAGACTTCTGATAGTCCCACTGATTTGCCCACGGTCATATAGGTAGTAAACACCAGAGCCAGCACTGGATAGATTTCAAGGCTTATTCCACTCTGATGGAAAGCTCTGAGAGGCCTTTCTCTCTCTTTCTCTCTGTTGGGAGTGGGGTGTGAGGGGTAATGGATAGCAAGCAAAAGAGCCCACCCTGAATTACTACTGAAATCCACTGATAATTCCAGAGCCCTAGTGTAGCCTCAAAAGCCATGCTCTTTCCTTAGGAGTATCTTTACTAAGACAATTAACAAGTTGTCCAGGTACCTGCTTTCATAATGGCAATAATTATTAATGGGTCTCTAACTCAGAGTTGGAAAGAAAGAGAAAATTGCCATCGCCTCTTCCCACACCCTTGGCTGAGATCAGATTTCTGTCCGTTAGACACACCGGACACGGGTTAATGAGGACCCTTCCTGCAGGAGTGGGTGATGAGGGCGTAATTTGCTTGTGTTCGGGTTCTCAGGCACGGGACAGGGGCTGTGCAGGGACTTAGGGCCCCGCAAAGACATTCTCTTGTCTTCCAGCCTGAGAAAGCCTCTCAGAGGCCGAAGTGACTGGGTTTTGTGGGAGCGCTCAGGGGCAGCCTAGGACTGATTCAGGGTTGCTCCAGGGGTTTCTCCGGGCCCCTTTTCTCTGCATTACCGCAGCTCTAAGGATGCTCCCTTCATCTTCGGCTCTGGTTGCTGCAAGCTAACAGCCCAACAGAAGGCAGAGTTTTAGATGGGGGCTGAAAATAAGGGATGCTTTAGGCCCAGAGTTGATTTGCCGCCTCTTCTCACCCAGTATTTTTTTTTAAAGTAGGCTCCCCGCCAGCTGTGGGGCTTGAACTCACGACCCTGAGACCAAGCGTCTCAGGCTCTACCGACTGAGCCAGCCAGGCACCCCTCACCCAATATTTTATATGCCGATGAAATCACAGTAAAATGAACATCAGGGGCTTGGTCAAGGGAAGGACTGCAGTGAAAGGAGCCTCACGTGCGGGGGTGGAGTGTGCGTTTGTTTAAGAGCAGTGGACGGTGCGGGCCATTGGGTGTCTCTGAGCCTATGCTCGGTCTTGATCCCTTTCAGCTTGGAGCGCCCACTTCTGGGCTACTCTGTATCAGGCGGCTTTGAGCTCCGCCCTGCCATAGCCCTGTTTTCTTCTACCAGGAGGGATACGCGCCCTTCCGAGGTCTTGGCTGGTTTAGCAATTAGTAATTTCGGAACATCACAAAGCTCTGCCCTCTAGTGGTTCTTTGGGAAACATTCACAATCTCTTACAAACACACACACACACACACACACACACACACACACAAAACCCCCCAAAAGACAGCATTTAATGCTAGCGGTATTTAAAACAGAATGGCCAGAGAGCAAGATGACTTAAGAGAGCAGAGTCCCTGCAGCTCCAGAGTTGAAAACCCCTTTCTGCTTCAATTGTCACTCCCTGGCCGTTGAGACTTTTAGGAGCCGTCCAAATCCATTTAGACTGTTTTAATAAAAAAATGAAGCAACACATCCCTGAAAACAAAACTTGGTTTTGATTCCTCTTGCTCAGGACAGGGCCTCGAGAGCCCTTTTATTTGTTGCCCTGTTTGTTTACATTACTGACGGATAACAAGGTCGGTTCTGGGATTGCATCAACCTCCTCTCTGTTTCTTTATGAAATATCCCTTTAGTGTTTCTCACCCTCTAACAAGTATTCCTGTTTTCTTTCGCATTGGGAAGAAAATGCCTTCAGTAACGTAGCCATTTTAATATTCAATTTTCCCCATTTCTTCAAAGTGAAGACAGATCTTAATTTATATGACAAGCTGAACTGTGTGCTCTCTTCCTAAAGTTTTTAACTTTACCCTTAAGTTGACTCTTGCCTACTCGGTGACCTTGCACCCTAATTTTTCCGTTTACTTCCTGTACTGCATTTGAAGTGCCTATAAATCACATCGTAGGTCAGCCCTTTCCTTAACATGAATAATATTTGTATTCTCGCTGTGCAACACAATTTTACAACAATGCCAATTTATTTTTTTGGCAGTCTAGACTTTCATTCTTTTTTCTTTTCTTTTTCAAAGCCCTATTGAATTTCAAGCCTCTCTCTTAGCTCTTGCGGTGATTACTGCTTTAATGCATAACTTTTCACCTCTCGAGGCATATCTGGAGAATATCACATGGGAGGTTCTAGGTGGGCTGCCCCAGTTTGATGTGGGTACAAAAGCAGAACTGGGCCCAGTCAGGCTGTGATGTGGAGGTAGACAGGGAAGGAGGGATGGTGCGATAGGCCTGGGTGAGTAGATGCTCACCTGGTGCTTGGGTTGACCACTAACAGGTTTACTGCCCCTCTCCAGAGGACCCTCCTTTAATTAAAATAACATACTTTAATGATCTCGTAATCATTGGTTTGTTTCCAGAAGCTATCAGGTTGCGTGTGGAAAAGTTAGTGGAGCAGAAACAAGATCCACTGACCTCATCTCCCAAGCCATGGAGGAGGGAATTTCAGCATTTGGCCCAGGGAGGGTAGAACCAGATAGAATTTTTATCTCCGTCATATCTTCTTAGAGCCTAGCTTTTTATGATAAACTCTGGTCATTTCCATTCTTACCACTCCTCCCCCTTGTGAAAATCACTCAACTGTAGTTTGTACCCATTTTTTGTTTGTGTCCTTATGCTGTGTGTGTGTGTGTGTGTGTGTGTGTGTGTGTGTGTGTGTGTGTTGAGCGTTCTCTGTTGGAGGGCTTAGAATTCTTAATCCTGCCCAGGCAGTCAGCAGTCTTTACAAATCTCTGGGAACTCAGAACTTCAGAGTGTCGTCCCTGGCATATAATCAGTATTGTGGCCCAGCTTGCCTTTCAGGTAGATAAAGCAAAATGGATGAGAGAGGACCCTGCAGTCAGATGACTTCCCTGTGTGATGGTGGACACCTCACATATCTTTTCTAAGCCTTATTTTTTTCATCTGTAAAACGGGAATAAGAGTAACACAGGTGAGGAATAAATGAGGTGATTCATCTAAAGCACTTAGCAGCATGTAGTGCTCAGTAATATGAGTTATTATAATTATGAAGCTGGAAGATCCATTATAGGGGATCAGTTTATATGGTACAGACCCTGGACTATGGGGTCAGAAAGGCCTGAGTTTGGGCTCCTGACTCATCGGTATTAGCTACCCTGGAGCCTCATCTCACCACACGAGCCTTTGTGTTCTCCTTCGTGAGCTGATGACCATACCCGTCCACCCCAGGGCTGTTGTGGGGCTTCTGTTAGATACAGGGTGTCCCGTGCCTGGCACATGGAGCCTAACCCGTGTTAGCCGATTTCCCGTTCTCCAAGTCTTCTAAGATGCTGTGTGTTGTCTCCAGTAGGCATTTCAGCCCTAGTTTCACTTGATATGAGTCAGAGATAAAGAAAAAGGGATCTGTTAGAATGACACCACCCCCACCCCATATTAAAAACAACCATTTAATACTTTCTTTCAGATATCTTCAAGAACCCAGGAGCCTTTCGGCTCTGCAATTTAAAATACCAACTTAACTGAAACAAATATTGCTGTTCTGTTAAAATTAAATGAATGCAGATGTTGTTACAGAACAATGGATTGAAAGTTCTCCTAATCATTCTGTAGGAGAACACAACTCCCTGACTGGGAAGTTCTTCGGGGCACCACGTGCTTTGGATGTTAACAGTCTGGTTGGGAAGATGTCATGGTACGTAACTTCTGTGTGCCGTAGTCTCTTGGCTTGCACCTACGAATGCAGCTCTGGGCAGAATTTTTGTTTGAGTGTCCCAAAGGATTTTTTTCTTTTGTAAATAAAGAATTCAGTTTATAATCAGTGCTTTCTGGGGGTTGCAGAGGTGAGAGAAGGGGTCGTCCATTGACATGGGACCTATGCATGAAAGCGTCTTTCTGCTCTGCTCAGATGTGGGGCCTGTCGGCTCCACGGGCAGGTCCGTGAGAAACAGCAACACCCACTTTGGTGTGAGCAGTCTGTTTTCTGCTTACATATACAGACTTGATTTATAATCCTAGTCCGGACAGCATCTGAGTCTAATTACCTGGGTATATGAAAGTTCAGGAGATCTCAACTAAGTTTGCAATTCAGGGATGCGCTTTACCAGAAGCAGATGGAAAAAATAAAACACTTTAGTTTATGACTAGTTTTCTATTTGGGGGAAGTAGAAAGAACAAAAAGAGTTGCCAAATTGATCCTTGTCAAGCACTAATTAAATATTATTCATGATTAATTCTGATGTTGATGTATTCAGTGTTTTAGCGGTGTCATAAATATCTGAAAGAATGAAATAACTCACTTTGTGTAGCTCTAATAAATCATGCATACCACAGTTCCCACGTGGCCTCGTGAGCCAGCCCCTTATTATTATTTTGTTAATGCATACACTTGTTAGTGACTTTTATGGAATATTATTAGAGATGTGAGAAAATAATTTCCTAATTATGCCTTGCAATTGCCATGTCATTCAGTTAACAAATACTTTTAAAATTATGAAGAATGAACAGTTTCTATTTTTTAGAGGTAGACACTGAAATATTTACGGATGAAATGTCTGGGATCTGCTTAAAAAAATCCAGGTTGTCTGAAAGAGGGGTGAGTGGGTGGGAATATAGATGAAACAAGAGTAGCCATGAATTGATAATTCTTGAAACTTAGTGATGGTCCATGGGGGTTCATTATAATATCTTCTATTTTTGTGTATTTGAGGAATTTTCCATAATGAAATATCTAAATGATTTTTCCTTGGAAAGGAGCTTAAGTTTATTTCTCAAGGAAAATTACAGTAATCAGTTTTTGTTGTAAGCATATGTTCCTTAAATTACAAATCATGGGTCAGAACATGTTGTAAATCCAGTTTGGGGCTGATAGACTGATGAGGAGGAGGAGGAGGACGAGGAGGAGGAGAAGGAAAACAGCAATTGTAGCTTCTACTTCATTGAACATCAGCTGTGTGCGGGGTACTGTGCTGCGGACTTTACACCGTTATTTCATCCTTGAGACAGCGATGCAGGTTAAATATTTTTATCCTTAACTTTGTAGGTGAATCAACTGAGACAGAGATGAAATCACTTGTAAAGGTCACATGCTCTATGACAGAAATGAGGCATCCAGGTCCCAAAGCAAATTCTTTCTTTCTCTTTTTAATTTATAAGGAGACTGCACTTAGTGACACAGTTGGGCTGGAACTATGAATTCAAGTAATTTGAGCAGGAAGGGACCTTAGAGATGCTTTCGTTGGAGATGGCAAACAGATGACATGCTTACTCCCTGCTCCCATGCCCATGGTAGCAGACACGGCTAATGGATTGTGGCTCAGAATCCCACTCAACATAGTGTCCCAAACAGGTCAAAAGGCTCAGGATTGGCATTCCTTTAGAAACCTATTCATCACCTCTCATCCCTCTGACTGCCTTACCAGATGAGAAAACTGAGGCCTGGGGAGAGGCAGGACTCACTCAAAATCTCCCAGACAATAGGTGTCAAAGTCCTCATTTCTCCTGGCATCGGTCCAGGGCTCCTTCCCCCACAATAGCTAAGGCTCCTTCCAGGTCAAACTTTCTATGATTCTACATGTGTGAATACATGGAAACTTGCTTAGAACAGTGCCTGGTACATGCTAAGGACTGGATCAGTATTGGCTATTATTATTATTATTATTTTTTAAAGATTTATTTATTTATTTATTTAACAGAGAGAGAGAGAGAGAGAGAGAGAGAGCACAAGTAGGCAGAGCGGCAGACAGAGGTAGAGGGAGAAGCAGGCTCTCCAGCGAGCAGGGAGCCCGATGCGGGGCTCCATCCCAGGACCCTGGGATCACGACCTGAGCCAAAGGCAGACGCTTAACCGACTGAGCCACCCGGGCGCCCCAGTATTGGCTATTATTAATATCATTATTTGTTATAAGGAGGTAAAATGTAAAATGGGCCAGCTCTCAGATATAAGAGCGGTGACTAAAACCAGGTCAGTTTGCAAAAGCATCTGCTAGTTTCCTAAAATGGTAACAGAGCCCTGGGCCGAAGCTGGACACACAGCTGCAGCCTCAGGCCCCAGGGCCCCCTGGCAACACAGACTGCTCAGCCCTCGGTCCCCAGTCACTGCTCCTCAGGAATGTGCGTGGAGAGCACCGTGCTGAGGGCTCTGTCTGGTGTAGATTGATGATGTAAAGCAGCCGACCTTAACATTGCCTTTGTATGGCGCCAGCAGCACCCCCCAGCCTCACCTTGTCCAGGCTTGGCAGATCCATAAACCACGCGGCTGGCTCAGCGAGTTCCTGTTCTGATATGGCAACCAGATTTGGGCTTTGCTCCTGATCTCGGGTCTCTCTCTCCGCCCCTGAAGGCTTTTGAATCATTCGGTGACTCTGACCAACATTCCTTTCACCACTCACAGCAGAATTTTCATACATACAATGTCCTGCTGCCATGGTCTTTTATTCTTTGGTGGTTTCGTGGGTTGGCTCTGCTCTCCCCAGGAGCTTAGGAGTGATGCAGGTATTGTGAGTGGAATTCGTTTTTTTTTTTTTTTAAAATCTGTGAATTAAACAGCTAAGAAGCCCATGTAATTTGTGTGACAAGTGACAGCTTGTGTGAAAATAACTTACCCATATCTTGTTACACATTTGCATCCATTATGCTGGGTAAAGCCGTATGTCACTGGTAGACCATTAAGTCGTAGTCACCAATGTTTTCCTAGGTGAAAGGGTAATTATTTTTGCTGTTTGTTCATAATTTATTAATAGTCAGTGAAGAACATTAGGGTAAAGGATTATTTCAAACAAAGTGACAGATCAAATGTGTGGAGGGCATAGTGATCTAGCAGTTGATAAGAAAAGCTATTAGCGTAAAGATAAGCTTTCGTTTGGGATCAGCATTTGCTACTACTGATTGGCATTTCAGATAAAATAGGTGCGTACGGAAGACTGAATAGGAACTTACGGAGAATACCAGTAAGCGGTTTCGCTTTGGATGGAATCAGCTGTGTTCTAGAGTAAGAGCAAATTTCCTGTAATGTTATATGCATGCTGGAGGTAGTTTGCAGAGTGATTTTAAGTGGCACGTGAATATTTTTTCTTTTAATAGTTATGTATTTATCTTAAATATGCTAGGAAAACTGTAACTTATAAAACACATGATTTATTGGATTATTTATTATTTATTTTGCTTAGGCTGAGGTTAATTAGATATTTATGCTTTATATTTTTTATTAATTTTTAAAATTAACATATTATGTATTATTTGTTTCGGGGGTACAGGTCTGTGATTCATCGGCCTTACACAATTCACAGCGCTCACCATAGCACATATCCTCCACAATGTCCATCACCCAGCCACCCCATCCCTCCCACCCCCCTCCACTCCAGCAACCCTCAGTTTGTTTCCTGAGATTGAGAGTCTCTTATGGTTTGTCTCCCTCTCTTGTTTCGTCTTGTTTCATTTTTCCCTCCCTTCCCCTATGATCCTCTGTCTTATTTCTCAAATTCCACATATCAGTGAGATCATATGACAATTGTCGTTCTCTGATTGACTTATTTCGTGTAGCTTAATACCCTCTAGTTCCATCCACATCGTTGCAAATGGCAAGATTTCATTTTTTTGATGGCTGAGTAATATTCCAGTGTGTGTGTGTGTGTGTGTGTGTGTGTGTGTGTGTGTGTATACACACACACACATATATATATATATATATATATATATATATATATATATATATACCACTTTTTCTTTATCCATTCGTCTGTTGATGGACATCTGGACTCTTTCCATAGTTTGGCTATTGTGGGTATAAACATTGGGGTACAAGTGCCCCTTTGGATCACTACATTTGTATCTTTGGGGTAAATACCCAGATACTGGTGCAAGTGCTGGGTCGTAGGGTAGCTCTATTTTCAACTTTTTGAGGAATCTCCATATTGTTTTCCAGAGTGGCTGCACCAGCTTGCATTCCCACCAACAGTGTAGGAAGGTTCCCCTTTCTCCGCATCCTCGCCAACTTCTGTCATTTCCTGATTTGTTAATTTTAGCCATTCTGACTGTGTGAGGTGGTATCTCATTGAGGTTTTGGTTTGTATTTCCCTGATGCCGAGTGATGTGGAGCACTTTTTCATGTGTCTGTTGGCCATTTGGATGTCTTCTTTGCAGAAATGTCTGTTCATGTCTTCTGCCCATTTCTTGACTGGATTATTTGTTCTTTGGGTGTTGAGTTTGATAAGTTCTTTATAGATTTTGGATACTAGCCCTTTATCTGATATGTCATTTGCAAATATCTTCCCCCAATCTGTCGGTTGTCTTTTGGTTATGGTGACTGTTTCCTCTGGTGTGAAAAGCTTTTTATCTTGAGGAAGTCGCAATAGTTCATTTTTGCCCTAGCTTCCCTTGCTTTTGGTGATGTTTCTAGGAAGAAGTTGCTGCGCTGAGGTCAAAGAGGTTGCTGCCTGTGTTCTCCTTTAGGGTTTTGATGGACTCCTGTCTCACATTTAGGTCTTTCAACCATTTGGAGTCTATTTTTGTGTGTGGTGTAAGGAAATGGTCCAGTTTCATTCTTCTGCATGTGGCTGTCCAATTTTCCCAACACCATTTGTTGAACAGACTGTCTTTTTTCCATTGGACATTCTTTCCTGTTTTGTTGAAGATTAGTTGACCGTAGAGTTGAGGGTCCATTTCTGGGCTCTCTATTCTGTTCCATTGATTTGTGTCTGTTTTTGTGCCAGTACCATACTCTCTTGATGATGACAGCTTTGTAATAGAGCTTGAAGTCCAGAATTGTGATGCCACCAGCTTTGCTTTTCTTTTTCAACATTCCTATGGCTATTCGGGGTCTTTTCTGGTTCCATACAAATTTTAGGATTATTTGTTCCATTTCTTTGAAAAAAGTGGATGGTATTTTGATAGAGATTGCATTGAATGTGTAGATTGCTCTAGGTAGCATAGACATTTTCACAATATTTGTTCTTCCAATCCATGAGCATGGAACGTTTTTCCATTTCTTTCTGTCTTCCTCAGTTTCTTTCATGAGTATTCTATAGTTTTCTGAGTACAGATTCTTTGTCTCTTTGGTTAGATTTATTCCTAGGTATCTTATGGTTTTGGGTGCAATTGTAAATGGGATCGACTCCTTAATTTCTCTTTCTTCTGTCCTGGTGGTGTATAGAAATGCCACTGCTTTCTGTGGATTGATTTTATATCCTGCCACTTTAGATATTTATGTTTTAAAAAGTGATTTAAAGAAAAGTGAGTCAAGAAAAGAAATAAGTGAATAATTGTAAAGGTGGTGGTCAAATCTGACAAAAATTGAGATAATGATATACGAATTAGTGATGTTTAAAGAACATTGGACTAAAAACTGGTTGGAACCTTGGGATTAGCTTTTGTTCACTAGGGATGGCCGCAGGTCTTGACGTAATATGTCTTATGGCAAAACCATCTGGAGCTCTTACAATATTCTACCTTTGATTTAAATTTTCAGCGTAATATTTAACTTTTGAAGCAAAAAGCAAAACAAAGCATGGAATGTGATTCAAAGTAGGAATTGGGAGGTATTTTTCTTCTGAGTGTGAGATGAAAAAAGATCAAAGCCTTGAGTGTGTGCTTGGATAAGCTGAGGTCTTGTCCAAACTCTGCCATTCACTTCCTATTTGATCTCTGGGATGACCTCAACTTTCCATGAACCTCAGTTTCCACATTGTAAAATGAGGGGTTGAGTTGATCTCCAAGTTACCTCCTGGCCCTGAGTTTTTGACTCATTCAGAATTCTGAGAGGTGGGAAAAGTGAAGCCACCCTTAGTGGCCTGATGTTCTGGGAAATTTAATGTATTCCTTAGCCTTTGAAGAGGGGGTTACGAACGTCAGAAACTCAGTTGATGTCTTAAAGTGGACTAAATAACTTTTTTAAAGGGGACAGCACTCATCTGTAAGTAAATTTGGGTGTGCTTTTTAAGTAAAAACCATTCCCATTTCTTCTTCATCACACACAGGAGCTTTTTGGTAATTGGTGTCCCTAACTGGGCTCAGGGACAGGTCAACGATGATTTCCCAAGCGAGCAGAACTCTAAAGCTGATTCTTGTAAACAGAGAGGAAGTTAGAGGAATGGGAAGGACAACTCAGTCAGGGAGGGTAGCTTGAATCAAGACCTGGAGAAGGAAAAGAACACGGTTCATTTAGGGAAATGCAAGTACTCACAGATCCAGCACAGGATCCTTGTGGCACCCCCTCCGTGCTAGGCATGTGACAAGTGATCTGGACAGATAGTTGCTTGGTCAGGCTGCAGTACGTGGTGGTGACGGTGGGAAAGAAGTGAGACGTTGATGAGCAGGACTCTCTCCCCAAGGGCCTCCTGCAGGGGCCTCGGAGGCCTTGCCGAGGACTGAAGAGTTTGCTCATGCTGCTGCCCCCCATAAGCAGGCAATGGTTAAGGGGCGCCCGGTTGGCTCAGTTGGAAGAGCATGTGACTCTTGATCTCGAGGTTGTGAGTTCGAGCCCCATGTTGGGTGTAGAGATTACTTAAAAATGGAGTCTTAAAAGAACAAACAAACAAAAACCTTTCCTTTAAAAAAAAAAAAGAGGGGCGCCATGGTCACTCAGTCGGTTAAGCGTCTGCCTTCAGCTCAGGTCATGATCCCAGAATCCCGGGATTGAGTCCCACATCGGGCTCCCTGTTCACTGGGGAGCCTGCTTCTCCCTCTGTCCCTCACCCCTCTCTCACTCTCTCAAATAAATAAATAAAATTAAAAAAAGAAGAAGAAGAAAGCTTTGAGATCAGGAGAATTGTGGGAAGGATGGAGGCTTTGGGATGTACTTGCCCTCCTCCAACAGCTCTGTCCCTGTTGGGGTCTTTCCTGTGAGGGAATCTTCCTGAATCTGGTCACTTGAGGGCCCCCTTGAGGCTCTAATGATAAATGTCCTTGCCCCTCTAGCCGGAGGCAGGGGGAGGGCCAATGACTGTGCCTAGCATGGGTCCCACTGTGGTCTCAGATGCTGATTCACAAATCCCCCCCCCCCTTTTTTTCCTTTTTTGGTGAAAGCTGACCCTTTCCTTTGAGCTTCTTGCTTGGACAAGGAAGCATAATCTCAGGAGATATTCTTGTGGATTAAAAACCATGGGCGTGTTTCTTCTTGCAGACATTCTTCACTTTGTAGCTAATTTGCGCAGACCGTGTCAGTGCCATTCTAGAGACAAGCTGCTTGTTCCTAGCAGCCTGTTCCTTCCTGACAAGCAGATCTGGGGGAGCCACTGCCAATTTGGTGAAAGTACAGTGTTGGAGCACAGGAGACTCAGCGCTGAGCCAGGCACCCAGGGGCGGGCGTGCGCTTTCTAGTTAGCTCCATTACCGAGAGGAGAGAGAGCATCTGGGCATGTAGCCTCTTGCAGTGAGTCACACACAGTTGTTTGAAACTGCAGTAAAGAGAAGCCCCCCCCCAAAAAAACCACACCCCCAAACATAAAAAGAGTTCCACCACCATTGTTCATTTTAAGCTTTGCATTTGATGTCTAACCATTTGAGGAGTTAAAAAGTAAGAGACTGGCAGGCTCGTTGGACTGCTTCAGTTCAAAATCTGGCTCTGCTGCTTGCTAGCTCTGGGGCCCAGTGCAAACAGAACAGTAATATGCCTTCTTTAGAAGATTTTTGGGTGGAGGGAATGTAAAGAACTTGGCCAAGCTCTTGGGAGGTGTTCCATGATTGGTAGCTCTTGTTATCACCTGGTGGACATTGTCGTTTTTCTGGTAACGATCACCTTTCCCCTGACACTGAACCCCGTAGTAACCACTAACAGCTTATGTGCATGGAGTATAGAGTTTAGCCACGTTTCTATGTTTTTTACAAATAAGAGTTCAGCTGAGCTGGATGTTAAGTAGGGCAACTGTTCCTTCCCTCGTATAGGGGAGTAAACAAAAATTGGAGCAGTTAACGGATTTGACCAAATTCCTAGAGTGAATAAAAGGAATGAGCACACAGATTCAATCTTTTGATTGAAGTCTTGTGCTTTTTATCGTGCCACAATTTCACTCTTACGCCGAGAGTATCTCCTCGCTTCTGTAAGTGAATGGTCGTTACTCTTAGGAATCAGAACACCACCAGCCACCTGCGTCCTGACGTGAGCACTGGCGGGGCCACATCTGGTGTCCCGGTTTCAGGGGCAGGCAGGCAGGCAGACAGGGGAGAGGTTAACAGGGCTTTGGCAGGGGTGTTACAATCATGCCTGTGACAAATCTTGAAAACCCAAACCCAATATTCCACTGTATTTGCGTTCAGGGGAGGGCTTCTTGCTGCTACAATGTGGCGGTCTTGGGAAAACGTACAGGTGACATCAGCTTGGACAGGGAGTGTGATTCAATCTTTGTAGGGGCAACAATAGTTCCAGCGATGCACCCTAACCACCCCCTGTGTAATTCACAGTGGACATCAGGTTTGGGTCTGAGAGTATAATACTCATCTCTCTCAGAAGGCTCCGACTCAAGTCCGCATCCTCCAGCATCATTTCTTGTTGGTTCACTGTGGTTTATGGAACCGGGTTACCTGTACCTGGTAGATTCTGGTCCTGTGACCTGCAGGTTCCTTCTCAGTAGAATGCGCCTCGGAGTCCATAGTTCGCGTTATTGCTTAAATGCCATTTCTTCACATCCGCAGAGACTAATTTTACTGCAATGGAAGACCTCAGTGTGAGCTATTCTTGCAGAACATCCTGCGATGTCAGAGAGAGGGCAGGACTGTGAGCACCCCTGCTTGGGTCCTAATCCGGGTCAGCTTGCCGGGTGGGAAAGATCCTTCATCTGTGTGGCTGATGTTTCTTCTTGTCTATGATGAGAGAGTTGAAGCTGTATCCAAATCTCCTTCAGCTTTTAAATTCTATGATGTTTAAGCAGTAGCTTAGGAACAATTTAGGAGAATCGATTGGAACACCTCACTCCGTCTGAGAATTGCTGAGTTGTGGAGACATGAATATTTTTATTCTTTTAAAAATTTGTTTTGCAGCTGTCCCAGGGATTAAAAAAAAACCACGTTATTAAGCAGTTTCTATGTATTGCCTTTGCATGGAAGCTAAAGGCTTTTATTAAGATTTAAAAGCATGTTTATTCTTATTTTCTTCAAAAATGTCTTAAGAGGGGTTATCCTCCCGTCCAGAAGTTCCTATGCCTGGTTTATGGTCAGAAACATGGAGGAAACATTTAAAAGCTACAGGATTCCTAGGTATCTACCAGACCTATGGAATTAGAATATCTGCGTTGTAAGGCCCAGAGGTCTATATTTCAAAACAAGCAGAGAGTCAAGCAAACTTCCTGGGTGATTCTGATGAACAGCCAGGTCTGGGCAATCACTGCTAAGTTGGCTGATGTCCTGTGATTGTGGTGGATTCGGTTTCTGATTCCTGGCTCTGCCTTTCTCCTCCCAGTAGTTTTGTAGTGCTCAGGGTGAGCTGCAGGGAATGATCTGGGTTATTGACTGGGTGGTGTGTAGGAGAGGAAGCCCAGGCCTGTCCCAAGGCCTGAGGGTGATTTTTGCCGCAGGTTAATCATTTGGCTGCATAGCATACCCTGTCCTTGGTGCCCTCTCTCCAGAGACTTCTGACCTCCCACATGTGCCCCTGACCCAAAGCAGCTCCCTCCTCATACAAGTCAATAATCCAATCCTACTCGGATTGCTTTCTTTCATTTTGGGGTAACTGTTTTATTGAGGTATCACTGACATTTCATACAACCCACCCATTTAAAGTGGATAACACAGTGGTTTTTAGCATATTCACAAATAAGTGCAATCGTCTCTTTTCAAAGAAACGCTATACCCTCTGGCTACCATTCCTCCTTCGCTTGCCACATCTCCCAGCTCCAGGCAACCACTGATCTGCTTTCTGTCCCAGCAGATTTGCCTCTTCTAGATGTGTTGTGTAAACAGAGTCATAGAATATGTGGCCTTTTGTGACTCCTTTCACTTAGCATGTTTCCAAGATTCATCCATGTAATAGTGTGTAACAGCACTTCATTGCTTTTGATGGTCAAATAATATTCCGTTGTATGGCTAGCCTACATTTTATTGATCTATTTATCCACTGGTGGACATTTGGGTTGTTTCTACTTTTTGGCCATTATGAATACTGCTGTGTGAACATTTGTTTACAGATTTTTATGTGGTTATATGTTTTCATTTCTCTTAAATATATACCTAGGTAGGGTGTTGTGGGCTGGATGGTAACTTAATGTCAAACGTGGACAGTTTTCCAAATGACTGCACCATTTTACATTCCTGCCAGCAGGATAGGAGGGTACCAGTTTCTCCTGTCCTTGTCAACACCTGTTATTTTCCAGTAACACAAACAGCCACTTGAATGAGTGTGGAGTGATATCTCATTGTGGTTTCCTTTCTTCCTTTTTAAGGGGGATTCCTGCCAAATATAATTTATTTAATCCATCTATGAAAAGTCTTTTTAAAATCAAAATTAACTTTTAATTGTTCACTGTAAAAAAAAAAACAAACCCTAGAAAATACAGATAAACAAAAAAGTAGAAAACCCAAATCACTCACAATCCCACTACCTAGGGAAAACCAGTATATACTATGGAGCATCTCCTCTTAGATTTCTTTTTTATGCAGTATTCACTTTTAAGAGGAGAATTTGGTAGACTCAGTGAAACAAATTGATAGGATTACGGGGGAGATATTTTTGAGCAAGAAGAACCCTGACCTTTCCCCTTCCCACCTGAGATGAGACGAGGATTGGGCCTCTTGGCTGCATCCCTGCGAAGTTCTGACCTATGTGGTAAATGGAAGAAATGCTCTTCTTTCTGACCCCAGCTGTCTGTTGAGAACCGTATCTAACTTTTAGCAATGTAGCTGTTAGCAGTTGCTGAATGAGGGTCCCTGATGCCACTTAGACTCTGAGTAGGGCCTTGGGGTGTGGGTTGGGGGTGGCGAAGTTCTCTTACACCCTGAACCTAAGAAACTTTTGACATGTGCTGTGAGAGACATACTTTCTTTTTTTAAGCATTGATCACATTGGACTCATTGGA